>NC_136419.1:86817500-88017500 GCF_052625555.1 Lactuca saligna | reverse complement strand
ACAAATCTTAATTCATATGGATTGAACTTGTGCAATACTAACTTCTAGCCGCCTGGCAGCATAAGGGCCTGCCATAGCTTTCAATTAGCTGTGCTACCAATTGAGAACTCTCAGAACTACTATGCAAACTCAACTTGAATAGGCATAGAAATGTCAACACGATAGGTTATACACCTCAAGTCGTGTGTTAGTGAAGAATTTAAGGTTTTATTCTTGATTAGGTCATGAAAATTTCAAGAGCTTTAGGACTCCCACAGTCCTCTTGACATATAAAAAATACTTGCCAAATATACAAGAGATAGTGCGGATTCTTTATCAAGACAAACACTTCACACAATTGGTCTATGTTGGTCTCTGTTTTATCCAAAACATCACAACTTACCAATTTCAAATGTACAAGAGTAGATAACCTTTTACTCTTACATTTGACTAGTGTTAATAAACCTTCTTTACGATATGTCACTCAAGTTACAATCTTGGAGTATGACTCTAAGAATTGTTTTGGAACGAAGTATGACTCATCTTTTTGATTTAACCCTTTCAACAATTCATGACTCCTCTTCTTAGTCATAAAAATGCACTAAGATGACCTTATAGGATCAATTGTGATATGGTATCTTAATCATTAAGATGATCATGAACATGATACTAAAGTACTCTCCCATCTTTTTAGATTTGAGAAACTTTTATCGTTATGCCAAATTTGATTCTTCTTATTCGTTCTGTCATACATTGAAACTTTTCCAATGTCTCAGAATTATACTTAAACTTGTAAGTATAATCATATTTACTAAACTTTAGTAAATCATGACGAATAGTTTTAACGATCATTTGTGGTGGGCTTGATCAGTGCACAAGAGTGTGTACTTGATCCCTTAGTCCTTTACTTGACTCACACTTCCATGTGAACAAGTAATTAGTCTTAATTTTCCAATGCTTGAAACTTCTCATTCATCATACTATACAACTTGCATGATTCCAAGTTTCGATCCAATTGAAACTTGGGTGGTGAGAATCGTTCATTGTTTGGTAAATTTAGACACTACCACAAATGAAAGAATCAAATTCATATTTCCAATATTGCTATAAACATACAAACATCAAGTTTTCATGAATGCCATTGTAAGGAGATAAAAATAATGTAAAACAAAATTTTATTTATTTTAAAATGCGGAAAACCTTTTCCTTACAATGGAAATTGAAAATGAAAACTATGCTATTACATGTTTCCTAGTAATCTATCATAACTCCTAAGAAGTAGCTCAAGAATTCAATCTTCAACCAAGCGATAGAAATCCATCTTCGCGGCCAGATTCAGCATAATATTTCTTTAAATTTCCTTCACTTTTCCTTTGATTCTTAAAACATCAACATATGAACCAATCACATCATGTAATAAGAAACTCATAATAGAAACATAACCAGGTTAGATAGTGGACTTTACCTAAAGTAGAGTCAAACTTATTGACTTTACTAGCCTTATGATATTTCAGGTAAAACTGACAGTTTTGCAACCAATGCCCTTTCCTTTTGGCAACAGAACCATATGGACCCTTTGAGAATGGTACATGGGACAATCTCAGACTTAGCCTTTCTCGTTACCATTTGGCCAGCCGAGTTGACTATGGCCAATCCCTTTCAATTGGGAAGAAAATGCTTTTTCTGGATTTCCAATGTCATCATTATCAATGTCCATAAAGTTTTTGGAAGTCGATCTTCTAATCAAATTTGCTTTACTAGCCTTCCAAATCATTGCTGATTCAGTAGTACCAAGCAAATTGATAAGATCATTAAGGGTCTTGTCAAAGTCTGTCTCATAGGTGTCCCAAAGGAACTCACTATGTAACTTAGAATGTGATTGAACCACCAACTTTCTCAAGACGTTGACACCCAACTCTCCAGGCTTGTCGATATGTGGCTTCATGTCCAAGATGCGACCACACATAGACCTTGCTTGCCAATAGGGCTAGAGTGACCTTGAACTTGTGGGATAGGGAGAACAATTGGAGGAGGTGGAGGAAGTGAAGCTCCAAGAGATTTGGGAAGATCATAGATGTCTAAACTAGACATATTTTTGGGAGATATTCAAGAAAGTTGATTTAAAGTCCTTAATATAACACCCCAATATGAAATATTAAGGCTAGGACCCAACACAATATGTATAACTTGGAAGAGGGATGTCGTAATCCAAGCTATAGAATATTTTAAGGTAGGTGAATGACGATTCACCAATTTCCACCATGAAAGCGAAATAATTTAATTAGGTTTTACTTGGATTTGAAACTCCTAGATCTTTTGAGATTCATTGAACTATTCAATGGCATGTTTCAATCTCGAGTGTGCCCTTCAGGTTTTGTGACTGAGATGCCGAGGATCACAAAACAAGGTGTGAAGTAACCATGCAAATTAGTTGGTACCCTTAAGTGTTTACCCCTCAATCGATGTGTTGGTTAACCACACACGCTCCATCGATACTATGATAAACATTAATTTACCCTTTGCCTACCTTGTTAAATACGAGTTAGTGTGTCGGTTAACCACACACGCTCCACTAACCAACTTAAACAAAGTGAAAAGTGTAATTTCATGGATTAGCACCTTATTCACATTTTCCTAAGTAACTAAGATTGGGTATTTATAAACGGTTTAGTTACTTAGTATTTATCATTAATACTTTTAATGAAGGGAGAATTTATAGTCTTTGTCCTACCCATTCGGCTAACGACCCTCCACCAGTCAAGGAAGCGGTGGGTGAGAGTGGGCACCCATTAAACTGCCATTTTATAGGCAGTAACCTTATACCCCCTTATAGACCGGCTTCGTGAATGAGACCTACTAACGGTAAGACTGACTTTACTCTTATATATATATATATATATATATATATATATATATATATATATATATATATATATATATATACTATTAGCTTATAATATTATAAAGTATAAGGGTTGAATTTTAACTTTTAAAATTCTAAGGGCTAACTTGGAATTAAAGTATTCATAAGTGAAAACTTTTTCAAATTCCAAAACTTGAGGGCAAGTTTTGAAACTATTCAAAACTAATTAATTTCATAACTTATGTGTTTAAAGTAGTTTTAATTAAAAAACTTTTCATGTTCCATAACTTGAGGACAAGTTATGGAAGACTTTAAACTAATAAAAGAATGTACCTTTTCTTTATTTTGTAACTTATGGAATTAATTAAGGTTACACATTTTATTACTTGATGAAGTGACTCTTGAACCTCCATAACTTGAGGAATAGTTATGGAGTCATAAAACCATTTAATGAAAACAAGACTCTTCATTTTGTAACATTTGTCATCTTTTATGAGTTTTAAGAAACTTAAATGTGACTTTTCATGTAACTTGAGGACAAGTTACAAAAACACATTTTAGAATCAACTCTTAGATTAAAATGGATTGAAAACATATTATCATATAAGTTTCTGTTAATCTAAATCAACTCACAAGATCAAGATAATTCAAAAAAAAAAATAAACTTTTGGATTCCATAACTTATGGAGTTTAATGTTTGTTTAATGATGGAACTTTTTCATATTCCATAACTTAAGAACAAGTTATGAAATTTTTTAAAACATTAACACCAATTTTTGTAACTCCATAAAAAAAAAACTTTGAATCATTTTTTTAAAACCTTTTCATATCCATAACTTATGGAGGTTTCAAAAAAACTCTTTAGATCAAACTTTTAAAACTAATAAAATAATCATATCATTTTATCCTTTACTAAATTTGACCTAATTTAACTCATATAGCAAATGATTCAAATTTTACAAATAATTAGTTTTTCACAAAAACAAGTAATTATCTTAAAATTTGACAAAGGTCATGTTTTTTTTCAACTTTGAAAATAAAACATTTGCATCAATATAACAGAAAACAACCCATGGCTCTGATAGCACTGTTGGGTTTTGAGCATTCTAACACTCCTATGGTGTACATGCAACCCTAAATACCTTGGATCTATGTTTTCTCTAATATACATGCAAATACTAATATTCCAAGGTATTACCCTATCTAGTATACAATCATAGATACTTGGGTAATAATATAGATAGAATACATACCTCTTGTAGTGTAGCTTGACTCCATGGGGATTGAGTACCTAATGCCTCAAATGTGACACCTCAAATGGCTCACACAAGATCAAATGCTCTTAGAATAACTTAGAGAGAAATCCACACATTATGAAATCGGCTAGCCCTTCTTTTACACACACTAGTGGCCGATTTTGATGAATAATATGAAAGCTTATATAGTGTGTTACAATTAGGGTTACACCATGTAAACCCTAATTGTCATGACCTTTCATTTCCATGACCCATGGGTTTTGTAACCTCCATGGAGCATCCATGGAGAATCCTATGGGTTTAACCCAACTTGAGTATCCATGGAGCTTTGGTCCACTATATAAGTTATGAATGATTTACACAATCAAACCATATATTTAACTAGTCTTCTTTTGATCACATAATTAATTCTAAATTAATTGTTGATCAATACTAATTAAATATTATTATTCTTATTATTAATATATTAGAACTTATAATATATTAATAACCATAAGTGTCTTATTTCTCTCATTTAGTCTATCCAAGTGCATGATGACATGCAACCCAAATGGACCATGCTGGGTTGGGTCAAGTACATACCAAATATACTTATGGACTTAGACATTAATCAAACAGCATGGACATAAAGTTAGCCACTTTACATGATATATCTAGCTTAGGGGACCAGATCTATGGTTTTGAAGCATTAAACCCAACTAGAAACGAATGTATCGATTTAGGCTATGGGGGACTCGACGAGTTGTTCATACAACTCGGTGAGTTGGATCGTGGTTTTGGGGTATGACTCAGCGAGTTGGCTATGGTTTTGGGGTATGAAGATTGAGGAACTCGAAGAGTTCTAGGAGGGACTCAACGAGTTCTCAGTGAAATTTCATGACTCTGTATGAAGGGGAACTCGATGAGTAGGAATGAGATTTCCAGAGTTTTATGGATCAAGGAACTAAATGATTTTATGGACCAACTCAGCGAGTTGATTCAACCAGGATGTTGTCTTTGAACATGATGTTAACTTTGACCATGATGTTGACTTTGATTATGACCTTTGATCGGAGTTGGCCCTTAAAGGGGTTATGAGTATAAAAGAGTAATTAAAAGAGATTTTGTGTGTATGAATTGAGAAGAGTTGATCCCAGAGCCGAAGATAGTTCAATTACTTCACGCCATTGAGGTGATTTACCTTCTAGTAGAAGTGGCTCGAAGGCACAAATGTTGACCCACTAGTCAGAGCCATAGTAGAGATGATTGTCTTTGTGATAATTATCTGGTATGTTGCTATATGTTATGATTTATTTGCTAGTATGCTATGATGTTATGTGATAGTGGTAGGAGGGGTAAGATAGACCCCAGTACCGCTCGATAGGGCTGAAAGGGTATGCCAGCACCCGGATAAGCTAGGCGGTATATGACTTATATGTTTATGCACTACGATGCTATGTGGTAGAAGTAGGGGGTGAAATATTCTCCGGTACCGGTCCACAGGACCGAAGGGGTAGGGTAGCACCCTGATATGTTAAGAAAGGTACCGGTCGATATGACCGAAGGGGTAGGCCAGCACCCTGATATGCTAGGTGAGGTACCGGTTGACAGGACTGTAGGGGTAGGTGTGACATCCCCATTTTCACGGCCAGAAAAGACCGATTTTGTTTATGCTTTATAAAAATTAGAGTTCTTCTTTTAATAAAAATGTTGCGGAATTTGTTCCCAGAAAAACATGATAAATACGTTATTAAAACATTTCCGAAGAAACGTACTTTATTCATTTTAAAACGTTTGGGATGTCATCGTCAATACAGGAACATAAGCATAAACAGAACTTACATTTATTTACACTAGTGATCTACATCTCTTTAAATCTCTCAGTGTAAATAAACTGAGTGGGTGAGGTTGGGAAACCTGGTGAGTACATAGGGTTTTCAACCCACAATAATATAATTATTATATTTAAACAATCAAACAATCAACCCAATTACCCATCCCCATTATCTTCTTTAGTCTTAAGGATCTACCCTAAGAGTCAGCTATTCCTCATTTATTTATTCCTAAGGATCATCCTAAGGAATCGACAAGAAGTCCATCATTACCAAGGCTTATAGAATATATCTGGTGAACACGTAGTCCGAAACATCTAGTAAACACTTAGTTCAAAAGTAACTAGTGAACACACTTAGTTCAAAATACCTAGTGAACACACTCAGTTCAAAGATACGTAGTGAACACACTCAGTTCAAAAATACCTAATGAGCACCTAGTTCAAAAATACCTACATGTTACGAACCTGCTATCGTTCCACTGGACCGTCTAGTATCGTCCATAGTCGTCATCTATACTCCACTAGATGACTGGATCACTGACAATACTGATGTCTCCCATCGTGTTATCACAAAACAGCTATTTCATATACCCATGTTTTACCCAACACATTTTGTAGATATAAAATACATATACAGTTTAAATCATTTAAAACATGTATAAAAACATTCATCCAACATAGAAAACAAGTATACATATAATATGCACACATAGCACGTAGTTTATATAAAATACTTCATATCTATGTGTAAGATGAAATTAACTATGCACTCACTTGAAAAGGTGGTGATTCCGAACTCAGACAGTGCTTCACTTTTTGAAAAAAAAAATTCCATCGACGAAACCTAGTATTATTACCACTAGAGTTTAATCTATTATTCGCCGAGACTAATTAATAGTATAAATATTATTACTATTATATAAGCGTTAAACAATACTTATATAACCCATAATAATAGCCCAAGAACTTATTATAAGTTCCTAATAACGTTACTATAATTAAATAAAAGCTATATTAAAAATAGCGTAGGCGTAGCTCACTTACAACGGATTTTATAGAAAATCGGGTTTTGCTTGGAGAAGGGTTCCCGTGCGGAAAAGCTCTTCTTCTTGGAGTCGTCGAGCACTCCGGGGCTTCCGCCTCGTGCTAGGGAGGTTCCCTAGGCTTTTCGGGGGGTTTCGGGGCTAGAGAGAGGTTCTAGAGAGAGAGTAAAGAGAAGAAAGAATAGGAAAGGTGTGAAGAAAATGAGGGTGGGAGATGTTCTATTTATAGGGTGAAAATGGCTGAACTTGGTGCCACATATCACCATCTAGTGGCAAGACTTGGGGAGAAAGCAATTGCCAAGATTGTGCCACATCATCCATTTTCGCACAGCACATTTCCGACTTCTAAAATCCGTAACTTTCACATAAGACCTCCATTTTTGACGTTCTTTATATCCACGCGTAGGTAAAAATAAGATCTACAACTTTCATTTTGACTCTGTCGGCTAATTCTCGACCGATCTTAAATTTAACAGTACGAGGAGATTATACTGTTAAATGTCCGCGTAAAATTCATAACTTCTACATACGGACTCTTTTTTTCGTCCGTCTTTTTACCGTTGAGTTACTATTAATGAGATCTTCAATTTTCATTTAGGTCGTGTAGGCCAAAAACCACTCAAACTAAAATTCGAGTTTCGGGTCGTGCACTGCTAAGCCAAATCTTAGAAAAATCATAACTTCCTCATACGAAGTCAGATTTGGGCGTTCTTTTTATGGACACTCTCAGGTTAACATATTCTATGACTTTTGTTTATATTACTAAGGAAAAAAAGTCTTCTATGATAACTTCACTATTTACGTCGCTCCGTGTCATGCCGGTTTTGCCGTAAAACTTCGACGAGCCATAACTTCTTCGTTATAACTAAGATTTCGGCGTTCTTTATATGTACGGACACCTTGTGACATATACTAAAACTTGGTTCAAATTATTTATTCTAAATAATATTTTGTTGAAAAGTCATTTTCGACCCCTATTATCTCTAAATTGAGTAGCCCGGATCTACGAGCGTTACAATTATCTACCCCTTAGGATGATTACGTCCCAGAATCATCAACGAAACAGGGCAGTATAATGACTCCATACATTATCTGTTCGTCCTAGGTAGTAACTGTAACTTCTATGTTGCTTCGAACGGGTATCCAACTCTTGGACTCCTTGATTGCCGGCGGTGCTTGGTCTTGCACCTGCTCGTTTGACTTTCAGTAATGACCTTCGTGTCACAAGCTCATTCTTTATCAGAGACACCTTCTTCTTCTTAGGACAAGTTAATTTGATTGCTACAATTGATCGAGGTGTCATATTCTAATGACCTATTATCGTACGTAACAACGCTTAGACTCAGGTCTCTTAGAGTCAAATTCCGGAATGAAATATGCCTTCCTTCATGGTCTAATGTGATATAATCACATTTTAACATGTAGCATTTCTATCTACCAACTTTTTTTTAACAACGAGCGCGATACTTCTATTGATCGCTTTGATTTCAATCGTTTTGTTTAAGTCGGACGCTACATCAAACTTGGTTCTTTGAACCACGTAACCTACTCATCGTAGTCGGACTCAATGTGATATGACCACTAGGGTCGGGATAACAACAATTTTCTTAGTCATTACTGAAACAATGGTAACGACATACTTGAATAAAACGAAATCAATTACTAGCTTCTTGGTAACCTTGTGACTTTCCCTGATCCAAGCGTGAGTCATGTGCTTCCGGTAGTATATGTATCTACTACCTTTCACACCTACTCATACTCGTCCCAAGTATTGTCTCGCAGTTTTCCAAGTCACCATGCAATAAAATCACATAACAGTTTAACACATCAGATAACAAAACGAAGGCTTCATTATTTCTTGAAACTATTACATAGGCGTTCAAGTTCACCCTAGACTATGCCTTTAATAGGCTACATCATATGATTCTATCTCTTTGGTTATCTCATAACTTGATCTTTGGGTATGGGTTCCTCATCCTTGGTTCCTCGCGTTGTTTTCCGCTTTGTCGAGGATCATGTGGAATGCCCTTGGCCTTGGTGGTGTGTTTGGCCTTGCTGCTTCGTTTTTCTTTGGGCAATTTCTAGACAGGTGCCCCTTGCCTCCACATCTGTAGCATACCTTATCATTATGTGTACAATCCTTGGAATAGTGACCAGTCCTTCCACACTTGTAACAAGTCACTTCTTCGTTGCACTTCCCGAAGTGTTTCTTTTTACACTTCTCGCACCACTTAATTTCACCTCCTCCTCGTCCTTCATTCTTTGAGAATTTCCTTTCTTTGTTGGATTTTGAAGATCCTTCAAACTTCCGCTTCTCTCCTACCTTATCTTTTTCTAGACCTTCTTCCCTTATCTGGGCCTCTACATTCTTAGCTGCCCTAACAGCTGTTTTCAAGGTAGTTGCCATTTTGACCATTGGGCCAAAGTCAGTGGGTAATCCGTTAGTAAACCTATCAATCTTGGAGAGTTCAGTAGGCACCAAGTAGGGGAATAGCTTCATCCTCTCGGTGAATGTGGTGGCATACTCATCAACACTCGTCTTCCCTTTCTTTAGGTTCTGAAACTCGTTGTTTAGGTCTATCAGATCAATCTCTAAGCAGTACTGCATTTTCAACTGTTCCAAGAACTCTTCCCATGACATACTTAAGGCTTCTCCTCGTGGCATCGTATCTGCCAATAGCTTCCACCAGCTCAAAACTCCAGTTTTCAGTTGTCTTACAGCGAAGACGGTCTTCTGTTTCTTGCTACAGTCACAGCTCTCAAACACCATCTCCATCTTGGAGATCCAATCCATAATCTCAACAGACTTTGGGCTTCCTGAGAGACTTGGTGGTTTCGCACCCAATAAATTCTTGTACATTCGCCCATCCTTGTCGTTTCTCCTCTCCGGGCTATCCCTTTGATCACCTTGCGTCCCCACTTGACTGACTTGGCGGCTGTAGTTCCCTTCCTACGATTGCTCGGGAATCAGCTCGGGTTGCTCAGTGGGCATAGTAGGTTCGTCCCTATTCAACATCCGCCTCATTTCTTCCCTTTGTTCAGCTAGCATAACCCGAATCATGGCTTGAACTCCAACCATGGTGACTGGCTCAGGTGCAACTTCTTCTACAACAGGTATTTCCTGAACCACTGGGGGTTGGTTCCTATTCTCATTTGCATTCACGTTTCCGCTATGGGTCCTTGCCATCTTGATCTATACACCGAATAATGTGAATCTAGACCTTTACTTAGGATTGACATTTAAATCATCCTTATCACTCTAAAACGTTTACATGCTAGTTCTAATATCGTAGTCGTACGTTTAGAATCCTAAACACATAAGTTTCCAGATCCGGTCGGCAACAGACCATAGATCTGAATAAATAACAGCATATAAGGCATAAATCATTTAGCACATAAAAGCATTTTAGGCATAATTCCTAAAATAAGCTGTGATATAAATAAACTGAGTGGGTGAGGTTGGGAAACCTGGTGAGTACATAGGGTTTTCAACCCACAATAATATATATATTATATTTAAACAATCAAACAATCAACCCAATTACCCATCCCCATTATCTTCTTTAGTCTTAAGGATCTACCCTAAGAGTCAGCTATTCCTCATTTATTTATTCCTAAGGATCATCCTAAGGAATCGACAAGAAGTCCATCATTACCAAGGCTTATAGAATATATCTGGTGAACACGTAGTCCGAAACATCTAGTAAACACTTAGTTCAAAAGTAACTAGTGAACACACTTAGTTCAAAATACCTAGTGAACACACTCAGTTCAAAGATACGTAGTGAACACACTCAATTCAAAAATACCTAATGAGCACCTAGTTCAAAAATACCTACATGTTACGAACCTGCTATCGTTCCACTGGACCGTCTAGTATCGTCCATAGTCGTCATCTATACTCCACTAGATGACTGGATCACTGAAAATACTGATGTCTCCCATCGTGTTATCACAAAACAGCTATTTCATATACCCATGTTTTACCCAACACATTTTGTAGATATAAAATACATATACAGTTTAAATCATTTAAAACATGTATAAAAACATTCATCCAACATAGAAAACAAGTATACAGATAATATGCACACATAGCACGTAGTTTATATAAAATACTTCATATCTATGTGTAAGATGAAATTAACTATGCACTCACTTGAAAAGGTGGTGATTCCGAACTCAGACAGCGCTTCACTTTTTGAAAAAAAAAATTCCATCGACGAAACCTAGTATTATTACCACTAGAGTTTAATCTATTATTCGCCGAGACTAATTAATAGTATAACTATTATTACTATTATATAAGCGTTAAACAATACTTATATAACCCATAATAATAGCCCAAGAACTTATTATAAGTTCCTAATAACGTTACTATAATTAAATAAAAGCTATATTAAAAATAGCGTAGGCGTAGCTCACTTACAACGGATTTTATAGAAAATCGGGTTTTGCTTGGAGAAGGGTTCCCGTGCGGAAAAGCTCTTCTTCTTGGAGTCGTCGAGCACTCCGGGGCTTCCGCCTCGTGCTAGGGAGGTTCCCTAGGCTTTTCGGGGGGTTTCGGGGCTAGAGAGAGGTTCTAGAGAGAGAGTAAAGAGAAGAAAGAATGGGAAAGGTGTGAAGAAAATGAGGGTGGCAGATGTTCTATTTATAGGGTGAAAATGGCTGAACTTGGTGCCACATATCACCATCTAGTGGCAAGACTTGGGGAGAAAGCAATTGCCAAGATTGTGCCACATCATCCATTTTCGCACAGCACATTTCCGACTTCTAAAATCCGTAACTTTCACATAAGACCTCCATTTTTGACGTTCTTTATATCCACGCGTAGGTAAAAATAAGATCTACAACTTTCATTTTGACTTTGTCGGCTAATTCTCGACCGATCTTAAATTTAACAGTACGAGGAGATTATACTGTTAAATGTCCGCGTAAAATTCATAACTTCTACATACGGACTCTTTTTTTCGTCCGTCTTTTTACCGTTGAGTTACTATTAATGAGATCTTCAATTCTCATTTAGGCCGCGTAGGCCAAAAACCACTCGAACTAAAAATTCGAGTTTCGGGTCGTGCACTGCTAAGCCAAATCTTAGAAAAATCATAACTTCCTCATACGAAGTCAGATTTGGGTGTTCTTTTTATGGACGCTCTCAGGTTAACATATTCTGTGATGTTTGTTGATATTACTAAGGCAAAAAAGTCTTCTATCATAACTTCACTATTTACGTCGCTCCGTGTTGTGCCGGTTTTGCCGTAAAAGTTAAACGAGCCATAACTTGTTCATTATAACTAGGATTTTGACGTTCTTTATATGTACGGACACCTTGTGAGATATACTACAACTTGGTTCAAATTATTTATTCTAAATAATATTTTGTTGAAAAGTCATTTTCGACCCCTATTATCTCTAAATTGACTAGCCCGGATCCACGGGCGTTACAGTAGGCCAGCACCCTAATATGCTAGGTAGTTGCTGGCTGATAGAGACAGAAGGGGTACTGAGTACTCGGATATGTTAGACAGTATGTTTATTGTATGGTATGTTGTATGATAGGGGAACTCACTAAGCTTTGTGCTTATGATTTTCAGTTTTGATTTCAGGTACTTCTTCCTCAAAGGGAAAGGAGCCGGCATGAATGCAACACATCACACCACTATTTTCCGTATATGAGATTCTTGGGATTTGTACTCTGATATTGTTACTATCTTATGACATGCTTTTGAGACATGATCTATGGTTCTTATAAAATGAAATAACTTGATGATGTTTTTTGTAAACTGTTTTATGAACCGTTATATCAAAAATGAAATTTTTGGTCCGTATTTTTGGGATGTTACATGTTGGTATCAGAGCCTTGGTTTGAGGGATTCGGACACACCTTCGGGGGTGTCTAGACTCAAATCAAGGGTTTGAAAGATTTTTACAAGAAATTAATTTTTCTAAAAATGAAAATAAAGAGTTGTGAGAAAGAACAAGGTGTTTGATGCGTGCAATCGTCCGAGCTCAAGTAAGTTTTCCCTAAGACACTCATACATGTTTGCTATGATATATGATATGATTATGAGAAATTCATGCTAGATTAGGGTTAAGGATCTAGAAAGGATGCCTTATCCACCTATCGTATGAGAACTGCATGCTATATTAGGGCTAATGATCTAGGAAGATACCTGATATGCCTGGTGTATGTGCTTATTAAGCTGCATGATAGTACTGATCAGTTAGTGATATGATATCCTGAATAGGAGATGCTTGGTTTGGGTTACTCAATAGCCCAAATGCTACTTGCTTTGTGCTTTTAGGAGCCTAGCTATCTTTAACTAACTAGTAAACAAATATATTAAGTTACATATTATGAGAACTAAATAATTTTATAAGGTTAGGTTTACCGCGATTTCGCAGCTCTCGTCTGAGTCTAATTGTTGTAGGGAGAGACTTCTCATTTGAAGAATTATCTGGTCTTAGTAATATTTAATAGTATTCGCAAGCTAGTTAGGGAAAGGTAGTCTGGACTTCTTATGAAACTGATGGCGGTGAGTGGCTTGGAGGTTAGCTTAATGTAAGCATAGGATGAGATTAGTGCAGTGGGCGATAGTAATGAGAGGGACTTGGTGAAGTCAAGGCAATCCTTGAGGAAGATATGGATAGATGTGGAAGGTAGTATAGGCCCGTACTACTGAAAGCAGATGATCCGTACTCGAGCCAATGAGGGTTGAGATAGAACCAGTGAACCTATAGAGTGTGTGAGACCTCTTGAGATTACATATGACGCTAATGATTATGTGTTTTGTTTCAGAATGGTGGTGACACGTCATGGAGCAAGAGGTTTAGGGTCCATATTAGGTTTAATTTTAGGTTTGGGTGTAGGTTCCGAGCCTATTGATGATGGATTATGCAAGTTCATCGCATTAGAGATTATGGGAGGCATCCTTGAGTCGAACCTAATGATTTTCCAGTCGATCAGGGAAGGGATCATTGAGTTGATGGAAGATCGGCTCAGGGCATTCGGGAGTGACATGGTATCTGGCGAGACAAGGACACGAACACACTCTCCTCCAAGGATTTAATGGGATGTGGTGCGCCAAACTTCCACGGGGTGAAAGACACTATTGTAGCTAGGAGATGGATTGTAGACATCGAGTCTGCACAGTTGACGAGCTTCTGCCCTAAGGGGTCAAAGGTCCGATATGCTGCAGGTTGTTTGACGGACAGAGCTAGAGACTGGTGGGAGGCAGTCAATGATTTGCTGAGAGGCTTGACCATTAAGGCTATGAGTTGGTTGGACTTTGTGACCAAGTATAGGGATGAGTTTATGCTAGCAGTGGGGATCCAGCAGCTAGTGAAGGAGTTTCTTGATATGCGACAGACGACTGAGTCGGTGGAGGAGATTACCGCCATCTTCAGAGAGAGGGCCTTATTGGTACCACAGTACATGGTTGTTGAGGAGATGAGGAAGACCCGATACTATCATATGTTGAGAGCTGACATGCAGAAACATATTAGCTACTCAGCATGCCCGAATTTGGAGGATATGATAGTGAGGGCGAGAGAGAAGGAGATTGATACAGAGCACATCCGGAAGAGGAAGGCGGAGGCTGGGTAGGTTACTGGGGTTTAAGGGAAGAAACCCAAGGGATTCGACTGTATGTCGAAGGGCCAGCATGGTTGGAGCTACTGTGGGAAATAAGACCTGACTCATGAGGGAGTTTGTAGACTGGGGTCATCGGGCTGCTATAAGTGAGACAAGCTTGGACACTTTGGTAGGGATTGTACTGCCCCTACCCCCACCCTTCAGACATCAGACCTGATTTGCTTCCATTTCAATCAGAATGGCCATCAAAGGCCAACGGCCCATGGTTAGCATCAGGAGCGCCAGTGGTGGCGCCAACTCCAATGACCCTATGGATCATAGATGGCCGACAGGGCAAGACAGAGGCTCCAATAGTAAGGAGCTGTGCCTTCCAGCTGACCGCTGAGGAGGTGCGTGCCGCATCGGATGTGGGGACGAGTATGTTTTCTTCTCCCTAACTCTTATTACATGTCGGTTATGATATTTATGTGTTTGTTTTGGATCGTTCCATGTGAACGGTATCCCAGTTCAGGCGTTATTCAATTCGGGGGCTACCTGATCATTTGTCTCTCTTACACTTAGCAAGAGGTTTTCAAAGTCTTCAGGCATATTAGATTACCCTTTAAAGGTCGAGATTGATGATGATCAATCTGTCCGGGCATCCGAGGTTTTCAGAGATTGCATTTTGAGGTTGTATGATGAGCCTTACCTCGTGGATTTGGTTTCCATTCCGTTGTGTGGGTATAAGGTTATCATCGACATGGAATTGTTGAGCTCGAATGGGGTGGTGATCAACTATGCACAATAGTTGCTATGTGTCAGGACCCCAAGGGGGGGGATCTGGTGATTCAAGGCGAGAGGACGTATCGTGGACCATCTTTGTGTTCGACAGTGAGGGCTAGGCGCTACCTTCAACAGGGTTGCACAGGGTATGTCGCCTACATTATGGATACCCAGGAGATAGGTAAGGCGATCGTGAGCGATGTGTCAGTGGTGTGAGAGTACCCGGACGTATTTCCATAGGAGTTTCCTGGGATACCTCCGGAGAGACAGGTGGATTTCATGATCGACCTTGTCCCTGGTGCAGCTCAAATGGCCAAGGCACCATATCGGTTGGCTCCTCCCGATATGTAGTAGTTGTCTACACAACTGCAGGAGCTATTAGACAAGGGATTCATTAGGCTGAGCAGTTCGCCTTAGGGATCCCTAATCTTATTTGTGAAGAAGAAGGACGGGTCGCATCAGATGTGTATAGATTACCAAGAGATGAACCAGGTAACGGTGAAGAACTGTTACCCATTCTCGAGGATTGATGACCTCTTCAACCAGCTAGAGGGTACATCTTGGTTTTCCAAGATAGATTTACGTTCAGGCTACCATCAGATGAGGGTTAGAGATGAGAATGTGCAGAAGATTGCTTTCCAGACTCGCTACGCTCATTACAAGTTCATGGTGATGCCCTTTGGGCTCACCAATGCTCCTGCTGCTTTCATGGATCTCATGAACCCTGCATGCAGGCCGATACTAGATCGGTATGTGATAGTTTTTATTGATGACATCTTGGTTTACTCCAAGATGCAGGAGCAACACGAGGAGCACTTGCGAGAGCTGTTAGAGACCCTGAGGAGGGAGAGCTTGTATGCCAAGTTCTCCAAGTGCGAGTTCTGGTTGCGTGAGGTGTAGTTTCTGGGGCACCTTGTCAGCCAGAATGGTATTCTAGTCGACCCGGCCAAAGTGGAGTCGGTGATGAGATGGGAGGTTCCGATGTCTCCATCTGAGATTCGGAGTTTCCTTATGTTAGAAAGCTATTACTGGAGATTCATATAGGACTTCTCCAAGATAGTAGTACCGTTGACACGATTGACAAAGAAGGTCGTGGTCTTTCGTTGGGGCCTAAATAGTAGGCAGCGTTCGAGACGTTGAGATAGAGGCTGTGTGAGGTGCCGATCTTAGCTCTGCCATAGGGCATGGAGGATTTTTTAGTGTACTGTCATGCGTCTATTTTGGGTTTGGGCCCAATATTGATGCAGAGGGGACACATCATCGCCTATGCCTTGAGGCAACTGAAACCTCACGAGGCAAACTACCCGACGCACGAATTGGAGTTGGGGGCAATTGTTTTTGCCCTCAAGATTTAGTGACACTACCTTTATGGGGTCTGTTATACCATTTACACGGACCACAAGAGCTTAAGGTTCCTCTTGGATCAACCAAATCTGAACATGAGGCAACATCGGTGGGTAGATGTAGTGAATTATTACGAGTGTGAGATCCTCTACCACCTCGGGAAGGCCAATGTTATGGCCGATACATTGAGCCACAAGGTAGCCCTGATCAGAGACATCAACTTAAGGATGACAGTCATGACTCCATTTTTGGAGCGCAGCCGAGAGGTGCAGGTTAAGGGAATAAAAGAGGAGCGCTGGAAGTGTGAGTGGATCAGAGGCCAGGTGGACCCGTTAGACTATTAGAGTCGTGGGCTGTTGAACCTGGATGGGAGAGTCTGGGTACCGTATTGGGGTGGAGTACGACAAATTCTGATGGATGAGGCTCACAAGTGCAGAGTTTCCATCAATCTCGAGGCAACGAAGATGTACATAGATCTTCTTCCTGATTACTGGTGGCCCTACATGAAGCGGAATGTAGCCTGGTATGTTGAGAGATGTCTGACCTACAAGAAAGTCAAGGTAGAGCACTAGAGGCCTCACGATAAGATACATCTATTAGATATCATTGTTTGAAAATGAGAGGATATTACTATGGATTTAATCACGAAGCTTCCCAGAACCGCACCGGGGGGGGGTATGGATTCAATTTGGGACATCGTGGATCGGTTGAATAAGAGTGCCCATTTCATCCTGATCCAGGAGAGCATTTTGGCCGAGAAGCTGGCTAACATCTAATCAGAGAGATAGTAGCTCGACACGGAGTGCCAATTTTCGTGATTTCTGACCGAGACATGTGATATACTTCTAGATTCTGGAAGAAATTTCACGATGAGTTGGGTAATCATTTACACTTTAGCATGACTTTTCACCTGCAAACGAATGGTTAGAGCGAGCAGACAATTCAGACTCTCAAAGATATACTGCAGGCATGCATCCTGGACATCGTTGGTAGCTGGGATACCTACCTTCCCGTGGCAGAGTTTTCTAATAATAATAGCTACCACACGAGTATCGAACGTCCTCCCTTCGAGATGTTATACGGGAGGAAGTGCAGAGACCCAATATGTTGGGGTGAGGTTGGGTAGAGGGTCATCGGGAGTACCGAAGTGGTACTCAAGATGACGGAGAGGATCCAGTAGGTCTGGAGCAGGTTTCAGACTACTCAGAGTCGGCATAAGAGCTATGCTGACAGACGTCGATTGGACCTAGAGTTCTAGGTTAGGGATATGGTTCTTCTAAAGGTATCACCTTGGAAAGATGTGATCCGGTTCAGGAAGCAAGGCAAGTTGGGCCCCATGTACATTGGTCCTTTCAGGTTTATAGCCCGGGTGGGTAAGGTGGCGTATAGGCTGGAACTAGCAGTCGAGCTTAGTCAAATCCACGGTACATTTCATGTCTCCCAGCTACGGAAATGCTTGGTAGATAACTCTGCGGTGGTACGTCTAGAGGATATTTAGGTGGACGACATCCTGAACTACATTGAGCGATCAGTAGGCATCCTTGACAGGAACACGAAGGATATGAGGAATAACAAGGTCGAGTTAGTGAAGCTTCAATGGAAGCACCTCAAGGGCTCAAAATAGACTTAGGAGCCGGAGGACGAGATAAGGGAGCACTACCCCGAGCTATTCCCGGATGCAACAGACTTCGAGGACGAAGTCTAAAATAAGCGGGGGACATTTGAAACACCCGGTTCCTGGTATGTATTTTAATAACAATTATTCATTTTTACAAATCTACTCGACGAGTTAAAGGCCCCAAACTACTTGAGTAGGAATAGGATTTTGGATGCAGGACTTGAAGTCTAGTCGACAAGTTGAGAAGCCTCAACTTGACGAGTAGAACTGCCAGAGTGAAACCCTAATTTTCAGGGTTTACACCCTATTTAAGGACCTTAACACCTTATTGTGGCCTCCCTCATCGCCTCCCCCAGTCCAACAAAACCCTAATTCTTGATCTTGAGCCTTTTGAGTGTTTGTGAGTGAAAGCAGAGTGATTCCTTGGTATTTTGCTTGAAGGAGTGGAAGTTAGAAGTACATGGTTGAAGGAAGGAGCTTTAGATCCAGAGAGTTCTTTGTCAAAGCATCCTTATTGAGGTAGAAAGTCAATACCTTGACTATTCATTTATTAGATCTCTTCATAGGGTAGTTTAGGGCCTTAAGGAGCCTATTTTGGAACCATTCATGGGTGAAAGCATGTTTTGGAGTCATGACTTCAGATCTAGAGCCTTTGATGGGCTCCATGACATAAAGGTGCCAACTTTATGGCCATAGGAGTCCCATGAAACTTGTGAACCACTTTTTAGGGCCTTTGTTACTACAAATAACTATATGGATTTAGGCTTTGGGGAACTCGACGAGTTGTTCATACAACTTGGCAAGTTGGGTCGTGGTCCCCTAATCTTTTCTGTTACTGAGCAAACTCGTTGAGTCTAGGATATGACTCAGCGAGTTGGCCATGTTTTTGTTGGATTAATGTCTAAGTCCATAACTATAATTGGTAAGACTTGACCCGACCCGGCATGGTCCATTTGGGTTGCATGGCATCATGCACTTGGATAGACTATAATAAGAGAAATAAGACACTTACGGTTATTAATATATTATAAGTTCTAGTATATTAATAATAAGAATAATAAGATTATTTAATTAGTATTGATTAAGAATTAATCTAGGATTAATTAAGTGATCAAAAGAAGACTAATTAAATATATGGGTTGATTGTGTAAATCATCCATACTTGTATAGTGGGCTAATGCTCCATGGATTATCTAGTTGGGCCAAAACCCATATGATGCTCCATGGATGCTCCATGGTGTATTTGAACCCATGGATCCAAGGAAATGGAAAGTCATGACAATTAGGGTTTACCCTAATTGTATAACTATATAACCATCTTATTCTTGAGGAAAATCGGCCACTAGAATTATTCTAGAGAGGGCTAGCCGGTTTTATGAAGTGTAGAATTCTCTCAACTTATTCCAAGTGTATTTGGTGTTGTGTGAACCATTTGAGGTGTCACACTTGGGGCACTAGGCACTCAAGCTTCATGAAGACTTTCTACATGAAAAAGGTATGTATTCTATCTTGTTATATCCATTATTTTGTATGCTAGATTAGGATAATACCTTGGATGTTCATATTTGCATGTATAATAGAGAAAACATAGATCCAAGGTATTTAGGGTTGCATGTACACTTAAGAGTGTTAGAATGCTCATAACCCAACAGTGGTATCAGAGCCTAGGCTTGTTTTCTTGTTATACCTGCAATAGAAGCTAAAAAATCGAAATTGGTGCTGTCAGCCCAGCAGACTCGCCGAGTCCATGAAGGGACTCGACGAGTCCAAGGCAAAATGCATCCAACTTGCCGAGTTATGTTCATGCACTCGACGAGTTGGACCCCATACAACATATTTTCGAGGTTTTTGGCTAGAAATGGACTAGGAACATTACCCTAAGTTGTTTTTGAACTTATAAACTTGTGTTTGATGTGGTAATGTTCATGCTAATCCATTTTCAAAGATAATTGTCAATAGATTCATGTTTTGTATTAGTTTAAAGGTTAGACTAATTACATGAAAAAGTTTGATTTGAATTATCTTGTTCTTATGAGTTGCTTAGATTAATAGAAAAGTTAATTGAAATAGTTGTTTTCAATCCATTTTAATCTAAGAGTTGAGTATAAAATGTGTTTGTGTAACTTGTCCTCAAGTTACGTGAAGAGTCACATTAAAGACTCATAAAACTCATAAAATTGGCAAAGGTTACAAAAAATGAAGAGTCTAGTTCTAATTAATTGGAGTTATGACTCCATAATTTGTCCTCAAGTTATAGAGGACCAAGAGTCTCTTCATTAAATATAAAAAAAAAATAATGTAACCTTAATTAATTCCATAAGTTATAAAATAAAGAAAAAGTTAATTCTTTATTAGTTTAAAGTCTTCCATAATTTGTCCTCAAGTTATGGAACTTGAAGAGTTTTTGGATTAAAACTACTTTAAATACATAAGTTATGGAATTAATTAGTTTTGAATAGTTTCAAAACTTGCCCTCAAGTTTTGGAATTTGTAAAGTTTTCTCTTATGAATACTTTAATTCCAAGTTAGCCCTTAGAATTTTAAAAGTTAAAATTCAACCCTTATACTTTATAATATTATAAGTTAATAATATATACATGTATAAGAGTAAAGTCGGTCTTACCGCTAGTACGCCTCATTCACGAAGCCGGTCTATAAGGTGGGTATAAGGTTGTTGCCTATAAAATGGCAAGTTAATGGGTGTCCACTCTCACCCACCGCTTGCTTAACTGGTGGAGGGTCGTTAGCCGAACGGGTTTGACAGGACTATAATTCTCCCTTCATTAAAAGTATTAATGATAACTACTAAGTAACTAAACTCTTATAAATACCCAATCTTAGTTACTTAGGAAAATGTGAAGAAGGTGCTAATCCATGAAATTACACTTTGCACTTTGTTTAAGTCGGTTAGTGGAGCGTGTGTGGTTAACCGGCACACTAACTCGTATTTAACAAGGTAGGCAAAGGGTAACTTAATGTTTATCATAGTATCGATGGAGCGTGTGTGGTTAACCGGCACATCGATTGAGGGATAAACACTTAAGGGTACCAAGTAATTTGCATGGTTACTTCACACCTTGTTTTGTGATCCTCGACATCCCAGTCACAAAACCTGAAGGGCACACTCGAGATTGAAACATGCCATTGAACAGTTCAATGAATCTCAAAAGATCTAGGAATTTCAAATCCAATTAAAACCTAATAATACATTTCGTTTATCTTGGTGGAAATTGGTGAATCGTCATTCACCTACCTTCAAATTGTTTTATAGCTTGGATTACGGCATACCTCTTCTAAGTTATAAAATAGTTTGTTGGGTCCTAGCCTTAATATTTCATATTGGGTGTCATATTAAGGACTTTAAGATCAACTATCTTGAATATCTCCCAAAACATGTCTGTTTTAGACATTTATGATCTTCCCAAATCTCTTGAAACAAGCATTCCTAATGAAGATGATGTCCCATGGATATCATACTTCTTTCTCCTCCTCCAATTATTCTCCCTAACCCACAAGTTCTTGAAAAGTTTAATATCACTCAAGCCCCATTGGCAAGGCAAGGTCTAGGTGTGATCACATCTTGGAGATGTAGTTACATATTGACAAGCCGGGAGAGAAGGGTGTCAAAGTCTTGAGAAAGTTGGTGGTTCAACTACTTTCTAAGTCACATAGTGAGTTCTTTTGGAACACCTATGAAACAGACTATGACAAGACCCTTAATGATCTTATCTATTTGTTAAGATCAACTTCCTCAAAACTTGATGGACATTGACAATAGTGACACAGGAAATCCAAAAAAGCATTCTCTTCCCAATGGAAAGGGATTGGCCATAGTCAACTCGGTTGACCAAATGGTAAAGAGAAAAGTCTAAGTCTGTGATAGTCTCGTGTACCATTATCAAAGGGTCCATATGTTTTTATTGCCAAAGGAAGGGGCATTGGTTGCGAAGCTGCCAAGTTTACCTAAGGATGTTAAAGTCAATAAGTTTGACTCTACTTCAGGTAAAGTCCACTAATCTAACTCTGTTAAGTTTCTATTCTGAGATTCCTGATACATGATGTGACTGGGTCACATGGTAATGTTTTAAGAATCAAAGAAAAGTAAAGGAACTTAAAGAAAGAATATGTTGAATCTGATCGCATAGATGGATTTCTATCGCGTAGTTTGAAAATCGGATTCTTGAGCTACTTCTTAGGAGTTATGAGATATTGCTAAGGAATAGATAACAACAGGTTTTCATATGGATTGTAAGGATAAGTTTTTCCGCATAGTTTTAAAATAAAAGAAAATTTTTTATTTTAGTTATTTTAAAATATCCTTACAATGGCATTTGAGGAAAAATTGTTGCTTATATGATTCCATTAATAGCAAGAGTGGAAGTATGAAATTGATTCTTTCATTTGTGGTAATGTCTAAATTTATCAAATAAAGGAAAGATTCTCATCACCCAAGTCTCAATTGGACCGGAACTTGCAATCATGCAAGGTGTATAGCATGATGAATGAGAACTTTCAAGTATTGGAAAATTAAGACTAATTACTTATTCACATGGATGTGTGAGTCAAGTAATGGACTAAGGGATCGAGTACATAGTCATGTGCACTGATTAAGTCCACCACAAAAGATTAATAAGACTATCCGTCATAGTTTACTAAAGCTCAGTAAATATGATTATACTTACAGGCTTAAGTGTAACTCTGAGACATTGGAAAAGGTTCCAATGTAAGGCAGAGCGAATAAGAAGAATCAACTTAGGCAGAAAGATAAAAGTTTCTCAAATCTGAAAAAATGGGAGAGTACTTTAGTATCAGTTTTGTGATCATCTTAATGATTAAGAAACCATATCAAAATTAGTTCTCTAAGGAAGTCTTAGTGCATTCCTATGAATAAGAAGAAGGGATCTTGAATTGTTGAAATGGTTAAATCAAGAAGATGAGTCATACTTCGTTCCAATACAAGTCGTAGAGTCATACTCCAAGATTGTGACTTGAGTCACATGTCTCAAAGAAGGTTTAAAACACTTGTCAAATGTAAGAGTAAAAGTTTTCTACTCTTGTACATTTGAAATTGGTAAGTTGTGATGTTTTGGATAAAACAAAGACCAAATCAAGCCAATTGTGTGAAGCGTTTGTCTTGATAAAGAATCTTCACTATCCCTTGAATATTTGACAAGAGAGTCTTACAGGTCAAGAGGACAGTGGGAGTCTTAAAGGTCTTGAAAGTATCAAGAACTAATCAAGAATAAAACCTAAAGTTCTTCAGTAGCACACGACTTGAGGTTTATAACCTATCGTGTTGACATAGTCTGTGCCCATTCCAGTTAAATTTGAGTTCTTAGAGTTCTCAATTGGTTGCACAACAACTTGGAAGCAATGGCAGACCCTTGAGCTACCAGGTGGCAAGAAATTAAGATTGAGTTCAGTCCATATGAGTTTGGATTTGTCATTATCCTTGTCTTGTGACTATGGTTTTGACAATTCACATGGATAAGAACACATACACCAATAAATCTAAGTGTCATAAGGTTTCTCTCCGATTCATGAAAATGATGGTGAGGAAACACTTTCACTAAGTAGATTTTAGTTAGATAGCAATTGTGATATTTGCATTCTCAAAGTCGTTAGTGGAGCGTGTGTGGTTTACCGGCACACTAACCTGGACTTGTGAGAAGTGGCAAAAAGGTCTAACCATTATGATTACGGCATCACTCTTCATAATTGTGTAGACACACGAGTGTGCTATCTAAGGGAAGGTGTATGATTTTGATAAAGTTCTATCAAAACAATCAAGTGTCAGAAATCTGAACTTTGGTAAGAAAGTCAATAAAGTATTGATTTCTAGAAGTCCAGCTGATTTCTGAGTACATGTCAAAGCTAGTGGGAGCATAAGTGTTATGCTAATAATCATCATGTTAGTGGGAGCATGATAATTATGATATAGATTGCAAGTTAGCAATGTTAATTATAGAAAACAAAAGGTTTCAATTGGGAAAAAGTTGTTTTGCTATAATTAAGGGAGAGGAAATTATACTTCATCTCAAATCTATAAGCTTAGATCGTGAGGTTTTAATCATTTAGTCAAGGATATATATGAATTTCATGTTGGAATGGCTCAACATAAGGAAATTCTGTACATGGGTCCATTATTTGCGTTCTAAAATTCGATTATGATTACGGCATCCCTTTTCATAATCTGAATTATGAGAACTTGGCAAATAGAAATGGAAATGTTATAGCAAAAGACTGGTTTAGTCTTTATGTGAGACATCATGAATCGTGTCCCATATGCTTCGGATATAGGTTCGATTACATGTGCTATATTCATCCTTTCTAAAAGTTTCCAAATGCCTGGGGCATTAAGAAGAGAAAAGGTTTAGAACTGGATATGACTAAAAGGATTAAACAATTGTCGAGGACAATCTAAGGTTTACCAAAGATTGGTTTCTCAAGGACAATTGGAAGTATAGTGATAATTCTGGAAGGACCATATTGACATAATCTGTAAGGTGGCAACTCTTGTTAAGAAGTTATAGTCAAAATGAATCTGGAAATGTTTCAAAGTCAGAAATTTCAATCTGTGTAAGATCAAGGAAACTTAATGCAAGAAGGATGTTTCCAAGGAATTGATCTCCTTTGGAATACTCTGTAATGATTGTTGCCAAATATTTCTGACTTTGTGCATAATCATTACAAGAGGATCAATGCATATAAGTTTAGAGTCTAACAGATTTTAGTAAATGACATGAATTTGGAATTCTTGTATTTACAGTAAGGATTTGGGAGTGTGAAGTTATGTTCAATGGATCTAGTTCACAAAGTAAAGATCATAGACAAACATAGCGTGCATACTTGGTGTATGGCATGACTAGTGTTTAGAAAAACATAGTGTACATGCTTGGAGCATGGGACAACTATTGTTTTAAATTCAAGAATAAAGTTGATAGCTGAAACAGTATACAATGAATAATGTGTAATCATATGGTGATAAATAAAAGGTGTTTTATTTATGTTCATAGGTTTTGATACCATATTGGATTCAATTATTCTTGTGTTTCATTTTGCATGTTTTGACTTCCAGAATAAACTAGGTTATTCTTTCGGAATGACTAAGTTATTCAAACCATCCACAGTCAGTCATATGTTGGAAGTAGATATGAATTAAGACTGTCATGGGTTGGCTTGTAAAGGTCTAAGGTGTTGGACAAATAGCTACAACACTCATGAGTACTCATAAGTTCTGAGTATTGGATTCAAACCGCGCTCATTGGAATCACTTCATGGATTTTATCACGAGTGATCATGAGACGATAATATCTTATATTCTTCAAACCTAGAGATATGAGTTGTTACTATGAGTTGGTTGTACATTGATTGCACGAAACCGCATTTGGTAACTCGGTGCTATAAAACGTGTTTTTGTGTATGATTCAACAAGTAGTAGAACAAGCCATATGAGTCGAAGTTTATCCATTCCTTTTACCTTCGGGATAAAAGCGATATATGTGGGCCCCTCGATGATTTGATGATGACAAATGGAAGTGCTCGGCCGGGCCAGGACTGATTTGATTTGTTCAATTAGTCAGTCGTCATAAATCGGAAATCGGGAAACAACAAATGGACAAAGAGAATGATTATAATCCATGTCTCAGTCCATATGATATCTAGAATGGAGGAATATATGATCCCTTATCTAATGGACAAGTCATTGACAAAGATTAGCGTTTATCGACAAGGTCAAAGTTCGACAGAAGCTTTTGAGAGCTACGATTGCCAGTTGGTTCCTGAAGTCATACGCAATAATAATTTTAGACTTATCCAAGTGGGAGACTGTTGGATTAATGTCTAAGTCCATAACTATAATTGGTAAGACTTGACCCGACCCGGCATGGTCCATTTGGGTTGCATGGCATCATGCACTTGGATAGACTATAATAAGAGAAATAAGACACTTACGGTTATTAATATATTATAAGTTCTAGTATATTAATAATAAGAATAATAAGATTATTTAATTAGTATTGATTAAGAATTAATCTAGGATTAATTAAGTGATCAAAAGAAGACTAATTAAATATATGGGTTGATTGTGTAAATCATCCATACTTGTATAGTGGGCTAATGCTCCATGGATTATCTAGTTGGGCCAAAACCCATATGATGCTCCATGGTGTATTTGAACCCATGGATCCAAGGAAATGGAAAGTCATGACAATTAGGGTTTACCCTAATTGTATAACTATATAAGCATCTTATTCTTGAGGAAAATCGGCCACTAGTATTATTCTAGAGAGGGCTAGCCAATTTTATGAAGTGTAGAATTCTCTCAACTTATTCCAAGTGTATTTGGTGTTGTGTGAACCATTTGAGGTGTCACACTTGGGGCACTAGGCACTCAAGCTTCATGAAGACTTTCTACATGAAAAAGGTATGTATTCTATCTTGTTATATCCATTATTTTGTATGCTAGATTAGGATAATACCTTGGATGTTCATATTTGCATGTATAATAGAGAAAACATAGATCCAAGGTATTTAGGGTTGCATGTACACTTATGAGTGTTAGAATGCTCATAACCCAACAGTTTTGAGGTATGAAGATTGACGAACTCGACGAGTTCAAGGAGCGACTCGGCGAGTAGTGAGTGAAATGTCCCAACTCTGTATGAAGGGGAACTCGACGAGCAAGATTGAGATTTCTAGAGTTTTATGGATCAAGGAACTCGGCGAGTTGATGGACCAAGTCAGTGATTGAGTCAACCAGGATGTGGACTTTGACCACGATGTTAACTTTGACCAAGATGTTGACTTTGATTATGTCCTTTGACCAGAGTTGACCCTTAAAGTGGTTATGATTATGAAATATTAAGTAAAATAGATTTTATGTGTTGGATTTGAAGAGAGTTGATCCTAGAGCCGAGGACAGTTCAGGTACTTCACGATATTGAGGTGAGTTACCTTCTAGTAAAAGTGGCTCGAAGACACCAATGTCGGCCCACTAGTTAGAGCTATAGTAGAGATGATTATCTTTCTAATACTTATCTGGTATGTCACTATCTGTTATGCTTTATGTGCTAGTATGCTATGATGTTATATGATAATGGTAGGAGGGGTCGAATAGACCCTAGTACCGGTTGATATGGTTGAAGGAGTATGCCAGTACCTGGATAAGCTAGGTTGTATATGACTTGTATTTTGATGCACTAGAATGATATGTGGTAGAAGTAGGGGGTGAAATAGTCCCCCGTACCGGTCGACAAGAACGAAGGGGTAGGCCAACACCCTGATATGCTAGGAAAGGTATCAGTCGACACGACCGAAGGGGTAGGACAACACCCTGATATGCTAGGTGAGGTACTTATCGACAAGACCGAAGGGGTAGGCCAGCACCTTGATATGTTAGGCAATTACCGGTTGAAAGAGAACAAAGGGGTAGCTACTACCTGGATATGTTAGACTGTATGTTTATTGTATCGTATTTGGTATGATAGGGGAACTCACTAAGCTTCATGATTACAATTTTCAATTTTGGTTTCAGATACATCTTCCTCGAAGGGAAAGGAGCCGACATGACTATATCACATCACACCACTATTTTCCACATAATAGACTTTTATTAACCTAAATTTGTTTAATTCTAATTATCAAGTTATGTCTTTTACTTTTAACTTATTTTCTTTAATTTTTTTTAGTTTTATTATGTTGTTGTATGTAAACCATTACCATTTTAAAGTTATAAATTTTGAACAGTTTTGATAAAATACTTAAATTATTAATTTAAATATAACATTACAGGTCAACTTAAATATAAATTTTAGTTCAACTTAAAAAACCCAAAGAATATTTTTAAAATAGTTAAAAGTGATAAATTTTAGTGCTAAATAAAAAAAAGTGAATTGTTATATCAAATTAACTGAAATATTTCTTAAAGATATTTTTAGAATCATTAAAAGTTTTAAATAAATAGCTTAAAATAACATACAATAAAAATAGTTAAAAATAACACTGTATAAGTGATTATATTGTTACATTAAAAAAAACAAAATCAATATCTAATGTTTTAAATAACTAAAATGATAGAAATTAAACGTTAACCAAATAAATTTTAAAAAATTACTTAATCATAATAACAACTATAAATAACATTAAACCATATATTATATTTAGTTTTATTCGTGAGTAACCTGCGGGTAGTGGTTATTCAAACGATTCAGATTATCCAGTTTTAATTGATGTACATATTATCACACACTACAAGAAAAACTGTCATTAGTGGCGACAAAAGTCACCGGTAAAGAGTAAGAAAGTCGCCGCTATATCTTTGTCACTATTGATCAAAATGTCGTCGGTAAAGACAATTGTCGTCGCTAATGCTCATGTCGCCGGTAATACTTCGTGTCGCCACTAATGCTCATGTTGCTGGTGAAATTATTTTTCATTTTTTAATTTTCTTTTTAATCAATGATTTTGCATATAAAAAAACCGATACATAACGACATTAAATGCATAAAAAAATCTACATAATAACATCTGATTAGATACCAAATACTGTTATAATTAATTTCATACCAAAATAAACAACCAAAGTTTTACAATTCTAACAAGTAATAAAGTGTCACGACAAATGTAACATACCAAAAGTACATTGCTATTTCTTGTACTTGGGACAAAAACACAATTATCAAATCAACTTGCATTTATCAATGCCAAAGTAAATTGCTACTTTTAAACTAACAAAAAAAATCGGAGTACATTGTTGGTCATTGCACTTGGGACAAAAACCCAATTACCAAAGCTTTTAGCAAATAATCACCACAAAAAAATTTATCAAATCAAGATTTAATGATGTCAAAGTACATTGCTATTTTTAAACTAAGACAAAAAAAACAAAAGTACATTGCTATTTCTTGCACTTGGGACAAAAAACCAATTACCAAAGCTTTTAGCAAATAATTACCAAAAACAAAAATATAAGAAATACCAAAAGTACATTCCTATTCCTTGTAATTCGGAGAAAAACACAATTATCAAATCAACATGCATTTATCAATTTCAAAGTATGTTTCTACTTTTAAACTAAGACAAAAAATCACAATACATTGCTATTCATTGCACTTTGGGACAAAAACCTAATTACCAAAGCTTTTAGCAAATAATGACCACAAACCAGAATTACCAAATCAATATACATTTAATGATGGCAAAGTACATTGCTATTTCTAAATTAAGACAAACAAACAAAGTACATTGCTATTTCTTGCACTTGGGACAAAAAACAAATTACCAAAGCTTTTAGCAAATAATCACCACAAATTAAAAAAAAAACAAGAAAGATCAAAGTACGTTGCTATTTCTTTCATTTAAAATACAAGAAATACCAAAAGTACGTTGTTATGTTGTTCTTTGCTAATTTCAGATGAATGATGTAAAGCAGTTAATTTTGCATACAAACGCTTAGCAGAGTTACAGTAGATATTTCTTTGTGCTAGTAACAACCTAACTTCATTTCCAAGTTTGTCCCTGTCACAATTTACATTTTTGATCTGCAATTCAAGTTTGTCTACTCTGCTTCATTTTATTTCTAATTCTCGTCGTGTCTCAACTAGTTGCATATTTAAATTTTGAGCTTCAGTACTAGCAGACACAATAACAGAATCAAAATAAGCCACAATATCATCAAATGAAGTAATTTCAGCATCATAAGCAGATAAAGGAATATTGAAAGATTCAAGAATAGCACGTACCTTGGTGGTCATTGGAGATTTTTCTGAGGATTTGGACACAAAGCATCGTCCTGCAACATTCACTTCGCAATTGTCTTCAAAACCTGCGAACATTGAACCATGAGTTGGATGCCTCATTTCTTCATCATTAGATCCTGAAGACCAGATCTGATATGTTCCACTCTCTTCTTCATCAGACTCTCCTCTTGCAACTAATGACATTCCTTTCGCCTTCGCACGTACTTCTTCGAGCTTTTCATAATAATAGGCTTCGTCTTTAATTTTGCTCTTCTTCTCCTCTTTCTTTCTCATCCTGCAATCAGCTGCGAAGTGATTTGCACCATTGCAGTAGTGACAACAAATTCCCGAATCACCTTTTAACTTCTTCAAACCCTAAAAATGGCTGCTACTCAATCCAACACAGACGAAGTTCTTTCACAATCACTAATGAAGATTCAAAGCACAAATTACCTTGTTAATCCTAAAGTGTCCTCTTACCCAGAAGAACTAAAGATGTTGATTGTTGCACTGAAAAGATCACCTTTAGCAACCGCAATGTTCAGTTCTTTTCTGGTCCCGATGACATGGTTGTCCATGGCGGCATCAACAGCGTCTTACAACTATTCCAATGTTGTTATCACCTTCAACATGATGAACAACAAGAAGGTTCGTCTGAACAAGAAGATGTTCATTGATTTCTTGAACATTCCTAATAATCCTCCGTTCTTCAAACCCATCAATTCCCAAATTATCTTCATGTTCAATGAGATGGGTCATCAACCCACTCTTGAAAAAATTAGTGATTTCAGAAAATCAAGTTTACCCTGTATGTGGAACTTTCTCTTTGGAATTTTACTAGGGTGTTTAACAGGGAGGACTATTGGTCTAGACAGGGGTCGGATGGAAGTTTATGCAATGGTGATGGGTCTCTACTATGATGTGAGTGTGGATTATGGAACTCAATTATGGAAGGAGTTCATCAAAAGTCTTGAAAACACAAATGTTGAGAAGGGGATTTCGTGTGCAGGTACTGGAGTCTAATTTTTGAAAAGGTGTATGAAAAGGAAGGTATTCAAGTTCCAAAAGATGGAGAGGTTGCAGAATTTTCATTATATCAATTCCCTAAAGTTGTTGAAGATGATGAAAATATCTTCACCAGTGTAGCTCGCATTCCGGATGCGATGCTTAGAAAAGTACACTCAACTCACAAAGTTTTGGTTAGATATCTACAAACTTTTGATCTAGCTGTACAACCTGGAGTTTTACTGGAAGTTACTGGTGAATCGTCAAAGAAGAAGAAGAAAACACAAAAGAAAGAAACACTTCAGTCTTCTAAAGTCTCACAAGCTGAAGAGGTTCAAAATCAAGAAACTTCTACAAAAACAAAGGATACTATACCCTCAAAATCTGGGATATAAAGAAGCTTCGCAAAACTTTTTCTCCCATTATTTGCAAGACGGAAATCAATAGTAAAGGAGCAACGTTTCGTGATGTTCCAGCTCCTGTTTCTCCTAGCTCAAAGCGCAAAAGAGCTCAAGAGGTTGCGAAGCATATGAAGGCAACAATTTCCAAGAAACACAAGTTAATCATTTGCAATGAATCCTTTGATGAAGAAGTTGTTCCAGAGACTCCACCTGTGGTAACTGTTTCCATTCCTCCTACTTCGCAAATTTCTACCACAACATCTATTCCAATTGAAGTAGTCACTACCACATCTACACCACTGGAAGTTACACAAACTTCAGTTCAAGAGGAAGAAATTATTTTTGATAATGTTGTTAACGTATCTAATATGGAGACAATTATCAAAAGTATTCAACTCACAGAGCCAATTAGTTTGTTACCACCATTTCCTTTACCAAATACACAATCACTAACTTCATCTATCTTTGATCATCCTTTAAAACATCCATTCACCACTTTGTTTCCATCTCAATCCCCTGAAACACCACAACCTATACCTTCGCAAGCTTAGTCTGATGAAGAAACCAAAGGAGGAGGTTTTGGAGGAATATTTAAAGCGATTCACTTTGATTCAGAGGAGGAGGAAATGCCTGATCATATGCTTATGTCAGGTAAGCAGTTTAAAATTCTGAATCGCAAATTAAATGCCATTATTCAATCTCAAGCAGATGCTGGTAAAAAGTCATCTAGCTCAAGGAAAATCTTTTGATGCTGTTATAAAGGAACTAAAAAGTGTTACAAAAGAACGTCATGTTCTTTTTGTACAAGATGTCAAAAAGGTCAGGGAAGATGTTAACTTCAAGATCGAGGAGTTAAAGGCTGAAATTGCAAAAGAACTTCAGGACCTTCATTCGAAAAATACAGAGGTTCAAAAACATGTTGATATCATAGCTGGAGCAGTGACCAAACTTGCCATTGATTATCAACCATCTGCTCAACTAATCGAAACCAAACATCAAGAGAATAAGGAGCAATTTTCAAAATTAATTCAGTTGGCTAGTGAATTAAAGAGCCGTGTTTCGCAAACTTCGCAACAAACTATTCTTACTCCAGAAATTTTAACTCTCAAAGTTAATACTCTGGAGCAAGCTATTCAAAAAGCATTATCCCCGATTATCAACTTTACGACTCTACTACCAAAGAATGCCCCACCTGCTTCCACAGGGGTGCAAGGGGGAGAAATAAAAGGAAGTAAAGTTGAGGATGTGAAGGTTGCCGGGAAGGTCTATTCTACTCAACTCAAAACATCTCTGCGAATAATCACGAAACCAATTTCATCAACAACAGAAACAACAAGGCCAATTCTCAAGGGAATTGTAATAGGGTCAACTGAAGGAGGGAGCTTAAGTGCGAAATCTCAAAATGTAGAGGCAGGAAAAGGTAAAGAGTTACTTATTGAAAAATCAAAAGAAGAAAAGAAAGCTGAAGCTGAAGCTGAAATTGAAAAATTAAGGCAAGTTTAGAGTATCATGAGGCAAAAAGCAAATGACCCACCAACAATGAACAAAGGTGATCCTGCGAAGTTATACTCATATGAAACTATCGAATATAAAGTCATTGAAAGACATTTGTATGAATTTAAGAAAAAGCCAAGAAGAAGTTACGATATTGCAAATTCAGACAGGTGTCAACTTGACTTTCCAATAAATGAGATGATGTTCGTGACAACACAGTACAAGATTAGTGAGAAATTCAAAGATGCAGATGAATACACTACAATGAAAAGAATATTTCATGCAGTACTTGCGAAGGATCAGGATGAGGTGTGGTCGTTGATGAAAATTAAGAAGGTGCTGACAGTCAAGAAGGATGAACTGTTTGAGAACATGCTTCAAAATTTCAGATATTTTGTTGTTCGAGCAGATAACAAGCCAGTTGATTTTATAATAGCTGACTTTCCGTTGATGAATATGAATGATCTTATTCAAGTGGCTCTGATATTGAAGGAAATGGAAGAGAATAAATTCAACGGATATGATACAAACGTGTTCAAGTTTGGTTTCGCACATATCAAGAAATTCATAGATAACTACTATGATTGCTTGGCGTTAACAGATGAAGAACTTGCATTTGTTCGGGGAAAACAAGTGACTGTTCCTTAGGAGTCTACTTTATCTCAAACAGAATTAAGAAAATATTCAGATGGAGAGATATGCCTTAAACCTTTTGGCATGGTTTTCGCAGGGAAGGATACAAAAGGGAACCCAAAGAAATTTTTGTTCAAATTCTCAGAAATCAAAAGATATACAACTTCGCAATATACGAATTGCTTGAAGAACAATGAAGGAGACAGGAAGGAGCTCAAAATGATTATTTCATGGTATTCAGAAATCAGAAGAACAATTAACTCAGCTATTCAGTGTCTCTCAGACTGAATAGTTTCGACTGTTTACAAAGGGGGAGATTGTAGAGGCCATATGATGTAAAAGTCGAAATAGTTGTTTCTTTTGTTTTGCATAATTAGTTATTTTACTAAGTCACAGTTTGTGCGAAGTGTATTGCTCTAGACTTAGTATATTTTTTGTACACTCAGGTTTCCTATAAATAGGGACTGAGGATAGAAGTATGAGAGACTTTTTCTCTCTGCTTATTGTAATTAGTTTCTTCATCAATATAAAGATCTGATTAATATTTACATCTTGTGTTCGTACTTTTCATTCATATAAATCATGATTGCATTCTAAATCTCGACAACAATTGTCATCATTATCAAATCAACATGCGTTTATCGATGCCAACATACATTGCTACTTTTAAACTAAGACAAAAACCCAAAGTAAATTGTTATTTCTTGTACTTGTTAATCATTTCATTATTAAAATTCATTCTAAATATCCTTGAAGTTAGTTAAAATTCATTTAATCAATTTATCCCAATGAATAAATTGTCTTTTATTTTTATGTTTTTAAGATTTTCAAACAATTTTCTTACCTAAGTATAATAGAATTTGACAAAAAAAAAAATAGAATTTTTTAAACAATTTTCTTACATAAGTATAATAAAATTTAGATTTAGATAATCAAAATATATTTTATAAAGTTATAAATAATTGGTTTATTTTATATATAGAATTTAGACTTTGATAATCAAAATATATTTTATAAAGTTATAAATAATTGATTTATGTTATATATATATATATATATATATATATATATATATATATATATATATATATATATATATATATATATAGAATTTAGATTTTGATAATCAAAATGTATTTTATAGAGTTATAAATAATTAGTTTATTTTATATATACTCGTTAAATAAACTTTTTGTTAACATAACTTATTAGTTGTTTCATAGAATAATTTATTATTATATTAAAAACTGATGACCTAAAATCAAAATTAAATTGGTAAACATTAAAAAAAAACATAAGAGCATCCTACTTACATACATAATATCATTCTATTTATATCAAAACCACATACTTTCACATAATACATAAGAACATCAAATACACATACATTCACATATATATACCACATATACACCAAATATATATACAATCACATACATATATAATAACATCCTACTTATACCAAATACATAGATTTTCACATATATAGATAATAACATCCTACTACAAAATACACAAACGTTCAAATGCATATTTCACATATACACCAAAGACACATACGTTAACATACACACATAATAACATCCTACTTATACAAAATACACATACTTTCACATATATAGATAATATCATCATGCTTATATCAAATACATAAATTTCACATTCATATACCACATATACACCAAACAAACATACATTGACATATATATACACCAAACATGCATAGATTCACATACATATATCAAATATATACACATATGCCAAAATTCATAAAATTTATACAACTACATATATTTTGCAATTAAACTCGAATTTCGCAATAAATAGAACTAAATAGAATATGTAGTGGTAGAAATAAAAGAAATGGTGCAGTGGTGGTGATGATAGCCGGGAAACTCAATCAAAAAATGAAATCGACAATTTTTTGCACTTAATAACTATAATAAGCTAAGAATAGATGTTACAAGAGAAAAAGGAAAGGAAACTATGTTGGAAATACTTGCTGTCGTCGGATATTAGTCTTAGTCTCTAGAAGTTTGTCCTCACCGGTCTATCTCTACTTTGCCCACCGATGATCTTTTCTCTGTGGCCGGAATTCCTTAATCTCTACATTGCCTGACGGTAACACTTGCGAATCGATGGAGAATCGATGAAAAGAAAAAGCGTAGCAATAGATGGAAGTGAACAGAAGCAGAAAAGGGAAAAAGGCGTCGATTTTTTGTGTTAACTGCGTCAACCTTTAGCGCCGATACATTTACCTGCGACGCAAGAGGCTTTAGCGACAACTTTTATCAATAATGGCCGCACTTCGGAGGGACTCGTGTCACTTATTCTACATTTAGCGGCGACAAGGTTAGGTCTTTAGCGACGACTTGTGTCGTCGATATTTGTTTTGTGCGTTTTAAGAGTATCCCAACCGTTGGATTAGAAATACAATCAAACGACTCTACTTTTGCTAGAACGTAAAAATACGAATCCGTGTCATGACCCTTTAGCGGTGACACCAATAGCGGCGACATATACCTTTAGCGACAAAAATTGATGTCGCCGCTAATGGTTTTATATCTTATATTGACATAATTCAAAATAATAAATATATTATATCAATTTAGTATAAGAATTATTATATTAAATTTAATAATCATGCTATTCTTATATTTAAGTAAACATATGTTTGTAAAGATTTCAATTATATATGTCTTTTTGTACAACGTACAGACATTGGTTTACTGAGTTTATAACCTAATACTATGATATGTAAATAGATTAAGTTTTTTCTATATTTTTTATCTTTCTAAAATGCACTTTTACGTGCTTGCTATATGGGCTACTATATACATATAAAACTAAGAGAATGTCTGCGCGTTGCGCATAAACACCTATATAGTTGAAGTCTTTACAAATATATGTTTTTTTTTAAATATAACTATAACATTGTTGTTAAATTTGATATAATAATTTGTATACTAAATTCATATAATATATTGATTATTTTGAGTTATATGATAATATATATACATCTATTATAACTTCATAATCTTAATCGTTTGAATGGCTTCTACTCGCAAGTTACATATCAACAAAATTAAATATCATATATGGTTTAATGTTATTTATAGTTGTTGTTATCGTTAACTAATTTTTTAAAATTTATTTGTTTAATGGTTTAATTTCTATCATTCTAACTATTTAAAACATCGAACATTAGTTTTTTGATTTTAAAGAGAATAATATAATCATTTATATAGAGTTATTTTTAAGTAATTTTATTGTATGTTATTTTAAACTACTTATTTGAAAACTTTTAACGATTTTAAAAATATTTTTAGGAAACATTGAAGTTAAATTGATATTACAATTTAACTTTTACATTTATCACTTTTAACTATTTACAAAATATTATTTGATTTTTTTAGTGGAACTGAAATTTATATTTAAGTAAACATTGTAATATTATATTTAAGTTAACAATTCATGTATTTTGTCCAAACTGTTCAAAAGTTGTAGGTTTAAACTGATAATGATTTACATATAACAACATATTAAATTTAATAAATTAAGTATAATATGTTATAAGTTAAAGACATAACTTTATAAGTAGAAGTAAAGATATTATTTTAAAATTGAAATTTAGTTTATTTATAATTACACTTTAAGTTTGATATTCATTTAACCTTATTAACCAACTTATAATTATTACTAGAAAGACACTACAATTTATCACTTTTAACTATTTACAGAATATTCTTTGGGTTATTTAAGTTAAACTAAAATTTATATCTAAGTTGTCCTTGTAATGTTATATTTAGATTAATAATTTAAGTATTTTACATAAATTGTTCCAAAATTACAACTTTAAAATGATAATGGTTTACATCCAACAATATATTAAAAATAATAAATTAAGTATAATATTTTAAAAGTTAAACAACATAACTTTATAAGTAAAAGTAAATATATTATTTTAATATTGAAATTTAGTTTATATATGTTTACACTTTAGGTTTGATATTTATTTAACCTAATTAACCAAATTATAATTATTATTAGAAAAATTGAAAAGTCATGGGAGTTTCAAATGAATGTGGTGAAAGAAAAAAATGCATGAGAGTTTCAAATGAATGTGATGAAAGAAAAAATGCTTCCTTTATAAGTATACTAGTTTATAACCCGTAGTAACGATAGTTACAAATTAATTAAACATTCATAATAAAATTTAATAATTATTAATCAATTATTTTAAATAAATTATTAATTATTAATTATGAGATATATCAAATTTTTTAAAGTTATTATAACTTCAAAATTAACATATAATTAAAAAATATAAATTTAAATTTTTAAGTGAGCTGTCTAATATATCTAAATAACAAATGATATAATATTAATGAGAGTGTTGCATGAAAATGACACTTGACAAATAGAAGTTAAAATTATTCTTTTATTAGAATAAGGATAATAATAATTAATGTTAATTTTGAAACAATGTTTCTCCATGAAACTAATAGCATATTATATATTGCTTAAAAGGGAATTGTATGGAAGATTAAACGGTATATAGTGTTTTTAGCCGACACTATATTAATGGTTTATGTTATCAATATACGAGAACTACACCTTGTTTTATTGGTAACGAATCCTACTTCAAGTGATGGCATTTCTGGTGAATAACATATGCTTCTAGAAATAAAAGGAAAAGAAATGACTAAGAATCGCAGCAAATGAAGAAGGATATGATGGTGTTGTAAAAGTTGGAGGAATCATTTGTCGGCATTGTTTCCATGGGCAAATGATTTTGAGTACCCCACGAATGTCGTCCATCCATCAATCATGGGCCAAAAGAAATGCATACTCCTCCCTTTCCCCATAAAACATAAAGAATCTTGATTTTGGTTAGACATTCCAAGATTTTATGCGCGACTTTTCCAGGAGAATGAGTCGTAAACATAATTATCCACTTGACTAAGGATTAAATAAACTAATCAATCTTGTCATCATTGTTACAATTATTGATTAGGTTATTTCGACTATATAAGAATATATATATTTGTTGGATGGACATCTAGTGTAAGCAAAAGTGTTAGGTATTGTTGAAAAAGGATAAATTAACTAATATTTCATATTACATAAAATACGGTTTGTACTTTGTATTAACCAATAAATTTTTTATCCAAACGATCAAGTCCATACGTTTTCTTTTCTTCTTTAATACACCTTTGATGTGTTTGTACCTAAATTCTATATGCCAATTATAAGTTAGACACTTTATTTTTTCTTTATAAAATAGCATATCTTATCATTTATACTCGAAGAGTATATTCGATATATAGCTAGTATGAAAGTGTACTGAATCAAACTAAAGAGTATTCTTGAAGTTTGCTTTGATTCTTGTTTGTTATTGCTCTAAAAGGTCAACCTATGTATAGTAAGAATTATAACTTTTTCTTTTTCTTTTTCTTGTTCATTTATTATTTTCTTGACCATCTTAATTTATTCCACTCCACAGACCATATTCCATTTTCTACGGATTCATTCATCTCGTTTTAAAGCACCATCATACCTTTCCACACCCCACATCGCCTTACCAATTATTTCCCTTCATAATATCTTCGATTGGATTCCTCTTCTTCTTATACACATCCATCATCTATTCATTCATAAATTCAACAATCACATGGGGTTTGATGCTCTTTCTGACGCAGGTCTTGCCTTAGGACTAAGCCTTAACTCGTCGCCATCCATGGTCAAACCCAACACCATGGGTTCCACAAAGCTTCCATGGGTGACCGAGACCATGGCGAGTTTTGAGCCATCGTTAACATTAGGTCTTTCAGGAGACCCTAATAAGAAACTTGTGGTAGGAGGAGGTGGTGATGATCATGGTGGTTTGTGTCGGCAGGATAGTACGGTGATCAGTGGTGGAGGCTCTTCATTTTCGAACGTGAGTGTGAAGAGGGAGAGAGAGCTTGGGAGTGAAGAATCAGAGAGAGTTTCAAATGATAATAATTATTCACGAGTGATGAGTACAACAAGTGTTGATGATGTTGAAGATGATGATGGTAGTATTAATGGTAGGAAGAAACTCAGACTCACGAAACCCCAGTCCGCTCTTCTTGAAGAAGCCTTCAAACTTCACAGCTCTTTAAACCCTGTATGTGTAACCCTACTCTCTCTCTCTCTCTCTCTCTCTCTCTCTCTCTCTCTCTCTCTCTCTCTCTCTCTCTCTCTCTCTCTCTCTCTCTCTCTCTACCAATATCTTTATAACACATACAATACGCTAGAGTTCTTGCTAATAAGTTATGATTAATAAGGAAAACTAATCATGATTAGTGTTGAATATTAGCAGAAACAAAAGCAACAACTTGCAAGAGAGCTAAAGCTGAGGCCCAGGCAAGTTGAAGTTTGGTTCCAAAATAGAAGAGCCAGGTATTGATCATGCCTTTGATTCTTTACAAGATTAAACCGAGTTCAGAATATTTTTAAATTTTCTTGAACAAGATTTATTTTGGTTAATCCATATGTACCTTTATGATCTAGATTTATAACCTTTTGAATGATCAAGTTTAATTTACCTAAGCATATTCAACATGATTTTTTAATTTTATCTAGAAACAATGATTTATAAATCTATAAATGACCACGAAATAAATGATAATAAGAGTTTTGAGATTTTAGATGACCCACAAAAAGATTTTGTTTCTTTCCTTTTATTTTTTAGTAATTTATGTTTAATGCATTTTTGTCGAATTTAGATAAGAAATAAAAATATGGATCATGTGTATATGTTGGGTGTATATCATGTTCTCCTCTTCGTTCTTTCTGTTTTCTAACAAAGTAATGAATATATATTAGTAACTGTACATCACAGGTAATTTACCAAAATCCACATACGAGGTGATAAAACTTTTTGATTGAATGACATACAAACACCAACTTATTTTGAACAAAATGGGCATATATTATAGATGCTTTATCATTGTTTCCTTTGTGTTATTCGTCTTGTTTCTCCTTTAAGAAAAAAGAAAAAAATAATAATAGTATATGATAAAAATATGCCATGATGATTGAGGTAGCAACAACAGACCAAAAATATTTATGTGGGCTCTTTTTGTCTCCAGTTGATTGCAATATATAACTATAAATTATTCCCAACACTATTGCTACCTTTCAACATACGCCATTAATCATAAATTCTTGAGAATATTAATTAAAAATAAATACATTAACAAACTTTAATCAGACAATGATAAAGTTTATTTAATTTGACTAAGTGGATTTTCTGATTACGTTGCGTGTTTAATTAAAAGGACGAAGCTGAAGCAAACCGAAATGGACTTTGAACACTTGAAGAAATGCTGTGAGACGTTAAGGGATGATAACCGAAGACTCCATAAAGAGCTTCAAGAACTTAAAGCGCTCAAGTCATCGCAACCCTTTTACATGCAGCTGCCGGCCGCCACCCTAACCATGTGTCCGTCATGTGAAAGGATCGGCGACACCAAATCCTCCGCAGTCAAGAACCCTTTTAATATGGCTGCTAAACCACACTACTTTAACTCCTTCACTAATCCATCGGCAGCGTGTTGATTAAATTTCTTGTGTGGTTATCTAGTCATACACAAATATATATATAGTTTGAATATATATATAAAGAATATTACTTAAATCTTCCATGCATAACCCTACCTTTTTTAGAGTCAAGGGTTTGGCTTGAATTGATTAGTACGTAGAAAATTATTAGAATTTCTACTTTGTTTTTTTGTTTTTTTGTTTTTTTTGTTTTTTTTTTTTCTTTGTGAGGTTTTCTGTGAGTAAAAAATAGCTAGCATTTGTCGATGAAATGAATAACATGTCCACTATTATGTATTTATTTATCCAACACATCTTACATCAACACCTCAATTATGAATTATTATTATGAATTCGGTCTAGAATTTTTTAGATTATCGGTTAACGTTGAAACTCAATTATCATTTTATCATGTAATACGTCGACAGTTGTGAATTACAATTGTTTAGTTGGATGTATATTCGAAGTAGAAGTTGTCCAAAGTGGTTGATTTGAATCTCATGCCCTTATGCGGCTATATCTTCGATATAATTCCAATTTTTTCGACTACTTTAATTTCTTCTTGGTTCTTTGAATAATGTTTTGGTGTTATGAACAAATAGACATAACTAAAAGATTTGTTAATTATTAATATTGTTGTGAAGAGTAACGACATAGCTAACACTTAGTTTTCAACATTTTTTGTAGCTTCTTCCTTATTTTTAAAATAATTAGGTACACTTTTTAAATGCAATTAAGAAATCTAAAACTTTTATATTGTATAACATGAATGGAGACAAAAAAAAAAGGTAGATAGAGGGCCGGGTATACGTGTAGTTTTGTTAATTATATAATAATTGCCTTTGGTAGTAACTTTATTGATTTCGAATGCAGAAATTACTTAAAATGTGAAAGCGTCTTCATATTCTTTTATTCTTGATAAATTAACCTGGCTTTTCAATTGCATATTTCTCGATAATTACAGAGTTGACCCAATAGTAATTCTAGACGATTCTCAAAACTTGTACTAAAAGAACAAGGGGAGGAAGTATTTGGTCGTTTAGTAGGTGAGTTGGTGGGAAGGTTTACTAAATACTATCCTATACCACATTATTGTTCTATTTAATATAGGAAGCAAGGTTTCACTAAATTAATTTCTAATAGTAGGATATTAAGAATTGTACAAAATAGTTATACAGTATACTAGAATACATATGTACGAATATGTATTGCATGAGTTCGACACGTAACTGTGATAATCAATATATGGTTTCTACAAGAAAGAAAGTGAAGATAGAAAATGATAATGATAGTGACAATAATGGATTGTCTTTTCATCTTCTACGAAAGACAATTATGTGAAAGAAAATATTAACTTTTAGTAAAATAGTAGGTGTATATTTTCAAACTTATACTAGTTTCTTAAAAGAAGCATGGCACCACACAATGATTGAAACTTTACAACTCATGCACGAATGCATAATTTAAAACCTTTCAATCTTGTATATTCTTATTGAAAATAATGGGAAACATTTACAAAAAAATTACAAGAGATACAGCTACAGTTGAGGTGATAATTATATAAGTAGATATACATACAAAAAAGAGGGAAAAGATAAAGACGAGATAGGAAAATATTTTTTTTATCTTTGCTCCATATCAAGGTGGTGCAAGGTCACGAATTCTCAGCTTTCCGAGCAGAAAACGAACGTATTGTGTGGCTTGGTAGAGATGTCTGAGAACTTGCTTTGTGGTGTCATCAAAAGTCTTGATCTCATTGGAATCACATCACTCTCCTACAAACACGAGAGACTATTTCATGGTCTTTGGTTTGCTAATAAAATACTAGATTGTTGGTGATGTCTGGAATTGTTGGATTGTCACCGTGAATAAACGTAGGCTCAGTGGGGATGTATTTTGATAATGTAGTAGCCATCAATTCCTTTAAAGTCATTCGCCATACGCTACAAGAAATATTGGTATTAGCGGCGACATATAATTGACGCGTTACATGTCGCCGCTAATATTCGGTGTCGCCGCTAATGATGCTACAGTGTCGATCCGCATCAAATCAACCCTGTCCGTTCGATCTTTTTTTCATCCCACGGTGGGAAATGAGGAAAAATGGCGCTGTGTTTTCCCTCCAGGGGTGTCGCCGCTAATACCCTATTGTCGCCGCTGAAACCCTAGCGTCACCGCTAATACGCGTCGCCGCTAATACTCATCGCAGATAACCCTCCAACTGCGTCACTTTCGTGTTCATTCTGCTTCCTTTCACTCCTCCAAAGGTAACCGGCGACTGCACCTCCGACGACCTTGTTTGCGCCACAAGACTCGTCTCCGGTAGTCATTACCGCCAGCCACTAGTGGAGCTCCATTATTACCGGCGACCACACTCATTTCCGGTGACCACACTCATTTCCGGCAACAAAAGTTCGATTTAAGGTCCGATTTCTTCCGTATTTTCTATTCAACTTCTGTTTTGAAGTTTTCTTTACTAGTTTAAGTGTTTAATTTAATGTTTTTTGCCGCATCTATTGCCGGAATTGTTGCCGGAAAACTGGATTTCTTAGCGGAAAATCATTAAATTACACTACCACAGGTTCCTTTTCATGAATTTTGAGATTATATATTTGATTTGTATGTTTTTGTATGTTATTTGTATTGTTATTATTTGGAATTTGCAATGAATTGTCACGGAATTTTTTATGTGTTATTTGTATGTTTTTGTGTGTTTTTTGTATAGTTATTATTTGGAATTAGCTTGCTATAATAGAAAATTAAGTATGATGCTATAATGAATATGTGTAGGAAAATGTTTATATGTATTTGTATGTATAGTGTGTGTATCTATGTATGTAATGTGTGAAAAATAAAGTGTGTATATTACAAAGAGTAATTTTCAAATCAAATTTAATATTTATGTGGTATTTTTATGTTTTTGTGTGTTTTTTGTATGATTATTATTTGGAATTAGGTTGCTATAATAGAAAAAGAAGTATGATGCTATAATGAATATGTGTAAGAAAATGTTTATATGTATTTGTATGTATAGTGTGTGTATCTATGTATGTAATGTGTGAAAAACAAAGTGTGTATATTACAAAAGAGTAATTTTCAAATCAAATTTAATATTTATGTGGTATTTTAGTTTTAAAATTATTCATAATCATAAATTGCTTTGTAAAACTATTAAATTAAATTTTCTATTATTAATTTAGATATTAAATATAGTTATAAGAAATATAGTTATTTGTAATCATAAATTGTTTTGTAACGGAGGTGATGGCCGATATTATGGGCCTTGGTCACGGTGGTGATGGAGCTGGGAATCTACCATCTCCAGGAGGCTTTGGCCGCGGGCAACATGAACAGGATGGTAAGTTTTGTTATGGTATATTTAATAGCTATTTTAATTAATTTATTATAAGTTATCGTGACTAATATTTTTAATTGTATTTTTTCAGTCGAGCTTCCAAAGAAAAGAAGGGGCTTGTCAAAGAATATAGAGCTAGGAAAGTGGATAAGGGCAAACAAGGGAAAGACTGTGGATTTGAATTTTGACAGGGAGATCACATATTCCCCTGTCGGGAAGCCTGCTAATTGGTTCACACATGAAATTGGGAGGCATTTGTGGAACAACGTCCCTTTAAACGTATCTGGTTGGGACAATGTTTCCCCCGCGTTAAGGAATGCGACAGTTATGCATCTAAAAGTAACTTGAATAATATTTTATTTGAATAATATTTTAAGTTTCTTTGTGATTGTTATTTAATTAACTAACTTTTTTGTATTTGTAGAATAAGTTTGATTTGGATAAAGTTAACTTGGATCCGGAGCGTGCACAATTGTTGCGGAGTATTGATTCGAGTCTTGTAAAAGTTTACAGAGGCCGAAAAAGTAAAGCTCATTCTTATTTTAAGAATATCGGGGGGGCCTGCAGATATCCCAATGGCACTAAACAACCCCCCCAATGGTATGTCACCAGAAAATTGGGCGAAGGCAGTCGAACATTTTCAATCGCCCGAATTTTTAAGTCGTTCAGCGTCAAACAAAGAAGTCCGTGCAAAACAACTAGTTGTAAACAGATGGGGTCGAGCTCGTACAGTAATGCATGCTTCAAAGAAGTAAGTTATGATATATTTAAATGTTTATTTAAAGTATAATAAATCATTTTTTTTTAAATAGGATATCACTCGAATCGAAGCATTCCGTAAGGCTAATTCCAATCGCCAAGGGGTGTTTTATAGTCCTGTAGTCGAGCAACAATACGTAAGTGGTTAATTTGTATTTTCATATACGTGTTTATATCGTCATGGGTATTTAGTAATATATTTTTATGATGTTTATCATTTTTTGAAAATACAGAATGCTTTACTTCACGAGATCAATCAACAAACCCAAGCTTCTTCTTCAGCAAGCGGTCTAACGGCAAGTGATACAAGAAAATGTTTTGAAAAAATATTGGGTGTTCGACGTGGACATATTAGAGGCATCGGGCGTAAACCCCCTACCATTGTGTCCATGTATGATCAAGAACAACCGATGACACAAGAACCACCACAATCACAGGTAATTGTTTGTTTAAGTTGAAAAGTATAATGCTATAATGATATGTTGGTAGTTTTTGATAAATATAATACTATTATGATATATTGGTAATATATTTTGATTTCTTTGTAGATGGAAATGCTGCAAACGATATTGAAGAACCCGACATGTTCTGCGACATTAGAAGAGTGGTTTCGTTCATTGTCATCACCAAATAATGAAGAAAATGATGAGAGTGACGGCGAGGAGTAGGAATTTTAGGATTTTATGAAATGTTTGTTTAGAAGAATACTTTAATTAGGTTGTATGGACTAATATTTTTTATTGTGGATTAATATTTTATAATTGTTATATTGTTTTTGGTTGTTTATGGGTTAAATATAGCTGATTTTATAAAATTGTAGATTTATATTCCATAAAATTGTAACAAAAAAAATGAAAAGAGTCTTTTGCAGCGACATATAAGTATTAGCAGCGATGTGTTTTTAGCAGCGACATGTAAATATTAGCAGCGACATGTTTTTAGCAGCGACAGGTAAGTATTAGCGGCGACGCGTCGCCGCTAATACTTTTAGCGGCGACACACCTACTCTTTTGCGGCGACAGTTGTCGCCGCTAATACCCGTATTTCTTGTAGTGATAGTGACCGTGCCTAAATATTCGACCTTAACTAAGGATCAAGAGCCTGCATATCATTTTTGTTTATGAGGACTAATGTATAAAATCCAGTTTTAAATTTATATGTCAATTAGAACAATGTGATGAACTATTAGATGAATGGGCAAGTGCATCGAATATTGGTAAGACCGGGTTGTCACACACTAAGAAAATCTGATTATGAGTTAAAGTAAAGACAACAAAATTAAAAGAGGGGAATTGTTTAACTCCAAACAAGATATAACTTAAAATGAAAATAAGATGAAAAACTGATTTGGAAACCGATAACTAAAGATGCTTCTATTTAAACTTGATTATATGCTACAGTTGTGGTTGATCTCTATGCCATGCAATTAATATTAGTTGTTATTCACCGATTTCTAAGTTGATTCGTTCCTTGGTTCATTCACAAATCCTAATGTTAGGACGCCAATTTGAATTTATAAGTCAAAGTTGTTTGTCAGCAGTTGCATCAGTAACACTAATAACATGAGGAAGATTAATGAGCATCCATAGAAGACCAAGCCATGAAGAATGAAGATAATATCTTTATGTGTAAAGGATTATTTTGAAGATAGAGTTAGCTTAACAAAATATTCTCACTTTATATTGGATTATGTTTCCTTGTGTTATGTATCATGTATTTTAGGATAAAAGTTTAGGTCTTTTATTATTATTATTATTATTATTATATATATATGTGTGTGTGTGTGTGTGTTGATATCTTAATATTTAAAGGGTTATCGATCAAAAGTGTTTATGTAATCAAAGTTTGTTCTCTGATTAATACTTGTTATTGAAAACCTACCAATCAATATAATAATTTGGTTTAACTATTCCTACTTGTTATTTCTCTTATTCAATTTAGTATATGTTGAATCTATTGGTTAGGGACCAATAATTGGTATCAAAGCATTATTTACATCTTCTAAATGATCCCTAATGGATTCGACAAGTTTGTGTACGTTATGATCCACTTTTAGGTCCAATTCTCTCAATAAATCTCTTACTTTCGATGAAAACAATTTTTCAATGTGGCTCGGTGTAACTATGATGGGTCTTGAAACCTTGTATGTGCTTATGTAAGAATAATATTCAGAAAGACAGTCCTTATGTTCTTATTAGGACTATCAATTAAGCATGAAAAGAACCAGTCTCAATATGAGCCCATGTTCATTAGTGGAATGATGAAGAAAAGAAGAACTCAAAGCTTGATGCTCGTTCTAGAGCTGCAATATGTAGTGCTCTTCCATGCCATGTTTTCCATCTTGAGGAAAACTGCTTGTCTACAAAGGAGATCGATAACACTCTCAAAGTTACATATGAAGGCATTGATGATGTTACTAATAACTTAAAGAACTCCTTCATTTGCAAGTATGCATACTTCTTTACCTATAAGAATAAGTCTCTCACTAACACCTTCAATAGATTTATATATTTAATTAATGATTTGATAAAGTTTGAGAACACACTAGATAATGATGTTTTGGTACACAAGTTCCTTCAATCTCTCGATGAAATTGTTAATCATCATGTTCATATCTTGAAGAAGAATGAGAAGATAAAGATTATGGATCTACCAAGTCTGTTTGGCTATCTTACAAATCATGAGCAAAGTAAGGCTCAAACAAGGGAAAATGTTAAAGTGATGAAAATATATCATAAGGGAAAACTCTTCTACTCTCCTATCAAGAGGATCCAAGGTGATTGATTATGTTAGCGACATTGATGAGATTTCATCAAGGATGACACGGAAGATGATCTTAAGTTTCAAAGTATGGCCAAATTAGCTGCCAATGTTGCACTAGTTGTAAAGCAATTCAAGGATCTTGAGAATTTAAGAAAGTCAAAAGAAATCAAAGACCCTTCAGAACAAGGAATCCAGATTCCGACTCATTTTCGAGGAATAACAAGAATTCATCCCATGACAAGTGTTATAAGTATGGTAGTGTTGGACACTTTTCTAGAGATTGTAGAGTCAACACCACTGATGCCAAGAATGAATCGTATAAGATTAAATACAAAATATTGGTTGCTAACATGAAGATAAAAGATTTTGTTGATGGGTTATTAGGGTTAAAACTATAATGCTCTAAGCGCAAAAACATTTAAATAAGTCAATGATTAGGGCAGATGCAATCAAATTAGGAACTATGTCTTTCACATATAGGCAAAATACTATGAATTATCATCCTACAAAACTTTCTTATGAAAAACTAATTCATAAGAACAAGAATCTTACCTTGAAGATTTTTATAGCAAAAAATATTGAATTCCTTCTTCAAAACATTTGGCAAGAAGCACCACAAGTGTCGTGCCTCTGATGGTTCACACCAGAACCATAGCAACCAAGGAACTAGAAGAGAGAGGAGAAGAGTAGAATTTTTGGCTAGCTCTTCTTAGTGAAAGGAATACCGAAAATATGAAGGGTGTGGTCCTTTATATAGCTGAGTTAACTTAGTGACAATGCTAGGGTCTAAGGAGGAAACCCTAATCCCTTTGCTTGGGGACCAAGCAACCCATTCCCTCCTCATTCAAGGGCTTAGAAGAAAACACCTTGGGCTTGGCCAAGTGATTTTCATCCACCTCATCCAATAAGGTCGATGAGCTCCTTTCCTCAACTTTTAATAAATAACCAAACGAACCCTACACTTTTAATTAATCTGATTAATCTCAAATTTAATTTCAATTAATTTCTGATTAATTATTAATTAAATAATAATATTTCTAATTAAAATATTATTCTCAAAATATGTTAACAAATTATTTATTTTTATTTCTAATTAATTTATTTATCATATAATAAATTAATAAATCTCTCTCTCTCTCTCTCTCTCTCTCTCTCTCTCTCTCTCTCTGAAAAGTTATCATAGTTAATTGCTAGGTTTGAGGGCAACTCAAAAGTATTGTGCTACCATCAATTCAAGTAAATATACCGATTATATTTATGGGCTTCAATACCTAATCTGACAGTTTCCCACTTGGATAAGTCTAATAACCATAATTTCTAGTATAACTTCCAAACTAATCAGCAAACTGTAACTACCAAAAGTCGTTGTCGAACTTTGACCCAGTCAGTAACTTATCCTAAGATAAGTGGTCAAATATTCTTTCATTCTACAAGATATCATATGGACACGAGACATGGATTGAATTCAATGTTATTGTCCTAAATTCTATTTCCTAATTTCTTGATTCATGACGACTGAATTCTTGAACACATCAATTTAGTTTGGGCACATCCAAGCACTTCAGATGTCAACATTAAATCATCAAAGGGCCCACAGATATTGGTTTTCCCATTAGGGCAAAAGAAATGAATAAACTTTGACTTATATGCTTGCACTACTTACTCATCAAATCATGCGCAATAATATGTCTTATAACATCAAGTAACTGATGCGTTTATGTATTATCAATGAACAACTGACTTGTAAGCAATAACTCATATATCTCCCTTTCAAAAATATAAGATATTATCTTCTCAAAATTACTCGTGATAAAATGCATGAAGTAATTCTATGAGCGTGAGTTTATCCAATAGTTCAAATCCCCATTATTAAGTACTGATGAACATTACAAGAAAACCATTGCTATGTTTAATCTCCATAGACAATCTAAAATTCAATTCATAACAGTCTTAATTCGCTACTTACTTCCAAAAGTACGTGCGACTGTGGAATTTTGAATAATCAAATTATCCAAGAAGTAAAACATGCAAAGTGAAACACAATAATAACCTAATTAACTATGGTCTCAAAACTATGGATTATAAATAAAACTCTAATTATTTAATCACATATTAATTAAGACTTTATTCATTGTATAATGTTTCGAGTAATCAAATAATCACTTGAATTAAACATCAGTCATGCCATGCAAAGAACATGCATACTGTGTCTCTCCATGGTCCTTCCTTTGGGAATAGATCGACTGGATATTATTCCAATGATGCTCATTTCATGTCACTCGGTTTGGAATTTCTTCATTATTTGGGGTTGTGGGCGATCATTTGTCATCGTAAGGTTTGGGGCCTTCAGGAAGAAAGTGTTGGGTTTTATATACTACAACATCCTATGGTGCACATACAACCCTAAAAGCTTTTGATTTATGTTTTCCCAAATTATATATTCATATAGTTTCCAAAGCTTTAAACCTACAACTAGCATACTGTTAGGTCAAAATATGGTTTATACTTTACTTTTCTGGGCAATTGTATTTTTTTCTAATATTTATAAGTTTATGGTCATGTTTACGTAAACTCATTTACGGCCCATGTGTTATCCGGCCATATTCCTAGTATAAATATAGGTATTAGGGTGTGAGGAATAGATGGATGAACACTAAAGAGTTTACGGCCAGAGAGAAACAGGAGCTTTTATGTATGTGTGAATCTTTTGTATCCGGATCTTCATTCATATCAATACATACAGAGATTCATATTATTCTTCTTCTCCTTCTCTTCTATTTAATCTAACATCATCCGTTTGATTGGGATTCCGCACCATCAAACGGATCTGACTGATACACGGGCAGATTCGGGCTTTACAATTGGTATCAGAGCCAAGTTGTATCAGTCAATTTTGTCAGATTTGGGGCATTATTTGATCTTATATTCGAAATATTCTTGCGTTTTTGGATACATATCTGAAAAATAAGAGGGGTTGGTTCTTCGTATTTTTCATAAAAAAAGGTTTTTGATCGAGTTTTGGAGCTTTAAAGTCGAAAAAACGATGTTTTTGGTCGGAATTTGCAGCCGGCGGCTAGGGCGGCTAGGGTTTCTGAGTTCACGGCCGGAAACTATTCACGGTCACCGAAGGTTTGCGGCCTCGGCTAGGACTTTGCGTCTCGCGACTTACGGCTCGACTTGGTGGGATAAGCTCGGTGATCGCGCTTCATTAAAACGAAAAGGACGAGCGAAACTGTCGACGCCATAAATCGAACCCAAGACCTCAAGTTCAACAACCAGCGCCTTAACCAACTCCTCTAGTCGATTACTTGTTCCTTTCCTCCAAATTTTAAAATATAACCCGTCTTTTTCGCTTCAAGTTTCACATTTTTTTCACTTTCAGCCCAAAATTCAATTCCTTTTAATTTTAAAAAAAAATTTCATCCAAAATTAAAAATAATAATAATAATAATAATAATAATAATAATGATAATAATTAAAAATAATAATAATAAATAAATAAATAATAAATTAAATTAAAATTAATAAATAAAATTATATTTTAATTTTTTTATTATTAGTTTTTTAACTTTTGACTTTAAATTTTGATTTTGACTTTCAAGGTTGACCTTTGACTTTAAAATTTTGACTTTGACTTGCAAGTTTGACCTTTGACTTTTTCATTTGACTTTTAAAATTTCATATTTAGCTTTTCATTTTGACTTTTGAGTTTAATTTTTTAAATTTGACTTTAAAATTAAAAAAAAAGCATTTTAAATTTGACGTTTAATATTTATCTTAGCTTCTAGTTGTGCTTTTTAATTGATTTTAAGGTCAATGAGGGAGTTGAAAACATGAAAGAGAGTTGCCAGGATATCTTAAAACAAAATTTCAACATGTTCGATTATATCCCTGGAGAAACCCTGGAAGCTCAGTTGCAGCGATTTACCACACTCACTACTGAGATGAATATTGCTGGGATCTTTTTGACCAAATCTGAGATAAACAAAAGGCTATTGAATTCATTTCCAAAATCGTGGGATATGAATGTAGCTGTCATCAAGAAGACAAAAGATCTCAATCGTCTTAGTATTGCTGAAGTAATTGAAGAGCCTGACGCTTTAAAGAGTTTTGTAAACCTTCCGGTCAATGAAGTGTCATGTTCTCATTCATGTGAAGTTTCATGTTCTCAATCATGTGAAGATACGATTAAATTTCTTCGGGATCAAATTGATTTATTTAAAAGATAAGTTGAGGACCTGAGATATGATGGATATCAACTCAGGAAAGGACAGAAACCCCTGAAGGCTGAATTAGAAGCAAAAACCAAGGACTTTAGGAAACTTCAGGAAGAGTATAGCAACAAGTGTGAAAATTATGATTATGTTAAGAGACAACTTGTTGTTGTAACTGAAGAACTTGATGCTTTAAAAATTAAGTGTGGAAAAAGTGATGTCAGTTTCAAAAATTATACTGCGTCAAGTCAGACAGTCGAGTCCTTATATGAAACCCAATTAAAACTCAGAGAAAATCAAAACAAGGGTCTAGGGTATGATAGTGTACCTACTCCTTATAATCATAACTACACATCCATCCCTATGACACAGGACGAAACTGACATGGAGCCACATCTTCAATATGGCAAACGGGCTGGATTTGTGTCAAGAGGAGTTATTAATATTGAAGATACTAATGTTGCAACTTCATGTGCAGGTAAAGTAGCAGAAGATAAGAACAAGGAGAGAACTACTGAACAAACAAATGTCTCTTTGAGCTCTAAGTATGTTGCTTCGAATTCAGCTGTTTCTGATAAACCTATCGTTGAGAAATACAGGCCTCCAATTCCAACGCAACAGAGTGCCTGTCGCAAGTGTGCATGTGGGAACAATAAGAAACAAGGCAAAGATACGCCACCAGGGGCAGGAAGAAACAATTTCCCAATGAAGAAAAAGACTTGTTTTCACTGTAGAACACCTGTTCACATTGCTCGAACTTGTCCAAATCGCGCATACGTTCCTTACTATGCACAAGGCTGGCATAACGCGCCAAGAAGCAAACACTTCAAAAGAAACCCCTCAAGGTCACGTTCAAACAATGCCGACTGGAATGCCATGAAGACCAAGAATTCAACTCCCAATGCCAAGAATCAAACCTCAAAGGACAAGAATCAAAATCCCAAGGGCAAGAAGGGAATGTCGGCCAAGAAGTCCAATCCAAGAGATGCTTCCGTGAAGCCAAAATCAAAGTCATCTCAACGACCGACATCAAGTTCCAAAGCAAGTACCAAGGCACCCATCGGATCAAAAAAGAAATGAGTTAAACCCAACTACAAATGGGTACCAAAGGCTCACTCTCCCAAATCAACTAATGACTCTAATATTTCTACATCTTCTATTTTTGATAAGCAGGACATGTCATGGGAGAGAGTACTGTTCAAGGATGACAAAGGTCGACCCAGTTTCAAAATGGAATGGGTTCCAAAGACCAACTGAACCCGCTCTGTGTCGGAGCAGCTATGGAGGCATATCATCAGACTGCGGTTTGTTGGTAGTGGCTGTTCCTGGCACATGATAGGAGACGTCTCTCAACTATACAACATTCAGACATTTGTTTGAGAGTATGTCCTCTGCGGGAAGGGAAAAAAAGGAAGTGATCACTCACGGGGTTTGTGCTTAATGACATGAAGAATTTTAGGATCTGTTCTGAGTTTACACGTGCTATTCTCAGACCTTCTGGATGCAAATTCAATCGATGACTTACGGTTTAAGTTTTTCTTCTCTATACTCCTAAGTTTATCTTAAGTTGATTCGCTTTAAAGACTAAATTTTGTTTTAGGATAGTTTAAATTTGCGCATTTACTTTTGTTTCTCTCCTATGCACAAATTTAGGGGGAGAAACAAAAACAAAATAAAAATTAGAAAAGTTTCAAAAATCCAAAAACATTAGAAATTCAGAAAATTAAAAAAAATATTGTTGCTAATAGTCTTGTTTGTTATTGAAGGAATGGAAAGTGATATTATCAAGTGATAACAAGCAACTTGAGTCTGCGTAACGTACCCAAAGTTGAAGGGTCTATGCTCTGACTTGATGCGTCGGTAGGCACGAAAGATTCTAAATGGACTTGACTAGGCAGAGTTGAACTTAGGAAATTTATAGACTTGACAAATTTTGACCTAGTTACATCCGTTTAGCCTGACAATACGACGCTCAGATAGGTTGAGCAGGGAGATGTATATGGGAATCTACCCGTCACATTAATTGAACCCGTACTTGGAACTGTAGCTTAACTTTTCCTCGATGTACGGATTTTATCCTTAATTCTGGTTGGATGGGGCGACTGGTAAATTCCGATAAATTAGGTTTGTAGAATATCATTTTCCTTCTTTCCGTTTGTTAGTCATATGTTGCACCCTTTGCGAGATTGGAAGAGATCCGATCTGGATTGAAACATATGCAACTCTATTTCTCCGCTTGTTATATCTATGAAACTCCTCCTATCTGTAAGCCATATGTTGTCTCCTTTGCGTGACTTCTAATCCGACCTGGTACACAGCATATGCAACTTTGTTCTTCTCAACCCCTTTGAAGTAATAAGTAATAGAATTCTGAATCTATCTTCTCTCTGAATGGTTGTCTGCTCACCCGGTGTAAGGAGTACTCTGGAAGTTCTTGATGGTTGGGGCATATCTGGAGGCGGGAAACATGTTCCAGTACACTTAAAATTGAACTCATACAGATTTTCTATAGATCTTGCTGTTCAATTTAAGTGAACAACAATATCCGTGGTCATCGTCAGCTGAATGGTCCTTAAGATATAGTATCTAGGAACTTAGGATCAGATATAATCTTTTAGGAACTTAAGTTCACCTTGTCTTGTAACAATTAATAGTATGTCCTAATTTTGTCACAATTTTTCGTGTTTAAGTGGACAACAATACCGACGATCGACCAGAGAAAGACGTGAGGATAGAAGGTAACGACAAGTGGATAAAGGTTGTCTAAAAACTTTGATCCTAAATCACTCTTAAAGTTAGATATCATTTTGCTTGTTAAATTTGTCATAGTTTCTTCTAATTTAAATATTAGGGGAGAATTAAAAATTAAAAATAATAATAAAAAAATTCAAAAAATTCAAAAATCAAAGAAAAATCAGAAAAATTAAAAATCCAAAAATAGTGTTATTTATGTTTTATTTCTTGTTCAGAAAAATCCAAAAATCCAAAAATATTTTTGTTTCTATTTTAATTTGTGTGCTAAGTTTTCTTTTAGTTTTGTTTTGTCTTGAAAAGTGATTTCAGGTATAGATAAGAATCATAGAGTTTGTGTTCAAGATTTCTGAGCCAAAGCCTCGTCGGTGAGCATCGAAGAATTCGCATTCGAAGGAGCAAGAAATGAAGATTATTCTTTCAACATTCAATCCTTCAACACCAGAAGCAAGGTGAAGCAGAAATTGAAGATTATGTGATGGATTGCATTGAAGCCTTCTGAATCAGTCTGCTGCTATCTTTGTACCTGCTGCAGTGATCTAGAAGATTTGTTCTCTCTGATGTTCTCTCTGAAGATTCTCAAGCTGAAAGCGCCATCTTTCAAGAATCAGTACATCAAGCCTCCTCACCCAATGTGCGTTCAATGCCAAATTCTAAAAAAAAACCTCAAGTGCTCAAGATGAAGTCATTCACTGAAGATGAATATGTTCATCCTGATGCTGTGAAAAAATCGAAGGTTAAAGCTGAAGCCAAGCTCCCATTGAAGATTGACAAGAAGAGCTAGCTACCTTTTAGGGGGAGCTTGTTGGGTCATTAAGAAAAGAAAGCTATAAACCAAGGGGGAGATTGTTGGGTCAAAAGATGGTTTATACTTTACTTTTCTGGGCAATTGTATTTTTCTGTAATATTTATAAGTTTATGGTCATGTTTACGGCTGAGTTTACGGCCCATGTGTTATCCGACCCATATTCCTAGTATAAATATAGGTATTAGGGTGTGAGGAATAGATGGATGAACACCAAAGAGTTTACGGCCAGAGTGAAACAGGAGCTTTTATGTATGTGTGAATCTTTTGTATCTGGATCTTCATTCATATCAATACATACAGAGATTCATATTATTCTTCTTCTCCTTCTCTTCTATTTGATCTGACATCATCCGTTTGATTGGGATTCCGCACCATTAAACGGATCTGACTGATACACGGGCAGATTAGGGACATACACATACAAATAACATATGTATAATAAAACAAGTTTCAGACATACCTCTTGATGTTGTTGATGTTTCTAAGAAGACTTTAGCCTTTAAGAACTTAGTGCCCCAAGTGTTGCACCTAAAATGGAATCACAACACATCTAGGACAAAGGATAACATTTTGAGATAGAATTCCATGCAGCAAAATCATCCATCTTTTTCTAAGAATAGAAGCACATGAAATTGATCATGAAGTAACATATTTATATGTAGGATTACAAAGGTCATGGGTAAATCCCAAATCCATACCCATGGGTTTTATGATCCATGGTACATGTGCCCCAACTCTTTATGCATTCATACATAATCTTAGTCCAATATGGATCATAACCCCAACATATATAAATATAACGAATTACCATAATTAGTCACTGTAGATTTAATTAGTCTCATTTGATCACTAAATTAATTCCAAACTAATTCTTGGTCAATACTAATTAAATCATATAATTTCATATTAATATATTAGAACTTATAATATATTAATAAATCATATATAACCTCTTCTCAGAAGTCCATCCTAACAAATTGTCCTAATGATATGCAACCCTAATGGACCATGCTACTCTCGGGTCGAGTACATACCAATAATAGTTATGTGTTTAGACATCTAATCCATCATTCTCCCACTTGGATAAGTCTAAAACTATTATTGTAAATACGACTCTAAAATCCCGACTAGCAATCGTAGCTCTTAAAAGCTGTTGTCGAACTCTGACCTAGTCAATGACGTGTCTATTAGATAAAGGGATCATATACTCCTACATTCTAGATATCATATGGACTAAGAATGGATTATAATCATTCTCTCTGTCCATGTGTTGTTTTCCAATTTCTGATTTATGACGACCGACTAATTAAACAAATCAAATCAGTCCAGACCCGACTGAGCACTTAGGGTTGTCATCACTAAATCATCGAGGGCCCCACAGATATTGCTTTTATCCATATAGGGTAAAAGGAACGGATAAACTTCAACCCAAATGCTCGCTTGTACTTACTCATCAAATTACACGCAACGATATGTTTTATAACATCCACATTACTGGTGCGTTTACATATGTCGATGTGCAACCAACGCACAACTACAACTCACACATCTCTGTTTGTAGAATATAAGATATTATCATCTCATGATCCCTCATGAAAAAATCCATGACGTAATTCAGATGAGCATGGGTTGGATTCAGTACTTGAATCTTATTCCAGGAGTACTCATGAACATTGCTGCCACTTTATCCTAGACAAACTACAGACCCACTCATGACAGTCTTGCCTCAATACATACTTCCAAAGTATGATTGACTATGGATGGTTTGAATAACCTAGTTATTCGGGAAGTCAAAACATGCAAAGTGAAACACAAGAATAATCGAATCCAATATGGTCTTAGAACTTATGAATATAAATAAAACACCTTTTATTTAATCACCATATTGATTACACATTATTCATTGTATAATGTTTCGATTTATCAACCTAATACTTGAATTAAAAAAAATAGATATGTCATGCTCCAAGCATGCACACTATGTTTGTTTCACAATTGGAAGCATCCAATGATGCTTATTTCACAATTCGAAATCCTTATTGCAAGTGTAAGAATTCACTGCTAGAAAGTTTCAGATTCTAAACTATCATGCAATGATTCTTTTGTAATGTCTAAGTACTAAAAGTCACAGAGATTGACCAGTGATATTATAACATATTCCTTTTGGAGATTGTTACAAAACAATTCCATGGAATTGAAGTCTCAAATTCAAAGTACATTCCTTTTAACATCCTTCTTGCATGAAAGTTTCTAACTTTTTCATTTATTCTTGAACTCCCAATATGGAAACATTCTATATTCCCATTTTGACTATCACTTCTGAACAAGATTTGCCTCTCTTCAGAATATGTAAATATGATCCATCCATTTTTATACTACCAAGTGTCCTTAAGCGACCAATCCTTAGATTGTCTTTAAAAGATGTTTAACCACTTTACTCAAATCTGGTTCTATTCCTTTTTCCCTCTTAATGCCTAGGCATTTGGAAAATTTAGAACACGAGAATATTATAGCATATGCAATAGATCCTATACCCGAAGCATATGGGATATGATTCATAATGTCTAACATAAATACATGATACTTAATCATTCTTTTGATAAAATATTTCTATTTGCCATGTTCTCAAAATTTAGATTATGAAGAGGGATGTCGTAATCATAACCAAATTTTTGAGATCACAATTAACCTTTCCATATATAGAATTTCCTTATGTTGAACCATTCAAACATAACATATATATATATATATATATATATATATATATATATATATATGACTAAATTTGATTAAAATCTCAATCTAAGCTTTTAAATTTGAAATGATGTATGAATTCTCTCCCATAATTATAGCAAAACAAGTTTTCAAACCCTGCATCTTTGCAAATTGAAACTTTTGTATTCTATAATTAACATTGCTAACTTTTAACACTTTCCATAATAATTATGCTCCCATTAGCATTATTATTATTATTATTATTATTATTATTATCTTACTAGCATAACACTTGTGCTCCCACTAGCTTTGACATATACCCAGAAATCAGCTGGACTTCTAGAAATCAATACTTTATTGACTTTCATTACCAAAGTTCAGATTTCTATACGAGATGCTTCGATAAGACTTTATCTATCCTTCCCAAAATCATACACCTTTCCTTAAATAGCTCAGATGTATGTTTAAACAATTTTAGAAGTATGAAAAGGGAAACCGTAATCATAGTCTCAAATGTTAAGACCTTTGCCATTGCTCACAATTCAAATTATGAAAAGGGATGTCATAATCATAATTGAATTTGAGAACGCAAATATCACAGTTTCTATCTCTTTAAAATCAAACTAGTGAAACGTTTCCTCACCATCATTTTCATGAATCAGAGAGAAACCTTATGACACTTGGATTTTATCGTGTATGTGTTCCTATCCATGTGAATTTATCATAACCATACTTACAAGACAAGGTTAGTGACAAATCCATACTCATATGGACTGAACTTGTTCAATCTTAACTTCTTGCTACTTGGTAGCATAAGGGCCTACCATGTCTTCCAAGTTGTTATGCAAACAATTGAGAACTCATAGAACTCACATGCATAGCCAAATTTTAACTGGAATGGGCACAGAAACAAGAATATGTCAACACGATAGGTTATAAACCTCAAGTCATGTGCTAGTGATAAACAATAGGTTTTATTTTTGATTAGTTCTTGAAAATTTTCAAGATCTTTAAGACTCCTACTAACCTCTTGACATATAAGATTCACTTTGTCAAGGAACATTACTTGAAAAACAAATATTCAAGAGTTAGTGTGGATTCTAATAAAGATAAACACTTCACATATTTGGTCTTAGTTGGTCTTTGTTTTAGCAAAACCATCACCACTTACCAATTTTAAATGTACAAGACTAGAAAACATTTTACTCTACATTTGATAAGTGTTTTTAACCTTCTTAACATTATGTCACTCAAGGCTCGATGTTGGAGTGTTACTCTAAGACTTATTTTTGGAACGAAGTATGATTCATCTTTTGATTTAACCATTTCAACAATTCACTATTCCTCTTCTTAGCCAAACAAATGCACTAAGATGTCCTTAGAGGATAAATTGTTATATGGTTTTTCATAATCATTCTGATGATAATAAAACATGATACCAAAGTACTTTCCTATCTTTTCAGATTGGAGAAACGTTTATCTTTATGCCTTATTTGATTCTTCTCATCCGTCATGCCATACATTGAAACTTTTCCAATGTTTTAGAAGTATACTTAAACTTGTAAGCACAACCATATTTACTAAACTTTAGTAAATCATGACAAATAGCCTTATCGTTCTTTTTGGTTGACCTGATTAGCGCACACCCAAGTGTACCCGATCTCCTAGTCCTCCACTTGACTCACATATACATGTGAAAAAGGAATTAGTCTTATTTTCCCAAAGATGAAAATTCTCATTCATCATACAATACAAGTTGCATGATTCCAAGTTTCTATCCAACTAAAACTTGGGTGATAAGAATCTTTCCTTCTTTGGTAAATTATGACACTACAACAAACGAAAGAATCAACTCCATTTTCCAATATTGCTATCAATGGAACCATATAAACAACAATGTTCACAAATGCCATTGTAAGGATACTTAAAATAAATAAAAACTTTTCTTTATAAAATTTGCGAAAAATTTTCCTTACAATGCAATGAAAACTATGTTGTTATCTATTCTTAAGCAATCTATCATACTCTTCAACAGCAGCTCAAAATTCTGATGTTCGAATCATGCGATCGAAATCCATCTTCACGATCAGATTGATCATACTCTTCTATTAAGATTCCTTTTTTTCCGATTCAACAAAACATCAAAATGCAACTTAGTCACATCATGTAATAAGAATCTCCAAATAGGAACTTAATAGAGTTAGATAGTGGAGTTACCTGAAGTAGAGTCAAACTTTTTCTTTAACATCCTTATGATCTTTCAGGTAAATAGGACAGCTTCACAACCAATTCCCCTTCTTTTGGCAATAGAAACATATGGACTCTTTAGGAATGGTACACAGGACTATCTCAGACTTAGCCTTTCTTTTTACCATTTGGTCACCCGGGTTGACTATGGCTGATCCCTTTCTATCGGGAAGAGAAGACTTTTCTAGAGTTCCAATGTTTCCATTGTCAATGTCCTTGGAAGTTTGGGAAGTAGATCTTCCAATCAAATTTTCCTTACCAGTGCTCCAAATCACTGCTGATTCAACAGCATCAAGCAAATAGGTAAGATCATTAAGGGTTATGTCATGGCCTGCTACATAGTAGTCCTTAATGAACTCGCTATATGACTCGGGAAACGATTGAAGAACCCAGTCAACAGCCATCTTCCTCAAGACTTCGACACCCAGCTTTCCCACCTGTCAATATGTGACTTTCATCTCCAAGATGTGAGTACGTATAAACATTGCTTGCCAATAGGGATTTAGTGACCTTGAACTTTAAAAAACTTGTGGGTTAGGGAGAATAATTGGACGAGGTAGAGGAAGTGAAGTATGATTTCTATTCCAATTAGTGCACAACAAAGGGATTAATCTTTCACCTTGATTGCCATGTGGGATATCATCTTCATTAGGAAAGCTCTATCCAAAAGGACAAGGAAGACCATAGTTGTCATAACTAGACATCTACGAAGGAGAAATTCAAGCAAGTTGATTTAAGTCCTTAATATAACACCCAATATGAAATATTAAGGCTAGGACCTAACACAATATTTTAAAACTTGGAAGAGGGATGCCGTAAATATTTGAAGGTAGGTAAATGACGATTTACCAATTTCCACCATGGGAAAACGAAAAAGAATTTTAGGCCATAAATGAATTGAAATTCCTAGATCCTTTGAGATTCATTGAACTATCAATGACATGTTTAAATCTCGATTGTGCCCTTCAAGTTTGTGACTGGGATGCCGAGGATCACAAACAAGGAGTGAATAACCATGTAAATTAACTTGGTACACTTAATGTTACAACCACCTAATCAATGTACATATAAACCACACACGCTCAATTGATGTATGATTAACATTAAGCTACCCTTTTCCATGCATTGTCAGTCCCATATTAGTGTGTCGGTTAACCACACACGCTCCACTAACGATTTAACAAGGTGTAAAGTGCAATTTCATGGGTTAGCACCAAATTCACATTTTCCTAAAGTAATTTAGATTAGGAATTTAATAAAGTTTAGTTACTTTATATTTATCATTATACTGTTAATGAAGGGAGAATTAATGTCCTGTCCTACACGTTCGGCTAATGACCCTCCACCAGTCAAGGAAGCGATGGGTGAGAGTGGACAACCATTAAACTGCCATTTTATATGCAGTAACCTTATACCCCCCCCCCCCCCCCCCATTTTATAGACTGGCTTCGTGAATGAGGCTTACTAATGGTAAGACCAACTTACTCTTATATATATATATATATATATATATATATATATATATATATATATATATATTAATTTTTAATATTATAATGTGTGTTATTTGAGGAAGTCCACGGGAGAAGTTCCCGACATAATTCCAATTCCATAGATAAGGATCGATTAAAATAAGAGGCTAATCGAAGAGTCTGAGGGAATTGTTGACTGTAAGACAAAGAAGTTACGACGCAAAATGGTCGACTTATGCTTGTGTGATGGAAACATATGAATGGGCCGAACCTCACCGGTGAAATGGAGAGTGACATGATGAGTCGTTATCCACATTTGTTTGCTGATGTGATGGTGTAATAGTTAGAGTAAACCATTGTAACCCACTTTGAGGTAATAAAGAGGAATTACTTGAATATCATGTGGATTATGTGATTTTATGTTCATTATACTTATTTATAAAATATAATAAATCAAGAGTGAAAATAAGCGTAAAAAAAAGTGTAGATAAACCCAATATCTATGAAGAATGTGTTAGTGGTCGTAACAAGGATACCGTAAATATAAAGAACACCGGAATCCGAGTTATAACGAAGAAATTATGACCTGTCGAAGTTTTACGGTAAAACCAGTACGACACTGGGAATCGTAAAAAGTGAATTTTTGATAAACTACTTTTTATCCTTAGATACCAAAATTAAATTTGTAATTCGTTAAACCGATAGTGTGCATAAAAAGAACGTCAAAATCTAACTTCGTATGAAGAAGTTATTATATTTCTAAGATTTCGCATAACAGTATACAGCTTGGAATTCGAATTTTAGATCGTGCGATTTTTAGCCGACACAACCTAAATGAGAATTGAATATATCATTAATAAGAGTTCAATTATAAAAAGACAGTCGAAAATGGAGTCGTATGTAAAAATTATGAATTTGACACGGTCGTTAACAGTGTAATATTCCAATACTGTTTAGTTTAAAATCAGTCAAGAACATAAAAAACATAAAAAAACGGAGCTTGTATGCGAATTTTATGAGGTTTAGAAGTTGGTAGGGTGCTGCTGCGAAGGGGGTGACGTGGCTGACTCTCGGCCATTGCTTTCTCCCCAAGTCTTTCCACCAGATGGTGAGATGTGGCACCAAGTTGAGCCATATTTCATCTTATAAATAGAACCTCTTCCACCCTCATTTCTTCACACCTCCACCTTTCTCTTTCTCTCTCTAACTTCTCTCTAAACCTCCCACCCCCACCCCCCTAAAGCCCTTGGAAACTCTCCTAGCACTAGAAGAAAGCTCCGGAGTGCCCGATGGCTCCGAGAAAAAGAGTTTTTCAGCTAAGAAGCTCAGCTCCAACAGAGCCCAGGTTTGTATCAAAACCCGCTGTAAGTGAGATAAATCTTCCCTACTTTAAATATAACTTATATTCAAATATAATAACGTTATTATGAACCTAAAAATAAGAGTTATCAATGCTTCAAAGTTGTTATACTAACTGATCTACTTATGGGGATGATGTCTAGGCTGTGATTTAGTGAGGTGTTTAAAGTAGGATTTCCAAACAGTGTACTTCGTGTACCAAATGGACCCTACCTTCGATATGATCCTATCCGGTTGTTCCTTACTTGATAGATCATGAACTAGACTCTGAGTTAATGACGAATCTAGACTAATAATTAGTTGCCACAAATATTAGACTAAAATCTAGTTGTAATAATATTAGGTTTCGTCGAAGGAAATCATATTGTTAAGAAGCGAAGCGCTGCTCAAATTTCGAGTCATCACTTTAACAAGTGAGTGCATAGTTACTTTGATATTACACATAGATATGAAGTATTTTAAATAAGTTACGTGCTATGTGTGCATATTTATGTTTATTTGATATTCATGCTGGATTAACATTTTTATACAAGTTTTAAATGATTTAAACTGTATATGTATTTTATATCTACGATAATGTTGGGGTAAAACATGGATATATGAAATAGACGATGTGTGATAAAATGATGAGACGCCTTGATGTTGACAATGATCCAGTCATTTAGCAGAGTATAGATGATGACCACGGACTATTCTAGACAGTCTAGTGGAACGCTAGCAGGCTCACAACCTGTAGGTGTTTGTCAACGATATGTTCACCAATGTACTCCATTCCCCTCATGGTTTCCTTATAAATATTTATTGCTGAGGAACCCCTTAGCAATAGTGTCCATCCAGTTGAAAAACCTTAGGATAGGTCCCTTATGTTAGATGTTTTAGGGATGTAAAGTGAGGATAACGGGAACGAGTAATGGGGTTGATTGTTTTGATGAAACTGATAAACTATTTATTGTGGGTTGAAAACCTTATGTGTTCACCAGGCTCCCAAGAGTGACCCACTCAGTTTCTTGTATTATATGTAGTGGCACAAGAGCATGTTGGATGACTTGATGAGGGATTATGGATCATAGGCCAGTAGTTATAAATAAATGCTGTAAGGACTATGTTGTTTTGATTATGCTTTGATCTGTATCGAACATGACATCCCGAGGTTTTAATATAATGAAATAAATTTCTTCAAAAGTGCTTTGATAAATCTTTATCATATTTATCTTTTGGGAACAAATTCTGCAACACTTTTCTTTAAAAGGTTACTCTGATTTTCAAAAAAAAGCATAAATAAATTGGTCTTTTCTGGCCGTGAAATGGGGATGTCACACATACATCCTAAGAGTTTAAAAACGTTGCTTTAGATACATCTTATTCGCCATAGAACTGTTCTGGTACCTCTCACACAATTTCTCGAAATTCCTAAATGCCCCTCGTTTGATCCGCGACCTCTCTCCATACTTCGTCAATCAAACTCAACAGAATAGCAATATGTAGTTTTTTCAGAATATCCATCTTCTTGTCATCTACCATGTCATTTGGCAGTTTCACTTCTCCTTCCAATACTATTGTACATCCTTATTGAACTTAGAGAGCCTTCAGCTGCACCTTCCACAAAGTGAAATCATTCGAACTATTGAATTTTTCCAAATCAAATTTGTGAGATGCCATCTTCTATCAACTGAACACTAACCACATCTATGATACCATTTGTTAGGGAAACCAAAAGACACTTGTCAAGAATCAGAACAAATTCAATGCCATTTCCCAAGCTCTAATGACCCTTGTTAGGAAGTAATACGGATAATACATGAAACTAAAAGCACACAAAGACACATATGTGGTTCGGTCAAGGTGACCTTCATCAATGTGAAGGAGGGGAGTATTCTTATTCACATTCATTGTTCTATGTAACCCACCGTGGTGGTGCCAACGCATTCCATGGTGTGAGTAGAGCTGGCAAAAATCTACCCAACCCACCAACCCAACCCGAACCCAACCCAAAATTAGCAGGTTGGGTTGAGATTTTCAATCCATTTATGCTAAATGGGTCAACCTATCTAACCTGTTTAAGTAAATAGGTTGGGTCGGATAAAAAATAACAAGCCGTTATCAACCTACCAACCCATTTAACTTTAATTTATATTTAATTTAATAATTATTTAAGTATTATCATGTATTAATCTAAGTATTAGTTTATAAATTACAATGTTTGTATTACTATTTATGTATTAAAAAAATGGAATCATAATTCCTACCTTTTTTCTTGGCACCGAAAACACTACTCGCTCTAAAAAATTACTTACAAATTACATATCATTGATCTTATGTGAACAATTTGTTTGTATATGTGAATTGAGATTGTGATTTGGTCATACTTTGAAATTTTATTTAAGTCTATAACTAATTTAAACGGTGTAATCTTTAGTTTATTTATTTAATTATTTTTAGTTTAAATGAGTCAACCCAAGTTTAACCTATTTATTTAATATGTTGGATTGAGAGCTATATAAACGAGTGAACCTGATGACAACCCATGCGACAACCCATGCATCTGAAATGTTGGGTTGGGTTGGAAATATCAATCCATTTAAATAAATAGGTTGGGTTGGGTTGATTTTTTCAACCCAATTAATAAATGGGTAGAATCCGAACCTAACCCAGGTCGACCCATTGTCAGCTCTAGGTGTGAGACGTGAAGAATTCATTACGAAAACATGCAAAATGTCTTTGTGAGGTGTGGCGCCCAAATAACATAGCTAGGTGTATCTTAACGCGGTATGGCGTGAGCTTTTTCTACGGTGCAAGTTTTTTTTTTTCTTTCAAATTGGGCATGAAAGAACTGAGTTGTTAACTTTTTCATGTGAATTGTTGATATAAAACTTCTAAAAACTTTCTATATTTTATATAATTCTATAATTATTTGATATATCCTTTTTAATCTATAAAAATTTATCAGGTCTTGAAAAACATCGTTTAGAACCTTGGCGCCACGTCAAGCCTCACGCCATTTAGAACCTCGTTCATAGTGTTCTCAAATAAAGATTGCAACTACAATTCCATAGAGATTCCACCAACTCACTAAGGATTTAAGACACTAAAGAACTCAAAGAAATTACTAGCATGCATCCCTATTTATGGACTGTTGATCATTCCTAAAATCATTAATGGGCCAACCAATCACAATATGGCATGCACCCACTTCTAGAACATCATTGAGATACACTGCATGAGCATCTTCAACTTATGAGCATCGTCCTTGAGCAACTTTAACTAATGAGCATCCTACTTGAGCATCTTAAACTTATGAGCATCGTCATTGACCAACTTCTACTGATGAGCATCCTCATTGAGCATATTCAACTTGTTATCATTCATGATGCTCACACGAGATCCCCGATGGCCACTCTGTTAGGGTGCAAAGTCATGCTTGGATGTGGTGGTTTAGGCTTTCCTCTTTGTATGTGTAAATGGGTTGAGTCTTTCCTATAAATAGGAAGTGAGTGACTCCCATTATGTAAGTGAATCCATTTGGATTGTTAGACTAGAGAGAGAAACTTTCTACAAACCCATTTATATATACTTTCTAGATCTAATAAGAGCTTAAAAAGATTTATTTACTCCTTGTGTTCTTGATTTTACATGATGATTCACTAGATCGTTCTAATTCCGCACATGCCATCATAATCAACACAACTACAATTGGTATCAGAACGGGTGTTCTTGATTTCACCAAGAATTGATCCTTGATGGCTATTTTGATTTGGTGATTCATTTTTTGATCATGGATCTTCGTGATTAGAGAGGGTTGTGTGTTCTAAAAGTCGAATTTTTCCTTGATTTGATCCATAATTCGACTTTCTCTCTCTAGAATACTTGTTTTACCACTTTCTCTCACTAGAATTTGGTTCATATTCACTTTCTCTCTCTAGAAAACCCAAGTTCATATCGATTGATCAAAGATGGAAGAAACAATTTGTGAAAGTTTTTTTGTGGAGGATTATCCATGGTCATTTAGTTTTGAAGGAGTTCTCAATTGTTTTGTAACCGGGTATTTCAAACAAAATTTACTCATTTCTAGTATGAAATGTGAATGTGGAAAATTCAATGGTTATCATCTTGATTATGATCATCATAAGACGTTGCTTAATCGTTTGGTAACAACTTATCATGAAAGAAGAAAGAAGAACAAATATGATGAAGTAATTGAAGGAATTCGTCTTGATGAATGCATATTTGGTGATAATGTTCTTGCTTCTTACCCGAATGTTCTTGATGTTCAAGAAAAAGGAGTTCAAGTTGATTTTCAAGATGAAAAAGTTTTTTGCTCGATTGGAGTTCAAACCGATGATATTTTGTGTTCTTGTGATTCATTTGAAGGAATGATTCCTTATCGGAAGCCGGTGATTCAAGAAATTCACAAATATCAAACTCCAAAAGATTTGATTCAAACTCAAAATGTTCATGTTGTTGAAAGTGGGTTTGTTCATGAAGTCAAGTCTTCAAGATGCAAAAATATGAGAAAGAAAAGAAGAAGAAGATGAATCGGAACAACAAGCGGGTTTACTCACAAAAATTGTCAAATGTTGTGAAGCCAAAATCCGTGAAGCAAATTTGGGTTCCAAAGCAACAATCTCCAAGTGTTACATTAAATTTGAAGTCAAAACCCAAATGTGTTGGTGGTTCTTTTGAAGATGTTCTTGGATCGTTGAAGAACACGAAGAACGAGTTGTACAGCTCGCATGGTGGGTGGTACAATGTTTAATTTGGAGATTTCTCATTCCAACAAAAGAACCAAGATCTTCTAAATTCGATTTGTTTATTGAAAATGGAACTCGATTCATCAAAAAGGTATCTCAAATTCTCAAATAGATTCCAAAACATCCATGATTTCTATTCGTATTGAGCGTTTTTCAATTTTTGATCGATTTGCTTTATTGGATCAAATCTATTTCAACCCCATTGATGATCCAATATTATTTTTCATTAGATCAAGTACAAATCACGAAAATAAATGTTAGCTTATCAAACTTGAATCCAAAATTTTTGATCTGATTACTATTCGTTCAAGCCCAATCTGATTAAAGCCCATATCCTTGATTCATATTTTTGAGTCTTAAACAAAATCTTTTACTGTTCATCATTATTGAGCCCAAACATTTTATGATCCGATAATAAATTTTTGAGTCCATTATCCATTGTTCGTCATTCATCATCATTGCTTTATCTGTTGTACATTCTTGAAGTTCGTAATACGTTTTTTTTAGTTCTTGTGCATCAATTTTTTCTCATACTTCTTGCAAATCGATTACCGATTACTGGTGATATAAACTTGTGAATCGGTTATAATTTCTTCAGTTTCATACCGATGAGGATCAAGTTTTGGCTAAGAAATCGACAAACAAATCTTTGATTTTGATGAATGAATCGAGAACAACTGGAATCGAAATGTGATTGTGATCTGAAGTCGATTAATGTCAATTGTCTTCGACCTAATGAAAGAACGACTGGGAATTGGATACTTTGGAGTCGAAATAGATATCAATTGTGGAATTTGATTTCATTTCCTGGAAATTGAAAGTTTGTTTTTGAGATTTCGAATGGATTCAATTTAGTCTTGATGTCAAAAACAAAACCGATTTTAAACTACATTAGTTTGTATCGATTCAAGGCTGATGGAAGAACATAAATCGATTTCGATGGTTATCGAGAGATGTTTGATGATCGATTGTTGGTTACGACTAGAGACTAACGAATCGATGGTTGAAGGCTTTGAAATCGAAGGTCTGTTCATTAACAGGGAAGATGGTTTTGAAATCAAATGTTTGATGTTGATGCTTTGGAACGAAACTCAAAAAGAACGAAGATTTTGAATGTCAATGATTGAGTTTGGTTCGCAATTGTTGATTGTGGTTGTTGGTTTGATTTCGAATCTTTACAGATTAATAATCGATGGAAGAAAAAGGATCGATGTCAAGGATATTGATTTTGGAGTTCTTGGGTTGATTGATGAGGTCTAAAACCAAAGAACGAAGTGTCAATTGATTATTGAGGTCAACTGTTGAAAGCGAGATAGTCAGCCTGAATCGATTGAAGTAAAAAGTGAGTTCGCAAGTTCGATTGTTGATTTATGACGTATAAAGCTGAAGAACGAAATGCGAAGATGTTACAGGAAAATGAAAAATTGATTGCTTGTGTTTGGATTGTGAATGAAATGCGAATAATAAAAATTTTGTGATTGATTTGTGCGAGTTCGCATCTGGGTTTCAAACATGAGTTCACATTTGGTTAAACAAATTTGAGGTCAAGAATGTTCGCATTTGGTTAAATTGGGTTAAGATGCGAAGTATTCTCATCCATGGTTCGCATTCATGTTTCACGTGCGAAGAATTTGAGATGCGAAGTATTTCACTGTATAACGTGAATTGGGGAAGAAAGCAAATAGTTTCGAATTTAGCCCCTTATATTTTCACGAAATAGCAAAATTAGCCCAGTTTCGCAAGTTTGAAGAAAATGCAGAAATTTTCAAAATGAGTCTGCAGTTTCGGATTTTTGGCAACAAATACTCAACTTCGCATACGGGTAATAAAAGCTGAGAAATTGCAGAATTTTCAGTTCTGATCCCTGCAGTTTGTGCGAATTTACGCTTTATGCCCAGTTTCGCAATAGGATAAAGTTTCGCATATTTGGCTATTTTTGGCGCAACGGGTCCCTGCAAGTTTCAGAAAGTGACAATTTCTACCCGGATTTTGAAAAATCTTGCAACTTTCACCCAAAAAGTCAAAAAATTTCATAAATTGGAAATTTTTTTATGGCTTTTTCGTGATTGTTTTTCCGTGCAAGATTTTTGGTGATTCATTTTTGGTACACATCAAGGGGGAGTATTGTGAAGACTATTCCTCGGGCGCTTCTCATCCTTAGTGGGTTTTATAATCATTTTTTGATTATAAAAAGGGGGAGAAAAATGATGGATATTCGAAGCTTCTCGGGTTTGTCGAATATTCATTTGCGGATTTGAAGACCGGTGTTACTTTGACGGGGATTTTGGTCTTGATCGCGCTAGCTCGTTGGAGATTAAAGCCGGACATCCAATCCTAACTTTGAGGGGGAGAATGTTAGGGTGCAAAGTCATGCTTGGATGTGTTGTTTTAGGCTTTCCTCTTTGTATGTGTAAATGGGTTGAGTCTTTCCTATAAATAGGAAATGAGTGACTCTCATTACGTAAGTGAATCCATTTGGAGTGTTAGACTAGAGAGAGAAACTTTGTACAAACCCATTTGTATATTCTTTCTAGATCTAATAAGAGTTTAAAAAGATTTATTTACTCCTTGTGTTCTTGATTTTACATGATGATTCACTAGATCTTTCTAATTCCACACATGTCATCATAATCAACACAACTACACACTCATGATCCCTGATGCTCACTCGTGATCTTTAATGCTCACTTATATGATCATTGATGCTCGCTCATGATCCTTGATGCTCACTTGTGATCCCTAATGCCCACTTGTGCTTCCAAGTGCTCCATTTAACTCCATATGCACAAGACACATTTAACAAATGACAAATAAAAATAGTTGTTATTCGTTTCAAACCATATAGAAAGATAAAACTTGCTTTGCTAAATAATTATTCTAACCAGTCTTTGGATGTTGAAATTAAAGTTTAGTTCTCTGTAAGGGTTACTATTAATTGAATTATGTAGTCATAGAACAATCATGTACATTCTTTCAATTTCTATATCCTACTTTTATAATTTATAAAACCTCATATCTATATAATACATGTTTGAGTTGAATAAGTCATATAAAGTTTTAATGGTTTTCATTTATTTGATGCAAATCACTATTATGAAAAGGTAAAGTTTCGTATGAAAACGCAAGAAGTAATATTGTTTACCTAACAAACAAATAAGATTTCGTGTAAATACTTTTCATAGTTGAACCAATTATATAATGTTTTAATTGAGATATAAACTTGAATTTATGAAAGCTTCGAGCTAAAACGCACTGAGCAGTTTGATATAATATCTTCTAGGTAGAATTTCGTATATACCCTTGCTAAATAACTAAATATCGTATTTGCCCGTCCTAAACCCTAAATATTGTATTTTCCCATATTTTGTAATATCATATATACCCAAATCTATTTTTTTTTAAATCATTAAAACTAAAAAAACATTTTAAATTGACAATATTGCCCTTATTTCTAAATTCCAATTCAATACACATATCACTTTTTTGGTACACAATCACATTCTTTTGTTAATGACGTCCACAACTTGCTTCTTCGTCACGATCGCTGCTTCTTCCTCGCGATCGCAGCAGGCTCCTGCTCTCAGACACACATCACGAACACACATAAGGTAATTGATTTCTACCATATTCATATTTTCCATAGTTTCAATTTTGTTTTTGTTGATTTTGTTGTTGTTGAGTGATTTGTTTACGTGAAGAGTCTTCATACATATAACTATATAAGTGAATGTGTAGAAACCTATTAAATACGCATGATCATAAGCACATGTTATCTTGAAGAACCTACTTATGAAGGTGACCTATATGAATCAGATTTATGTTTGTGCTTAGCATATAACCAAAAAAGTCCAAATGTTCTCAGAACTATCACCTGCAATATTTAGTATTCATATCAGTTTCAATAAGCATCCTAGAATTCACCATCATTCTAAAACCTAAATAACGACAAACTATTTCAGTGGAATTAATCATTCCATTCCTTCACATAATTGTAAATTGAATAATTTTATAACTTTCGTCTTTCTTCTATATCGATACAATTTTACTTGATAGTCATAATTCGATCGAGGACATTGAAAACCTATAAACTAATATGAGTTTATAAATTCGATTCACAACTTCAAGCACACAATGCGTCAGTTAAATTTTTATGCAATTAATTCATGACTTACTAAAGAAGCACGACAGATAAAACTCGTGTGCGGTTTTCTCATTCATCCAGTTTTAAAACTTGTAGATATCTTTCACAGAAATAAGCACAAAGATTATTTGCATATATAACTTGAAATCCCATAAATACATACACAATAATTTCACGCTAGTGAGGACACCTTGTATGGTACAATTACAAATTTAACCCTCTTACGCACACATAAAATATCCAATGACTTTATTTCCAGACAAACAATAAACAAAGTTCTCATCCCCAACCGGCCAATAGTAATGTTCAATAACCACATATATATCCTCAATATTCAATCATCTCAAATTCCGGCTAAACATTCGGGTGGTGTGACAGGGTAGCGTTGTTTATCAGTGCAATAATCATACACCATGTGGTTCAAACGAACCCATCTGTAACGACGAGCTGCAATTGGGTCAAGTTGTTGGTAGCTTTGACCCTCCCACCAGTTGGAAGGGTTCGAGGCACAGGTGTGTGGACCAGGAACCGGGCAACCCTCAATGTCAAAGTCCTTGTAGTATGCGTAAAATGGTGCTTTGCTCCAATCAATTTTTTCGAGCCCACCCCTTGTAGCCCAATCATCTGCTTCCCATAATGTGGAGTAGACTCCCATTGGTTGGAACTTGGGGAATGGAAGCCCTCTTGCTTCATTGTTCTTGAATACCCTTATGGGTACTTCATCCACGGAAAATCTGTATGATAACATTTTTCATTGTTAAGTTGTATTATACAAGTTATGATGCATCCAATATATGCCATACACATGATGATAGTAGTTGAAATTTTATATTGAACATAGGTCAAAAACAAGTTTCTTTCGTAATTTGTAATTTGTTTAAAAGGGTCAAAATACTCACATTTTTGTTCATTTTATTTATTTTAATAAGAGTAAATTACTGAAATTATCTCTATGGTTTGGTCAAAGTTACACATTTGATCCCTAACTTTTTTTTACACTCGAATCGTCCCTGTGGTTTGATTTTGTTGCGTTTTTTGTTCCTTACATACATAAAGTTAGAGACCAAACGTGCAATTTTGATCAAACCATAAGGATAAAAAACGCAACACAATCAAACCGTAGGGACGATCCGAATGCAGGAAAAAAAAAACTATGGACCAAACGTGCAATTTTGACCAAACCATAAGGATGATTTTAGTAATTTACTCTTTAAGTAACAAATATATTAAATTCTGTTGATAAAATTATTATTAACATTATAAACGACTTTTTCATAAATCGGTTTAATTGGTTGTGAGTAGTTAAGTACATCTAGCTTTTGGTATGTCTATCTAGCTATGTAACTTTTTTTTTTTTTTTTTAATTATCCTTTAAAAACCTTAAAAATAAAACTATAACCTAGATTGTTCGATTAGTAATATGTATATTCATATATTAATGATTGACATCTCCCATCTACTTACACAACATGGTGATGGTTCCATAAGATGGAGTAAGTGTGATAGTCTGCAGCTGGGTCGAACCATAAGTTGACCCTTTGTTCTCTATCACCCTTTCCATGAGCATACACATTGGTTTGTACCGAGTAAGGTTGCCCTGTTCGGTTCCCTAAGAACTCAAAATCCAGTTCATCACGCACTTGATCGGTATCCGAATTCATCTGCCACAAAAATCAACACCAAACATGCACCCATGTAACTATTTGTAAAAATAAAGAAACACAAGTATGTAAAACGTTATTTTCTTTAAAATAAACGTACATAGAACGCAGTAACAGTGCCTGCAGAGTCTCCTGGAATAAGCTTAATCTTCATGCTCACACGTCCAAATAAGTATTGGCTTTTTGAAGCAAACCCACATCCTATGTCAAATAATAATGCATCGTATGAGAGGGTTTCTAAATAGAAAGCATACTGAATATGTAGGTATGTTTACCTGAGTTTTGGTCAAGAACAAGTTGGATGGCCTTGCCACCATCGAGTTGCTTAATGTGGGAATCAGACCATGTAATTCGGAAATCCTGGAGGAATGTAGCGGGTCTAGCATCAGCCACTGGTGAAGGTGTAAAGAACACGAGTAGAATTAGAAGAAGAATTATTTTAGTAGAAAATGTTGTCGACGAATGTGTCATTTTGACCATGTACTAATGCAATCTTTGTCTTGTGTGTAATATGTGATTTATGTAATGGATATAAGTGGGATATTTATATACTTATATGAATTTATAGATATAGATAGTGTAGGGTAATTTATATATTGCATAATCTGAGAGGGGGGCCTTTGAGAAGTGGTTCGCTTTCCATACAGCTCATTTTATGCTGCCAAATGCCAACAATGCCAAATGCTAATTTACCATTGCTTGAGTAAAAAAATGTACTTTCGTTGTGATTTAAGATTTTCTTTTGTGTGTTCTTATTTTTATTATAATAAAATAAATTAGTAACTAGGTTTGACTAATCTTGACTCAAATTTTACTTATATAATTTTTATATGTGCAACGTAGAAATTCGACTAATATTATATATGAGAGATTACAAAACTTGTAGAGAGACTTTTTTTTGTTAATATATGTATACTCTAGTCAATCGCAGCCATATTATTAACAAGCTTTAGTTATGAAAACAATAAACAATCATAAATTCTTAACAAAACTATCAAACAAACAGAACTTTATTGAAATTTAAAACAAATACAAGTAACAAAATCATACTTTAATTGGAGATTACTAATTCGAACCTGTAGAGATCAAGGCATGTCAAGCATGCCCTGAGATAGAAATTTATGTGGTATGAATTTATCTAAATGATACAACAATCTATATTCAAGAATAATCTTCAACCTAATGAACCAACATCAACAACAATAAAAAACCAATAATATTTTTTTCCATAAATTTTGTGTATATATGTATATCACAAAAATTTATCATCTTTAGGGTATATATAGGCTTCATTTGACATTTATTAACTATAAAAAAAAACTCAATATCACCACCAAAAACCGTATTTCAATTAAATTCATTTTTAGTGAATAATCAATCAAATATTTATTTTGTGATTATCTAAAAATATCAAGGTTCTAAATGTCATTACGGAAGAGTCAGACAGTTGATTAGGTTGAGTATTTAATCGGTATAGACGGAGATTAATCAGCGCCTAGCGGGGACCCTTAATTGTATTATAAATTATTTCCTTTTAAACTTAAATACTACTTATATTCCAGCAAAATTAATAAATATAACAAAATTTTATGATTATTCATTTATTTTGATATAATATATAGAATTTTTTAAAAAACCATTATATATAAAGAAATAAATATTGGAAATTTTGAAATTCTAAAATTTGAAATTTTGAAAATTTTGTAATATTATTTGAAATTTAAAACATTTGACATTTAAAATTTGAACATTTGAAAACTTTTGGTGTAATATTTGAAGTTTTGAAAAAATTGAAAATTTTGACTGCTTAGGATTACCTAGCTCTCTGCCTATGCATTCCTAGATTGATGTTGACTATTGTTGACCGACTCCACATATTTTGTTCACCAAGCAAAAACCATAGGTAGTTGATATCCGCTTACTCTGCCATTTACAACACTGAAAGATACTAATTAATCAGGAATAACGTAAGAGCCCAAAGGACTAAGGCCCGATCTATAACAATTAATATTCTTATAAGCATATCTATTACCACTAGCCTGATACTATAAATCTAGCCCAATATGTTTGACCTAATTAGTTGATTTATTTCATAACTCTAGGAAAAAAAATTAAGAGAATTTTTTTTTTCTTCCTCCAGCTATATGGGACAAGTACCACATGTTTCTCTCATTCAGATGCTTTTAAGCGTGACTAATGCCTCAAACTCTAGATCTAGCCTTCTAAGGCTTAGATACCATGTCAAGCTACAAGATTTACATCCATGCATGGCATTTAGGGGCTAACTTTGCCAAAACAAAGCTCAAAAAGGGGTTTAAGACATGAAGATTGGCCAAAGCTTGATAAAGCTTGAGTGTTTAGGCCTAAAGGGGCTAATAGTGTCCAGATTTGAAGTCTTAGCTTCAAAGCATGCTCAAAATCAATAATGAATTAAGAAGAAGCTAGAAATAACCATAGTTTCTCTAATGGAGAGATCTAACAAACATTTGATCAAAGTAATGGATTTTTACCTTCAAACGACTGCTACAACTGAATGGTTGCTAGATCCAAAGACTCCTTGTTCCAAGCCCCTTTACATTTCAAGTTTCTTCAAAGAATACACCAAAACACACACTCTTAGCCTTACACACTCTCAAAATGGAAGATAGCTTGATTAGGGTTTGTCTCAGGGTGATAAGGTGATGAGGGAGGTGGGGTAAATGACTTAAGCTCCTTTAAATAGGGTGCAAACCCTGAAAATTAGGGTTTTCACACTTAACTCCAACTCGCCGAGTTGGTTCCCAAAGTCACACAGCCAATCTCAGTCTCTACTCGACGAGTTGGGGCCTTCAACTCGTCGAGTTACCCTGTCAATATGAATATAAAGCAATTTAGATTTATACCTGGGTGTCGGGATGTTACAATAACTATAATTGGTATGTACTTGATTTGATAATCGCATGGTCATTTTAGGTTGCCTTCACTCATACAACTTGATAGGATGACTAGTGGAGAGAGAGTAGAATTTATTATTTGAAATAATAAATTGGTACTCCAAAATGATTTTATTAATATATTATAAGATTAATATATTATTTGGAAATCATATTATTAATAAGTATTTAAACAAATATTAATTTGAAATTAATTTTAGGATTAAAGGAACTGATTAATAATGGAATGGCTGTTTTTCAAATCATTGATAGTTGTAGAACTGGGCTATTGGACGTCTTAATTAGGAGTGGACGAAATCCTACAGGAAGGCCCTATAGATTTATTCCAAGGCTTCATAAGGAGGAGTTTATGGGTTGCTTAACCTTTAAGCAGGAAATTAGGGTTTCCACCAAAAACTCTAGCAGCCCACAACTATATAAAAAACCCTACCACATGGAATTTTTGGCCCTATGCTTATGAAACCCTAGTGTTGTCGATTTTCCTTGTCTCTCACCTCACCCTCTTTCATAAAGTGTTTGTAAACCATTATATGTGCAACATTTGGGACACTAAGCTTTCAAGAGTCAAGGATTTTAAAGGATTCTGTTGTTATTGCTATATAACAAGTGAGGTAATATTCTAAGCCTATTTTCTTTGTGAATTTCAAAAATTATATGCTAGATCTAGGGTTATTGCTTTGGTGTTCTATTTGCATGTTTAATTATTGAAAAACTTAGATATAAAGCAATTAGGGTTGCATGATCACATAGGTATGTAGATATGCTCACAACCCAACAATAGTATCAGAGCCTAGGATGTTTTTCAATTGAATTGATTCAAGAGTGAACTGTCCAAAGTTGAAGAAAATCGAAATATGTTGTCTAATGCTGGAACTCGATGAGTTCTATGCAGAGCTCGACGAGTTGGGTGAACTTGATGAGTTCAGTGCCCAACTCAATGAGTTGACTCATCTGTTGCCTAAATTTTTGATTTTCAGATTAGATTTTGATTAGGAGAATTGCCATAATGCGGTTTTAAAGCCTAAATTTGAATTTTCTGAAAGATAACATGATATCCTTATCAAAATTATAAGATTTGGTTAAATTTAGATAATAATAAGATTATTTTTATTTTAAATTTAACCTGGTATTTTGAAAAGTTTGAAAATGTACCCTTTTGGTTTTGCAATTTAAATTTGAAATTAAAAAGTTTACTTCTGGAAATTTAAATGGAAAAACCTGGAAGATATCTTTATGGACTTTATTAATAATTTAATTAAGAGATTAATTAAAAGACAATTAATAAATCCATAAAATGGTTTAAATTTAGCTAAATTAAAAGTTTAATTTATTAAAGGATTAATCCACTTAATATTTTAAAAGTTTAAAATACGACTTTATACTATATGAAATTAAAATTCTAATATATTATATATGTATAAGATAAGTCATTCTTACCATTAGTAGGCCCCATTCACGAAGCTGGTCTATAAGGGGTATTTAAGGAAACGACTTATAAAATAACCGCCATTGGGTATCCACTCTTACCCACCGCACTCTTGACTAGTGGAGGGTCGTTAGCCAAACGGGTTTGATAAGACATTAAATCTCATTAATAAGTATAATGAATATACAAAGTAACTAAACTTTTTTATAAATTCATAGTTTTAGTTACTTTAGGAAAATGTGAATTTGATACTAACCCATGAAATTGCACATTGTAGCTTATTGGTCGTTAGTGGGGCGTGTGTGGTTAACCGGAACACTAATATGAAACTAATGAAGGTTGGAAATGGGTAGCTCATAAATTATCATTGATTAATGGAGCGTGTATGGTTAGTCTGCACATTGATTAGGCGATAAATAACATCGAAAGTACCAAGCTAATTTGCATGGTTATTCAGACCTTGTTTGTGATCCTCAGTATCCCAGTCACAAACTTGAAGCGATTAATCGAGATTAAACATGCCATTGAAAAGTTCAATAAATCTTAAAAGATCTAGGAATTTCATCTAAAACCTAATTCATTTAAAATTTTGTTTTTCATGGTGGAATTGGTAAATCGTTATTTACCTACCATAAAATAATTTGCAATTAGATTATGGTATCCCTCCTCTGAATTATGAATTATTGTGATGTGTCCTAGCCTTGACATTTCATATGGGTGTTATATTAAGGATCTGAATCAACTCACCTAAATTTTGTTCCTTTTGTAAATGTATAATTTTGACGCCTATGATCTCCCTTATCCTATTGGAAAAAGCTTTCTGTCTGAAGATGATCTTCCAAGTGTTGGTCAACGTGAAAGATCGTTCCCTTCTTTGTGTATTGGGGGAACTGGAAATCATACTTCTTTTCCTCCAACTCCTCCCTCGACCCACATTTTCGTCAGACTGAAAAGTTGAAGGTTACTCAAGCCTTGTTGGCATGTAAACACTTAGATGGAAACTCTGTGTGTGTACGTGTTCTAAAGATAAAGTCGCATATTGACATATTGGGAATGTTGGGTGTCGTTTTCCCAAGGGAGCTAGCTCTTGACTTCATTCTTCAATCGCTTCCCGAGTTATATAGTAAATTCATTAAGGACTACTATATGACAGATCACGATGTGACCCTCATAGATCTAATATATTTGCTAATTGCTGCTGAAGCAGCAATGCTATGGCGCACTGGTCAAACAAATTCATTTAGAAGATCTACCTCCCAAAGTTCCATGGATGTTGGTGATGGAAACCGTGATAGTCTAGAAATGGGTTCGACTCCTAAGGGAGGAAAACCGGCCAAGGTCAAAAATTTTGACCGCAAGAGAAATGCCAATTCTAAGAAAGTTTCAATTGTCACTCCTAAGGAGTCTATATGTCTGTATCACCGATTGAAGGGGCATTGGAAGTGAAGCTGCCCAGACTATGTGAGAAATCAAAGAGATGGTAAAGTTAAATTGTATGACTCTACTTCAAGTACATCCATTAATTAACTCTATTAAGTTCCGATTATAGATTCTTATTACATGATTTGTTAATCACATTTTGATGTTTTGTAGGATCTAAGAAAAGTATGGAAGCTTAAAAAAAGTAAGCTGAGTCTGAAAGTGAGAGATGGATTTCGATTGCATGGTTCGATGATCAGATTTTTGAGCTACTGCTTAGGAGCTATGATGGGTTGCTTAGGAATATTTAGAAACATAGTTTTCATTTGTATTTGTGTTGTAAGGACAAGTTTTTCCACATTTTATCAATAAAATAAAATTTTGATTTTATCTTATTTTACATTTCCTTGCAATGGCATTTATGAAAATTGGAGTTTATATTTCTATTGTTAGCAATGTTAAAAAATGGATTTGATTCTTAGTTATATCACTTGTGGTAGTGTCATAATTGACCAAATGTGGAAGGATACTCATCACCCAAGTTTCAATCGGACAGGAACTTGGAATCATGTGATTTGAATTGTAAGATGTATGAGAGTATTGATCTTTAGAAAATTAAGACTAATTCATTGTTCACATGTATATGTGAGTCAAGTGAATGACTGAAGGATCTAGTACACATTAATGTGGACACGTCAGATCCACCACAAAGAAAGATAAGTCTATTTTTCGTGATTTACCAATGGTTCAGTAAATATGGTTATGCTTATAAGATTAAATATAATTCTGATAACTTGAAAATTTTCAAAGTATAGCTTAACAAATAAGAAAATCCATTGGGCAAAAAGATAAAAGTTTCTCCAATCTGAAAGGAAAGAATGGTACTTTAGTATCATTTTTTATGATCATACTAATGATTATGGAACCATGTCACATTTGATCCTCTAAGGACACCTTAGTGCATGTATATGACTAAGAAGAGGAGTCAGGTATTGTTGCAATGAGTAATTCAATATGATGAGTCATACTTCGTTCCAAAATCAAGTCTTAGAGTCATACTCTAGTTAGTCCAAGTTTTACCTTCAGTAACATCTTCTAATTAGGTTTATAGCACCTCATGAAATATGGAGTAGGAATGTTTTCTCACTCTTTCACATTTCAAATTGGTAGTTATGATGTTTTTGTTGGGTATTTGGTGTTGCGTGTTGGTCTCGTCTCTTAGCCCCATTTTGTATCCGGTATGGGCATGTCCATCCGTGACTTGTTTGTTAGGGTTTGTGTATTAATAGATGCTTGCATCCATCTTTTCCATAACCGATAGATCGTTTTTTACGTGTGATTTAGAAGATCTCTTTTGTAACCCTAAAATCCTCTACAACGGAAGATCTTAATCGAGCTCTGCTGAGGATTGAACGTTCTAATCATTCGACTCATTCAGATCCATACGTGTGTATTGTTTCATTGTTTTACGTTCATTATCTACCTGTTACAAAGATCTAATCGATCAAAGAGTTTATAAATCTCATCAATTGGTATCAGAGCAGGAGGCTATGTAATTCATACACATCTCTTATGTGAAAGAAGTTATTAGGGTTTATTCCGTATTAACCGATATTTATTGAGCCGTCACTCCATAATTGACGTATCTTATTACTTATTCGTTTTGCCCTAATATTATATATTACAAGTCTGATCTTTCAAATAGGTTAAACGATCAAGCATGGACGATTCTCAATCTAATCCTATCAACATCTCAAACAATATTGGATCAACAACAAAGATTCCTATTCTTTACGCTCAAGATTACGAAGTTTGGGCGCATCACTTTGAAGACTACGTCATCGGATCTGAAGACAATGGGTATCTTGTATGGGAAGCTATTGTGTCAGGATCATTCGCTCACTCAGGAACATCCATAATTATTAAAACTCAAAAAGAGTATAATGATTTGCTAAAAGATGTTAAAGATGTGGCACAAGACGAAAAGGAAAAGTTTCAGTGCAACATTAAAGCTTTGAGACTGATTTGATTCGCTCTTCAATCTGATACATTTAGATTGGTAAGTTCTTGCAGTACCGCTAAAGAAATCTGGGATAGGCTGCGAGAGCTATATTCCACAAATGAAGATTTGGAGCATTCTATTCAGACCTTGCTCTTGTCTGACTTTGGTGAATTTAAGCAGAATTCTGATGAAAGTGTTACTCAGATGTTCAATCGCTTCAATCATCCTCTTAGCAAGATGATCAAACACGATATAGAAAGGAAGCTGATTGAACAGAAAGTCACCTTTCTGAATGACTTAAGATCTGAATGGAGATCTGTTGTGTCTACGGTCAAAGCTCACAAGCAGTTCAAGTCTTATTCACTGGCAAAGCTGGTGGGAATTTTGAAATCCCAAGAAAAGATTGTCATGCAAGAGAAGAATGTAGTCTCAAGTTTGGGATCCTTGGCCCTCCTATCTAAAAGCAAAAATGTGGTAGAAGATGAAGATCTGGACCTAGAAGACTATGATCTTACCTCTGAAGATTATGCAATGATGGTGTCTAATCCAAAGAGATTTATCAAGAAGAGATTCCCTACTAATAAGAACCGAAACTGGCAGGGAAGCTATAGTTCTGAAAAGGTAAGGGAAGAGCCAAAGATAGAGGAACCAAAGAAAGAAGCGAAAGTTGAAGGAGATTCAGGTGTGAGTTGCTACTACTGTGGAGGAAAGAACCACTATGCTAAAGACTGCGTTCTAAAGAAAATAACAGAGAAGGATGAGGAAAAAGATGAAGAGTCCTTGTTAATGAAAAGGCTGGAAGAGATCAAGAGAAAGAAAGCTACTGCTAACCCTTCAATGAATGCTTTAATTGTGAAAGGTTCGGTAGCAGATGATGAGTTCGGTGGCGTGCAGGTCTGGTCATCCGACTCGGAAGATGATGAAGTCAGGAAACCATCTCATGGAGAGGCATACGTTGCAAGAGGTGAAGGAAGCAGTGGGAAGTGTTTGATGGTGACAGATGTATCTCAAATGAGGGGATACAATACGGATGGTGGGAATAAAGACTCCAAGGAGCGAGAGGATCTATGCTTCACAGCAAAACCTCTCAGCGTGCAGATCAATGAGCTAGATGAATTGATCAAGAAGGTACAATCTGTTTTTGTTTCATTTAAAGTCCCACAAAATTCGTATGAAAAAGAATTAAAAAGCTTAAATTCAAGAATCTTAAATCTAGATAGTAGCTTAACTCAAACACGGGTCACCATCTCTAACCTAACTGACCAAATAAGCAGGGTGTCTTCCAAGAGTGAAGAACGGAGGATGTGGATAGAGCTGAAGGAGTCGGAGCTGATTAAATCCAAAGATGAAAACATTTATTTGGAAAGAGACAATTTAAAACTTTTGAAACAGAGAAATGTTTTTTGTTTAATTGCTAAACGTCTTTATGCTAACGTCACTCAACTTCATCTGAACTGTGAAATAGGGCAGAAAATTCATCGCATGATTTTGCCCTTCCTTGAGTTTAAGGAAGATGAAATCGATGCTGAAGCATATAATTGCGAAAGTGTTGTATCGTCTGATGATGTGAATCCCACTTACATGTATGGCCTGGACAAAATAGAATCTTTTATACAGTCCAAGGACCATAAGGACATGCTGAAAAATCTTTTAGATGAAAACAATAGACTAAAACTAAGGACCGAAACCATACAAAAATTTGACTCATTGAATGCCAATTTAAGTTCAGAAAATAAAATTGATGTTGAAAATGCATCCGAACTTAATGAGGATGATGATATGAGTGAAATTTCTATAGAAGATGCAGTTGATTGTTCCGAGTTTGTAAAAAGCGAACACGAAAACCACAAAAATCTTATTTCCGAAAATTCTGTGGAGTTCGCTCGTTTTTCACAAAATAAGTCCCTGATTCTTAAGGAAAAGGCTGTTGTGTACCAGAAGGTGAGAACAACACCAAATCAGGTATATAAAGTCAAAGGAGTATCCGAACATCAAATAGCCGAACTCACTACCATTGTAAACGAAGATAACGCAGATGGCTGCGATGAGTTCTTCTGGTCTGCTCCTATCGATAATGCCGATGAAACAGTTGGTTTATCAGAGCGAACATCCTGGAAAACAAAAGGAAGATATATACCAGAGCCGCTGAACAAGCCTGATAACTTTGACGTGCCAAGTACCAGTGGCACTAAAGAAATTCCATTAGAAGAAGTCACCTCCACAAACGAAACCTCATCTATAACAAGCGAACCTGTTGTTCAAAAGCCAAAACAAAAGGCGAATATTCACAGGCAACCCAAACAGGTGAAAAACCAAAAGCAACAGAGGTATCTAAGATACAAGAAGAATCTCTCAGAGCGAAAACAGTTCTGGCAATCTCAAAATGCTCATTTTTCTGATCATGGTAGGAAGTCAGAGAAAAGGGAAGTCAGACCGCAAGAAGGTATTAACAACCGAAAGAATAGGTTCGACTCAGAGCACACAAGCTACCGAAAGCATAGGTTAGGCTCAGAGCACACAAGCTACCGAAAGCATAGGTTCTGTTCAGAGCACACAAGCTACCGAAAGCATAGGTTCGGTTCCGAGATCAAAGGTTACCAAGGTTCAAGGTTCGGTCTCACTCATGACCACCAACAAAAGGGGAACCTAGAATCTCAAGGCAAGAAAACTTCTCAATCTAAATTCTCTCATTCTAATTCTTCTCAACCCCATTCTAAATCCAATTCTGTTCAAACTCAAAATCCAAAATCTTCAACAAATCTGAAAGGAAAATCGAAGGTTTCCTCGGTCAAGAGTGATCAAAAGCATTCCAAAGTCCAAACACCTGAACCTGAATTCAAACCAACTGTAACAAATCCCAAAAAAATTAAAGTTTACACTATTAAGAAGAAAGATGAAACAACTTTAATAAAAACAACATATCTCATTGATATTTCTCTCACTATTCCTGTTCCTGTGAAAGGCTCACGTGGACCCAAGAAACTTTGGGTTCCTAAATCTGCTTAATTTTTGCAGGTTATCAGTAACGAGCAGTTCGACGAAGAATGGTATATTGACAGTGGCTGCTCGCGTCACATGACAAGAAGGAAAGAAGAGCTGAGGGAATTTCGATCACTTCCAAATGGTGGGAATGTCAAGTTCGGGAACAACTCATATGGAACGATTAAAGGTTATGGGATGATAACGAATGGAGACTTCACGATTAGAAAGGTTGCATACGTTGAAGGACTACAACACAATCTCATCAGTGTGTCTCAACTTGTTGGAGGTACCGGTCTTAAAGTTTCGTTTGATGATGAGGGTTCGGAAATAATAAAGAAGAAAACAAAAAGGGTAATTCTCAAATCAGAGCGCAAAGGCGAAATGTTTCCTCTCAATCTCAAACCTATCAAAGGAAACCCAGCTATTTGTCTGTTATCCAAAGCACATTCTGATGAAAGCTGGTTGTGGCACCGAAGGCTCTCCCATCTCAATTTCAAGGATATTAATAAACTCGTCACTGGAGGTCATGTTAGGGGTCTTCCATTGCTCAAGTTTGATCGAGAACATTTGTGTGCGGCGTGTGAAATGGGGAAGAAAAGTCGTCAAAGTCACCCATCCATCATAAACACAAGGGTTGTTGAACCACTTGAGTTAATTCACATTGACTTGTGTGGTCCATCGTCTATTGAAAGCATAGGCGGTAGCAAGTATATTCTTGTTATTGTCGATGACTTTTCATGTTTTACATGGGTGTTATTTCTGAAGCACAAATCTGAGGCAACTCTCAAGCTGAAGCTGTTTATCAAGCAAGTTGAAGTGTAGCTGAAGAAAGTTATATGCAACATCAGAAGCGACAATGGGCTGGAATTCAAAAATAAAGAATTTGAAGACTTTTTAGCGGAAAAAGGAACCAGTCACAACTTCTCAGCTCCCTACACCCCTCAACAAAACGGAATTGTCGAAAGATGAAACCGATCTTTGTGTGAGGCGGCCAGAACCATGCTAAGTTTCGCTTCTTTACCATTATATTTCTAGGCTGATGCTATTTCTACAGCATGTTTTACGCAGAACAGGTCCATCTCAATAAGCGTTTCACTCTCACCCCTTATGAGATCATCAACAACAGAAAACCAAATGTCAAATTCTTCCACGTGTTCGGCTCACGATGCTTTATCTTCAATTCTAAAGAACGTCGTAACAAGTTCGACGTAAAAGCCGATGAAGGGATTTTTCTGGGATACTCTCTTACTTCAAAAGCATATCGGGTCTTAAATAAGCGTTCAAGGAAGATTGAAGAGACATATTATGTGACTTTCGATGACAGCTTCGTCAAAAGGATAAAGGTTACTGAAGAAGCAATTGGAGAAATTTTCACTCAAACAGGTCATGTCACGGCCTCGATTGCTAATTTGTTTGAGCAGTTTGGGGAGTTATTCGATGAACCTGAGAAAGCCACTCTCTCGGAAGCCAAGGCAGCAGACAACAAAATCAACCATCTGAAGCAAATCGTCGATGAAGCTGCATAACGACTGGGTGACGGAGAATCAGCTCCAAATAAAACTTCTCAGCACAATGCATCAGTTGAGGGGGAGGATCCATCTTCTTCAAAACAGTCAAGCTTACCAGTTGAGGGGGAGCACTCTAGTCCTGTAGCACCCGAACTCTCCAATGCACCTGAAGGTACTGTAGCACCCGAACGCTCCAATGCACCCAAAGGTACTGTAGCACCCAAACACTCCAATGCACCCGAAGGTACTGTAGCACCTGAAAGTACTGTAGCAACCGAAAGCTCAAAACTGTCAGAGAACTTTACACCGTCCGAGAGCACAACCACACCTGAAAGTCCTGCTGCACCAGAAAGCTCCTCACTCAAGGGGGAGAATGCTGATACGTTTTATGACGAAGATAGTCAATCTGAATTGGAAGAGATGGTGAACGCTGAATTGGATCCTTCGTATGATCCAAATTACCCTCCTCTTGTTAAATGGACTAGAGATCATCCTGTTTCACAGGTTGTGGGTAATGTCTCTGAAAAGGTGTTGGCCCGATCTTAACTGAAGGCAAAAAAAACTTCTTTATTTTCTAACGTAGAGTTCTGCATGTTTAACTCTTTCATCTCAAAAGTTGAACCAAAGACAGTAAACACCGCTCTTGATCACTCTGATTGGGTTCAAGCTATGCAAGACGAACTTAATGAGTTCGAAAGAAATAAAGTTTGGCGTCTCATTCCAACTCCTCAAGATGCCTCGGTTGTTGGTCTCAAATGGGTCTTTAGAAATAAAATGGACAAGGAAGGCAATGTAATAAGAAACAAAGCTCGTCTAGTGGTGAAAGGATACTGCCAGGAAGAAGGAATTGATTACGGAGAGACTTTCGCTCCAATTGCAAGGCTGGAATCTGTTCGAATATTTCTTGCCTATGCGGCGCACAAAAACTTCGAAGTCTACCAAATGGACGTCAAATGCGCGTTTCTGAATGGAGAACTTGAAGAAATGGTCTACGTGGAGCAACCTCCTGGTTTTGTCAATGAGAAGTACCCAAATCACTGTTATATTCTGGACAAGGCAGTTTACGGTCTAAAACAAGCACCTAGGGCCTGGTATGAAACACTAACTAAGTTTTTAAAGATGTCCAAATTCAAACAAGGTTCGGTTGACCCAACCTTCTTTCGAAAGAAAGAAGGTAACCACCTTATGATTGTACAAATCTATGTCGATGATATCATCTTTGGCTCAACGAATCCCAGCTTAATAGCTGAATTTAGAAAGATGATGGAGACTAAATTTGAGATGAGCTCAATGGGCCTGGTTAACTTTTTCCTTGGTTTGAATATTAGACAGGGACCCGAAGGCATCTTTATCAACCAGGAAGCATACACCAAAACTCTTCTTGCCAAATTTGGTATGATGAGAGACTCAAAGGTCAAAGTTCCAATGGCATTCGGCCCCAAACTCACACCTTCCCTGGAAAAACCGGCAGTTGACATTACGCTATACCGCCAGATGATTGGGTCCTTAATGTATCTTACTGCTAGCAGGCCTGATATAATGTTTTCTGTATGTTATTGTGCTAGGTTTTAGGCGAATCCTCGTGAACCACATATGCTTGCAGTGAAAAATATACTCTGGTATCTGAAACGAACCACCTCTCTCGGTCTATGTTATCCATCAAACTCAGGCTTCTTCGTTCAAGCCTTCTCAGATGCAAACCTTGGAGGATGCGGTTTAGACAGGAAAAGCACCACAGGAGGTTGCTAATTCCTTAATGGGAAGTTGGTCAGCTAGCAGTCAAAGAAACAAACCTGCGTTTCTCTTTCTAGAGCCGAAGCAGAGTACATCACAGCCGCTTCTTGTACATCTCAAGTCATTTGGATCCAAAGCTAGCTCCGAGATTATGGACTCAACATGAAAAAGATCCCACTATATTGCGATTCAGAAAGTGCAATTAGGATTTGTCATAACCCAGTGCAACACTCTAAGACCAAGCATATAGCACTGAGGTATCACTTCATTAAGGATCATGTGGAGGATGGAAATGTTGAAATTCACTTTGTTCGAACCACTGATCAACTGGACAATATTTTCACCAAAGCCCTACCTGAAGCAAGTTTCAATAAAATCCTTCAAGGTCTAGGAATGATGGAATCAGAATCGGTACCAAAAACACCATCTCAAAGTTAAAAGTTGGAAGCGAAATGAATCGAACGCTCAGTCCATTTCGGGTTCGGTTCACATGGGAACCGAAATGAACCGAACGCTCGGTCTATTTCGGGTTCGGTCCCATTGCACATATTTTTGCTCAATCTCAAAAAAAGGTGTTGTCTATGGTTGTATACATTTGTACAGTTGTTTTCCCAAAAAAAAAAAATTGAACCGAAATGAACCGAGCGTTCGGTCTATTTCGGGTTCGGTTCAAAATTTTTTTTTTCTCTTTTCAAAAACTTAAAATCTCCACAAATATTTTCTTAATTTTTCTTCCATTCTTGTTTAAATATCGATGGGAAAGGTTTCGTTCTCACATTTTATACTAGTTAAGCATCCCTAGAAGCATGTTACTGCATGTAGTCTAAAGCCTCAACTGATTTTGAATAAAGCCTTAATGACTAGGTATATACAAACCTTGTCTTCCCAATAAGGCTGCTACATTTATTCTAATCCTGAGCTACCTTACTCTTTTCTCATATGGGTTAAGGGTTTACTGCTTGGTCACCATTTTCAGCAGAGGTTCTTTAGTTTCTTTTCACCACCTCAATATTTTTCTCCATCATATTTCGGTTCCATATAGTAACCCTTGAGACTCTCAGAAATAACCACTGAGGTTTATGGTTACACAATCTTTGTGTTTATGATCTTAGCCTCGTGTCACTACATGCTAAGTGAAACCCTAAATTCAATACCTAACATGAATTGACGGTAAACATTTAAATTTGTAGTTGTATCATGAAATCTCTTTCCGTTGTGAGATTCTTATGAAATTGTTATTTACCATAACATTTCTTCCCTTAGAATCCAGTTTTAATCTTTTGAAATTGTTATTTACCATAACACACATCTTTAATGAGTCACTATATACATATTCCAACCTACTTGTTCAACAGACCACATCGGTCTCACAGGTACTTCATTTAGTCTCGATCTTATGTCAAGATTCGGGATTCTAAACTGAAGCGAAAGCCACCCTTTTAAAACCTTATCAAAAGATGCCTTTCAACACTTCTTTACAAGTGATTGCTCGTAATTCAACGGGAATCCATACGGACACTTTAAGGTCTCTCTTGACTTTAAAGAAAGTGATTTGTGCCCGGGATCAATTGTTTTGTGTCTATATTGACATCACAAATTCCCACATAAATATCGCTTTATTTCCTTATCTTTGACACTCTATGCACGAAAATCTTTGATTTTCCAAAAGTCTAGTTCAGTTCCATAATTATTTTTTGTTTGGATGACAGCTATTTAACAGATAAGGTGCTGACTCAGCCGATAGAGTAACGGCTTCAATAGTGAGTTGACGGGCATGCGTGCAATACGGAACAATTTTTCTCTCACATGCGTAATCATCGGGGTTGCCAACCGTTGCGATTCAGTCACATCCAAAACCATTTCGTGTTTCAAGAAGATTTGGGGGATGATTCTTCTCTCTCCTCTACCCACAGTATAAAAGCAACACTCCTGATTCATTCCACATTTACAGCATTCAAAAATTAAACGAGAAAAATTAGGCGATTTGTTCTCTACTGTTCATCATCTTCAACATTTCATTCAACAATGGCGTACTCTTCCTCAGTTCAAGAAACCTCTTCTCGCACCAACATTCTTCCCATTCGCGCTCAACAAAGCCTGGTGATCGATCTAAACCCTAAAGTCTACGAGAATTATATGTATCCCATTGTGGAGTGTCTCAAATACTCTCCACTGGTTCTAGCCCTTTCGAAGGTCGAGATTGTGCCCATGGTATGTCTTTCCCAGGTCTTCTCCACTGATCATTATGATAAATCAGTGGATCGAATCTACTTCGACCTCCTTTCTCACAAGACCTCCATCTCCAAGCAAAGATTTTGCTGGCTCCTAGGGTTTGAACCTGATGAATCTAGGGTTAATCCCGACACCATAACTGTGGGATAGTTATTCTCGATGTTCTACAACATGGGCTACACAGAAATACTCACGACTGTTACCAAGTTCAAAAAGTCGTGTCTTCCTCCTCCATGGAATGGCTTCTTCACCATTTTGTTCAAGGGGCTATCTAAGCGAAGTTCTGGTTCTAATGGGGCCAGTAAATTGTTCATGACCATTCTCTATGGTCTATACAATGGCATAAACCTCGACTACGGCTCGGTTCTCTGGCAACAACTCATTCAGAGCCTTGCCTCCTACTATCGCCATACTGAAGTGTCCTATGCCAAATTTTGGACACTGATCACCAAGTGGCCAATGGATAAGCTTCATGTTCCTACTGTTGCCGATTCCCTCCTCTCCTCCATCAGTGTCTTCCACACCACCAAGATCATCGTCACTGATCCGACCAAGTTCTCCTTCGTCGGATCCATTCCGGATTCCATGTCCGCTGGTGTGTCCAAGGAGAGTGTTATCATGAAGGCCTACAAGGAGTTTCGTCCTTCGGGCCCACGGGAACTTTCTGCGGAAATGGTTCAGTCCATCAATGACGCAGATAAACCAGCTGCTAGAGGGAAGAAACCCGAGAAAGGGAAGATTAAGAAAGCAGCAAAGGGGGCAAAGGGTCCTTCTCCTAAGAAGCGAAAACCCTCAAAGACAGATCTTCCCCCCCCCCCCCCTCAGTGAAGAAGAAGAAAACTCAGCCGAAGAGGAAACTTATTCTCTCTTCTTCATCAAGCGATTCAGAGGATGGCCAATCTGACTCAGACGAGTCAGCTAGAGGCGATACTCCTTCTCACTCGCCTGCTCATGAGGTACCAGTTTCATCAAAACCTCATTCTCCTTCTCCTATCACCATACCCTCCATTCCCACCATAACCTCCTCCATTTCCATTCCCTCCATATCTAACCCCACTTCTATTCCCCCCATAACTACCTCTACTACCATTCCACCCACAACTACTTCGATACCACCACCAATCTTCACTGAAGCCACCAAAACCACCACCAGTGAGATTCCAACCAACGTATCTGATACGGGGGTTCGAACTTCATAACCCGAACCTACTTTCGTACCCGAACCCACTTCCCCTACCGAACCATCCGCCACACCCTTATCTCCCACTCCCTCTGCTGAAACTGAAACCTTTTTGGGAGGGGAGGATATGATCTTTGATTCCATCTACTACATCCCCTACCAAGTCCAAAGTGATGATGATGATGATACTCCAGTTACCAAAAAGCACATCAAGGAACTCCACGAGAAGATTGATAATCTTGTGGCTTCTTCCTCTACCTCAAAATCTCACCTTTCAGAGGCCGCCATTCAGGGGATGGTGGAATCTCTCACCAAAGCATATGAAGCCTCCATTAGCTCAGCTACTGCTACTATTGACAAATCTACAAAGGCTAGTGCTGCGGCGACCGAAAAAGTCGAAAAACTATTTCAAGATGCTCAGATTTGGCTGGAGTCTTTGCAGGCGGCATCCGAAACCAATACCAAGAAGATTTGCATGGTTGTGGAGAAGCTGGTCCATTCTCTCGAAACAGAGAAAGACCACTCTGCCAGCTTCCGTCAGAACCTCAAAGAAGACAATCAGTCTTTTCAGTCTTCGGTTGCGGATCGTCTTCTCAACTTTCAAGAAACTCTTGCCGCCGATTTTACTACAAATGATGAGCTTGCTCGTAAATCTTTTGAGCTTCATCTTGCAACACATCAGTTCTCCCAAGCCGAGAAGGAGACCGATTCTCTTCGGTCTGAGAAAGCTGTGGTTATGAGTTGTGTTTCGGATGTTCATGGGGCTCTATCCAACATCATCGAAGCCCATGATCCGATTCTTAACTACTCGGTGAGGCGCACTCTTGCAGAGAAGCTTGCTCTTACCCTTGCCTTGCTTAGCCGCATTGAAGGGATTCCTGAGTAGGAGGAACATCCAAAACAAGGGGGAGAAGGGAAGCCCACAACTCAATCAGAACCCCCTCCGATTTCCAAAGCTCAATCACTCCTAGTTTCTTTACTAGTTCCTCCGAGAGCACCCAAACCAACAACTGTTCCTGCATCAGGTTTGAGTGCTCAAAGCAAAGACAAACAAATCATCGATGACAGTGATGAAAGTGAGGACCAAGAATCGATTGCCAGCCTACTGAAGAAACAGGCCAGAGAGAAGGAGCTTGATGAAAATGCTCGTATTGTCAGAGAGGCTGAAGCCAAAGAGAGGAAGATAAAGGAGGCTCATGATCTCCTTGAAAGCAGAAAAACTCTATTTCCTCCTTGGACTCTTGAAGAGCTTGTTAAAGAAGCTATCGAGTCCCCCTGCACTCTTTGGCTTGAACCAGTGATCTCCTTGGACCGGGTTAATTCGGTGGATTCCCAATTTGACATGCCCTTGACCAGAAAAGCTTTTATCTTCCATGCATTCACCCACATAGCTGAATTTCCTCATCCTCACCCGAAGGTTGATAGGGAGCTTGTAGACTTCTATCTGAGGACAGCTCAGCCTCAGTATCAGACGTGGAGCGCACAGAAGATCATCAACGTTCGGGTTCTTAAACCTGATCGGGAGGGTAACTTCACCAATGTCAGATTCAAGGTCTTAAGGGGATCCGACAAAACCGAGCATTCCATCTCTCTAGCTGATCTTCCCAACTTAAATCCTCATGAATGGATAATCTTGTACAACATTCTTCTTGTTAATGAAGTGGAATATGGTCCGATCATAGATCATTTCAAGAGAATGTTGGTGTGCTATATTTTGGAGGTTGCCAAGCTGGATCAAGAAGTTGCAAATGTTCTTAAGAAGAAGCCCACTATCACTCCAGTCGGTTTTGCAAGTGATTTAAACAGAATGCAGATGGGAAAGATTGATCCAAAACGAAACTCAGTCATGTTCACCAGGGCAGAAGGTCAGAAATGCTTATTTTCTTTGGCTAACAAACATCTTTACACCACTTCCTGCTTGGAGCATGTTCTGGGTATCATCAATCGATGCAAACAGAACTCGGAGAGTGATAAGAAATACTTCAACGATATGATCAATTGGTACATTCACTTCCGACAAACACTTCTTGCTATAATTCCCTGCCTATTCAAAACTGTGAAGAAAGCCAGTGCCGCAGGTGCAAGCAAGCTGGAGTGAGGTCTCATCCCAATTGACGCAAAGGGGGAGATTGTTGGGTATTTGGTGTTGCGTCTTGGGCTTGTCTCTTAGCCCCATTTTGTATCCGGTATGGGCCTATCCATCCGTGACTTGTTTGTTAGGGTTTGTGTATTAATAGATGCTTGCATGCATGTTTTCCATAACCGATAGATCGTTTTTTACGTGTGATTTAGAAGATCTCTTTTGTAACCCTAAAATCCTCTACAACGGAAGTTCTTAATCGAGCTCTGCTAAGGATTGAACGTTCTAATCATTCGACTCATTCAGATCTATACTTGTGTATTGTTTCATTGTTTTACATTCATTATCTACCTGTTACAAAGATCTAATCGATCAAAGAGTTTATAAATCTCATCATTTTTCATTTGAACAAGGACCAACTAAGGCTAATTATATGAACTGTTTTCTTGATAAGAACCCACACTAACTCTTGAATATTTGTTTGTCGAGAAATGTTATTTAACAGATAATCTTATATTTTAAGAAGTCAATGGGAGTCATGTTGATCTTGAAAACTTTCAGGAGACAATCGAGAATAAACCTGTTGGTAATTATTAGCACACGACTTAAGGTTGATAATCTATCGTGTTGACACATTCTTGTTTTTGTGCCCATTCCAGTTAAGTTAAATATGCATGTGAGGTCTATGAGTGTTCATTTGATTGCATAAGGCAAAGTACCTTGATTAGTGTTAGTACATTGATCTATATGGGTGAGCTGCTCAATAACTTGGTAGTATTGATAAGCCCTTGTGCTACTGGATGGCAATAAATTTAGATTAAGCAAATTTGGTCCATATGAGTTTGAATTTGTCACAAACCATATCTTATGATAGGGTTTAGAAATGACGAATTCACATGGATAGGAGCACATACACCATAAAATCTAAGTGACAAGAGGTTTCACTTTACTTCATGAAAATGATTGTGAGGAAACAATTTCTCTAGCAGATTTTAAAGGATTGATTAATATCATTAGAGTTAGAAGTTATGATAATTGCATTCTTAAATTTGAGTATGATTACAACATCCCTTTTCATAACTCGAATTATGAGAACTAGAAAATTGTTAGAAAATTTGGGACTTATTGCCATAAGTTTTGAAAGGGTTTAGACACACACATAAACTATCTAATGAAAAGTGTATGAGCTTGAGAAGTCTAGATAAAGACTTATCAAAGAATTAAGTATCAGAAAGCTGAACTTTGTTAAGAAAGTTAATAGGTATTGGTTACTAGAAGTCCAGTTGATTCCTGGATTCATGTCAAAACTAGTGGGAGCATAATTGCTATGATGGTAAGAACATAATTGTTATGCTAGTGAGAGAGTGATTATTATGTTAAGTATTGCAAGTTAGCAATGCTAATTATAGGAAACGAAGGTTAGAAATTTGCGAAGTTGCAGAATTAGGAAATTGTTTTGTTATAGGAAGTTTTAGGGGAGAGGACATTGATACTTCATTTTGAATCTAAAAGCTAAGATTAAAATTTTAATGGAACTTAGTCATGAACATATATGAATATCATGTTGAAGTGATTCAACATAGGAAATTCTATATATGGAAATATTTTAGCAAGAGACCGGTCAAATAGCATGTCTTTATGTAAGACATAATGAATCATCTCACATATGCTTCGGGTATAGGATCTATTGCATATGCTATAATATTAACAAGTTCCGATTTTTCCAAATGCCTAGCGCATTAATTGGGAAAGAGGACTAGATCTAGATATGATTAAAGTTGTTAAACAACTATCAAGGATAGTCTAAGGTTTACTAAAGATTAGTTACTTGTGGACTGCTAGAAGGTTTACCACTTCTATGTGTAAGATTGGTAACCTTAATGTAAGAAGAATTTTTAAGGAATTATCTTTAATGTGAGACTTCATTTCCATGGAATTGTTTTTGTAACAAATCTCCAATGGAATATTTTGCAATATCATTGGCAAAGTCTCTGTGATTTTGGTGCCTTGTCATTACAAAAAGATCATTGCATGTAAGTTTAGACTCTAACAGATTCTAGAAGTGCCAAGAATTTGGTATTCTATGTTTGTAATAAGGATTTGGAATTATGAAATGAGCATCATTGGAAATGTGTTCAATTGATCTATTTCACAAAGGAAGGACCATAGATAAACATAGTGTGTGTGATTAGAGCATGGCATGAATGTTGTTTTAATTAAAGTATTAAGTTGATTGTTCGAAACATTATACAATAACTAAGGTCTAATTAATATGGTGATTAAATAATAAGTGTTTTATTTATATTCAAAAGTTTTGAGACCATATTTGATTAGGTTGTCATTGTTTTTGCCTTCACATGTTTTACTTCCGAAATAATAAGATTATTCAAACATCCACAATCGATCATACTTTTGGACATAAGTAGTGAGGTAAGATTGTCATGAATCTGACTGTAGACTATCTAAGTGCTTAGATATAGCAAATGTTCGTTGCAGTGTTCATGAGTACTCTTGAAATAAGAATTTGAGTATTAGATAAATCCACGCTCAAGAATTACTTCATGAATTTTATCACGAGTAATTTTGAGACGATAATATATTATATTCTTGAAACGGAGATATATGAGTTGTTGTCTATGAGTCAGTTGTGCATTGATAATACATAAATGCATCAGTAACTTGATGTTATAAAATGTATTGTTGTGTGTAATTTGATGAGTAAATAGTAGAAGCATATGAGTCGAAGTTTATCTGTTCCTTTTACCATAAATGGGATAAAAGCGATATATGTGGGCCCCTTGATGATTTAGTGTTGACACTCTAAGCGCTTGGACAAGCCTGGACTGATTTGATTTGTTCAATTAGTCAGTCGTCATAAATCGGAAATCGAGAAACAAACCATGGAAAGAGAGAATGATTATAATCCATGTCTCATGTCTATATGATATCTTGTAGAATTGTGGGATATTTGATTGCTTATCCTAAGGACGCATCATTGATTAGATCAGAGTTCGATAGCGGCTTTTGAAACCTACGATTGCTGGTTAAATTATTTTGAAGTCATACTTGCAATCATAGTTATTAGACTTATCCAAGTGAGAGACTGTTGGATTAGGTTTCTAAGCCCATAACTATAATTAGTATGCACTTGATTTGATAGTAGCATGGTCCTTTTGTTGGATTAGGTGTCTAAGCCTATAACTATATTTCGTATGTACTTGACCCGATAGTAGCATGGTCCTTTTGGGTTGCCTTCACCAGAACAATTTGATAGGATGGACATTTGAGAAAGAGGTTATTTGTGATTTATTAATATATTATATGAATAATATATTAATTGACAAATCATATTATTTAATTGGTATTGATCATGAATTAATTTGGAATTAAGTTAGTGATAAAAAGAGACTGATTAAAATTTTAGGGACTGATCAGGTAGATCAGTAATAATTATAGTTTAGGCTAATGATCCAAGTTGCTTAGGGATGGGCTAAATCTATGTGAGAGTCCATGAAGATTTATTCCAAAGGGCTAATCATATGGATCATTGGAATACTTAAAGTTTTAAGTAATATAGGGTTTTATGTATGAAACCCTAGGAATTCTACACTATAAATACTAACCCTTGCATTCCAAAATCAACACTTCTGTTCTAAGAAGAAACCCTAGCCATTTTTGTTGCCTCCTAACTTCTCTTTCATATTCCTCCATTTTCTTTTGGTGTTTGTGACTTATTAGAGGTATCACACTTGAGGTACTAAGATCTTGAAAGGCCAAGAACTACAAGCTACAACAAAGAGGTATTCATCTAACTAGTTTTTATGTTGTATACCTCCAATTGCATGCTAGCTAGGGTATATTTTTAGATATAATGAAATTTCATGCATAAAATGAATTAATTTGGAATTAATTTAGTGAGAAAAAGAGACTGATTAAATTTGTAGGGACTGTTAGGTAAATCAGTAATAATTATGGTTTAGGCTATTGATCCATGTTGATTAGGGATGGGCTAAATCTATGTGAGAGTCCATGAAGATTTAGTCTAAAGGGCATATCATATGGATCATTGGAATACTTAAAGGTTTAAGTAATATAGGGTTTTATGTATGAAACCCTACGAATTCCACACTATAAATACTAATCCTTGCATTCCGAAATCGGCACTTGTGGTTTAAGAAGAAACCCTAGCAGTTTTTTGTGCCTCCTAACCTCTCTCTCATATTCCTCCATTTTCTTTTGGTGTTTGTGACTAATTAGAGGTATCACACTTGAGGTACTGAGCTCTAGAAAGGCCAAGAACTATAAGGTATAACAAAGAGGTATTCATCTAACTAGTTTTTATGTTGTATACCTCCAATTGCATGCTAGTTAGGGTATATGCTTTGGATAAAATGAAATTGCATGTATAACTTGAGAAAGCTTAGATCCAAAGCATTAGGGTTTGATGTGCACCATAGGGATGTTATAATGCTCAAAACCCATTAATGATATCAGAGACTAAGGTGTTTTCTGTTATATTGATGCAATGGTATTATTTTCAAAGCTAGAAAATTTTCATTTTTTTGCCACTGATTGTTTGACTCGTCGAGTCCTATGAAGGAAATTGAGGAGTTGATCCCGAATTGAGCCGACTCGACGAGTCTGTTGCCTGGCTCAAAGAGTTAGATCATCTGTTTGAAGTTTTTTCGAGTTTTTGGCTAGTTTTATATTAGGATCATTACCACAAACTGTTTTGATTGATAAATTTCGATTTTTCTGATAAAGTAATAATTGTTGTCATCCAATTGAATGATGATTGTGAAATTTTAAGATAATTACTTACTTTTGTAAAAAACTAATTATTTGTAGAATTTGTTTTGAATTATCTTGCTATATGAAATTAGATTAAGTCAATTTTGTGATATATTTAATTATATGATTAACTTAAATGTTATCAAATTAATCCAAGAGATTTTTGAAAGGTTTCAAAATATTTCCTCAAGTTTTGGAATTTGAAAAGTCTTTATTATGAAATATTAAATTCTAAAACGCTAGTAATTTGAAAAGGTTCAAAAGTGCACCTCTTGGTTTTGTAATTTAAATTTTAATTAAATAGCCATAATTTTGAAATATCAAATTTAGAAAGTTGATATTTTGAATGGTTCAAAACCCATATGGTTTTATTAAATAACTAAGTGTTTAATTAAAAGAAAGAATTAATAAATCCATAATGACATGGTCTAAGTTTAATTAAATTAAAAGTCTAAATTTATTAATAAAGTAAACCACTTAGTATTTTAAATGTGTAAAATACACCCTTATACTATATAAAATTAAAAGTCTAATATATTTTATATGTATAAGTTACAAGTCAGTCTTATTGTTAGTAGGCCTCTTTCATGAAGCTAGTCTATAAGGGACGTTTAAGGAAGCAGCATGTAAAATGACCACCATTGGGTATACACTCTTACCCACCGCACTCTTGACCAATGGAGGGTCATTAGTGTCACACCCGCGAATTGGAATGGCGGAAATGTCCTAGGGAGAATGACGTCATTGTATAGTACTACAACAATTGAATATGAATGAAACATAGCATTACAAGTGACATACATTGAAAATACAATCTTACATTGTTTACATATTGTACTCGTTCACCAGTTACACAAAACTGACAAAAGTTGAATTTCCTAAGGTTGCACCACTTGATCTCATAGCAAATATTATAACCTATTATTGGTTCCCTGAGAATACAAGTCGTTATGAAAATCGTCAACTAAAACGTTGGTGAGTTCATAAGCAATTTTGTATAAAATGGTTTTGCTCTTGATTAAAATAGTTCTCGTGGTACTTTTAGGAAACCCTATCTTTTCTATGAAAATGATTTGTAAATCTCCTTCTAAAACCTTCAATATATGCATGCATGTCATTTGTTTTCTTTTGTTTATATTTGTAAAGAGTTCATTCCCAGAAAATCCAATATTTTCATTAGTATGAACTAAAATCGAAGGTAATTCTGATGTATCTCTTCCTTGTAAAGTACTAATGTATAACTCCAAAAAATGCAGTATTTTCTTAGAGGTGAACTATGGTTTTAAACAATAAGACCACAATGGAAGTGAATTTCATACAAAAAATAGTTTGTTGTTTCTGAAAACCTTTGTTTTCCTTTTGTTTACGATTGTAAGGAATGTGTTTCCAGAAAATCCCATATTTTCTAATGCATGAAAAACTGTAGTCTTAAACCCTAAGACCAGAAGTGTAAGAGACTGAATATGTGAAAAAGGATTTGCTACTTTAGATTTTAATAAAACCAATGAAGTGTAAGCTTCTAGTAAACCGAAATAGTATGTTAATCCCTGTGTAAGTTCTTTTAACAATACTAATATGACTGCTATGCCTGAACACGAAGTTCTTCAAGTGTCGGAGTCGGGGGGGACCATTATCATCCTAGACACACTGATATAATTATAGCGAACAACTTAGGTGTATGGTTGTCAATCCCATATAGATCTATACACAACGGTCTCACTCTCCCTCCAAGAGACTCTGGTTATAACGCAAGACTTACAGTGTACACTATGTAGGTACCGCGAAGAAAAAGTCTCACAAAGAGCATTAACTAACTTACGCGAACTTTGACTTTACTCGTTGAATTTATGGCTGAATTTTATGACACACATTTTACAACTTTATAACACACAACTTATAACTTGTACTTTTAATAGCTTTATGATGGACAAATTATGATACGTAAATTTTTCTGTCGTGAAAATTATGTTTTGTGTATCATTTTAGTTGAATTATTTATAACACTTTTTATAAATAATCATTAATGGACTTGTCTACTTGTAATATAAGCTGTGTAAATAGCATATTCCTCTAAGTTTTTAAACCATTAAAATGATGACAACATATTACAAACATTTTACTAGAAAACTCATTTTTAACAAAATAAACAATTTTTGTAATTTGTTCAACATACCAAAATTTGTTTGAGAGTTTTGTAAGACAACTTATTCAATTTTTTGTGTAGCAAATATGTAGTCAAATATATTCACCATAGTTTTATATATCTAAAACATGATAAAATCTTTATTACCCACGGGTTAAACATATGAACATGATGGTATGTGCAATTATCCAATGGTTAAACACATAAACATTATGGTACATGCAATTATCCTATGGTTAAAAAAATAAACATGATGGTACATGGAATTATCCAATGGTTAAACGAGATTTGACTTGTATCCCCCCCCCCTCCCAAATTATGAAAAACATGAAAATAGTGGGGTATGAAGCTCACCTTGAAGATTTCCGTATGAAAGGAAGAAGAAGAAGAAGAAGAAGAAGACGAAGAAGAAGAAGAAGAAGAAGAAGAAAATTTCGATCCTAACTTTGTGTCTTGGAGAGATTCTCGAAAAGTGGGTGTTATAAGGGTCATGTACATGAAAATGAGGGTGTAAGTGGAAGGATCTTAGCATAAACATGAAATAAAATACTTTGATTTTAACATAGAACATATCAAGAAGCCTAGGATAGATCTTTGATGATTATGAACTCGAGATTTATGAGAGAAGAAGGAGGAGAGTTTTCTTGAAGCTAAGCGAAGGAAAAATGAGGTTGTGGGGTGTTTGGAGGGGGTGTAGGCCGAGAGTATAAGAGAAATAAGGGAAGAAGGTTGACCTTGCTAGAGTTTGATGGGATATATGCCCTGATGCATGGAGGTTTAAGGCTTGGAGGTATGCTAGACAAAAATGAGGTGAGATTGCTTATTATGCAATCCTTTTTCTCTCTTTTTTTATTAACCGATAACCAACCCATAGGGTTCTCGACCCAAAAAGGTGGCACAAAATGAAATGGTTTTGATTTTTTGCTTGGCCCAAAAGAGCTTCTGACCTAATAGGAGGGCCCAAAAGAGTTTTCGGTCCAATAGGAGGGCCCAATAGAGGTTTTCGACCTATCAAGGCCCATTGAAGTGTTTTTGACCCAATAAGGCCCAGTGAAGGAGTCTTGGTCCAATAAGAGTTTGGTCCAAGAATTCTTGGGCTAAGACCCAAAATTAGTTGGACTTGGCTTATTGGATCGAGTTTTGGACTTACATGAGGTTGTTTTGGCTTTAATCATAATGTAAGAACTTATGAACCTAAATAGCATAGTAGTTTGAATTGCACTATATTGATAAAATAGGGTTACATAGAAGGAAGGGTTTCGTACAAGAAGCATAAATCTTAAGCCTAACTTGCTGGTTGTGGCATCATCCCCCCGTTAGAGAGAATTTCTTCCTGAAATTTGTTTTGGAGTCGTCTTGAAGAATTAGGGAAAAAGATGGGGGTACTTTTGCATCATCTGGTCCTCGCGTTCCTAGGTGGACTTTAGTCCTTGCTTGGTGCTCCATTGGACCTTCCCAACAGGAATGCGACCTTGCTTTGTTCGTTTCGCTTCCCTATCCATGATTTCATTTGGTTCATCAATGAAATGGATGTTTTCATTCACTTCAATTTCGACAAGCGGGACAACCAGAGTCTCCTCAAATAAGAATTTCTTTAGATTGAACGCATGAATGACGGGGTGTACAATGTCGAGTTCAGGCAGTAGCTGGAGTTTATAATCCATTCAACCAATCCTAGCAAGGATTTTCAAAGGTCCAGTGTATCTTTGGTTCAACTTCCTACGGTTTCCCAAAGCGTATTATCTCTTTCCAAGTGGGGACTCTTACTAGTACACGATCACTGACTTGGGATTCCAAGGGCTTCTGTCGCTTACTTGCATAGTTCTTTTGTTAGTTTCTATATGCCTCTAGTCATGCTCGAATTTGGGTGATCTATTTGATTATCTCTCTGGTGATTTCAGGGCTGGTGATAGTGTCGTCGGGCACTTGTCCTTTGGCTAGCTATGTGTTGGTCACCTCAGCTTACATGGGGTGGTCTGTATTATCGTCCTATATGGCGAGGTCATCTAACGACTGTGGGATATCAACAAACTCTGTCTCACCTATTGGATTTGCTCTATCATATTGAGCTTTATCTCAGTGCTCCCCTTCACTCTGTACCCTACCTCTCCCCAACAGATGGGAGTCTGGCACCTCCACCCGTACAAAAGCTCAAAGGGAAGCATACCGATACTGGAGTGATGGTTGTTGTTGTATGAAAACTTAATAAAGGGTAGTTAGGTGTCCCAAATTCCACCAAAGTCCATAACACATGCGTGTAGCATGGTCTTGAGCGGTCAGAATCGTTCGCTTGCTCTGCCTGTCTGTGTGTATGTGTTATGCGGTGCTGAAATATAGCTGGATACCCAACTTCTCATGGAATTTCTTCGAGAACATGGAAGTAAAACGTACATCCCGATCTAACATTATCAATGTTGGCACCCCATGCCGTGCCACCACCTCTCGAACGTAGACGTCGGCCAATTTTTCTGCAAAAAAGAGCTATCACTTATAGCTACAAAGTGAGAAATCTTCGTCAACCGATCTACAATTACCCATATCGCATCGACACCTTGCACAGTCCTCGGTAACTTAGTAATAAAATCCATGGAGATCTATTCCCACTTCCACAAGGAACGTCCAAAGGTTGCAACTGGCGATGGGGATGTTGGGGCTCTGCCTTGACCTGACAATAGGTCAAGCATCTCTCGACTACACATGCCACATCTCTCTTCATACAGGGCCACTAAAAATCCTTTTTCAAGTCCAAATACATCTTGTTGGCCCCATGATGGATTGAGAATCTAAAACTATGGGCATCCTCTATCAAAATACGTCGAGCTCCACCCGTTTATGACACCCATATCTGCCCATGGAAGGTTATAAGCCCCCAACTATCAGTTTCAAAATTAGAAATCTGCCCAATCATCCACGCTCTCTTATGGTTCTCTAGTCTCATGGCCACCGCTTGGGCCTATCTAATGGTATCTAAGACTGGAGTCATCACCGTCATCCTCATACACACATCTCGGATCGGAGCACTCGTTGCTCTACGACTCAGGACATCAGCTACCACATTAGCATTGCCAGGGTTATATAAAATCTCACATTCATAATCTTTCACTACATCCAGCTACCTTCTCTATATCATATTCAGGTTGGGCTGATCCATAAGGTATTTCAGGCTCTTATGATTTGTGTAAATGGTACACTGGACACCGTAAAAATAGTGGCGCCAAATCTTGAGGGCGAACACCACCGCTGCCAGCTCTAAATTGTGGTTGGGATACCTCGTCTGCTGAGGCTTCAGCTGCCTCGACGCATATGCTATCACGTGTCCTCTCTACATCAACACGACACCCATTCCTGATATGAATGCATCGGAATATACTACGAAGTCCTCTACACCCTTCGATAGGGCTAGCACCGATGCCTAGCACAATCTATGGTGAATAGTCTCGAATAAAGTCTACTTCTTGGCCCCCCAAACAAAAGTGACACCCTTCTTGGTTAATCTGGTGAGACGAACAGTAATATTTGAGTAATCTCTGACAAACCTCAGATAGTAACCCGTCAAACCTAGAAAACTCCTGACCTTGGATGGGTATCTCGACACCTCCCACCACATAACTGCCTCAACCTTGGCCAGGTAAACCAAAATCCCATTCTAATTAACGAGGTATCCCAAAAACTGGACCTCTCGTAACCAGAAATCACACTTGGAGAATTTCACTTAAATCCTATCCATCCTCAATACCCCAAGAATCTCCTGAAGATGCTCCTCATGTTGTTCTTTAGTCCTCGAGTACACCAAAATATCACCGATGAACATGATCACCGACCGATCCAACATGGGCCTGCACACCCGGTTCATGAGGTCGATGAATGTTGTCAGTGCATTGGTGAGCCTAATGGCATTACCATAAACTCGTAATATGCATAACGAGTCCGAAAGGCTATCTTCTGGATATCTTCCTCGCAGACTCTCATCTGATGATACTCAGATCTCAAATCAATCTTGGAAAGCCAAGACTCCCCCTGCAACTGATCAAATAAATCATCGATCCTCGGTAGTGGATAACGATTCTTGACCGTCAACATGTTTAACTCCCGGTAGTCGATGCACATCTGGTGTGAACCATCCTTTTTCTTGACAAAAAGGACCGGTGCTCCCTACGGTGAGCTACTCGGTCTAACAAAACCCTTCCCCATTAGCTCTTGGAGCTGCGAGGATAACTCTGCATCTCGGCCGATACAAGGCGATAAGGTGACTTGGCAATAGGCGTTGCCGCCAGAGTCAGATCGATCCTGAACTCCACCTGTCTCTCAGTAGGCACACCCAACAATTCCGCGGGGAAAACATTCGGGAACTCACATAACTCTGGAACATCAAAAACAAAACTCGACCTCTCAGTGGTCACCTGCATATCCATCACATATGCTAGAAAGTCCATGCACCCCTGCTGTAGACTCTGCCTCGCCCTGGCAGCAAAGAAAAAAGCTGATCCTGATCTAGTTGCCTTGCCATAAACGGTAAGTACTCACCGACTAGGGTCTCGTATGGTCACCATCTGATGCTCACAGTCAATCACGACTCTGAATAGTCTCAACCAATCTATACCCACTGTGATACAGACATCACACATCTCTATCGACACTAGATCTATTGGAAACTTAACACTGAAGATCTCTAAAACACATCCCCGGAATAGATCAGTGGCAAAAGCTGCATGCTCATCGGCTATAGAAACCCTCAGCGGTCAACTCAACGCCTCGTGTCTAACACTAATGTGACGAGTAAAGGATAAGGACAAAAAAAGATTGACTCGCACCCGAGTCAAATAACACCAAGGTAGCCACAAAATTCACAAGAAAAGTAGATATATGAAGCACAATATAAGCATAAAAAATCTCAAAATAACATGAATAAAAACATATGTACCAGCAACAACGTCAAGTGATGTGCGAACTTCCTCCGCAGTCAGCTGGAAAGCTCGACTATGAGCTCTCAAAGCCTCGCCCTTCCATGGCCAACCACCAGTAACACGTACAACAGCTGAAGCAGAAGCCTGAGCTGATCCCTGAGTGAGCTGAGGACACTTGGCCTTCCGGTGGATAGTCTACTTGCAATGAATGCAAACTAAAAATCCCTTGGGGCAATCCTGAGCCATATGCCCCTCCTTGCCATATTTGTAGCAAATCCCTGCTCGAAAAGATCCCTCATGACTCTTGCCGCACTTGCCACGAGTGCAGCCCTTCTGGCCTCCTGCTCTCGTATTAGTGGGCTTATCCCGCTTCGTCGCCGGCTGCGAATGCACTTGTCTCCCTAGAGAGAATTGTTGGGTTTTGAGCATTCTAACACTCCTAAGTGTACATGCAACCCTAAATACCTTGGATCTATGTTTTCTCTATTATACATGCAAATAAGAATACCCAAGGTATTATCCTAATCTATCATACAAAACATGAATATAACAAGATAGAATACATACCTCTTTGATGTAGAAAGTCTTCATGAAGCTTGAGTGCCTAGCCCCAATAGTGTGGAAGCCTCAAATGGAATCACAATCATCAAAACACTTAGAATAACTTGAGAGAGTTCTACACTTCATGAAATCGGCTAGCCCTCTCTAGAATAATACTAGTGGCCGATTTTTGTCAAGAATAAGATCTTTATATAGTGTTACAATTAGGGTAAATCCTTAATTGTCATGGCTTTCCATTTCCTTGGATCCATGGGTTCAAATACACCATGGAGCATCCATGGACCATCCTATGGGTTTTAGCCCAACTTGATTATCCATGGAGCATTAGCCCACTATATAAGTATGGATGATTTACACAATCAACCCATATATATAATTAGTCTTCTTTTGATCACTTAATTAATCCTAGATTAATTCTTGATCAATACTAATTAAATAATCTTATTATTCTTATTATTAATACACTAGAACTTATAATATATTAATAACCATAAGTGTCTTATTTCTCTCATTATAGTCTATCCAAGTGCATGATGGTATGCAACCCAAATGGACCATGCCGGGTCGGGTCAAGTCTTACCAATTATAGTTATGGACTTAGACATTAATCCAACAGTCTCCCACTTGGATAAGTCTAAAACTATTATTGCGTATGACTTCAGGAACCAACTGGCAATCGTAGCTCTCAAAAGCTTCTGTCGAACTCTGACCTTGTAGATGAACTCTGATCTTGTCAATGACTTTTCCATTAGATAAGGGATCATATAATCCTCTGTTCTCATGATATCAGCCGGACAAATACATGGAATAACGTCGTACTTATTATCCAGCAGTTTGTTTCCCGATTTTCGATTTGTTTGACAAAGAACTTAATCAAACACATCAATTCAGTTCTGACCGGCCGGTACATAGGTCACAACAAAATCATCGAGGGGCCTAAATATCGCTTCTATTTCTAGAAGGAACAGATAAACTTCGACTCATATGCTTGTTCTACTAATTGTTGAATTGTACACAAAGGCACGTTTTATAACATCAAGTTACTGATGCGTTTACGTGCAATCAATGCACAACCAACTCATAGGTAACAACTCATATCTCTAGGTTTGAAGATTTATATGATATTACCGTCTCACGATCACTCGAGATAAATTCCATGAAGTGATACAAGTGAGCGTGGGTTTATTCCAATACTCATAACTTATGAGCACTCATGAATGTTGTAGCACCATTGCCATGACTAAACCCATTTAGCCATCTACAAACCCGATTCATGACAGTCTTGATTCATACCTACTTCCAACATATGAACGACTGTGGAGTGTTTAAAGAACTTAGTCATTCGAAAAGAATAACCTAGCTATTTTGGAAGTCAAAACATGCAAAGTGAAACACAATAATAATCGAATCCAATATGGTCTCAGAACCCTTTTGAATATAAATAAAACCACCTTTTATTTATCACCATATTGATTACACATTATTCAATGTTTCAAATAATCAACTTAAGACTTGAATAAAAACAACAGTCGTCCCATGCTCCTAGCATGTACACTTTGTTTTTCTAAACAATAGTTATGCCATACCCCAAGTATGCACACTATGTTTGTCTATGATCCTTACATTGTGATGTAGATCAATTGAACATAATTCCAATGATACTCATTTCACAATCCCAAATCCTTATTGTAAATGCAAGAATTTCTAATTTCTACCATTTACCAAAAATCTGTTAGACTTTAAACTTATATGCAATGTTCCTCTTGTAATGATTATTCACAAAGTCACCAAAACCTTGTCACTAGTCATTACAGAGTATTCCAAAGAAGGTCAACTTCTATGGAACGAAAGTCTCATATTCAAAGTACATTGCTTTGAACATCCTTCTTGCATTAAGGTTTTCTAATCTTACATAGATTGAATAACTTCCACCTATGGAGACATTTCCATAGTCCCATTTGACTATCACTTCCGAACAAGAGTTACCTCTTTTCAGAAAATGTCAATATGGTCCTACCAAAATTAACACTATACTTCCAAATGTCCTTGAGCAACCAATCTTTGGCAAACCTCAGATTGTCCTCGACAATTGCTTAATCACTTTAGTCATATCCAGTTCTAGACTTTTCCCTTCTCAATGCCTTACGCATTTGGAAAATTTAGAAAAGATAAATATTATAGCACATGAAATCGATCCTATATCCGAAGCATATGGGACACGATTCATGATGTTTGACATAAAGACATGATACTAGACCAGTCTTTTGCTACAATATTTTTTATTTGCCATTTTTTCAAAATTTAACTATGAAGAGGGATGCCGTAATCATAATCGAATTTTGAAAACGCAATATATATAGAATTTCCTTAAGTCGACCATTTAGACATAAAATTCATATATATATTCTTGACTAAAGATGATTAAAATCTCAATCTAAGCTTTAGAATTGAAATGAAGTATAATTTCATCTCCCTTAATTATAGCAAAACAACTTTTCAACCCCTACAACTTCACGGATTGAAACTTTGTTTTCTATAATTAACATTGCTAGCTTGCAATACTAATCATAATAATCATGCTCCCAGTAACATGATGATTATCAGCATAACACTTATGCTCCCACTAGCTCTGACATATTTTCAGAAATCTGCTGGACTTCTGAAATTTAGATTCATACATCCTTTCTTAGATAGCTCACATGTGTGTCTAAACAATTTTCAGAACTATGAAAAGGGATGCCGTAATCATAGTCTCAATTTCTTAGGCATTTGCCATTTCTCACAAGTCCATGTTAGTGTGCCGGTTAACCACACGCGCTCCACCAACGACTTTTGAAAATGCAAATAACACAATTGCTATCTACGTAAAATCTACTTAGGGAAAGCGTTTCCTCACCATCATTTTCATGAATCGGAGAGAAACCTTATGACACTTAGATTTTATAGTGTATGAGTTCCTATCCATGCGAATTTGTCAAAACCATAATCACAAGATAAGGTTAGTGACAAATTCAGCCCTACATGGATTAAACTTATTCAATCTTAGTTTCTTGTCACCTTGGTAACACAAGGCCCACCAATGCTTCCAAGTTGAACTCTGATAACTCACATGCAAATTCAACTTATTTGAAGTAGGTACAGAAATAAGAATTATGTCAACATGATAGGTTGCAAACCTTAAGTCGTGTGCTAGTGATAAATTATAGGTTTTACTCTTGATTAAATCTTGAAACTCTTTCAGGATCTTTAAGGCTCCCACTGTCCTCTTGACATATAAGTTTTTCCTAGTCAAGAACCATTCCTTGACAAAACAAATATTCAAGGGATAGTGCGGATTCTTATCAAGACTAACACTTCACACAATTGGTCTTAGTTGGTCTTTGTCTCATCCAAGACATCACAACTTACCAATCTCAAATGTACAAGAGTAGAAACATTTCACACTACATTTGATAAGTGTTTTAAACCTTACTTTATGTCACTCAATGTTACAATCTTGGAGTATGACTCTAAGAATTGTTTTGGAACGAAGTATGACTCATCTTCTTGATCTTAACCAATCCAACAATTCATGATTTCTCTTCTTAGCCATAACAATGCACTAAGACATCCTTAGAGTATGAATTTGTGATATGGTTTCTAAATCATTAAGATGATCATAAAACTGATACTAAAGTACTCTCCCATCTTTTCAGATTTGAGAAACTTTTATCCTTTTGCCTAATTTGATTCTTCTTATTCGTTTTGTCATACATTGTATCCTTTCCAATGTTACAGAATTATACTTAACCTTATAAGTATAATCATATTTACTAATCTTTAGTAAATCATGACAAATCAATCTTTGTGGTGGACCTTGACCAGTGCACATCCAGTGTACCTAATTCCTTAGTCCTTCAATTGACCCACATATACATGTGATCAAAGAATTAGTCTTAATTTTCAAAGATGAAAATTCTCATTCATCATACAATACAACTTGTATGATTCCAAGTTTCTGTCCAATTGAAACTTGGGTGATGAAAACTTTCTTCATTTGGTAAATTCAGACACTACCACAAATGAAAGAATCAAATCCACTTTCCAATATTGCTATTACTAGAAACATATAAGCAACAATTTTCCACAGATGCCATTGTAAGGATATTTTTAAAATAAATAAAATTAAAACCTTTTTTTTTCTTTTATTTTAAAACTTTGCGGAAAAACTTATCCTTACAATCCACATGAAAAACTTGTTGTTATCTATTCACAAGCAATATATTATAACTCCAAAGAAGTAGCTCAAGAATCCGATCTTCAAACTACGCGATAGAAATCCATCTACGCGATCAGATTCAGCATATTCTTTCTTTAAGTTTCTTTACCTTTTCTTTAATTCTTAAAACATCACCATGTGACCCAGTCACATCATGTATCAAGAATCTCATAATAGAAACTTAATAGAGTTAGACAGTGGACTTTACCTGAAGTAGAGTCAATCTTATCGACTTTAACATCCTTAGGTAAATTATGGCAGCTTTGCAACCAATGCCCCTTTCTTTGGCAGTATAAACATATGGACCCTTTGATAATGGTACACGAGACTATCACAGACTTAGCTTTTCTCTTTACCATTTGGTCAACCGAGTTGACTATGGCCGGTCCCTTTCCATTGGGAAGAGAATGCTTTTCTGGATTTCCTGTGTCACTATTGTCAATGTCCATCAAGTTTTGAGGAAGTTGATCTTAACAAATAGATAAAATCATTAAGGGTCTTGTCATAGTCTTTTTCATAGGTGTTCCAAAAGAACTCACTATGTGACTTAGAAAGTGATTGAACCACCAACTTTCTCAAGACTTTGACACCCAACTCTCCCGGCTTGTCAATATGTAACTACATCTCCAAGATGTGACCACACCAAGACCTTTACTTGCCAATAGGGCTCGAGTGACTTTAAACTTTTCAAGAACTTGTGGGTGAGGGAGAATAATTGGAGGAGATAGAGGAAGTGAAGCATGATGTTGAGGAACATCATCTTCAAGAGATTTAGGAAGATCATAAATGTCTAAACCAGACATGTTTTGGGAGATATTCAAGATAGTTGATTTAAAGTCCTTAATATGACACCCAATATGAAATATTAAGGCTAGGACCCAACAAACTATTTTATAACTTAGAAGAGGGATGCCGTAATCCAAGCTATAAAATATTTGAAGGTAGGTGAATGACGATTCACCAATTTCCACCAAGATAAACGAAATAATTTATTAGGTTTTAATTGGATTTGAAATTCCTAGATCTTTTGAGATTCATTGAACTTTTCAATGGCATGTTTCAATCTCGAGTGTGCCCTCTCAAATTTTGTGACTGGGATGCCGAGGATCACAAAACAAGGTGTGAATAACCATACCAATTCACTTGGTACCCTTAATATTATCACCTAATCAATGTGCCGGTTAACCACACACGCTCCATTGATCTATGACAAACATTAAGTCACCCTTCGTGGTCCTTACTAGTCCAAGTTAGTGTGCCGGTTAACCACACACGCTCCACCAACGACTTGGTAAGGTACAAAGTGTGAATTCCATGGGCTAGCACCAAATTCACATTTTTCCTAAAGTAACTAAGATTGGGAATTATTAAGATTTTAGTTACTTTAGTATTTATCATTAATACTTTTAATGAAGGGAGAATTTAAAGTCATTGTCCTACCCGTTCGGCTAACGACCCTCCACCGATCAAGCAAGCGGTGGGTGAGAGTATACACCCATTAAGTCGCCATTTTATAGGCAACAACCTTATACCCACCTTATAGACCGGCTTCGTGAATGAGGCCTACTAACGGTAAAACGACTTGTTCTTATACATATATATAATAATTAACCATTAATGTTATAAATAGTATAAGTGTTGAATTTTAACTCTTTTAAAATTCTAAGGGCTAACTTGGAATTAAAGTATTCATAAGTGAAAACTTTTCAAATTCCAAAACTTGAGGGCAAGTTTTGAAACTATTCAAAACTAATTAATTCCATAACTTATGTGTTTAAAGTAGTTTTAATCCAAAAAACTCTTCAAGTTCCATAACTTATGGAAGACTTTAAACTAATAAAAGAATTAACTTTTCTTTATTTTTATAACTTATGGAATTAATTAATGTTACACTTTACTTATTTATTTATTTATTAATGAAGTGACTCTTGAATTTCCATAACTTGAGGACAAGTTATGGAGTCATAAAAAAAAAATTCAATGACACAAGACTCTTCATTTTGTAACCATTACCAATTTTTATGAGTTTTATGAGTCTTTAATGTGACTCTTCATGTAATTTGAGGACAAGTTACACAAACACATTTTATACTCAACTCTTAGATTAAAATGGATTGAAAAAAACTATTTCAATTAACTTTTCTATTAATCTAAGCAACTCATAAGAACAAGATAATTCATATCAAACTTCTTCATGTAATTAGTCTAAACCTTAAACTAATACAAAACATGAATCTATTGACAATTATCTTTAAAAATGGATTAGCATGAACATTACCACATTAAAAAACAAGTTTATAAGTTCAAAAACAACTTAGGGTAATGTTCCTAGTCCATTTCTAGCCAAAAACCTTGAAAATATGCTGTCTGGGGTCCAACTCGTCGAGTGCATGAACAAAACTCGGCGAGTTGGATGCATTTTGCCTTGGACTCGTCGAGTCCCTTCATGGACTCGGCGAGTCTGCTGGGCTGACAGCATCAAAACTCGATTTTTCAGCTCCATTTGCAAGTATAACAAGAAAACAAGCCTAGGCTCTGATACTACTGTTGGGTTTTGAGCATTCTAACACTCCTAAGTGTACATGCAACCCTAAATACCTTGGATCTATGTTTTCTCTATTATACATGCAAATAAGAATACCCTAGGTATTATCCTAATCTATCATACAAAACATGAATATAACAAGATAGAATACATACCTCTTTGATGTAGAAAGTCTTCATGAAGCTTGAGTGCCTAGCCCCAATAGTGTGGAAGCCTCAAATGGAATCACAATCATCAAAACACTTAGAATAACTTGAGAGAGTTCTACACTTCATGAAATCGGCTAGCCCTCTCTAGAATAATACTAGTGGCCGATTTTTGTCAAGAATAAGATCTTTATATAGTGTTACAATTAGGGTAAATCCTTAATTGTCATGGCTTTCCATTTCCTTGGATGCATGGGTTCAAATACACCATGGAGCATCCATGGACCATCCTATGGGTTTTAGCCCAACTTGATTATCCATGGAGCATTAGCCCACTATATAAGTATGGATGATTTACACAATCAACCCATATATTTAATTAGTCTTCTTTTGATCACTTAATTAATCCTAGATTAATTCTTGATCAATACTAATTAAATAATCTTATTATTCTTATTATTAATACACTAGAACTTATAATATATTAATAACCATAAGTGTCTTATTTCTCTCATTATAGTCTATCCAAGTGCATGATGGTATGCAACCCAAATGGACCATGCCGGGTCGGGTCAAGTCTTACCAATTATAGTTATGGACTTAGACATTAATCCAACAAGAATAAGATATAATTTTTATGGGCTGGTTGCGAAAGGAAGAAAACATATATAAGGTAAACCAGTAAAAGGTGGTTTCTACAAAGACTGAGGGAGGTATTGAGGTGGTTGCGGTGCGCTGAAAGCTCAAAAACTTGTTCTCCTAACAAAGTAGTGGTGCGTCTAAAAAATGAATATGGATTGGTGTCATTGTTAGATATTCGAATATATTTTGTATTTATTTGTATATAATCTTTGTATATTTAGATATAATTATGATTTATTAGGTATCCCTTAATTTGAGGAACTTCCTTTCTGGATTGGATCCTTTTGTTGTATATGTACAGTGGTTTTCTTATGAGAAAGGTGAGAGTGTTCCCGTATTCATGGTATCAGAGCCATATTCTCTAAAGGGGACAAGCGAATCACCTGAATCCCCTTCTCCTTGTGCCTCACCTTCCAAGATGCCTTCAAAACTTCATCCTACACTCATGGTTTCTAATATTAAGAACCATATCTCCATCACTCTTGAAATGGAGAATGTCCAGTACTCTACATGGATAGAGCTTTTCAAAATACATGCTTGTTCCATTAAAGTTTACCACCATATTATCGAAAAAGTAAAAGAGAAGGTGCCATCTACTGAAGAAGAAAAAGAATTGTTGCTAACCCTAGATGCAACAGTTCTTCAATGCATTTATGATACAATTTCTCCTGATTTTTTGCATACAATTCTTGAACTAGCTTCCACTGCCATGGAGACATGGAATCACTTGTGTGAAATCTTCTAAGATAACAAGCACTCACGTGTTGCCATGATAGAGCAAGAGTTCTCTGACACAGTTACAGAAGATATTCCAAATGCTTCTGCTTATTTGTCAACGACTCAAGATTTTGGTTGATCAATTAAAAAATGTAGGTGCCCCTGTCTCTAACGATCGTTTGGTCCTGCAAATGGTATCTGGCCTTACTGAAGCATATAGTCGTGTGGGCACACTTCTAAGACAAACTAATCCACTCCCACAATTCTACCAGGCAAGATCTATGTTATATCTTGAAGAAGCAGGAGTTAAGAAAATCCAAATCAACCCGACTGTCATACCATCTATTTACAAAGATGGGAATGACACACATCCCATTGGTAACGAATAGGGGTCTCATTAAGAAACAGGAGGATCTCAGAAAGTTCGTCAAAATACCTCGCAAGGTGGTAATAATGCGGGTGGTCGAGGATGCTCCAAAAACAGAGGTGGAGGACAAGGAAGGAACAATCACAGAGGTGGAGGCTTTTCCCTGCAGTACCCTTCATAGATGAGTCGTCAACCACAATGGCCATTACTTTGATGTATGATCAATTCCTTCGTGTTTATACCCTACTACACCATGTTGAGACCAAACAGTAGCTCACAAAAAGGAGTCGTTAGTCAAGGTCCAAAGCCACAACAGGCATACACTGCTATTAGTACATCCCAATCAAACTCTCCGTAGCCTCTATCTCTCACTGACATTGAATCTGTGATGTACACTCTGGGATTGAATCCACCATATCCTAACTGGTTTATGGATACAGGAGCTTCCTCCCACATGACATCAGGTACAGGTATTCTCACATCTTATTTTAATTTGAGAAAAAAACAAAATATCATTGTTAGTAATGGCAAGTTAATTCAATTCATGGTTATGGGCATTCTAGTCTTAAACATCCTCATTCTCAGTTCACTTTGAAAAACGTCCTCCATGTTTCCCAAATTGTAAAAAATCTTGTTTCTGTATGAAAATTTGTCAATCATAATCATGTGTCTGTTGAATTTGACCCTTGGGGATTTTCTGTGAAGGAATTACAGACGGGAGTCCTACTAATGATTTGTGATAGTCATGGGGAACTCTATCCGGTCACCACTAGAGCTTCTCCTAATTCTACTTTTTCTGATTTCGCTCCAAGCCTCTGGCATGCTCGCTTAGGCCATCCAGGAGCTCCAGTTTTTCAATTTCTTAGATCAAATAATGACATTCAGTGTAATTCTCTCTTGATAATAAACTTTTATGTCCTTCTTGTCAATCTTGGAAGAGTGTCAATTTATTATTTATTTCATCTACTTCATACACTATTATGCCATTTGATATTATTCATACTGATATTTGGACTTCACCTATTGTGAGTTCCATGGGTCATCGATATTACCTGGGGATGGTAGATGATTTTACTAACTCCACATGGTTGTTTCCTCTAGCCAAAAAAACTGAAGTCCTATCCGTGTTTAAAAAATTTCATGCCTTTGTTGAAACACAATTAACTTGCAAAATTAAATCCTTATGGTGTGACAATCGGGTTGAGTTCAATAACACCTTGTTTATGGAGTTCTACAACACAAATGGGATTATGTTTATGTTCTTGTGTCCTTATACATCACAACAAAATGGAAAAACAGAACGTAAACTAAGAACTCTAAATAATGTGGTGAGAACTCTATTAACAAATGCTTCTATTCCACCATCGTTTTGGCCTCATGCCTTGCAACATGCCAAATATTTACACAGTATTTTGCCAACCAAACTTCTAAATAATAAATCTCCCTTAAAATTCCTTTATCAAAAAGATCCCTCATATTTAGAACTTAAGGTTTTTGGTTGCTTGTGTTTTCCTCTATTTCCGTCTACTACCTTTCACAAACTCCAACCCAGATCTTCACTATGTGTATTTCTGGGACATCTGGTCTCACAACATGGCTATAAGTGTTTTGATATGTCAACAAACAAAATAATTGTCAATAGACATGTCATGTGTGATGAGACCAAATTTCCTTTTTCTTCATTTCATAAAACATCATCTAATTCTTATTTATTTTTGGATGATGACATTTCTCCATATATATCTCAAGATGAACACATGGTCTCATCTTCTCCTGGTGTTTTCCATCCTACAAACTCTCTGCTAGCGTGTACCCCGCAAATTTCACCATCTCCTACACCTCCTAATTCACCTCAGGCAATCCCTCTCATACCTCCAATTCCACCATCTACTCAACCTATCACATAAAGTCAACATGGAATTTTTAAACAAAATATTCCCTTTAATATGTCATCTTCGGTCTCTCGTTTACCTTTACCAACCAATCCAGTTATTGCCCTTCGTGATGTGAATTGGAAACGTGCAATGGAAGATGAGTTTAATGCTCTTATGAAAAATAAGATGTGGGAACTTGTACCACAACCTCCAAATGTTAGCATTATCAGGTCTATGGACGGTTCATTTGAGAGGCGTAAAGCACGTCTTATAGGCAATGAAAAAACACAAGTTGGCATTGATTGTGGGGACACATTTAGTCCAGTGGTGAAGCTTACGACTATCAGAACTGTGTTAGGTATTGATAGTGTCGGTATGTCGACTTGCAAACCTGGTGCTACACATGTTGATACCAAACCCAAGCTTAACGCCTCGTCTAGTCCTCCATATGTTGATTCTTCCCATTATAGGAGTTTGGCAGGAGCCCTTCAATACCTAACGTTTACTAGACTTGATATCACGTATGCAGTCCAATAAGTATGCTTTGTCATGCATGATCCTCGTAATCAACACATGAATGCTTTAAAACGCATTCTCAGATATGTTCAAGGGACTTTAGAGTTTGGTCTACACATTTATCCCTCCTCCTGTTCATCTCTTGTCTCATTCACATATGCTGATTGATGAGGATGTCCTGATACAAGGCAGTCCACCTCCGGGTATTGTGTTTACCTTGGCAATAACTTACTATCATGGTCCGATAAACGTCAACCTATTTTGTCTCGAGCCAGCACAGAGGTAGAATATAGGGGCATAACCAATGTGGTTTCCGCTTCAACATCAACGGATGAAACATATTGAACTGGACATACATTTTGTGAGAGAAAAGGTGGCGAAAGGATAAGTTTGTGTGCTACACATCCCATGTAGACATCAAATTTCAGATATTTTTACCAAAGGGTTACCATTGGTTCTTTTCGAAGATTTCTGAGCCAGTCTCAACATACATGGACCTCCCGTTTCGACTGCGGGAGTTTGTTAGATATCGAAGATATTTTGTATTTATTTGTATATAATCTTTGTATATGTAGAGATAATTATGATTGCTTAGGTATCCCTTAATTTGAGGGACTTCCTTTTTGGATTGGATCCTTGTGTTGTATATGTACGGTGGTTTTCTTATGAGAAAGGGGAGAGCGTTTCCGTTTTTAGTCGTAAACAACATACATAACTTAGGGAAACAACACGTATTGTGCTTGGCCAGAAGAAGAAGAAAACTCAACTATTGTATGGTGTAAAGTAGCCGAAGCAATAAAGAGCTCGGACACTTATACAATCGATTCTAAATCCCTATTCTCTCTCATTATAGATTTAAACATCAACATTCTGTTTTGGAAAAACATGTGGTGTGTAACTGAGCCACTAGGAATGTGATCCATTAGTCAAAAAAAATGCATCCTGGTGGACCCTACTTCTAATACTGGATTTAATCAGAGATGGAAACACAGGCCCACCAATGAGGTGGGGGCATCAATGGAATTACATGATTTCTACACTCTCTTTGAGTCATGTAATTCCGATCCTCCATACCAATTGGCTTCCGACTTAACCACATCACTGATGGGAGTTACTCAATGAATATCATGAGAAAGTTATTGGACTCCAAACTTACTCATTCTAAAGAGCCTAGTATATGCTGGTAAAAAATTATCTCAATGAAAGTTAGATGTTTTGTGTGAATCGCTGCAAGGGGTAGAAACCCAGTGGCGCATGAACTTACTTACATGGGTATATCTATCCAAGATACCAACTATAGATTTTGTAATAACAAACCAGAATTGGTAGATCACATCCTTGTCGAATGTGATTTTACAAAACCCGTACAATACTAGATTATGAGGTGGTGTGATATTCAAAACAAAACATTCACAACAATATGGGAATTCATTCACTTTGTAAATTCATGGGCGAAATACCTGTGAAAAAGGCGGGTGATTAACTTAATCATTTTTACTATTTTACGGAAAATATGGGTAAGAAGGAATGATTTAGTTTTTGAAAAGGATTGGTGCTTCACCGACTAAAACCGCAGACTCCATCATGCTACAATCCTACCAATGATATAAATATAGGTGTAATTTTGGGAATTTAAGTTGGGTAGAATAGAGAAGTTATTTTTTAATCAAATTTTCAACTAAGTTTTGTTCCTTTGTACTGCTATGTATTGTTTTTTGTACCTCTCTTATCTTAGCTCATAGCTAAGTTTGGGCCTTTTGTTTTGAAAATATAAGAACAAACCATTTATGTGAGTTTATTATAAGAATTTTTTTTAACTTTTTAAATTAACAAATTATGCTAATGAAAAAAAAAACTGGATGCCCTAAAGTAAAAGTACATTTAAGAGTAATAGAATAGTCGCAGAATAATATTTGGAAGAAAAGTCTTTAAATAGACAAATTCATTGCACCGCATTTTAATTACATTTTGTTTTTTAAGATCTTGATTTAAGATTCCAACAGTACCATCTGCCGCCATACATTTGTGGTAGGCCTTATATTATACATCTGGTTCGAGGCTGGAAAGATTCAAGTGGCCAAAACATTCATGAGGAGCCCATATATCTTAAATTGTCTATCTAACAAAGTAATTGAAAAACCTTAGGAGTTGGCTACCCTTGTTATATGGAATTTGTCTATCTAGCAAGTGATCGAAAAGCATACAAATATGAATAAATGCATAATAACGGTGGGAAAATATATAAAATGTGTAAATCATAATAACGGCTTGAATAAAAGCATACAAATAAGAATAACGCATGTAAATTAATAGAATATATATACTAGAATGAAATATGACGTAAAAGAAAAACTGTTTCTGTTTTATATATATATATATATATATATATATATATATATATATATATATATATATATATATATATATATATATATATACTAGCAGCGTACCCGCGCAAAGCGGCGGGGTGTGTAAATTTTTTCGGTGATATGTTTCATCTACAAAAATGTTATGTTACAAAAGAAAGTACATGTCGAAGACAAAATAATCAAACTATGGTGTTATTTGGGAGATGAAGTCATTTTTTATTCTTAGACGGTGGGCTTTATAGCAGACGAGGGAACAAAGAGGTATCTGCGATTGGAGGGATATTTAAATTAACATGCTAAATTTAAGGATATCGAAAAGGGTTCAAAATTTGAATGAATCCGGGATTTGAGGGAACCATATCAAATTGCTGAGAAATATAAGGAGATTTGATGATAAATATTTGAATTCAAAATGTGGTTAAAATTTAATATTATTTTATTAATGGCTAGTTGTACTATCAGCTTCATCATTTGGACGTCTTAAAAAAATATTATTATTATAATCAATCTATTTTTAGAAATAGTTAGATTTCTTTTATAAAATAGTAAAGATATATATATATATATATATATATATATATATATATATATATATATATATATATATATATATATATATAGAGAGAGAGAGAGAGAGAGAGAGGAATTGAAAAAAATAAAAGATTAAGGATTAAAGAATCATTCTCATCCTTGTTTGTTATTCATTTTGTGGATCATTTCAATATTCTTCATCAATATTATATGTTCTTCATCAACGAAATTAATTCTTCATCAACATCAACTTTTTTTTATCAAAAATCATTGACAGTATAAAAAAAAACATCAAATCTTCACAAATAATTTTCGATTCTTCTTCAAAATGCAACAGTTCATCATCCAAAAATTTCCTTTCTTACTACTAGGTATAACATAGGGTTTTTTTTGCCATGCTTATTTGACATTAAGCAAAATCACTAAAAATAAACCATATTTATTGATCTAACATTACTTAACATTCATCATTCACCGAAAAATCATCAACATAACCAACCAACCGAAGAATGTTGTAAAACTTTTGATCTCGATGTACTGATTATTCATCGATTTTTGATAGCATTTGTTTTGAGTTATAATTATTGTCTTCAATTGTTTATTTTTTACCATAACTTTATTAACTGATTCATTTGCACACCAACTATTTTATAAAATGCATAAACTTAATTATCACTTAATATTAATAAGTGAATATTTCTCATAATACTCATAAGTGAATATGCCTTAACATGAGAATCAATGCATCTTTGTTTCAAAAAGCAAGCAAGTATGTCACCCACATGTAAATATATGGAATATTCATATGTAAGTAAAAATTGTCAATAAAACTGAGAAGTACAAAATATATAACATTAAAGAAAACAATATATTAGATAAGAATATATATTTATTCATATATATCTAATTATTTTTATAGTTAATAGAATAATCATACAAACATATCTTTTTTTTTTGTTAATGTGATATTTATTTCTGAATAACTGAAATTTATTTTGGAAAATCAGAAAAATAGAAAAAAGACGTTTAAGGTACTAAGTATGTAATTCATTTGTAAATAACATAAATAAAATTATACTCATGTGAGAATATATGTAGTATTCAAAATGAATATATGTAATAATACAAAGACCTGTCATTTGAACAATACAAAGACAACATTGATTGAGCTTCACAGTCTATTGCAAACAGCTGAAGCATGAATGAAGAAGTCTCATTTCAACAGATCTAAAAGTTCCATTATCATTGATATCCAACAAAGCAAAGGGAATAATAGAAAGGCCCTTACCCCATCCAAATCGAAAGGGAAGTTCCCTCATGGTGACCCTAGTGGAACAAAACCAAAGCCCAACTTCGACACCCCTCATGTTGTTGATCAAAAGGAAGTCGTGTGCTTTCATTGGGGCTAAAAAAGGTCATTAGAGAAGAAGTTGGCCCAAATACTTGGAAGAAGGAAAATATTTCACGGCTAAAGCAGTTGTATCTTCTAGTATCTATTATATTCAAATCAATAGTACTTGTATTTCAAATTCTTTGGTCCTTAATATAGGATGTGCTTTCTACTAAACATAATCATAATCATAGGGAACAAACGAAGATCGAACGTTACTAGGATTGGGACTTATGAGCTTATGTTTGATAGTATTAGGGTTAATTTGGATAATTGTTTCTACTCGCCAGAAGTGACTTGAAACATAATTTCTTTTCATGATTTGTTTATACAAGGATATCGTTATGGTTTTGATAATAAAGATGGTATTGTTTTAGTTTATTTTAATTTTGAATTTATTTTCAAAGTTTTTCTTTATGATGGTGTGTATGAAACTATTATTTGTGTGAATGAATTAGGCAATAATGTGTATAATATTGGTTCTTCTAATAGTTTAGACGAGTCATGCATATGGCATTGTCGTCTTGGGCACAACAAAAAGAAACATGATCCAAATCCAAAAGGATGGAGTGTTGGGATCGTTTGACCGAAAACCAAACGATGAATGCTTGTCTTGTTTGTTGGGCAAGATGACTAAGGTGCTATTTGTTTTTTTTTTTCTAAAAAACCACTTCTGACCACTTATTGTTATGTCGCGTAGCACACGCGCAACACTTGGCCATTCGCAGTTGTTTGTTTCTCAGAAGACTTCAAACTTAAAAATTGTTGCACGTATGCTGCGTGGCGTAACACTAGACCATCTGCTTCAAACCTCTTCACACATTACTTTAACTTATTGTAGTAGTCTGCAGACGTTAAAAAACAAACATACTCTTTATTACATGTTGCAGCCGTTTGGTCTACCTCTTTACTACAGAGGGTTGTAGAGGCGGTCTGCAGACTTCATGCCATTTCACTTCGGGAAAAAAAAAGCACCTAAATCACTTTTCATTGGAACATATGAAAGAGGTGAATATTTTTTGGCCCTAATCCATACGAATGTATGTAGACCATTCATATCCACCACAAAAGATGCAAGTTACTACTACATTATGTATACTGATGATTATAGTAGGTGATACGTGTGGAATAGTACTAGTTTTAATCCTACTAAGTTAGACACAAAATAAACACATGAAAGGCGGTGTACCTATCGATTAGCAATATAGTTCAAGCAAGTCAGGTATCAAACATAGGGAACAATAATAATTAAAATAAATAATAGTATTACCTAAATAAAAAACAAATAATAGAAAAGGGGTTTTCTCTAGTTTTGCAAGACTAGAAACTTAAGAAATCAAATAACACTCAAATAAAGACAATTAACACCTAAATAGAACAAAAGATAACTAGATTCAATGATAAAAGAGACTTATGTTCAGATTTAATTTACTTATTCTTATGGTTGATTTCATGGCAAGTGCAATGGGTTAATATATCAATGGTTAATATGATTAGTTTCATGTTCACTATTACTAATCATTTAGCAAACAAGTTAATCAAATAGTGGCCAATTGATTAAACTAACAAGTTTGCTAGTATTCAATTCGAATCAAGTAAGACTTGTAATATTAGTTAACTAAAATTTTCAATTCAATCAACTCGCATGTGGTTTCTCATCACACATGCCTGAACATTAACTTATTTACTTTCTAGTTAACCCTAGGTACATGTTCACTAATACTAGGCATGCAATCTTGTTTTCACAAAACAATATGATTCAAGTAATCAAGAAGATGTTCTTGCAACTCAATAAACTTAATTATTAACAGAAAATAAGTATCAGTAACACATAAGGATCTTTAACAATCCTAACAAGATAAATAACCAAATCAAATTAATCCAAGCCATTCAACCAAACCATATTCATAAGATCTTCTAATCTAAACAGAAGTATGAAGCTTTTAGCTCATAACTACAGCAAACAGCATCCTAAAATAAAAATCTTATGATTCAAACATGGTTCAAACAAAGGATTAAGATAAGAGTAATGTTTGTTTGCCTTTGATCTCTTCAAAACTAACTTCTATGTAGAATTCTCGAAAACCAAAGCTCCAAGAACCCTTCTAATTTTCAATAGTCGCCAAAAAGCCTCAATAATGTGTTATGGTTTCGGGAATAAGCGATATATATATATATATATATATATATATATATATATATATATATATATATATATATATATATAGGGTTAGGTTTATTTGAGACCACCTATATTTTGTGAGACCGTGAGACACATTTTTTTTAATTTTTTTTAGTTAATTCAAGTTCCGAAAATAATATTTAAAAAAAGAATTTTTGGATTTTTCCATTTATTTTGCATTTTAAAATTATTTTTTAGAATATATACAGTGTAATATTCTATTAGAATATTTCACGTATTTTTCAAAAAAAATGGAATTTATTCTTATTTTTTTATTTTTTTAGTTAATTCAAGTTACGAAAATAATATTTAAAAAAAGTATTTTTATATTTTTCCATTTATTCTGCATTTTCAAATTATTTTTTAGAATATGTCAGTGTAATATTCTATTAGAATATTTCACGTAATTTAAAAAAAAATGGAATTTATTTTTATTTATTTTTTATTTATTTTTTACTCTTTTTAGTTAATTCAGGTTCTGAAAATAATATTTAAGAAAAGAATTTTTAGAGTTTTCCATTTATTCTGCATTTTTAAATTATTTTTTTAGAATATGTTAGTGTGATATTCTATTAGAATATTTCACGTATTTTTCAAAAAAAAAAACGGATGTTTTTTTTTTTTTTATTTATTTATTATTTTTTAGTTAATTCAAGTTCCGAAAATAATATTTAAAAAAAGAATTTTTGGATTTTTCCATTTATTTTGCATTTTAAAATTATTTTTAGATTTGGTCTCACGGTCTCACAAAATTAGAATGGTCTCAAATGAACCTGAACCTATATATATATATATATATATATATATATATATATATATATATATATATATATATATATATATATATATATATAAACTCGTCAAGTTTTTTAAGATAAACTGGACGAGTTTTTTACTTAATACTTGTGTACGGCATGGCATCCTTATATCGAGAATCTTCCAACCTACTCATCGAGTTGATGTCCAACTCGTTGAGCTTTTCTTTATTTGAGCCTTCTTTCTTCAAGCTTCAATTTCCAAGCTTCCAATTGCTAGTTCTGCTTCCTTTTTCACTGGAGCATGTCTTTATTGCTAAAATTGAGATATTAGGCTAATTAAGCACCTTTTGTCCATTATTTGAGATATAATTAACATAAAGTATTAAGATAATGCATGATTTTTATGACTAATTAAGCACATATGAAAAATACCCCATAGTTGACTTTTGGTTGCCCCCAAGCAAAACTGAATTTTAACACACTAGCATTACATAAGACAATCATAATCGAACCCAACTATTATGCCAAGACCGCAACACATGCATTTGTGTCTAAATTTTTCCTAAGGACCCCTAACCCAATATACTCGTAATCTTAATAAACACTCACCCACTTTTTCCGAACAACGCTGGTTTTATGCATCCCTCCGAATGCATCCGCAGAAAACTTTCTTAACCTCAAGTCATTTTTGGTTAAATTGTAACGAACCGATTTTTCAAAGGAAAATTTTCATTTTTGATTATCCAAATACATTTCCATAAATTACAAAATCCCATATATTATTGTTTTCAAGCTCATATAAGTTATAACTTTTATTTAATATATTATAGTATCCCATAAAACGCTTGTGTGAGAGTGTACGCCGCGCAATCAAGCCTTGGCCTTGTCCTTGGGATCCGATGTATCTGAAACAAATCCACAACCTGTACGCTAGTGATTAGTGAGTTCCCCATAGCATACCCCAAACACAACCACATAACACATATCATATTAGCTATGAAGCTGCATATACCACATAAGCTATGCATACATAAACATGTAAGGATGTCGTGGGCTCCCCCCAGGGTCTTACACCTTCATGCCATGGGCTACCCCACATGGTCTTTACCTGGGAATGCCATGGGCTACCCGATATTGTATTACATACAACTGCCACGAGCTCCCCTCGAGGTTTTTCATGTAATAACATACATAATCAACTTAGCATATCATATCACAGAAGTGTCTGACATCCTACATACACATACATAAACCTATAAGGATGTTGTGGGATCCCCCAGGATCTTATACCATCATTTCATGGGCTACCCCACAAGTTCTTTACCGAGGAATGCCATAGGCTACCCACATGGTCTTATATCCAACTGCCACGAGGTCCCCTTGGGGTCTTCCTGTTGGGTTATGAGCATTCTAACACTCCTAAGTGTACATGCAACCCTAAATACCTTGGATCTATGTTTTCTCTATTATACATGCAAATATGAACATCCAAGGTATTATCCTAATCTAGCATACAAAACTATTAATACAACAAGATAGAATACATACCTCTTTGATAGTGCTTGTCTTCATGAAGCTTGAGTGCCTAGTGCCCCAAGTGTGACACCTCAAATGGTTCACACAACACCAAATACACTTGGAATAACTTGAGAGAATTCTACACTTCATAAAATCGGCTAGCCCTCTCTAGAATAATCTAGTGGCCGATTTTGGGAAGAATAATATCTTTATATAGTGTTACAATTAGGGTAAACCCTAATTGTCATGACTTTCCATTTCCTTGGATCCATGGGTTCAAATACACCATGGAGCATCCATGGAGCATCATATGGGTTTTGGCCCAACTAGATAATCCATGGAGCATTAGCCCACTATATAAGTATGGATGATTTACACAATCAACCCATATATTTTATTAGTCTTCTTTTGATCACTTAGTTAATCCTAGATTAATTCTTGATCAATACTAATTAAATAATCTTATTATTCTTATTATTAATATACTAGAACTTATAATATATTAATAACCATAAGTGTCTTATTTCTCTCATTATAGTCTATCCAAGTGCATGATGCCATGCAACCCAAATGGACCATGCCGGGTCGGGTCAAGTCTTACCAATTATAGTTATGGACTTAGACATTAATCCAACAGTCTCCCACTTGGATAAGTCTAAAACTATTATTGCGTATGACTTCAGGAACCAACTGGCAATCGTAGCTCTCAAAAGCTTCTGTCGAACTCTGACCTTGTAGATGAACTCTGATCTTTGTCAATGACTTGTCCATTAGATAAGGGATCATATATTCCTCCATTCTAGATATCATATGGACTGAGACATGGATTATAATCATTCTCTCTGTCCATTAGTTGTTTCCCGATTTCCGATTTATGACGACTGACTAATTGAACAAATCAAATCAGTCCTGGCCCGGCCGAGCACTTCCATTTGTCATCATCAAATCATCGAGGGGCCCACAGATATCGCTTTTATCCCGAAGGTAAAAGGAATGGATAAACTTCGACTCATATGGCTTGTTCTACTACTTGTTGAGTTTGCCGAGCACTTCCAATGTGTTTCGTGCAATCAATGTACAACCAACTCATAGTAACAACTCATATCTCTAGCTTTGAAGAATATAAGATATTATCGTCTCATGATCACTCGTGATAAAATCCATGAAGTGATTCCAATGAGCACGGGTTGAATCCAATACTCAGAACTTATGAGCACTCATGAGTGTTGTAGCCCTTTGTCCAACAACTTAGACCTCTACAAGCCAACCCATGACAGTCTTAATTCATATCTACTTCCAACATATGACCGACTGTGGATGGTTTGAATAACGTAGTCATTCCGGAAGAATAACCTAGTTTATTCGGGAAGTCAAAACATGCAAAGTGAAACACAATAATAATTGAATCCAATATGGTCTCAGAACTTATGAATATAAATAAAACACCTTTTATTTATCACCATATGATTACACATTATTCATTGTATACTGTTTCAGCTATCAACATTATTCTTGAATTTAAAACAATAGTTGTCCCATGCTCCACGCATGTACACTATGTTTTCTAAACACTAGTCATGCCATACACCAAGTATGCATACTATGTTTTTCCATGATCTTTACTTTGTGAACTAGATCAGTTGAACATAACTTCAATGATTCTCTTTTCACACTCCCAAATCCTTACTGCAAATGCAAGAATTCCAAATTCATGCCATTTACTGAAATCTGTTAGATTCTAAACTTATATGCATCGATCCTCTTGTAATGATTATGCACAAAGTCAGAAAGACTTAACAACAATCATTACAGAGCATTCCAAAGGAGATCAAGTCCTTGGAACCATCCTTCTTGCATTAAGTTTCCTTAATCTTACACAGATTGAAAATTCTAACTTTGAAACATTTCCAGATTCCATTTCGACTATCACTTCTGAACAAGAGTTGCCTCCTTACAGATTATGTCAATATGGTCCTTCCAGAATTATCACTATACTTCGAACTGTCCTTGAGCAACCAATCTTTGGTAAACCTTAGATTGTCCTCGAAAATTGTTTAATCCTTTTAGTCATATCCAGTTCTAAATCTTTTCCCTTCTTAATGCCCTAGACATTTGGAAAATTTTAGAAAGGATGAGTATAGCACATGTAATCGGTCCTATATCCGAAGCATATGGGACACAATTCATGATGTCTCACATAAATACTAAACCAGTCTTTTGCTATAACATTTCCATTTCTATTTGCCAAGTTCTCATAATTCAGATTATGAAAAGGGATGCCGTAATCATAATCGAATTTCAGAATGCAAATAATGGACCCATATACAGAATTTCCTTATGTTGAGCCATTCCAACATGAAATTCATATATATCCTTGACTAAATGATTAAAACCTCAGGATCTAAGCTTATAGATTTGAGATGAAGTATAATTTCCTCTCCCTTAATTATAGCAAAACAACTTTTCCCAATTGAACCATTTTGTTTTCTATAATTAACATTGCTAGCTTGCAATACTTATCGTAATTATCATGCTTCCACTAACATGATGATTATTAGCATAACACTTATGCTCCCACTAGCTTTGACATATACTCAGAAAGCTCGACTTCTAGAAATCAATACTTTATTGACTTTGTTACCAAAGTTCAGATTTCTGATACTAGATTGTTTTGATAAGACTTTATCAAAAACATACACCTTCCCTTAGATAGCTCATGGGTGTGTCAAAACAATTTTAAGAACTATGAAAAGGGATGCCGTAATCATAGTCTTGATCGTTTTGACCTTTGCTATTTCTCACAAGTCCAAGTTAGTGTGCCGGTAAACCACACACGCTCCACTAACGACTTTGAGAATGCAAATATCCCAATTGCTATCTAGCTAAAATCTACTTAGTGGAAGTGTTTCCTCACCATCATTTTCATGAATCAGAGAGAAACCTTATGACACTTAGATTTATTGGTGTATGAGTTCCTATCCATGTGAATTGTCAAAACCATAGTCACAAGACAAGGATACTGACAAATCCAAACTCATATGGACTGAACTCAATCTTAATTTCTTGCCACCTGGTAGCTCAAGGGCCTACCATTACTTCCAAGTTGTTGTGCAACACATTGAGAGCTCTAAGAACTCATATGCAAAGCCAACTTTAATTGGAATGGGCACAGAATATGTCAACACGATAGGCTATAAACCTCAAGTCGTGTGCTAGTGAAGAACTTTAGGTTTTATTCTTGATTAGTTCTTGAGAATTTCAAGACCTTTAAGACTCCCACTGTCCTCTTGACCTATAAGACTCCCTTGTCAAACATCCAAGAGATAGTGTGGATTCTAATCAAGACAAACACTTCACACAATTGGCCTAAGTTGGTCTTTGTTTTATCCGGAACATCACAACCTACCAATTCCAAATGTACAATAGTAGAAACTTTTACTCTTACATTTGAAACGTGTTTTAAACCTTCTTTAAGACATATCACTCAAATTACAATCTTGGAGTACGACTCTAAGACTTGTATTGGAACGAAGTATGACTCATCTTCTTGATTTAACCATTTCAACAATTCAAGATCCCTTCTTCTTAGTCATAAGAATGCACTAAGACTTCCTTAGAGAACTAATTTTGATATGGTTTCTTAATCATTAAGATGATCACAAAACTGATACTAAAGTATTCTCCCATCTTTTCATATTTGAGAAACTTTTATCCTTCTGCCTAATTTGATTCTTCTTATTCGCTCTGCCTTACATTGGAACCTTTTCCAATGTCTCAGAGTTACAATTAAGCTTGTAAGTATAATCATATTTACTAAGCTTTAGTAAACTATGACGAATAGCCTTATATCTTTTGTGGTGGACTTAATCAGTGCACATGACTATGTACTCGATCCCTTAGTCCATTACTTGACTCACACATCCATGTGAATAAGTAATTAGTCTTAATTTTCCAATACTTGAAAGTTCTCATTCATCATGCTATATAACTTGCATGATTCCAAGTTCCGGTCCAATTGAGACTTGGGTGATGAGAATCTTTCCTTATTTGGTAAATTTAGACATTACCACAAATGAAGGAATCAATTTCATACTTCCACTCTTGCTATTCATGGAATCATATAAGCAACAATTTTTCCTCAAATACCATTGTAAGGATATTTTAAAATAAATAAAATCAAAAATTTTCTTTTATTTTAAAACTATGCGGAAAAACGTATCCTTACAATCCATATGAAAACTTGTTGTTATCTATTCCTAAACAATATCTCATAAGTCCTAAGAAGTAGCTCAAGAATCCGATTTTTCAAACTACGCGATAGAAATCCATCTATGCGATCAGATTCAGCATATTCTTTCTTTAAGTTCCTTTACTTTTCTTTGATTCTTAAAACATTACCATGTGACCCAATCACATCATGCATCAAGAATCTCAGAATAGAAACTTAACAGAGTTAGAGTAGTGGACTTTACCTGAAGTAGAGTCAAACTTATTGACTTTACCATCCTTAGGTAAATTTGGCAGCTTCGCAATCAATTCCCCTTCCTTTGGCAATATAAACATATGGACCCTTTGATAATGGTACACAGGACTATCATAGACTTAGCTTTTCTCTTTACCATTTGTTCAACCGAGTTGACTATGGCCGATCCCTTTCCATTGGGAAGAGAATGCTTTTATGGATTTCCTGTGTCACTATTGTCAATGTCCATCAAGTTTTGAGGAAGTTGATCTTAACAAATAGATAAGATCATTAAGGGTCTTGTCATAGTCTGTTTCATAGGTGTTCCAAAAGAACTCACTATGTGACTTAGAAAGTAGTTGAGCCACTAACTTTCTCAAGACTTTGACACCCAACTCTCCCGGCTTGTCAATATGTGACTACATCTCCAAGATGTGATCACACCTAGACCTTGCCTTGCCATTAGGGCTTGAGTGATCTTAAACTTTTCAAGAACTTGTGGGTTAGGGAGAATAATTGGAGGAGGAGAAAGAAGTATGATATCCATGGGACATCATCTTCATTAGGAATGCTTGTTTCAAGAGATTTGGGAAGATCATAAATGTCTAAACCAGACATGTTTTGGGAGATATTCAAGATAGTTGATCTTAAAGTCCTTAATATGACACCCAATATGAAATATTAAGGCTAGGACCCAACAAACTGTTTTATAACTTAGAAGAGGTATGCCGTAATCCAAGCTATAAAACAATTTGAAGGTAGGTGAATGACGATTCACCAATTTCCACCAAGATAAACGAAACGTATTATTAGGTTTTTAATTGGTTTTGAAACTCCTAGATCTTTTGAGATTCATTGAACTGTTCAATGGCATGTTTCAATCTCGAGTGTGCCCTTCAGGTTTTGTGACTGGGATGCCGAGGATCACAAAACAAGGTGTGAAGTAACCATGCAAATTACTTGGTACCCTTAATAAATTACCCCTCAATCGATGTGCCGGTTAACCACACACGCTCCATCGATACTATGATAAACATTAAGTTACCCTTTGCCTACCTTGTTAAATACGAGTTAGTGTGCCGGTTAACCACACACGCTCCACTAACCGACTTAAACAAAGTGCAAAGTGTAATTTCATGGATTAGCACCTTATTCACATTTTCCTAAGTAACTAAGATTGGGAATTATTAAGAGTTTAGTTACTTAGTATTTATCATTAATACTTTTAATGAAGGGAGAATTATAGTCCTGTCAAACCCGTTCGGCTAACGACCCTCCACCAGTCAAGCAAGTGGTGGGTGAGAGTGGACACCCATTAAGTTGCCATTTTATAGGCAACAACCTTATACCCACCTTATAGACCGGCTTCGTGAATGAGGCGTACTAGCGGTAAGACCGACTTTACTCTTATACATATAAATATTATTAACTTATAATATTATAAAGTATAAGGGTTGAATTTTAACTTTTAAAATTCTAAGGGCTAACTTGGAATTAAAGTATTCATAAGAGAAAACTTTACAAATTACAAAACTTGAGGGCAAGTTTTGAAACTATTCAAAACTAATTAATTCCATAACTTATGTATTTAAAGTAGTTTTAATCCAAAAACTCTTCAAGTTCCATAACTTGTGGACAAATTATGGAAGACTTTAAACTAATAAAGAATTAACCTTTTCTTTATTTTATAACTTATGGAATTAATTAAGGTTACATATTTTATTTATTTATTTATTAATGAAGTGACTCTTGAACCTCCATAACTTAAGGACAAGACTCTTCATCTTTTGTAACCATTGCCAACTTTTATGAGTTTTTATGAAACTTAAATGTGACTTTTCATATAACTTGAGGACAAGTTACAAAAACACATTTTAGAATCAACTCTTAGATTAATTTGGATTGAAAACAACTTTTTCACTCAACTTTTCTATTAATCTAAGCAACTCATAAGAACAAGATAATTCAAATCAAACTTTTTCATGTAATTAGTCTAACCTTTAAACTAATACAAAACATGAATCTATTGACAATTATCTTTGAAAATGGATTAGCATGAACATTACCACATTAAAAAACAAGTTTATAAGTTCAAAACAACTTAGGGTAATGTTCCTAGTCCATTTCTAGCCAAAAACCTCGAAGATATGTTGTCTGGGGTCCAACTCGTCGAGTGCATGAACTCAACTCGGCGAGTTGGATGCATTTTGCCTTGGACTCGTCGAGTCCCTTCATGGACTCGGTGAGTCTGCTGGGCTGACAGCAACAAAACTCGATTTTTCAGCCTCTATTGCAAGTATAACAAGAAAACAAGCCTAGGCTCTGATACCACTGTTGGGTTATGAGCATTCTAACACTCCTAAGTGTACATGCAACCCTAAATACCTTGGATCTATGTTTTCTCTATTATACATGCAAATATGAACATCCAAGGTATTATCCTAATCTAGCATACAAAACTATTAATACAACAAGATAGAATACATACCTCTTTGATAGTGCTTGTCTTCATGAAGCTTGAGTGCCTAGTGCCCCAAGTGTGACACCTCAAATGGTTCACACAACACCAAATACACTTGGAATAACTTGAGAGAATTCTACACTTCATAAAATCGGCTAGCCCTCTCTAGAATAATCTATTGGCCGATTTTGGGAAGAATAATATCTTTATATAGTGTTATAATTAGGGTAAACCCTAATTGTCATGACTTTCCATTTCCTTGGATCCATGGGTTCAAATACACCATGGAGCATCCATGGAGCATCATATGGGTTTTGGCCCAACTAGATAATCCATGGAGCATTAGCCCACTATATAAGTATGGATGATTCACACAATCAACCCATATATTTAATTAGTCTTCTTTTGATCACTTAATTAATCCTAGATTAATTCTTGATCAATACTAATTAAATAATCTTATTATTCTTATTATTAATATACTAGAACTTATAATATATTAATAACCATAAGTGTCTTATTTCTCTCATTATAGTCTATCCAAGTGCATGATGCCATGCAACCCAAATGGACCATGCCGGGTCGGGTCAAGTCTTACCAATTATAGTTATGGACTTAGACATTAATCCAACACTTCCATGCAATAACATACAATCACTATCATACTACTTATCACAAAACTAACTATCATACCGCATATCTCTACAAACCCTAGTATACCACCTAACCTAAAATGGGTTGGCCTTGGTGCCTTAGACCCATTGGTATGGTGAGAAGACTCACCTCTCTCGAATGATGAAACTGACAATGCTAGAACCAGATATGTCCCACGTGTTGCTCCAACTCAACTGCATGTAAGCGTCATAAGATAGACTTGTCAAAATCCCAAAATTACCCTTAAGGTCAACCCTGGTCAACCTTGGTCAAAGTCAAAGTCAACAGCCAATGTTGACCTCAACTCGTCGAGTGCATCTAGCGACTCGTCGAGCTCCTACCAAGTCCAGACAACCTAATCAAACCCTAGCCAACTCGCCAAATTGTTTCATCAACTCGACCGTTCTTAGGGTTTGGAGGCTGATAGGAGGACAACCTAATCAAACCCTAGTCACTTTAGTTCATAAAATGGAAGAGAATGGGGATTAGGGTTAGCACAACCGTTCTTAGGGTTTGGAGGCTGATAGGAGGTCGGCCTCAAGGCTCTTAAGGAGATTATATAGGGTGAAAACCCTAAAATTAGGGTTTTATCATTACAGTGCCTACTCGTCGAGTCAGCCTTCCAGCTCAGCGAGTAGATTGTAGATCCCACGTCCTTGAAATGCCCTCTACTCGACGAGTTAGGCTCCTAACTCGCCGCGTCCACACACCAAAACCCTAGATCTTAAATAAATAAAGTAATACCTGGAACAGGTGTTACATAAATCCCCAAGCACACATACGATAAAATAACCTAGAAAAGAAAATTTACAATAAAAATAAAAATACTTTATAACTTTGAATCTTTTTGTCTTGAGTCTTTGATACTTTATATCTCTTCTTCATGTCTTCGAACTTGTAGATTCTTTTAACATTTCGACTCTTTTTTTTTTTGTGCATACAATTCAAACTAAAAACCTAGAAATAACATATGCTTATGTATGGGGATTTAACTTCATCCTTTATTGGTTAGAGGCATTACTCTATATGTGCAATGACTACTTAAGTTTTCCTGGATACATTTCACGTACACAATGCTAAACATGTTTCAACCCTCAAACTAAGTGAGATTGTGTTTTTGTTCCATGATTTCACTAGAATAAAGGGGGTCACAAATGCATTATAATGTATATTGGCTCAACTAAACATTTAGGTCTTCATAGAATTATAAAACATAATACTAGTATGGAATCCTAATTGCTTTTTACCATAATTTTCTGAATTTACCCTAGCAATTTTTATGCAAAACTTTTTTTGAAACTATACCTAGGATTCTAATATAACTAATGTAATCAACACCGTACCCCACACATAATTTATGCAATGTCCCCATCGCATGTTATGCATGATAAATAACATAAAATTAAGGAGAGAGAATTGGAACAAACTCCCCTGGGATAGAAGTTGCGAGGTTGATATTCTTCATTTTAAGCTCCTTTTTCAACTGACTTCGGCATGCAAATAGCTCATCCATGCCTTGGGTGTCGTAAGTCTCATGTGGTACAACTCTAAATATAGAGGAAAAAAAATTCTTGGAAGAACTTCAAAAATGGTCTTCAAAATATTGCCAATTTTCGCGTCGAATAAAATCAAATCGTTGATTCAATGATAAAAGAATGAGCAACTTGCCAAGTTATATGTGAAAACTCATCGAGTTGAAGCGTTATCATGTCAAAATCGCGAAGTCTCGCTTGGACTCTCCGGGTTTTATATGTGTACTCGATGAGTTTTCTTTGCTGTATGGACATTAATTGCTTTCTGCTTTAGGTCCATTTGTGGGGTTTGAGGAAGCTATTAATGTACCACTGTAACATCCCAAAATTCATAACCAAAAAATTCATTTTTTTTATTAAGTAATTTATAAAGACAGTAGTCTGAAAACATAAACATTGTCATACCATATCATAATAAAAAAAATACATCAATAACCGAAACATGTCATAAGAAAACAATATCAGAGTACAACTCCCAAAGATATCATAATGTGGAAAAGCATAGTGTGATACGATGCGATCATGACGACTCCTTTCCTTTCGAATAAGAAATACCTGAAGCCAAAACCATAAACCGTAAGCACAAAGCTTAGAGAGTTCCCCATCATACCACATACCATACACTAAACGTACTGGTTGTAATATCCGAGTACTAGCCTACCCATTCGGTCTCTTTTAATTGCACACTGCCTAGCATATCTGGGTGTTGGTCTACCCCTTCGGTCTCTTTCAACCGATACCGCCTAGCATAATTGGGTGATGGCCTACCCCTCCGGTATCTTTAAACCGATAATGTCCTATCATATCTAGGTGTTGGCCTACCCCTTCGGTCTCTTTCAACCGGAAACTGCCTAACATATCTGGGTGCTGGCCTACCCCTTTGGTCTCTTTCAACCACCACATAATATCCTAGCATACAGGCATATAAATCTCAACAGATAGTGTCTTACCAGAAAATTATCACAAATACAATTATCTCTATTGTAAACAAACCAATAGTGGCTCGATATTGGTGCCTTCGACTCACTCATACCGGGAAGGTAATCACCTCGCACTGTCGAAACACACAGATCCTCCCTGACTGCTAGCTAAAAGATTCTCAAAATGTCAATATCAAAACAATGCTCAATTAATAAATGGGTTCGTAAGCATAACCATAAATCAATACTTGGGGTAAAAAGACCATTTTATCCCTAACCTAGCTTAGACCTAGACCAAGGCCCCAACTTACACTCTAAAGGCCCAAAATCCAAATAATCAACCAAGACCCAATTATAGCCCAATATTTCGCATTGGGCCCAATCCCATATGGGTCTTATCCCAAGCCCATATTCTCTTCTAATAATACACTATAGGTTTTTCCAACACCCACTATGACAAAATTGGTCATATGCATCGGTCAAAGGTCAAAGTCAACTCTAGGGTCGACGGTCCAGGTGACCCAACTCGTCGAGTTGTTCCTTTAACTCGTCGAGTCCATTGCCAAGTTAGAAACTAGATATTGTGATCCAAATCATCGAGTTTTCCTACAACTCGTCAAGTTCCTATGCTTTTGAACATGCTCGGGGAAACCCCAACCCAACTCGCCGAGTACACCCATGAACTCATCGAGTTCTTTGATCTATCAACCCACTTAAAGCATGAAGCCCTTTTTCTAGAATCCAAAGGCTCCAAACCTCAGATCCCATCCATAGAGATGTCTAGGAGGATAAAGTTTCCAACTTTACTCTAAAGAATCATCCATGAGGCTACAAATTCAAACCCTAAGTCCTTTAAGGAAGGTTTTGTCCCATTAAGCCCTTAAACTCTCATTTCAACATCCCAAAACATAGATCTGATGTTTAAGGGTGGAAAAATCATATAAAGTTTCTAACTTTACGTCCACGCATGTTTGAAACGCTCTCTGAGGTCCATTTTAGGATTCATAATAAACATATTTAAAGAATGGAACATAAGGATCAATAAAGCTTGTTAGTATAAGCCTTAAGAGGTCATTTAGGGGTTAGATCTGCCCTAGCAATCCAAGGAATCCTCTTCTTCTTAGATAACTCGGTCAAAGAGCCAAAACCAAGCCAAAACTACAAGAGACGAGATCTAATAAGCTACATGTCAAGGTTATGAATTTATACCTCTAAGATGTAGCCTTTGATGTAGGATTTATGGATCCAAGATTACTCCTCCATGCTTGATGTTTCACTCGTCAATACTTCCTTTAAAGATCTCCAACAATCACTCTAAAACTCACAAAACTCAAGGAACAAGTGGAAAAACGATCTTGGTTTTCTTCTAGGAAAGGGAGGCTAGTAAGGAGGATAGCCCTATAAGTTATGTTCTTCAAATAAGGTGAAATACCCAAAAAAAATTAGGGTTTTCTACTCTAGCACCAACTCATTCAGTTAGATCTCCCCAATTTGTTAATTTGATCTTCAAAATGCGCATGCCACATATTTCCAACAGGTTGAGTTTTATACCTTAAACTCAACGAGTTGACCTTTAGAAACAAGGTTTTATTTCAATAATTACCCCTTGGAAATTCCGAGTGTTACAATTCTGTTGGATTAGATGTCTAAGTGCATAACTATTATTGGTATGTACTCGACCCGAGAGTAGAATGGTCCATTTGGGTTTCATAAGCCAATTTTTTAGGATGGACTCTTGAGAGAAGGTTATATATGATTTATTAATATATTATAAGTTATAATATATTAATATAAAATCATATGTTTTAATTAGTATTTATCAAGAATTAATTTGGAATTAAATTAGTGATCAAAAGACACTAATTAAATCTATGGGGACTAATTATGGTAATTAGTTTTATTTATATGTGTTGGACATATGAACCATGTTGGACCAAGTTTATGTATGGATACACAAAGAGTTAGGCCATATGAACCATGGATCATAAAACCCATGGATATGGATTTGGGTTATACCCATGAACCTTGGGATCCAACATATAAATACATTCTTCATGACCTAAAAATGCCTACATGAAGTGCTATTTTTCTTAGAGAAATATGGATGTGTTTTGGTGCATGGAATTCCCTCTCAACATTCACCTTCGTTCTAGGTGAGTTGTGATTCCATTTGAGGTGCAACACTTGGGACACTAAGTTCTTAAAGGTGAAAGTATTTTTAGCAACATCAAATACATCAAGGCTTCAAGCCACATAAATGTAGCGACCGTATTCAGAGGTATTAATTAATTTAATTTCTAGAATGTTAGTGGGCTTTGATTGGTAATTGTCATCTTGGATTGGTTTCGACCTTCATGATTTCGGGCCGAGATGTAAGCTGTCCATAAGCCATACGCGGGGCGTAACCCATTGTACGCGGGGCGTAGTGCCTTTAGTTTGCGCGGGTTGTGAGAGGCGTACGCGTAGCATACCTAGAGGTGCGCCCAACCTACGCGAACAGGTGGCGAAACCCTCCTTTTAGGGTTTGAGACATAATTTAAACCCCATTATAGCCTCCCAGTTGGCCTCCTCACTTATCCTTCACTGCCAGAGAACCCTAGTTCGTCCCTTTTTCCTTGTTGTGTGTGTGGTTGATCTTTTGGGCTCATTTTTGTGAAGAAAAGTTGGGAAGAAAAAGAAGAGAAGTAAAAGAAGGAGAACCTGAGTACCTTGAGCTCAAACGATCTGGGATAATTCCTTCTTTTGGCATTCAAAGGAGATATAAAGCTTCCAACTTTCCTCTTGTAAGCTTAGATCTAGAAGTTTTTGGAAGTTTGGACCTTCTAGGTCCAAAGGAAGAACCTTTATCATTCAACTTCGTTTTTGGAGCTTGGGATTGCTATCCTTGAAGCTCAAAGTGTCCCCATAGCAGTAAAGTTTTAATTTTTGAGGCTTTCATGAAGCCATGCATGAGATCTAGCCACCTTCTTGGTTATAAATCGTTGTTTTTAGAAGTTTGAGCTTAAAGGAGTCTTGTAAGCCATCAGGTAAGCAACTTTATGGTTTAAGACGTGGGATAAGACCTGGATGTAAGATTTTAGCTTCTAACTCAGATTATCAAGCACTTAATGAGACTTTTCGATTAATAGGGTTGTACGTTGGGCGTATAAGGACGTACGCGTTGCGTACAAGCCAGCAGCCAGTACGCTCAGCATACCTTGGTGTACGCCCCGCATACACTGCCAATTTGGGTTTCGAGCGTTTGGGCCTCGTTGTAGGCAGAGTTTTGCACGTAGAGTCTTTGGGCCTTAGTGGCCTTCAGAATTCAGTTGTTATGGGCCAAAGAGTAGTGTTGGACTTGAGCAAGTCCCAGTAAAGGGTTGTTGGCCCAATTTAGAAAATTAGGCCATTAGTGGGACTTTAGTGGGGCCATGGATGGACTTAGAAGGAATTGAGGGTTTTGGGCCATGTTATAATCCATGCCATAGTAGGGGTAAAATGGTCATTTTACCCATAGGAGAATCCGTGTTCTGATTTAGTATTTTATTTTCCCATGATAGTTGGGAAGTGGCGGGAGCAGCAGACAGGGATTTCTCATTTAGGAGTTCAGCAGTTAGCTTCACCAGGTGAGTTTCCTTCGAGTTGGAACGGGTCTAAGGCCACAATGTCGCCCCGTTTAACTAGTAGTAGTTTCCGGACTTCGGTCTGATGTAGTAGTTAGAATGTTTAATGCCTTCATGGCTCAGACAGGGTTTATGTGTTATGTGCTCTGGGCTACGGCCCGATACAGTATGCAGGGTATGTGTTCATGCTAGTTGATATGTTTATGTTATGCTATGTTATGCTAAGTCAGTTTCCGGAATTCGGTCCAATGCAGTTAGTTCCGGACTTTGGTCTGATGCAGGGGACAAGGTCCCAATCAGTTCTGGATTTTTGTCCGATGCAGTTAGTCCCGAACTTCGGTCCGATGCAGAGGGCAAAGCGTTGGTTAGTTCCGGACTTCAGTCCGATGCAGTTTCCAGACATTGGTCTGATGTAGTTTCCAGACTCCGGTCTGATGCAGTGGGCAAGGCCAGTATGTGTTATAAGTTGTTGTATGGTATGTGGTAGCTTGGGAGAGCTCACTAAGCTTTGTGCTTACAGTTTCAGTTTTGGTTTTAGGTACTTCCACAAGTAAAGGGAAGAGCTCGGGATGAAGGCATCGCACACACCACAGCTTCATTTTGTCCTCGGAGTTGATTTAGCTTTTCATAGATATGATTTGATATAGTCTTGATACAGTTTTATCATGATAATTTGTTATGGTTTTGAGATATTGGCATATGGGTTTTATTTTATGATATTGACATGATGGTTTTAGTAATTATTAAACAAAAATTTTTGGGTCGTATTTTGGGATGTTACAAGTTGGTATCAGAGCCTTGGTTTGAGGGATTCGGATACACTTTTGGGTGTGTCTAAACTCAAACTAAGGAAACGGTAAAACATTTTCGAAGGAAAAACATTTTCGAAAAAGGAATTTTTTTTTAAAGAACTTAGAAAGAAAACATTTTTGATAAAGAGAAAAGGTGTGGTGCGTGCGATCAGCCGAGCTCAAGTAAGTACTCCCAAATTACCCATACAAGTTTATATTATTAGTTTCAGTTTCAGTTTAGATCAGTTCAGTTTCAGTTTTAGTAGAACAACATGCTAGTATATGACTAAGGATCTAGGAGGATGCCTTATGTGCCTGCTTTATGTGTTTCGGCTTGATACGAATTGCATGCTAGTAGTGAACAAACAGTAGTAGGATAGTCTGTGTAGGTTATGCCTGATAGTATGAGCTTAGCATTATATACCAGTACAATTTCTTGCTATGAGAGTAGTTTGCATGTGTATGTTTCGTTTGTCCGAATGCTGCTTGCTTTGTGGTTTGTGGGGCTCTGAGTAATGGGAGTTAGCCATTAGGTGAATACGTCATGTCACATGTGGTTAGGATTGAATAATCTCAGAGTGTTGGATGTGACCATATTGTGCAGCTCTCGTTTGACTCTAACCGTTGTAGGGATGAGTCTTTTACTCAAAGGATTATCCGAGCCTCATTGCATGTGATGGTATTCAGGTGGTGGCTAACTGGCATTACAAGGAGGCCTTAAACATCTGAGGATTGGTTTTGGTGAAGTCAAAGGTTTCCCTAGGGCAATCCTAGGGTGTGAGTAGCAGAAATCAGTAGCAGTAGAGTGACTTGGTGCAGTCAAGACAGATCTTGAGGAAAGTATGGATAGATGTGGAAGGTAGTATAGGCCCGTACTACTGAAAGCAGAGGATTCGTATTCGAATCAAGGAAGGCTGAGATGAGGCCGGGAAGCTTGTAGTAGCAACGATACCTTGAGATATTTCAGTGTACTAATGTTTGCCATGATATGTTTTCAGAATGGTGGTTTTGCGACCTAGGCCAGCAGCCAGCAGTTCAGGTGCCGGAGAGGGATCAGGATCAGGCTCGGGAGCCAAGCATCTTGATAAGTTTTTTACTTCATAGGTGACCCGTATCATTCTTGAGCAGACTCCAGTGATCTTTGGTTCGATCAAGGAGGGTATACTAGAGTTGATGGAGGAGAGACTAGGCACATTTCGTGCTGAGGTGGCGGCCATGATGGGGTTGCACATGCTTACATTCAGGGAGTTTCGGGCATGTGGAGCTCCAGATTATCATGGGGCGCATGACCCCATAGCAGGTACAAGATGGTTGGCGGATATGGCCAACACTTTTCGCACGATCAGGTGTCCCGAGGGGGACAAGGTTAGATTGGCGTCCTCTCTTCTGAAGGACAGGGCACAGTATTGGTGAGAGGAGGTCGGACATGTCATTGGAGATAATGCTACTTTGGATGTTATGACCTGGGCTGAATTTATTGCCAAGTTCAAAGCTGAGTTCGCACCGGTTATTGACGTGCAAAAGTTAGCTAGGGAGTTTCAGGATCTCACCCAGACTACAGAGACAGTGGCGGAGATTACTGCCAAGTTCAGGGAAAGGGTGCTTCTCGTTCCTTAGTATGCAACTGATGAGGTAATGAAGAAGGCCTGTTATCATGAGATGCTACGGAGTGACATCCACCAGTTTGTGAGCCGATCCAGCTGTAAAACGCCGGATGACATGATGTCTAGGGCTCGAGAGAGTGAGAGAGATCGACCTTGAGATGGAGACAAAAAGGAAGTCGGAGGCGGCTTTGGGTTTAGGGAGTTCGGGAAAAAAGCCCAAGGTTTCAGATCACAGATCCAAGAGTCAGCAGAGCCACGGTCAGTGTGGCAAGTGTGGGAGATAGCACGATGGGGCGTTCAAGGCAGGGAGTTCCGGTTGCTACAAGTGCGGTCGGACTGGGCATATGAGCAGAGATTGTATAGCCACAACTACCGCCATTGCGGCATTAGATATGATTTGCTTGCAGTGCAATCAGAGGGGGCGTAAAAAGTCCCAGTGTTTGAGTTTAGCTGCTGCAGGGAAGGTGTCAGCACTTGCTCCTGCTACTTTGAGGATTATAGATGGCCGTCAGGGCCAAGTTGAGATGTCGGTGGTGAAGAATAGGGCTTTTCAGCTGGCAGCAGAGGAGGCGCGAGCGATTCCTGACGTGGTGACGGGTATGTATTTTTTCCTTATCTCTGCATTTATTATTGATTTTTTTTTATGGTTATATGTTACGTATATGGTCGTTCTCAATGAACGGAATTTCCGCCACATTATTGTTTGATTTGGGGGCTACCCGATCATTCATCTCTCTTGCGCTTAGCAAGAGGTTTAGCAAAGCTCCAGGGAGCTAGATTGTCCACTTGAGGTTGACATAGCAACTGACAGGACCATTAGGGTGGCGAGAGTACACAGAGGATGTTCTCTACAGTTATTCGATGAGCAGTTTTCGGTGGACTTGGTCCCTATTCCCCTGCGAGGGAATAAGGTCATAGTAGGCATGGATTGGCTGAGCAGCAATGGGGCGGTGATAGACTGTGAGCTGTAGTTAGTGAAGGTTTGCACTCTCAGTGGGGGGGAGTTAGTGATTCAGGGCGAAAGGCCACAACGCGGACCAGTTCTGTGTTCAGCAGCGAGAGCGAGGCACTATTTCTTAATAAACACGCACCCACTTTTTCCGAACAACGCTGATTTTATGCATCCCTCCGAATGCATCCGCAGAAAACTTTCTAAACCTCAAGTCATTTTTGGTTAAATTGTAATGAACCGATTTTTCAAAGGAAAATTTTCATTTTTGATTATCCAAATACATTTCCATAAATTACAAAATCCCATATATTATTGTTTTCAAGCTCATATCAGTTATAACTTTTATTTAATATATTATAGTATCCCATAAAACGCTTGTGTGAGAGTGTACGCCGCGCAATCAAGCCTTGGCCTTGCCCTTGGGATCCGATGTATCTGAAACAAATCCACAACCTGTACGCTAGTGATTAGTGAGTTCCCCATAGCATACCCCAAACACAACCACATAACACATATCATATTAGCTATGAAGTTGCATATACTACATAAGCCATGCATACATAAACATGTAAGGATGTCGTGGGCTCCCCCCAGGGTCTTACACCTTCATGCCTGTGACAACCCTATTTTTCCCAAAAGCACTGTAAACATTCGAAAGCTAAAAACAACGAAATTAACCTCGAAAATAAAGTGTTCAGGTATCTAAGTTGGGATGCATCGAATATTAGATATCATGCCCAGGTTTCCAAAAACATAAAGAACACTCAAAACCGAGTTATAATGAAGAAATTATAACCACTCGTATAATTACGACACATCGTTAAAACGTAATTTGACGTAAAAAGTGGAATCTCAATAAAATACATTTTTGCCTTAAAGTATCTAAATAAAAGTCGTAGATCTCGTTGAAAGATGAGCGTGCATAAGAAGATCGCCCAAATTGGACCTCGTATGAAGAAGTTACGAATTTTCAAAGTTTCGTAACAGTAGTAGAGGGCTAAAAACTCGGATTAAAGATCGAGTGTTATTTAGCTATCGCCACCTAAACGGAAGTTGAAGATCTCCTCGGTGGTAACAAAACAATCAAAAGACAAACGAAAACTAGCCGGCCTATGAAATTTTAACGAACCTTAGGAGGCCCGGCCTATTAAAATTATATCATTAAAAATAAAGTCAAAACTAGCCGACGGAGTCTAAATGAAAGTTGTAGAGCATAATCTCACCTACGCGTGGATATAAAGAACGCGAAAAACGGAGCTCGTACGCGAAAGTTACGGAATTTAGAAGTCGGAAGCAGGGATTACGCCCCGCGTACTCTGGGAGTACGCCCCGCGTACTAGACCCAGAGTCGGGTCTCATCAACCCGCCCAAGCTACGCTGGCTAGACCCAGTAGTCCCATCGACCCGCCCAAGCTACACCGGCTAGACCCAATTCGTAAGCCATGACGCCACATTACGCCCCGCGTACTCCGGACGTACGCGCCGCGTACGGGGTTTTCCAGCCCTATAAATGGAAGGCATAAGCTTCGAGTTTAGGCACACCTTCACCATTTCTCAGCCATTCTCCCAGCTCCAAAGACCTTTTTCTCACCTCGGTTTCCGCACTCGAGCCCCCGATGAAAGATTTACGTTGCAGAAATCCCCGAAGAGCCCGACGACGCAACTATCCGCGATCGAAACTCTGCTCAACTCTAGCCCCTCTCTTCGGACTTAACGAGTGAGTTCATACTCCTACTTTTCAATTCTTTTACATGTTTTAGGGGGGAAATACAAGTACATTACACGTTAAAAGTATCGTTTTCTAAACATAAATGCAATTTCTAACTTCGAATATCGACACAAACATCTTATGTATACAAGAGCGATTATATCACTAAATTATGTCTACGAAATGGAACATACTATCTGAAAAAAAAAACTATAATGGGTATAGTTAGCAAGTCAATCCTACATTTTTATACAATTTGAAAAACGAAACACTTTAAAAAGGAGTAAGGTCATTTCATTGTAAATCTACTTATACTAGGTAATGTGAGATACTTAAACTTCAACGTACATTTTTGTATGCATTTCAAGTCCTGTATTATATACCATAAACTCTTGGAGGGAGAGCGTGATACTTGTGTATAGATCTATACGGGATTGACAATCCCGCACCTAAACTACTAGCTATAGTTAGACCGGCAGGTCTGGGGTGACAAATGTCATAACACTGCAACACTTGAAGAATGTTGTTACAGGCCGTCAGTGTCAATAGTATGGTTATAAAACTCACATAAAAAGTATAAAACAAGATTGATTTACGAGATTCACAAGTGCATCGCAGTTTTCTTACATTATAATTTCATACTAAATTATTGTCTTTGTTGTTTATAAAAGTTACTAATACATTTCCAGCTTTGGAACCATTTTCATTTTACAAGAAAATATTGGATTTTCTAAAAACATCGTTTACCAATTTACTACCAAAAGGAATATACTTTTCAACTCGGAGCACTCATGAACTCACCAACTTAATTGTTGACACTTTTCAAAACCACTTGTATTTCTCAGGGAATCAGTGATACAGGTAAACTATCAGCTTTTGGAAGAAGGAACACAAAGGATGATTTTATCATTAAACATTTATTCATCATATTGTAATATTCTTTTGATAACATGTATTACGCAACAATACACGTTTTCATTGTTATATATATGATGGTTGTGTTACTTTCTTTACAATATTCAATCGTTGTGATACTACGTGAAGTCATCCACCCCCGAATGTTTCCGCCATTCTGGTTTGGGGGTGTGACAGATTGGTATCAGAGTATTGTTTATAGTGAACTAAGTATATCAAACCACATAAGATATACAAACTATAAATACAACGGGAACCAAAAACCCTCTGATAACAACATTTTTCATAGAAATATATTTTCTTTTAAATATATACATTTTTACCGCACGTATTAGTCTCGCATCATGACAAGTTTTTCTAAAAAGTAGTATGGCAAGTTGCAATACCACGATCGAGCCTTGGGGTATGTAATCAAATCAAGAATAAACATAGCCTGATCAACTATATTTATCCTGGATTTGACCAATATACGTCGAGGAATGGTCGTAGTAGTCAACAAGCCAAAAAGCTTATAAAATCTAAATTCGCTAAATTGAAATAATATAAGTCTATTATTAAACGATAAAACATTGCGCTCAGTAAAGATATAAATAGGCTTAGGAATTCGTTAATTAGAAATTCTTTTCTTATAAAAATCTCATACCTCTATCCCAGTACAGACAAATGGCCGGATTTCCTTTACCAGGAGACCCCTACTACCTAAATCAAGGTAACGGCGGCTGGATAGAAGAGGACCCGGAGGAAGACCCAGAAGAAATCGAAGAGGAAATCGAAGAAGAAGCCGAAGAAGAATTCGAAATCGAAGTCGGAGAGGAATACGAAGTCGACGAGGAGATCGTGGAAATTTCTAGCGGAACAGATTCCAAACCAGAAGTAATTGACCCTCCCATCCCCCATCCTCCAGTGATCAGGCCACATCAACCAGGACCCATTCCCATCTGGGGGAGCCACCTCTACTACTGGAGCCGTCAGCAAGGCGTGCGCCCTCCATTTGGCATGTGTCGGGATTTTTACAACGTCAGTGGAGGAGGCTCAGCTGATCGAGCACTTCCCGTTGTCGTGAACGCTATAGCTAACCAGAACTACCAGGCAGACCAACAAGCAACCAGAATTCGAGAGATCAATGCTGCTACCCAAGGTAACGCCTCCGACATCAGCCGTTTGGAAGGACTACATGAGAATCTCCAAATCTACACGGGGACACTACAGAACGAAATGATAACAGCTCTAGATGATATAAGAGAGATGAAAGAACAACAAGCGGAATTTGAGAGGCGACTGATGGGAGTCAAACGGTCAGATGCCGAATCCAGTTCCAAACGCCACAAGTAGAGTTTGTTCAAGCTCCAACAAATTTTGATATAGACTAGGACCGCGGATAAAGTTTTTCTCTTATTTTCTTTTGTATCTGTAAAACGGAGACCTCTTAAATAGGTCAAATTTTCCTAGAAGCCTAATGAAACACACCTTAGGTGTTTCAAAACAAATATGATTGTCATATCTAATTTGAAACCAAAAACTTAAGTCAAAACAAATTACAAGATACGACTAACCCTCAATTACACGATTGTCAAAACATTAGAAACTTATAGTATTCATTCTTATTTTCTCTACCAGAACATGCCTCCTCGTAGAACAACACGCAGAAACTCAACTCCAGCACCACCTCCACCACCTCCTCCAACTATGGATGCAGCTATGTTCCAAACTGCTGTAACGGCCGCTGTAACTGCGGCGATGGCTCAAATGAGCAACAATGGGTCGGGAGGTGGAATAAATAGCTTTACCAACGGCCCAAGCCAAGGCCGTACTGGAGTCTGCACTTACAAAGACTTCACTAATGGAAAACCTATTCCCTTTTATGGAACTGGAGGAGTATTGGCTCTGTCCCAATGGATAGAAAAGACTGAAGCTGTATTTGAAATTTGCGCATGCCCGGAAGAAAGCAAAGTAAAATTTGCTGCCTGTACATTCTCTGAACGCGCTTTGACATGGTGGAACGACCACGTCAAGACACTAACCCTGGTGGTGGCAAACTCCATGGGTTGGGAGAATTTGAAGCGAATTCTCCTACGGGAATACTGTCCAAGGGGCGAGATTCAGAAGCTAGAACAAGAATTGTGGAATGTTTCGATGAAAGGATCGGACATCGCAGGCTACACCAATAGGTTCAGCGATTTGATAACGCTTTGTCCTGGGATGTTAATTCTAGAAAGCCAAAAAGTGGAGAGATACATCTGGGGATTATCACCCCAACTACGAGGAAGTGTGCTAGCTTCCAAGCCCATGACCTTCGACAGTGCCAAAGAACTGGCGCAATCGCTTGTGGATCATGGCGTCTGCCAAGGAGTCACGACTATCGCAACTGAACCAACCAAAGGGAACAATGACAACAATAACAACAGCAAGAAGAAGTATTGGAACAAGAGGAAGGGACTAACCTCGCAAGAACCTTCAAAGAGACAAATGGTGGCGGTTCATGCTGCTACTACTCCCAGCACAACTCCTACAACTTCGACGCCAACAAAACAGTATGCAGGGAACTTGCCAAAGTGCAGCAAATGCAACTACCATCACCACGATAATTGCCGCGAAATGTACTGTAAGAACTGCGACAGGAAAGGGCACACAGCCCGTTTCTGTAAGGCACCAGCGCGGCCATTCACTCAAGTTCCTGGTACTGGGGTAAGTCAAGCATGTTATGGATGTGGAGAAACCGGGCATTTCAAGAGGGACTGCCCCAAGACAAGGAATGTTGGTGGTATTGGGAGAGTGCTGGCGATAGGTCAAAATGAAGCAATAACTGATCCAACAATAGTTACGGGTACGTTTCTCCTCAACAACATTTATGCATGCATACTATTTGATTGCGGTGCGGAGAGAAGTTTTGTGAGCCATAAATTCAAACATCTACTTAACCAGAGACCCCAACCACTTAATAAAATATTCACGGTAGAAATGGCTAATGGAAAAACAGAAAGCACAAGTGATATGTACGTCGGGTGCACATTAAATTTAAACGAACATTTATTTCAAATCGACCTTATGCCCATTTCGATAAGAAGTTTTGATATAATCATCGGTATGGACTGGCTGAGTCTTCACCATGCCGACATTCTTTGCCATGAAAAGGCCGTTCGTCTCAATCTTCCCAACGGTGAAAACCTCATCATATATGGAGACAAACCTAGTGCAAAATTACAAATCATCTCCTGTATTAAAGCACGAAAATATCTTCGCAAGGAATACCATGCCTTTCTAGCCCACGTAGTAGACTAGAAGAAAGAACCAAAGAACATTAAAGATATTCCAGAAGTCTGCAACTTCCCAGACATTTTCCCAGAAGATCTCCCAGGAATCCCACCAGAACGTCAAGTCGAATTCAGAATCGACTTGATTCCCGGAGCCACCCCAGTAGCAAAGTCACCGTACCGTTTAGCTCCAGCCGAGATGCAGGAACTGTCTAGTCAATTGAACGAGCTGTTGAGCAAGGGATTCATTAGGCCAAGTTTCTCACCATGGGGTGCACCAGTCCTGTTCGTGAAAAAGAAGGACGGATCTTTTCGCATGTGCATCGATTATCGAGAACTGAACAAACTGACAATCAAGAACCGATATCCCCTTCCACGTATAGACGATCTTTTTGACCAACTACAAGGAGCGAGCTACTTCTCGAAAATCGACCTAAGATCCGGTTATCACCAGCTACGTGTACTAGAAGGAGACATCCCCAAAACGGCTTTCTGAACACGATATGGTCACTACGAGTTTGTAGTGATGCCCTTCGGATTGACAAACGCTCCAGCAGTGTTCATGGATTTGATGAACCGAGTATGTCGCCCCTTCCTGGACAAATTCGTGATCGTGTTCATAGATGATATACTCATCTATTCTAGAAACCAGGAAGAACACAGCCAACATCTCCGCCAAGTTCTGGAAACATTAAGGGCAGAGAAACTTTATGCAAAATTTTCCAAGTGCGAATTTTGGATTCGAGAGGTGGATTTTCTAGGACACGTAGTAAGCAAGGAAGGAATACACATGGACCCTTCGAAGATCAAAGCAATAGAGAATTGGACGATTCCAAGAACCCCTACAGAGATCCGACAATTTTTAGGACTCGCCGGGTATTACCGAAGGTTCATACAGAATTTTTCCAAGATTGCCAAGCCACTCACCACACTAACTCAGAAAAATGTGACCTTCGACTGGGGAGAAAAACAAGATGCCGCATTTCAAACACTAAAACGAGCATTATGTAGTGCGCCCATCCTAACCCTGCCAGAAGGGACGGAGGACTTCGTGGTCTATTGTGATGCATCAAACCAAGGACTCGGGTGTGTCCTGATGCAACGAGGGAAGGTCATCGCCTATGCCTCAAGACAACTAAAGACGCATGAAGTGAACTACACAACGCACGATCTTGAGCTAGGAGCAGTCGTTTTCGCTCTAAAGATATGGAGACACTACCTCTACGGCACTAAATGCACGATCTTCACTGACCATAAAAGCCTTCAACATATTCTCAACCAGAAAGAACTCAACATGAGACAAAGAGGGTGGGTAGAGCTACTAAGTGATTACGAATGCGAAATTCGATATCACCCCGGAAAGGCTAATGTAGTGGCGGATGCACTCAGTAGAAAAGAATACTCAGGTCGCCGAGTAAAGTCCCTAACTATGACGATCCATTCCCACCTGTCCACGCAAATCAAGGAAGCCCAAATAGAAGCCTTGAAAGCTGAAAATGTGGTAGGAGAAACCCTAAGGGGAATGGATAATAATCTTGAAATCAAGAACGACGGAGTTCGTTACTTCATGGATCGAATATGGACACCAAAGTTTGGTGGATTCAGAGAAATCGTCATGGACGAAGCCCATAAAACACGATACTCCATACACCCCGGCTCCGACAAGATGTATCTCGACCTCAAGAAGTTGTACTGGTGGCCGAACATGAAAGCCGAAATTGCTACCTACGTGAGTAAATGTCTGACGTGCGCTAAGGTCAAAATAGAATACCAAAAGCCTTCAGGTTTATTACAACAACCAGAAATACCCGAATGGAAGTGGGAGCGGATAACTATGGATTTCATAACCAAGTTACCCAAAACGACAAACGGACTCGACACCATTTGGGTAATTGTCGACAGTTTAACTAAATCAGCGCATTTCCTACCGATCAAAGAGACGGATAAATTGGAGAAGTTAACAAGGACGTATCTCAGGGAAATTGTACGACTGCACGGTGTGCCCGTATCCATTATCTCGGACCGAGATAGTAGATTCACCTCAAGATTCTGGCAGTCGCTACAAATAGCTTTGGGGACAAGACTAGACATGAGTACCGCCTATCACCCTCAAACCGACGGCCAGAGCGAGAGAACCATACAAACCCTAGAAGACATGCTGAGAGCCTGCGTAATCGATTTCGGCAAAGCATGGGACACACATCTACCCTTGGTCGAGTTCTCGTACAACAATAGCTACCACACCAGTATCAAAGCTGCCCCGTTCGAAGCCCTCTATGGCCGCAAGTGCAGGTCACCTTTATGCTGGGCCGAAGTGGGAGACACCCAACTAGCAAAAGGACAAGCAACTGACAACACACTTACAGGGCCAGAAATCATACGGGAAACTACGGAGAAGATTGTTCAAATCCGAGAACGTCTAAAGGCATCAAGGGATAGAAAAAAGAGTTATGCAGATAAGAGACAAAAACCCTTGGAATTCCAAGTTGGAGACCGTGTCCTACTAAAAGTCTCGCCTTGGAAAGGATTGATACGCTTCGGAAAATGTGGGAAACTGAACCCCAGATACATCGGACCATTCGAGATCCTTGCGAGGATCGGTCCAGTGGCTTACAAACTTAGACTACCTCAGGAACTCCACAATGTACACCCTACCTTTCATGTATCAAACCTGAAGAAATGCTTATCCAACGAGACCCTCGTCGTCCCTCTAGACGAAATCGCAATAAACGAAAACCTCCAATTTGTAGAGGAACCGGTAGAGATCATGGATCGGGAAGTCAAAAGGACTAAACAAAGCCGCATACCTATCGTGAAGGTCCGCTGGAACGCCAAGCGAGGACCTGAATACACCTGGGAACGATAGGATCAAATGAAACAAAAGTACCCGCATCTTTTTCTAAATTTGTAATATCTATCTTAGATTAAATTTCGGGACGAAATTCCCGTAACAGGGGGATGATGTGACAACCCTATTTTTCCCAAAAGCACTGTAAACATTCGAAAGCTAAAAACAACGAAATTAACCTCGAAAATAAAGTGTTCAGGTATCTAAGTTGGGATGCATCGAATATTAGATATCATGCCCAGGTTTCCAAAAACATAAAGAACACTCAAAACCGAGTTATAATGAAGAAATTATAACCACTCGTATAATTACGACACATCGTTAAAACGTAATCTGACGTAAAAAGTGGAATCTCAATAAAATACATTTTTGCCTTAAAGTATCTAAATAAAAGTCGTAGATCTCGTTGAAAGATGAGCGTGCATAAAAAGATCGCCCAAATTGGACCTCGTATGAAGAAGTTACGAATTTTCAAAGTTTCGTAACAGTAGTAGAGGGCTAAAAACTCGGATTAAAGATCGAGTGTTATTTAGCTATCACCACCTAAACGGAAGTTGAAGATCTCCTCGGTGGTAACAAAACAATCAAAAGACAAACGAAAACCGCCATCGAATAAAGAACCTATGAAATTTTAACGAACCTTAGGAGGCCCGGCCTATTAAAATTATATCATTAAAAATAAAGTCAAAACTAGCCGACGGAGTCTAAATGAAAGTTGTAGAGCATAATCTCACCTACGCGTGGATATAAAGAACGCGAAAAACGGAGCTCGTACGCGAAAGTTACGGAATTTAGAAGTCGGAAGCAGGGATTACGCCCCGCGTACTAGACCCAGAGTCGGGCCTCATCAACCCGCCCAAGCTACGCTGGCTAGACCCAGTAGTCCCATCGACCCGCCCAAGCTACACCAGCTAGACCCGATTCGTAAGCCATGACGCCACATTACGCCCCGCGTACTCCGGACGTACGCGCCGCGTACGGGGTTTTCCAGCCCTATAAATGGAAGGCATAAGCTTCGAGTTTAGGCACACCTTCACCATTTCTCAGCCATTCTCCCAGCTCCAAAGACCTTTTTCTCACCTCGGTTTCCGCACTCGAGCCCCCGACGAAAGATTTACGTTGCAGAAATCCCCGAAGAGCCCGACGACGCAACTATCCGCGATCGAAACTCTGCTCAACTCTAGCCCCTCTCTTCGGACTTAACGAGTGAGTTCATACTCCTAATTTTCAATTCTTTTACATGTTTTAGGGGGGAAATACAAGTACATTACACGTTAAAAGTATCGTTTTCTAAACATAAATGCAATTTCTAACTTCGAATATCGACACAAACATCTTATGTATACAAGAGCGATTATATCACTAAATTATGTCTACGAAATGGAACATACTATCTGAAAAAAAAACTATAATGGGTATAGTTAGCAAGTCAGTCCTACATTTTTATACAATTTGAAAAACGAAACACTTTCAAAAGGAGTAAGGTCATTTCATTGTAAATCTACTTATACTAGGTAATGTGAGATACTTAAACTTCAACGTACATTTTTGTATGCATTTCAAGTCCTGTATTATATACCATAATCTCTTGGAGGGAGAGCGTGATACTTGTGTATAGATCTATACGGGATTGACAATCCCGCACCTAAACTACTAGCTATAGTTAGACCGGCAGGTCTGGGGTGACAAATGTCATAACACTGCAACACTTGAAGAATGTTGTTACAGGCCGTCAGTGTCAATAGTATGGTTATAAAACTCACATAAAAAGTATAAAACAAGATTGATTTACGAGATTCACAAGTGCATCGCAGTTTTCTTACATTATAATTTCATACTAAATTATTGTCTTTGTTGTTTATAAAAGTTACTAATACATTTCCAGCTTTGGAACCATTTTCATTTTACAAGAAAATATTGGATTTTCTAAAAACCTCGTTTACCAATTTACTAATGGGTATAGTTAGCAAGTCAGTCCTACATTTTTATACAATTTGAAAAACGAAACACTTTCAAAAGGAGTAAGGTCATTTCATTGTAAATCTACTTATACTAGGTAATGTGAGATACTTAAACTTCAACGTACATTTTTGTATGCATTTCAAGTCCTGTATTATATACCATAATCTCTTGGAGGGAGAGCGTGATACTTGTGTATAGATCTATACGGGATTGACAATCCCGCACCTAAACTACTAGCTATAGTTAGACCGGCAGGTCTGGGGTGACAAATGTCATAACACTGCAACACTTGAAGAATGTTGTTACAGGCCGTCAGTGTCAATAGTATGGTTATAAAACTCACATAAAAAGTATAAAACAAGATTGATTTACGAGATTCACAAGTGCATCGCAGTTTTCTTACATTATAATTTCATACTAAATTATTTTCTTTGTTGTTTATAAAAGTTACTAATACATTTCCAGCTTTGGAACCATTTTCATTTTACAAGAAAATATTGGATTTTCTAAAAACATCGTTTACCAATTTACTACCAAAAGGAATATACTTTTTAACTCGGAGCACTCATGAACTCACCAACTTAATTGTTGACACTTTTCAAAACCACTTGTATTTCTCAGGGAATCAGTGATACAGGTAAACTATCAGCTTTTGGAAGAAGGAACACAAAGGATGATTTTATCATTAAACATTTATTCATCATATTGTAATATTCTTTTGATAACATGTATTACGCAACAATACACGTTTTCATTGTTATATATATGATGGTTGTGTTACTTTCTTTACAATATTCAATCGTTGTGATACTACGTGAAGTCATCCACCCCCGAATGTTTCCGCCATTCTGGTTTGGGGGTGTGACAGATTGGTATCAGAGTATTGTTTATAGTGAACTAAGTATATCAAACCACATAAGATATACAAACTATAAATACAACGGGAACCAAAAACCCTCTGATAACAACATTTTTCATAGAAATATATTTTCTTTTAAATATATACATTTTTACCGCACGTATTAGTCTCGCGTCATGACAAGTTTTTCTAAAAAGTAGTATGGCAAGTTGCAATACCACGATCGAGCCTTGGGGTATGTAATCAAATCAAGAATAAACATAGCCTGATCAACTATATTTATCCTGGATTTGACCAATATACGTCGAGGAATGGTCGTAGTGTATGACATCCTACATACACATACATAAACCTATAAGGATGTTGTGGGATCCCCCAGGATCTTATACCATCATTTCACGGGCTACCCCACAAGTTCTTTACCTAGGAATGCCATAGGCTACCCACATGGTCTTATATCCAACTACCACGAGGTCCCCTTGGGGTCTTCCATGCAATAACATACAATCACTAGCATACTACTTATCACAAAACTAACTATCATACCACATATCTCTACAAACCCTACTATACCACCTAACCTAAAATGGGTTGGCCTTGGTGCCTTAGACCCATTGGTATGGTGAGAAGACTCACCTCTCTCGAATGATGAAACTGACAATGCTAGAACCAGATATGTCCCACGTGTTGCTCCAACTCAACTGCATGTAAGCGTCATAAGATAGACTTGTCAAAATCCCAAAATTACCCTTAAGGTCAACCCTGGTCAACCTTGGTCAAAGTCAAAGTCAACAGCCAATGTTGACCTCAACTCGTCGAGTGCATCTAGCGACTCGTCGAGCTCCTACCAAGTCCAGACAACCTAATCAAACCCTAGCCAACTCGCCAAGTTGTTTCATCAACTCGACCGTTCTTAGGGTTTGGAGGCTGATAGGAGGACAACCTAATCAAACCCTAGTCACTTTAGTTCATAAAATGGAAGAGAATGGGGATTAGGGTTAGCACAACCGTTCTTAGGGTTTGGAGGCTGATAGGAGGTCGGCCTCAAGGCTCTTAAGGAGATTATATAGGGTGAAAACCCTAAAATTAGGGTTTTATCATTACAGTGCCTACTCGTCGAGTCAGCCTTCCAGCTCAGCGAGTAGATTGTAGATCCCACGTCCTTGAAATGCCCTCTACTCGACGAGTTGGGCTCCTAACTCGCCGTTTCCACACACCAAAACCCTAGATCTTAAATAAATAAAGTAATACCTGGAACAGGTGTTACATAAATCCCCAAGCACACATACGATAAAATAACCTAGAAAAGAAAATTTACAATAAAAATAAAAATACTTTATAACTTTGAATCTTTTTGTCTTGAGTCTTTGATACATTATATCTCTTCTTCATGTCTTCAAACTTGTAGATTCTTTTAACATTTCAACTCTTTTTTTTTTGTGCATACAATTCAAACTAAAAACCTAGAAATAACATATGCTTATGTATGGGGATTTAACTTCATCCTTTATTGGTTAGAGGCATTACTCTATATGTGCAATAACTACTTAAGTTTTCCTGGATACATTTCACGTACACAATGCTAAACATGTTTCATCCCTCAAACTAAGTGAGATTGTGTTTTTGTTCCATGATTTCACTAGAATAAAGGGGGTCACAAATGCATTATAATGTATATTGGCTCAACTAAACATTTAGGTCTTCATAGAATTATCAAACATAATACTAGCATGGAATCCTAATTGCTTTTTACCATAATTTTCTGAATTTACCCTAGCAATTTTTATGCAAAACTTTTTTTTTTAAACTACACCTAGGATTCTAATATAACTAATGTAATCAACACCGTACCCCACACATAATTTATGCAATGTCCCCATCGCATGTTATGCATGATAAATAACATAAAATTAAGGAGAGAGAATTGGAACAAACTTCCCTGGGATAGAAGTTGCGAGGTTGATATTCTTCATTTTAAGCTCCTTTTTCAACTGACTTCGGCATGTGAATAGCTCATCCACGCCTTGGGTGTCGTAAGTCTCATGTGGTACAACTCTAAATATAGAGGGAAAAAAATTCTTGGAAGAACTTCAAAAATGGTCTTCAAAATATTGCCAATTTTCGCGTCGAATAAAATCAAATCGTTGATTCAATGATAAAAGAATGAGCAACTTGCCAAGTTATATGTGAAAACTCATCGAGTTGAAGCGTTATCATGTCAAAATCGCGAAGTCTCGCTTGGACTCTCCGGGTTTTATATGTGTACTCGATGAGTTTTCTTTGCTGTATGGACATTAATTGCTTTCTGCTTTAGGTCCATTTGTGGGGTTTGAGGAAGCTATTAATGTACCACTGTAACATCCCAAAATTCATAACCAAAAATTTCATTTTTTTTATTTAGAAATTTATAAAGACAGTAGTCTGAAAACATAAACAGTGTCATACCATATCATAATAAAAAAAAATACATCAATAACCGAAACATGTCATAAGAAAACAATATCAGAGTACAACTCCCAAAGATATCATAATGTGAAAAAGCATAGTGTGATACGATGCGATCATGACGACTCCTTTCCTTTCGAATAAGAAATACCTGAAGCCAAAACCATAAACCGTAAGCACAAAGCTTAGAGAGTTCCCCGTCATACCACATACCATACACTAAACGTACTGGTTGTAATATCCGAGTACTAGCCTACCCATTCGGTCTCTTTTAATTGCACACTGCCTAGCATATCTGGGTGTTGGTCTACCCCTTCGGTCTCTTTCAACCGATACCGCCTAGCATAATTGGGTGATGGCCTACACCTCCGGTATCTTTAAACCGATAACATCCTATCATATCTAGGTGTTGGCCTACCCCTTCGGTCTCTTTCAACCGGAAACTGCCTAACATATCTGGGTGCTGGCCTACCCCTTTGGTCTCTTTCAACCGGTTACGGGGTCTATTTCACCCCTTACCACTACCACATAATATCCTAGCATACAGGCATATAAATCTCAACAGATAGTGTCTTACCAGAAAATTATCACAAATACAATTATCTCTATTGTAAACAAACTAATAGTGGCTCGATATTGGTGCCTTCGACTCACTCATACCAGGAAGGTAACTCACCTCGCACTGTCGAAACACACAGATCCTCCCTGACTGCTAGCTAAAAGATTCTCAAAATGTCAATATCAAAACAACGCCCCAACTTACACTCTAAAGGCCCAAAATCCAAATAATCAACCAAGACCCAATTATAGCCCAATATTTCACATTGGGCCCAATCCCATATGGGTCTTATCCCAAGCCCATATTCTCTTCTAATAATACACTCTAGGTTATTCCAACACCCACTATGACAAACTTGGTCATATGCATCGGTCAAAGGTCAAAGTCAACTCTAGGGTCGACGGTCCAGGTGACCCAACTCGTCGAGTTGTTCCTTCAACTCGTCGAGTCCATTGCCAAGTTAGAAACTCGATATTGTGATCCAAATCATCGAGTTTTCCTACAACTCGTCACGTTCCTATGCTTCTGAACATGCTCGGGGAAACCCCAACCCAACTCGCCGAGTACACCCATGAACTCATCGAGTTCTTCGATCTATCAACCCACTTAAAGCATGAAGCCCTTTTTCTAGAATCTAAAGGCTCCAAACCTCAGATCCCATCCATAGAGATGTCTAGGAGGATAAAGTTTCCAACTTTACTCTAAAGAATCATCCATGAGGCTACAAATTCAAACCCTAAGTCCTTTAAGGAAGGTTTTGACCCATTAAGCCCTTAAACTCTCATTTCAACATCCCAAAACACAGATCTGATGTTTAAGGGTGGAAAATCATATAAAGTTTCTAATTTTACGTCCACGCATGTTTGAAACACTCTCTGAGGTCCATTTTAGGATTCATAATAAACATATGGAAAGAATGGAACATAAGGATCAATAAAGCTTGTTACTATAAGCCTTAAGAGGTCATTTAGGGGTCAGATCTGCCCTAGCAATCCAAGGAATCCTCTTCTTCTTAGATAACTCGGTCAAAGAGCCAAAACCAAGCTAAAACTACAAGAGACGAGATCTAATAAGCTACATGTCAAGGTTATGAATTTATACCTCTAAGATGTAGCCTTTGATGTAGGGTTTATGGATCCAAGATTACTCCTCCATGCTTGATGTTTCACTCGTCAATACTTCCTTTAAAGATCTCCAACAATCACTCTAAAACTCACAAAACTCAAGGAACAAGTGGAAAAACGATCTTGGTTTTCTTCTAGGCAAGGGAGGCTAGTAAGGAGGATAGCCCTATAAGTTATGTCCTTCAAATAAGGTGAAATACCCAAAAAAAATTAGGGTTTTCTACTCTAGCACCAACTCATTCAGTTGGATCTCCCCAATTTGTTAATTTGATCTTCAAAATGCGCATGCCACATATTTCCAACAAGTTGAGTTTTATACCTTAAACTCAACGAGTTGACCTTTAGAAACAAGGTTTTATTTCAATAATTACCCCTTGTAAATTCCGAGTGTTACAATTATGTTGGATTAGATGTCCAAGCGCATAACTATTATTGGTATGTACTCGACCCGAGAGTAGAATGGTCCATTTGGGTTTCATAAGCCAATTTTTTAGGATGGACTCTTGAGAGAAGGTTGTATATGATTTATTAATATATTATAAGTTATAATATATTAATATAAAATCATATGTTTTAATTAGTATTTATCAAGAATTAATTTGGAATTAAATTAGTGATCAAAAGACACTAATTAAATCTATGGGGACTAATTATGGTAATTAGTTTTATTTATATGTGTTGGGCATATGAACCATGTTGGACCAATTTATGTATGGATACATAAAGAGTTGGGCCATATGAACCATGGATCATAAAACCCATGGATATGGATTTGGGTTATACCCATGAACCTTGGGATCCAACATATAAATACATTCTTCATGACCTAAAAATGCCTACATGAAGTGCTATTTTTCTTAGAGAAATATGGATGTGTTTTGGTGCATGGAATTCCCTCTCAACATTCACCTTCGTTCTAGGTGAGTTGTGATTCCATTTGAGGTGCAACACTTGGGACACTAAGTTCTTAAGGTGAAAGTATTTTTAGCAACATCAAATACATCAAGGCTTCAAGCCACATAAATGTAGCGACCGTATTCAGAGGTATTATTTAATTTAATTTCTGGAATGTTAGTGGGCTTTGATTGGTAATTGTCATCTTGGATTGGTTTTGACCTTCATGATTTCGGGCCGAGATGTAAGCTGCCCATAAGCCATACGCGGGGCGTAACCCATTGTACGCGGGGCGTAGTGCCTTTAGTTTGCGCGGGTTGTGAGTGGCGTACGCGCAGCATACCTAGAGGTACGCCCAACCTACGCGAACAGGTGGCAAAACCCTCCTTTTAGGGTTTGAGACGTAATTTAAACCCCATTATAGCCTCCCAGTTGGCCTCCTCACTTATCCTTCACTGCCAGAGAACCCTAGTTCGTCCCTTTTTCCTTGTTGTGTGTGTGGTTGATCTTTTGGGCTCATTTTTGTGAAGAAAAGTTGGGAAGAAAAAGAAGAGAAGTGGAAGAAGGAGAACCTGAGTACCTTGAGCTTAAACGATCTGGGATCATTCCTTCTTTTGGCATTCAAAGGAGATATAAAGCTTCGAACTTTCCTCTTGTAAGCTTAGATCTAGAAGTTTTTGGAAGTTTGGACCTTCTAGGTCCAAAGGAAGAACCTTTATCATTCAACTTCGTTTTTGGAGCTTGGGATTGCTATCCTTGAAGCTCAAAGTGTCCCCATAGCAGTAAAGTTTTAGTTTTTGAGGCTTTTATGAAGCCATGCATGAGATCTAGCCACCTTCTTGGTTATAAATCGTTGTTTTTAGAAGTTTGAGCTTAAAGGAGTCTTGTAAGCCATCACGTAAGCAACTTTATGGTTTAAGACGTGGGATAAGACCTGGATCTAAGATTTTAGCTTCTAACTCAGATTATTAAGCACTTAATGAGACTTTTCGATTAATAGGGTTATACGTTGGGCGTATAAGGACGTACGCGTTGCGTACAAGCCAGCAGCCAGTACGCTCAGCATACCTTGGTGTACGCCCCGCATACGCTGCCAATTTGGGCTTCGAGCGTTTGGTCCTCGTTGTGGGCAGAGTTTTGCACGTAGAGTCTTTGGGCCTTAGTGGCCTTCAAAATTCAGTTGTTATGGGCCAAAGAGTAGTGTTGGACTTGAGCAAGTCCCGGTAAAGGGTTGTTGGCCCAATTTAGAAAATTAGGCCATTAGTGGGACTTTAGTGGGGCCATGGATGGACTTAGAAGGAAATGAGGGTTTTGGGCCATGTTATAATCCATGCCATAGCAGGGGTAAAATGGTCATTTTACCCATAGGAGAATCCGTGTTCTGATTTAGTATTTTATTTTCCCATGATAGTTGGGAAGTAGCGGGAGCAGCAGTCAGGGATTTCTCATTCAGGAGTTCAGCAGTTAGCTTCACCAGGTGAGTTTCCTTCGACTTGGAATGAGTCTAAGGCCACAATGTCGCCCCGTTTAACTAGTAGTAGTTTCCGGACTTCGGTCTGATGTAGTAGTTGAAATGTTTGACGCCTTCGTGGCTCAGACAGGTTTTATGTGTTATGTGCTCTGGGCTACAGTCCGATGCAGTATGCAAGGTATGTGTTCATGCTAGTTGATATGTTTATGTTATGCTATGTTATGCTAAGTCAGTTTCCGGAATTCGGTCCAATGCAGTTAGTTCCGGACTTTGGTCTGATGCAGGGGACAAGGTCCCAGTCAGTTCTGGATTTTTGTCCGATGCATTTAGTCCCAAACTTCGGTCCGATGCAGAGGGCAAAGCGTTGGTTAGTTCCGGACTTCGGTCCGATGCAGTTTCCAAACTTTGGTCTGATGTAGTTTCCAGACTCCGGTCTGATGCAGTGGGCAAGGCCAGTTTGTGTTATACGTTGTTGTATGGTATGTGGTAGCTTGGGAGAGCTCACTAAGCTTTGTGCTTACAGTTTCAGTTTTGGTTTTAGGTACTTCCACAAGTAAAGGGAAGAGCTCGGGATGAAGGCATCGCACACACCACAGCTTCGTTTTGTCCTCGGAGTTGATTTAGCTTTTCATAGATATGATTTGATATAGTCTTAATACAGTTTTATCATGATAATTTGTTATGGTTTTGAGATATTGGCATATGGGTTTTATTTTATGATATTGACATGATGGTTTTAGTAATTATTAAACAAAAGTTTTTGGGTAGTATTTTGGGATGTTACAAGTTGGTATCAGAGCCTTGGTTTGAGGGATTCGGATACACTTTTGGGTGTGTCTAAACTCAAACTAAGGAAATGGTAAAAGATTTTCGAAGGAAAAACATTTTCGAAAAAGGAATTTTTTTTTAAAAAACTTAGAAAGAAAACATTTTTGATAAAGAGAAAAGGTGTGGTGCGTGCGATCAGCCGAGCTCAAGTAAGTACTCCCAAATTACCCATACAAGTTTATATTATTAGTTTCAGTTTCAGTTTAGATAAGTTCAGTTTCGGTTTCAGTAGAACAACATGCTAGTATATGACTAAGGATCTAGGAGGATGCCTTATGTGCCTGCTTTATGTGTTTCGGCTTTATACGAATTGCATGCTAGTAGTGAACAAACAGTAGTAGGATAGTCTGTGTAGGTTATGCCTGATAGTATGAGCTTAGCATTATATACCAGTACAATTTCTTGCTATGAGAGTAGTTTGCATGTGTATGTTTCGTTTTTCCGAATGTGGTTTGTGGGGATCTGAGTAATGGGAGTTAGCCGTTAGGTGAATACGTCATGTCACATGTGGTTAGGATTGAATAATCTCAGAGTGCTGGATGTGACCATATTGTGCAGCTCTCGTTTGACTCTAACCGTTGTAGGGATGAGTCTTTTACTCAAAGGATTATCCGAGCCTCATTGCATGTGATGGTATTCAGGTGGTGGCTATCTGGCATTACAAGGAGGCCTTAAACAGCTGAGGATTGGTTTTGGTGAAGTCAAAGGTTTCCCTAGGGCAATCCTAGGGTGTGAGTAGCAGAAATCAGTAGCAGTAGAGTGACTTGGTGCAGTCAAGGCAGATCTTGAGGAAAGTATGGATAGATGTGGAAGGTAGTATAGGCCCGTACTACTGAAAGAAGAGGATTCGTATTCAAATCAAGGAAGGCTGAGATGAGGCCGGGAAGCTTGTAGTAGCAACGATACCTTGAGATATTTCAGTGTACTAATGTTTGCCATGATATGTTTTCAGAATGGTGGTTTTGCGACCTAGGCCAGCAGCCAGCAGTTCAGGTGCCGGAGAGGGATCAGGATCAGGCTCGGGAGCCGAGCATCTAGATAAGTGAATAGATATTTTTTTACTTGAGAGGTGACCCGTATCATTCTTGAGCAGACTCCAGTGATCTTTGGTTCGATCAAGGAGGGTATACTAGAGTTTATGGAGGAGAGACTAGGCACATTTTGTGCTGAGGTGGTGGCCATGATGGGGTTGCACATGCTTACATTCAGGGAGTTTCGGGCATGTGGAGCTCCAGATTATCATGGGGCGCAGGACCCTATAGCAGGTACAAGATGGTTGGCGGATGTGGCCAACACTTTTCGCACGATCAGGTGTCCCGAGGGGGACAAGGTTAGATTGGCGTCCTCTCTTCTGAAGGACAGGGCACAGGATTGGCGAGAGGAGGTCGGACATGTCATTGGAGATAATGCAACTTTGGATGTTATGACCTGGGCTGAATTTATTGCCAAGTTCAAAGCTGAGTTCGCACCGGTTATTGAGGTGCAAAAGTTAGCCAGGGAGTTTCAGGATCTCACCCAGACTACAGAGACATTGGTGGAGATTACTGCCAAGTTCAGGGAAAGGGTGCTTCTCGTTCCTTAGTATGCAACTGATGAGGTAATGAAGAAGGCCTGTTATCATGAGATGCTACGGAGTGACATCCGCCAGTTTGTGAGCCGATCCAGCTGTAAAACGCCGGATGACATGATTTCTAGGGCTCGAGAGAGTGAGAGAGATCGACCTTGAGATGGAGAGAAAAAGGAAGTCGGAGGCGGCTTCGGGTTTAGGGAGTTCGGGAAAAAGGCCCAAGGTTTCAGATCACGGATCCAAGAGTCAGCAGAGCCACGGTCAGTGTGGCAAGTGTGGGAGATAGCACGATGGGGCGTGCAAGGCAGGGAGTTCCGGTTGCTAAAAGTGCGGTCGGACTGGGCATATGAGCAGAGATTGTACAGCCACAACTACCGCCATTGCGGCATTAGATATGATTTGCTTGCAGTGCAATCAGAGGGGGCATAAAAAGTCCCAGTGTTTGAGTTTAGCTGCTGCAGGGAAGGTGTCAGCACTTGCTCCTGCTACTTTGAGGATTATAGATGGCCGTCAGGGCCAAGTTGAGATGTCGGTGGTGAAGAATAGGGATTTTCAGCTGGCAGCAGAGGAGGCGCAAGCGATTCCTGACGTGGTGATGGGTATGTATTTTTCCCTTATCTCTGCATTTATTATTGATTTTTTCTTATGGTTATATGTTACATATATGGTCGTTGTCAATGAACGGCATTTCCGCCACATTATTGTTTGATTCGGGGGCTACCCGATCATTCATCTCTCTTGCGCTTAGCAAGAGGTTTAGCAAAGCTCCAGGGGAGCTAGATTGTCCACTTGAGGTTGACATAGCAACTGACAGGACCATTAGGGTGGAGAGAGTACACAGAGGATGTTCTCTACAGTTATTCGATGAGAAGTTTTCGGTGGACTTGGTCCCTATTCCCCTGCGAGGGAATAAGGTCATAGTAGGCATGGATTGGTTGAGCCGAAATGGGGCGGTGATAGACTGTGAGCTGCAGTTAGTGAAGGTTTGCACTCTTAGTGGGGGAGAGTTAGTGATTCAGGGCGATAGGCGACAACGCGGACCAGTTTTGTGTTCAGCAGCGAGAGCGAGGCACTATTTCCATCAGGGTTGCATCGGTTACATTGCCTATGTTTTAGATGCCCGGGAGAAGGGCAAGACGAAGGTTGACGATGTTATGGTAGTGCGAGACTACCCGGATGTATTTCCAGAGGATTTGTCTGGAATACCTCTCGAGAGACAGGTTGAGTTCAGGATTGACCCGATCCCTGGTGCGGCTCCGATTGCTAAGGCACCATATCGATTGGCTCCCCCAAAGATGCAGGAGTTGTCTACGCAGCTGCATGAGCTGCTAGACAAGGGTTTTATCAGGCCGACCAGTTCGCCCTGGGGAGCACCGATTTTGTTCATGAAGAAGAAGGACGGGTCGCACCGTATGTGTATTGATTATCGGGAGTTAAATAACGTAACGGTGAAGAACTGTTACCCACTCCCAAGGATAGATGAGTTGTTTGATCAGCTGCAGGGAGCGTCTTGGTTTTCCAAGATTGATTTACGCTCCGGGTATCATCAGATGCGAGTCAGGGATGAGGATGTGCAGAACATTGCTTTCAGGACCCAGTATGGTCATTATGAGTTCGTGGTGATGCCGTTTGGGCTCACCAACGCTCTAGCCGCGTTCAAGGATCTCATGAACCGCATATGTAGGCTGTTGTTGGATCGATCGGTGATAGTATTCATTGATGACATCTTGGTTTATTCCCAGACTCAGGAGCAGCATGAGGAGCACCTGAGACAGGTGCTAGAGATTTTGAGGAAGGAGAGACTTTTCACAAAGTTCTCCAAGTGCGAGTTCTGGTTGCGCGAGGTGCAGTTCCGTGGACACCTTGTCAACCAGAAGGGTATTTTGGTTGATCCGGCCAAGATAGAGGTCGTGATGCAGTGGGAAATCCTGAGATCTCTATCTGAAATTTGGAGTTTCCTAGGTTTAGCAGGGTACTACAGATGATTAATCTAGGATTTCTCCAAGATAGTAGTACCGCTCACCCGACTGACTAAGAAGTCGGTGGTGTTTTGCTGGGGGCCTGAGCAGCAGGCAGCATTTGAGACCCTCAGGAATAGATTGTGCGAGACATCAATTCTTACCCTGCCAGAGGGAGTAGAGGATTTTATAGTCTACTGTGATGCTACGATCGCAGGTATGGGAGCATTGTTGATGCAGCGAGGCCGTGTGGTAGCCTACGCCTCGAGACAGTTGAAGCCTCACGAGGCTAACTATCTTACGCATGATTTAGAGCTGTGGGCAGTGGTGTTTACCCTCAAGATTTGGAGACATTACCTCTATGGGGTCCATTGTACCATTTACACGGATCACAAGAGCTTGAGGTACCTCATGGATCAGCTGAATCTGAACATGAGACAGAGGCGATAATTAGATGTGTTGAAGGATTATGATTGTGAGATCCTTTATCACCCAGGGTTGGCCAACGTAGTGGCCGACGCCCTAAGCTGCAAGGCGGCAGCGGCCCTGATCAGGGACATATGTTTGAGGATGACAGTAATTACTCCATTGTTGGAGCAGATCAAAGAGGCTCAGGTCGAGGGCGACAAGGAAGAGAGGCAGAAGTGTGAGATGATTGTGGGCCGAGTAGCTTCCTTCGACTATGATAGTCGAGGATTATTGACCCATCATGGGAGAGTTTGGGTATCGTACTGAGGCGGTGTGCGGCAGGTATTGATGGACGAGGCCCATAAGTCTCGATTTTCCATCCATCCAGGGGTGACAAAGATGTATAGAGATATTCAACCCTATTATTGGTGGCCCTGCATGAAGCGGGATGTTGCCTGGTATGTGGAGAGGTGCCTGACCTGCAGAAAGGTAAAGGTAGAACACTAGAGGCCTCACGGAAAGATACAGCCGTTAGACATTCCAGTGTGGAAATGGGAAGACATCACCATGGATTTTATCACTAAGCTTCTCAGGACCGCACGTGGAGTGGATTTGATTTGGGTTATTGTGGATCGGTTGACGAAGAGTGATCATTTTATACCAATCCAGGAGAGCATTTCGGCGGAGAAGCTAGCCGATATTTTTGTTCGAGAGTTTGTGGCACAGCATGGAGTGCCTGTTTCGGTGGTATCAGGCCGAGAAGTCCGTTTTACTTCCAGATTCTGGAAGCGGTTTCACTACGAGATGGGAACTCGTCTCCATTTCAGCACCGCTTTCCACCCCCCAGACGGACGGGCAGAGCGAGAGGACGATTCATACTCTCGAGGACATGCTCCGGGCATGTGTTCAAGATTTCGGTGGCAGTTGGGATACATATCTTCCGTTATCTGAATTTTCGTATAACAACAGTTACCATGCGAGTATTGACCGCCCTCCTTTTGAGATGCTCTACGGGAGGAAGTGTAGGACCCCGATTCGTTGGGGCGAGGTCAGTCAGCATGTCATTGGGAGCATCGAGGTGGTGCTCAAGACGACATACTTGATCCACCGGGTCCGTAGTAGACTGCAGACTGCGCAAAATCGGTAGAAGAGTTACACCGACAGGAGGCGTTCAGACTTGGAGTTTTAGGTGGGTGACATGGTCCACCTGAAGGTATCACCCTGGAAGGGTGTCATCAGGTTTTGAAAGAGGGGCAAGTTGGGCCCCAGGTTCATCGGTCCTTTTAGGGTTTTGGCCCGGGTGGGTCTTGTGGCTTACCGGTTGGATCATCCGGCGGAGCTCAGGCAGATCCACAACACCTTCCATGTTTCCCAGTTACGGAAGTGTTTAGTGGACAAGTCAGCAGTTGTCCTTGGAAGACATAGAGGTTGATAGCAGCCTAAATTTCATTGAGAGACCGGTCGCGATTTTGGACCGAATGACAAAGACCTTGAGGAACAAGGTAGTTCAGCTAGTGAAGGTGCAGTGGTAGCACCGGAAGGGTTTAGAGTGGACGTGGGAGTCCGAGGAGGAGATTTTTGAGCATTACCCAGAATTGTTTTCAAATTCAGTGAGAGTGGACTTCAAGGACGAAGTCTGATTCAAGTGGGGGAGATTTGTAGTGATCGTCTTCTAAGGTATTAATTAATTTAATTTCTTGAATGTTAGTGGGCTTTGATTGGTAATTTTCATCTAGGATTTGTTTGGACCTTCATGATTTTGGGCCAAGACGTAAGCTGCCCATAAGCCATATGTGTGGCGTAACCCGTCGTACGCGGGGGCGTAGTGCCTTTAGTTTGTGCGGGTTGTGAGAGGCGTACGCGTAGCGTACCTAGAGGTGCACCCAGCCTACACAACCAGGTGGCAAAAGCCTCATTTTAGGGTTTGAGACGTATTTAAACCCCATTATAGCCTCCCATTTGGCCTCCTCACTTATCCTTCACCCCCAGAGAACCCTAGTTCGTCCCTTTTTCCTTGTTGTGTGTGTGGTTGATCTTTTGGGCTCATTTTTGTGAAGAAAAGTTGGTAAGAAAAAGAAGACAAGTGGAAGAAGGAGAACCTGAGTACCTTGAGCTCAAAGATCTGGGATCATTCCTTCTTTTGGCATTCAAAGGAGCTATAAAGCTTCCAACTTTCCTCTTGTAAGCTTAGATCTAGAAGTTTTTGGAAATTTGGACCGTCTAGGTCCAAAGGAAGAACCTTTATCATGAAACTTTGTTTTTGGAGCTTGGGATTGCTATCCTTAAAGCTCAAAGTGTCCCCATAGCAGTAAAGTTTTGATTTTTGAGGCTTTCATGAAGCCATGCATGAGATCTAGCCACCTTCTTGGTTATAAATGGTTGTTTTTAGAAGTTTGAGCTTAAAGGAGTCTTGTAAGCCATCAAGTAAGCAACTTTATGGTTTAAGACATGGGATAATACCTGGATTTACGATTTTAGCTTCTGACTCAGATTATTAAGCACTTAATGAGACTTTTGCTTAACATGGTTGTACGTTGGGCGTACAAGGACGTACGCGTCGCGTACCAGCCAGCAGCCAATACGCTTAGCGTACCTTGGTGTACGCTGCCAATTTGCGCTTCGAGCGTTTTGGCCTCGGTGTGGGCTGAGTTTTGGACGTAGGGTCTTTGGGCCTTAGTGGCCTTCAGAATTTAGTTGTTACGGGCCAAAGAGTAGCGTTGGGCTTGAGCAAGTCCCAATAAAGGGTTGTAGGCCCAATTTAGAAAATTAGGCCATTAGTGGGTCTTTAGTGGGGCCATGGATGGATTTAGAAGGAATTGAGGGTTTTGGGCCATGTTGTGACCCATGGCATAGTAAGGGTAAAATGGTCATTTTACCCATAGGAGAATCCCTATTTTGATTTAGTATTTTATTTTCCCATGATAGCTAGGAAGCAGCCGGAGTAGCAGTCAGGGATTTCACATTCAGGAGTTCAGCAGTTAGCATCACGAGGTGAGTTTCCTTCCAGTAGGAACGAGTCTAAGGCCAAAATCCCGACCCGTTTAACTAGTAGTAGTTTCTGGACTTCGGTCTGATGCAATTTCCAGACTCCGGTCCGATGCAGTGGGCAAGGCCCAGTATCTGTTATATGTTGTTGTATGGTATGTGGTAGTTTGGGGAAGCTCACTAAGCTTTGTGCTCAAAGTTTCAGTTTTGGTTTCAGGTACTTCCGCAAGTAAAGGGAAGAGCTCGGGAGGAAGGCATCGCACACACCACAATTTCATTTTGTAACCCATGCCATAGCAGGGGTAAAATAGTCATTTTACCCATAGGAGAATCCCTATTCTGATTTAGTATTTTATTTTGCCATGATAGTTGGGAAGCAGCGGGAGCAGCAGTCAGGGATTTGTCATTCAGGAGTTCAGCAGTTAGCTTCACGAGGTGAGTTTCCTTCCAGTAGGAATGGGTCTAAAACCACAATGTCGCCCCGTTATGTGCTCTAGGCAATGGCCCGATGCAGTATGCAGTGTATGTGTTCATGCTAGTTGATATGTTTATGTTATGCTATGTTATGCTAAGTCAGTTTACGGAATTCGGTCCAATGCAGTTAGTTCCGGACTTTGGTCTGATGCAGGGGACAAGGTCCCAGTCAGTTTCGGATTTTGGACCGATGCAGTTAGTGCTGGACTTCAGTCCGATGCAGAGGGCAAGGTGCTGGTAAGTTCCGAACTTCGGTCCGATGCAGTTTCCAGACTTTGGTCCGATGTAGTTTCCAGACTCCGATCTGATGCAGTGGGCAAGGCCCAGTATGTGTTATACGTTGCTTATGGTATGTGGTAGTTTGGGGGAGCTCACTAAGCTCTGTGCTTACAGTTTCAGTTTTGGTTTCAGGTACTTCCGCAAGTAAAGGGAAGAGCTCGGGATGAAGGCATCGCACACACCACAGCTTCATTTTGTCCTCAAAGTTGATTTAGCTTTTCATAGATATGATTTGATATAGTCTTGATACAAGTTTCTCATGATAATTTTTTATGGTTTTGAGATATTGACGTATGGGTTTTATTTTATTATATCGACATGATGGTTTTAGTAATTATTTAACAAATATTTTTGGGTCATATTTTGGGATGTTGCAATAAAGGGTATGTTACCCTGACTAGTATCTTGTATTTTTTTTATGACAAATTGCATGCTAGTTATAGGTTTAATGCCTTGGAAACAATTTGCATGTATAACTAGTGACAACATAGATCGAAGGTATTTAACGTTGTATGTGTATCATAGGATGTTGTAGTATACAAAAACCCATCAGTAGTATCAAAGTCATGGGTTGTTTTCAAGTTATACTTGCTGTAATGGCTGAAAATCGAAGTTTTTTGTTGTCTGGACTAGGGACTCGACGATTCCATGTACAAAATCCTCCAACTCGTCGAGTTTGTTCTTGCACTCCGTGAGTTGGAGCCCCTGAAAACATATTTTCGATGTTTTTGGCTGGAGTTGTACTAAAATCATTACCTTAAGCTGTTTTTGAACTTATAAACCTGTTTTTTTATGTGGTAATGATCATGCTAATCCAATTTCAAAGATAATTGTCATAATTTTAAATATTTGTATTAGTTTATATGCTCATGCTAATTTCTTGAAGATTGATGATTTGAATTATCTTGTTCTTATGAGTTAGTTTAGATTAGTAGATAAATTATGTGATAATTTGTTTTCGATCCAAAGTGATCTAAAAGTTATTCATAATATGTGTTTTTGTAACTTGTCCTCAAGTAATATGAAAACTCACATTTATGACTTTTAAAACTCATAAAATTTCCATAAGTTATGAAAATGAAGAGGCTCATTTTTTAAATGTTTTAAAGTCTTCCATAACTTGTCCTCAAGTTGTGGAACTGGAAGATTTTTTTCCGTTAAACTACTTTAAACTCATAAGTTATGGAAATCAAAGATTTTGAATTGTTCAAAACTTGTTGTAACGTCCGAAAAACACAACCAATTTAAAATTTTCAAAACAACCCGATTTTCATTAAAATGTTTACAAAAAGGTTTTCAATACAATTCATTTAAGTATTCCCAGAATCATGTCGTTACGAAATCATAAGGAGCGGTACGATCGCGCCTTCGCCTTGCCACAGTCTCCTGAAGAACCTGAAAAACATTAAACCACAACTGTAAGCCCGAGAGCTTAGTGAGATACCCCCAAGATACCAACCACGCATACGCCCTTCCAGGCTACGACCTTCCGGCCCAAAACATATAAATCATACATAACATAACAGAACATAGAACAACCAAGCATATCGGGTCTAACGTGACTGGTCCGCCGTATCGGGCCTTCAGTCCTTCGGATCCATCCTCCGGGTCTAGTCATGTCCTTCGAGTCTACAGTGGGGTTGGTCCGCCCGCATCAGGCCTTCAACCCACCTGGTCCACTCTCTGAGTCTACAGTGTGACTGGTCCGCCCGCATCGGGCCTACAGTCGGCCTGGTCCACTCCCCGAGCCTCGGCACGTCTGGTCCGCCCTCATGGGGCCTACAGCCTATCCGGACCGCTCGCTGGCCTTCGGAACAACCGGTCCGCCCTGGGTATCTTGGCCTACAGCACAAAGCAGGACCCGCCTCAACCCATCTCCAGTCCAAACAACCATGTGCACAAAACATACATTCATATAACAGTCATAATCAACAAACCAAGTAAACATATCACATAGCATATCATTACTCTAACCGGGCTACCGACCTACCCGTTCACTAGCATAGCATTACTCTGCATATCGAGGACTGACCTTTACAAGGTCCCCTAGCATGTACCATCCTAACTACCAGGATGCAGACACAACCAGCAATAACATGATAAACGTAACTGAATCTCAATACAATAAAGGGCCGGCCTTGGTGCCTTAGACCCTGCTGATATAGTGAGGATAACTCACCTCGAAACTGACGGCTGAAAAGATAAGATCCCGCTGCTTCGAACTCTGACACAACTCCTCCACTGAACATCAACAACAACCCAATAAATACCCATAATTACCGAAATACCCCTGGAAGACAACTGATCAACCCTGGACAAGTCAAAGTCAACCCCTGACAGACCCTACTCGCCGAGTCAACCCGATGACTCGCTGAGTCCTTATGCTCAGACTTCCCTCACTTAGTGACCCAACTCGCCGAGTCACCCCAAGACTCGTCGAGTGCAACAACTCTGAGTCCACTCGCACCCAGCTCACCGAGTCATCCCTCGACTCACCGATTCGTCGACTCAACCAGGAATATTGGGACTTCCTCGACATGACTCGCCGAGTCCAGCTGGACTCGCCGAGTCCAAGGCAATCTTCAACCTACTCGCCGAGTTGTTCTTCCAACTCGTCGAGTTCAAGGCCATCTTCAAGCAACTCGTCGAGTCCACCCATGTGACTCGCCGAGTTCCACCGGTCTGAATCCATACAGAAGCATCTCAGGCCATGCAATTGATCCAAAACATAGATCCAGCCTCCTACAATCCATCCATCACGTAAAGTGGCAAACTTTACGTGAATCAAACGAGATCTAGGCCATTTTCACCTTAAAACCAAGGTTTGGGACATGATAGCTTCACTCATAGCACAAAGGTTGGGACTTTAATGCACTCAATGACTTCTCCACTCCAGATCTGAGGTAGAAACCTCAGATCCATCCTCCAACACCAAAATGTCACACAACCAAGCATCCCACACAACCCCAAATGAAGAAACTAGGAATGCACAGCTTAAGGACGAAGATATTACCTCCAGAAGATGCCTCAATAACAGCTAAACACGAATCCAAGCAAAGCCCTTTGATCCAAACCACTTCTCCTTCAAGATTTCTCCAAGCAACACCTCTCCAAGCTCCAATTTGCTCCACCAATGCTCTTCTCCACGAGATTAGGGTTTCTGGAACTCAAGGGGGGAATAAGAGAGGCTGTGGAGGGGTATAATGTTCTTTATATAGGGCTCAACCCCGGAAACTAGGGTTTTCTCCATACAGCACCTACTCGCCGAGTCCATACTTGGGACTCGCCGAGTAGGCCACTCGGCTCGCGACCATGACCGCGACCTGACTCGCCGAGTCTATCCATGGACTCGCCGAGTCATCCTCTAAAACTTACACTTTTAGCCCTTCAACTCTACTCTTGCGATTCCGGGATGTTACACTTGCCCTCAAGTTTTGGAATTTGTAAAGTTTTCCCCCATGAATACTTCAATTCCAAGTTAAACCCTTGGAATTTTAAAAGTTAAAATTCAACCCTTATACTATTATAATATCAATACTTAATAGTTATATATATGTATAAGAACAAAGTCTGTTTTACCATTAGTATGCCTCATTTACGAAGTCGGTCTATAAGGGAGGTATAAGGTTATTGCCTATAAAATGGCAGTTTAATGGGTGTCCACTCTCACCCACCGCCTCCTTGACGGGTGTAGGGTTGTTAGCCGAACGGGTTTTGACAGTACTCTAATTCTCCCTTCATTAAATTCCTAATCTTAGTTACTCTAGGAAAATGTGAATTTGGTGCTAACCCATGAAATTACACTTTGTACCTTACCTAGTCGTTGGAGGAGCGTGTGTGGGTAACTGACACACTAACATGGACTAGTAAGAGTGGCAAAGGGTGACTTAATGTTTATCATAGATCGGTGGAGCGTGCATGGGTAACTGGCACATTGATTAGGTGATAAATATTAAGGGTACCAAGTTAATTTGCATGCTTATTAACACCTTTTTTTTATCCTCAGCATCCCAGTCACAAACTTGAGAGGGCACAATTGAGATTTAAACATGCCATTGAAAAATTCAATGAATCTCAAAAGATCTAGGAGTTTCAATCCAATTAAAACCCAATAATCAATTACATTTTCATGGTGGAAACTGGTGAATCGTCATTCGCCTACCTTCAAATATTTTATAGCTTGGATTACGACATACCTCTTCCAAGTTATAAAATATTGTGTTGGGTCCTAGCGTTAATATCTCATATTGGGTGTTATCTTAAGGATTTAAATCAACTAACTTGAATTTCTCCAATTGTCTGGTTCAGACAATTATGATTTTCCCGAATCCCTTGGAACAAGCTTTCCTAATGAAGATGATGTCCCATAATTGGATCATGGAAATCATACTTCTCTTCCTCTGCCTCCTCCAATAATTCTCCCTATCCTACAAGTGTAAAGAAATGAATAGTTCAAGGTCACTCAAGCCCTATTAGCAAGTCTATGTGCACTCGCATCTTGGAGATGAAGGCACATACTGACAGGATGGGAGAGTTGGGTGTCAAAGTCTAAAGGAAGTTGGCTATTGAATGGGTTCTTTAATCACTTCCTAAGTCACATAGTGGGTTCTTTAAGGACTTCTATGTAACAAACTATGACATGACCCTTAATGATCTTACCTATTTGCTTGTTGCTACTGAACCAATGGTGACATTAGTAGCCTAGAAAAGAACTCACTAGTAGTCTAGAAAAGCTTTCTCTTCCAAATGGAAAGGGATCGGTCATGGTTAAGTCGTTTGACCCAATGGTAAAGAGAAAGGCTAAGTCTGAGATTATCTCATGTACCATTCCCAAAAGTCCATATGTTTCTTTTTTCAAAAGAAGGGGCATTGGTTGCGAACCTACCCAATTTACCTGAAATTCACTAGGATGGTAAAAGTCAATAAATTTGACTATGATTCAGGCAAAGTCCACTATCTAACTCTGTTAAGTTCCTATTTTGAGATTCTTATTGCATGATGTGACTAGGTCACATTTTGATGTTTGTAGAATCGAAGAAAGGAAGCTTAAAGGACGAGTAAGCTAATTCTGATCGTGAAATGATGGAATTCAATCGCATGATCTGAAGATCAGAATTATGAGTTGCTACTTAAGAATTATGATATATTGCTTAGGAATAGATAACAACATGCTTTTCATATGCATTTACATTGTAGGGATACTTTTTCCGCAAGTTTTAAATAAAAGAATTTTTTTGTTTTTATTTATTTTAATTTTTCTTACAATGGCATTTGTGAAAAATTGTTGTCTGTATGATTCCATTGATAGAAATATTTAAAAATGGATTTGATTCTTTCGTTTGTGGTAGTGCCATAATTTACCAAATAAAGAAAGATTCTCATCAACCAAGTTTCAGTTGGATAGAAACTTGGAATCATGCAACTTGTATTGCATGATTGAATGAGAATTTTCATCTTTAGGAAATTAATACTAATTCCTTGTTCACATGTATATGTGAGTCAAGTGAATTACTATGTAATTAGGTACACTAGGTTGTGTGGTGGTCAAGTCCACCATAAAGATAGATAAGACTATTCATCGTGACTTACTAAAGTTAGGTAAATATGGTTATACTTACAAGTTTAACTATAATTCTGAAACATTGGAAAAGTTTTAATATATGCAGGACAATTGAGAAGAATCAAATTAGGCAGAAAGATAAAAGTTTCTCCAATCTGAAAAGATGGGAGTGTAATTTAGTATCGTGTTTCATGATTATCTTAGTGATTATGAAAGCATATCACAATTGGTTTCTAAGATATCTTAGTGCATTCGTATGACTAAGAAGAGGAATCATCAATTGTTGAAATTGTTAAATCAAAAAGATAAATCATACTTCGTTCCAAAATTGAGTCTTAGAGTAATACTCCAAGATTGTAACTTGAGTGACATAATTTTAAAAAGGTTTATAACACTTCTCAAATATAGAGTAAAATGTTTTCTTACTCTTGTACATTTGAAATTGGTATGTTGTGATGTTTTGGATAAAACACAGGCCAACTAAGGCGAATTGTGTGAAGTGTTTGTACTAACTCTTGAATATTTTCTTTGTCAAGGAATGGTTCTTTACAAGAGAATATTATATGTCAAGAAGTCAGTAGGAGTCTTAAAGATCTTGAAAAGTTTCAAGAACTAATCAACAATAAAACATGTTGTTTCCCACTAGCACACAACTTGAGGTTTATAGCCCATCGTGTTGATACTTTCTTATTTTTGTACCCATTCCAGTTAAAGTTGACTCTACATGTGAGTTTTATGAGTCCTCAATTGTTTTCATAACAACCTAAAAGCAATGGTAGACCTTGTCCTTCCATGTGGCAAGAAGTTAAGGTTGAGCAAGTTCAGTCCATATGATTTTGGATTTGTCACTAACCTTGTCTTGTGATTATGGTTATGACAAATTCACATGGATAAGAAGACATACACCATAAAATCTAAGTGCCATAAGGTTTCTCTCCGAATCATGAAAATGATGGTGAGGAAATGCTTTCGTTGAATAGATTTTAGGTAGATAGTTGCATTCTCAAAGTCGTTAGTGGAGCGTGCATGGTTAACTGGCACACTAACATGGACTTGTGAGAAATGGCATATGTCTAAACATTTGAGACTATGATTACGGCATCCCTTTTCATAGTTCTAAACAGTTTTTAGATACTCATATTAGCTATCTAAGGAAAGGTGTATGATTTTGATAAAGTATTATCAAAGCATCTAGTATTATAAATCTGAACTTTGGTAAGAAAGTCAATAAAGTATTGATTTCTAGAAATCCTGCTAATTTCTGGATACATGTCAAAGCTAGTGGGAGCATAATTGTTATGTTAATAATTATCATGTTAGTGGGAACATGATATTATGATAAGTGTCACATGTTAAATTTTTTAATCATAATAGAAAACAAAAGTTTCAATTGGAAAAAGTTGTTTTGCTATAAGTAAGGGAGAGGAAATTATACTTCATTTCAAATCTAAAAGCATAGATTGAGATTTTAATCACCTTTAGTCAAGGATATATATATATATATATATATATATATATATATATATATATATATATATATATATATATATATATATATGAACTTTATGTTGGAATGGTTCACAATAAGGAAATTCTATATATATATATATATATATATATATATATATATATATATATATATATATATTGCGATCTCAAAATTCGATTATGATTACGGTATCCCTCTTCATAGTCGAATTATGAATACATGGCAAATAAAAAATATTTTAGCAAAAGACTTGTCTAGGATCATGTCTTTATGTGAGACATCATGAATCGTGTCCCATATGCTTCGGATATAGGATCGATTACATGTGCTATAATATTTATCCTTTGTAAATTTTTCAGATGCCTAGGGCATTAAGAGGGAAAAAGGTCTAGAGTTGGATATGACTAAAATGATTAAGAAATTGCCGATGCCAATTTGAGGTTTACCAAAGATTGGTTTCTCATGCACAGTTGGAAGTATGGTGTAAATTTTGGAAATGACCATATTGACATATTCTAAAAGGAGGCAACTCTTGTTCAGAAGTGATAGTCAAAATGGGAATATGGAAATGTTTCCATATGTGGAAGTTATTCATTACATCTATGTAAGATTAGAAAAATTAATGCAAGAAGGATATTTAAAGGAATGTACTTTGAATTTGATACTTCATTTCCATGGAATTGCTCTCCATTGGAATAGTTTGTAAATGTATGTTGCAAAGTCTTTCCGACTTTTGTGCATAATCATTATAAGAGGATCAATGCATATAAGTTTAGAATCTAACAGATTTCGGTAAATGGTAGGAATTTGGAATTCTTACATTTACCATAAGGATTTGGGATTGTGAAATGAGCATCATTGGAATCATCTTCAATTGGTTTATTTCACAAAGTAAGGATCATAGACAAACATAGTGTGCATACTTGGATTATGGCATAACTATTGTTTGGATATACATAGTGGGCATGCTTGGAGCATCGGATGACTATTATTTTGATTCAAGTATAAAGTTCATTATTTGAAACATTAAATAATGTGTAATCAATATGGTATTTAAATAAAAGGTGTTTTATTTACTCGCAAAGGTGCTTGGGGACATATAGGATTAGTATTATTCTTCTGTTTCACTTTGCATATTTTGACCTCCTTAATAACTAGGTTATTCAAACTATCCACAGTCAATCATACTTGGAAGTAGATATGAATCAAGACTATCATGAATGAGTGTGTAGTTTGTCTAGGTGACCTAGACATAGTTGCAGAATTCATAAGTGCTCCTGGAATGAGATTCGAGTATTGGATTAAACCCACACTCATTTGAATCACTTCATAGATTTTATCACCAGTGATCATGAGATGATAATATCTTATATTCTTCAAACGAAGACGTGTTAGTTATAGTTGCACGTCGGTTGCACATTGACATATGTAAACGCAACCAGTAACTTGGTTGTATTAAACATATTGTTGTGTGTAATTTGATGGTTAAGTACAAGCAAACATATGGGTTGAAGTTTATCCATTCCTCTTACCCTTGGAGGGATAAAAGCGATATCTGTGGGCCCCCCAATAATTTAGTGATGACAAATGTAAGTGCTTGGCAAGGCCTGGACTGATTTGATTTGTTCAATTAGTCAGTCGTCAAAAATCGGAAATCGGGAAACAAAAAATGGACAAAGAGTATGATTATAATCCATGTCTCGGTCCATATGATATCTAGAATGGAGGAATATATGATCCCTTATCTAATGGACATGTCATTGACTAGCTCAGATTTCGACAGCAGCTTTTAAAAGCTACGATTTCTAGTCGGGATCTTGGAGTCATATATTCAATAATAGTTTTAGAGTTATCTAAGTGGGAGACTGTTGGATTAGATTTCCATGCTTATAAATATTATTGGTATGTACTCAACTTGAGAGTAGCATGGTCCATTTGGGTTGCAAAACACCAGGACAATTTGTTAGAATTGACTTTTTAGAGAAGGTTATATATAAAATCATATGTTTTAATTAGTATTGATTAAGAATTAATTTGGAATTAATTTAGTGATCAAAATAGACTAATTAAATCTACGGGGACTAATTATGGTAAATAGTTATATTTATATGTGTTGGGCTTATGATATATGTTGGACCAAGTTGATGTATGGATACATAAATAGTTGGGCCACATGAACCATGGATCATAAAACCCATGGATATGGATTTGGGCTATACCCATAACCCTTGGGATCCAACACATAAATACATTCTTCATGACCTAAAAATGCCAACACGAAGTGCTCTTTCTCTTAGGGAAATATGGAGGTGATTTGGTGCATGGAATTATCTCTCCAGAGTCACCTTCGTTCTAAGTGAGTTGTGATTCCATTTGAGGTGCAACACTTGGGGCACTAAGTTCATAAAGGCTAAAGTCTTTCCAGCAACATCAAATACATCAAGACTTCAAGCCACATAAAAGGTATGTTATCCTAACTAGTATCTTGTATTGTTTATGACAAGTTGCATGCTAGTTATAGGTTTAATGCCTTAGAAACCATTTGCATGTATAATTAGTGAAAACATATCTCCAAGGTATTTAGGGTTGTATGTTCACCATAGGATGTTGTAGTATACAAAAACCCATCAAATTCTCCCCCACTTAATTTATATTTCATCCTCGAAATTTCCCCTAATTCACAGTTACGTTTACACAATCAACCTGATGATCAAGATGGGAAATTATGTACATAAAATAACCTTCGTAAGTAAACCGAAACCCGAATCGAAACTTCTATCCTGAAAGTATACCCAAACCTCCAATCCTTGCAAGCTACCTATGCCTTCTGAGTCCTGAAACCTACTTCATCCTGACTTTCTGACAGCTCGACCGTGTTGAAACCACTTTCTACCAAACTCTCAACAAGTTGCAGACCAATCATAACACTTCCAACAATGATCTATCCAGATCTGCCGAAACCATTCTCCAAATAGTTTCTCAAATCCATTGAAGAACGAATCCTAAACCTCTCAAATGGAAACCAACCCACTTATCTAAAATCCTAAACCTAGGTTTCAAAGGTCTACCCCCCCCCCCCCTCTCAGACTTTCCGCACCGAACTGCCACCAAATCAACCTCATAGAGTCTCGCCTCACATAATTCGCTTATAATCCCTAATCATATGGTTATCTCAAAGGGAACAAGGTCATTGTCCATATACCGCTACAGAACACTTATACCTGACAGAAGGCTCAAATAATCCTTCAAGTAGAAGATTCATTCCTGAAACGGTTAGGATCAGACAAGAGTTGCACAATAGGGTGAAATCAATTACTCTAAGATTACTTAATCCATGTATGAGTAACTCTGCATTACCAAAACACCCAGATGCTCCTCGTGCACATGAAAACCCAATTTGCTAGTACTGCCCAAAACACTGAAACTATCTGAAACTGCAGGCTTCCTTCTGGCTGCTTTACCAAAATCAACCGAGACTTCCATGGTCCCAATTTGTCTACCCGCATTCAAAATACTAGATTCATGCCTGGTTGCTATGCCAACCAGCAATCTTGCAGTCATCCCACACGACCTCCGAAGGCAACTTCGATTAGCAGCAACTGCCCTAACTATATTGCCACTCATGGGTCCATCAATCCTTCTGGTCCATCCGATCATAGTAGCCTCACAACCTATAACCACCGAATCCAATGCGAAAAGTGAATGCTACCAAAATAATTGTAGTCTTACATAAAACCCGGTCTCCAACGACCTACCGTTTCCTGATTCTAATCATATTGTGGTCTAGCCACAATCTTGCGAATTGTCCCACCCTGGCCTAATCATCTGAAAGAATTCGTGAATTTGATGGGTCATCCCGCAGTCTCAAAACACTTCCCATACTTCTGGCCGCTCGTGAATGCTACGTCTACCCCACAGTCTTAAAACACTTCCCATACTTTCTAACGATTAGTGAATGTTACGGCTCCCCCATAGTCTTACAACACTTTCACCCAAACTGACTACTAGTGAATGCTACGGCTCCCGCATAGCCTTAAAACACTTTCACCCCAACTGACTACTAGTGAACGCTACGGCTCCCCCATAGTCCTGCAACACTTTCACCCCAACTGACTACTAGTGAATGTTACAGCTCCCCCGTAGTCTTACAACACTTTCACCCCCAACTGACTACTAGTGAATGTTACGGTGCCCCCATAGTCTCACAACACTTTCACCCCAATTGAATACTAGTGAATGCTACGGCTCCCCCATAGTCTTGCAACACTTTCACCCTAATTGAATACTAGTGAATGTTATGACTTCCTTGCAGTCTCACAACACTTTCACCTAACCATATTCGCAGCCCCATGCCTTACCCCCAATCTATCAATTCAAATACACTCAGAGTTAAGCACACACTCAACCGAACACCCCATGTAGAGCATGAATTTGCCTAAGACACTGCCCTAGTTCCCTGAAGCCTGCAATAAATCACCAAGAGAACACGATCTCAATGTTGGTAAGTTTCATGGACTTCCAACTCACACAACTCTCAATCCTAATAGCCGCTTGGGTTGTCTTTCTTCCTGACGAGGATACGAAACCTATCCTAGTTTCAAAACCACCCTTGCTTCTGAATCTTGGGATGATTCTCCCCCACTTTGAATCGACTAAATTCTTAAAGCACATGAGAATTGAAGGAGTCCCAATCCTTCTTACCTTACAACGATTGGCACGAAGACAACTAGCGCATGCCAACTAGTGCTCCATCACTAGCCAATCCCCCAAAGACCAGACAACTTCTAAAGACTAGATGAACACTTCCCGAATCCAAGCAAAACCAATAGCCCCTGATGCTTCAAATGATACCACACTCAAGTCTTGATGACCAACAGACAGATGCTACAACCAATACCTCAGAAACGAGCCACTTCCCTTGGTGCTTTCATCAGCCAATCAATAATGGTTACTAAAATTGCCGAATCCTGATGATGCTGAATAACTATCCTGTAGAACCCTGTCTGCATACCATCTATATAATACCTCTGAACCGATCTTCACCATAAACTAAGATAATACTGAACACTCCCAACCCACAAATAGGGAAATGACCTTTTGCTAACCACTAATAATTCATAGCATGCAAATGGAATATCACATCACTTGAAGATTTAACCTATACACAAGCTGCGAAACAAACCCAGAGATACACTTACCTAAACCCTTAAAATGAAAAATCCCATCGTGGAGTTTCTTGCAGGTTCTGCACTGAATCCGGCCCTACTGGGTTCTCAAAATATGATTTGAAATCTTGGGTCTCTTCCCGGGACCCTCCAATATATGCAACTGATCTGGTCCCCTCTTCCTAATGTGCTACAAATTAATCTCCCGCTCTCGGGCTCTAGAAATCGTATAATTGATGGTCTCGCACCCCGAGATACTCACGAACTCCCTAATATTATTCCACAGTATATCATGATACCTCACCTTCTTCGTTTCCTTATCTGCTGCATACTACGGTACCAAATAATCCCTCTCCCTAAACTTGGCTGGGGTCTATGCCACAGTCTCAGTAGTCTAGCGAAGATCCAGAAACTCTTATGCCAACTGCTGCGCCTCAATCATTGGGGCAAACTTCACCCAGAATCTAGTCGAATAGTCATCCTATGTGAAAGACTCTATAAAATGGTTTGGTCTAGGCATAGTCGTAGTTAGCAGTAGAAATGTAATTGTTCGTGTTTTGGTTTTGAGTTTACGGTGTTTATAGTTAAAATGAGTTTACGGCCGTAAACTCTTTACAACTGTAAACACCTGACCGTAAACACATGACCGTAAACTCTTTACGGTCTCTAGTAAAGTCTTTAAATAGCGAGTTGTGTCAGTTTTTGTGAGTTGTTGATGCTCTCGTATACTTCCAAGTTGTATCAGACGTTTTACCGTATAAAAGCGTATGCAAGCTTGGTATTTTGTCCTTGATTGGTTTATTGATTCGTGTTTGCATCTGTTATTGTCTTTGATCGTTGGTAGATCTATTTTTCGGGACTTTACAATTGGTATCAGAGCAATACCAGTGTCAAAGGCGTTCAACAGCTGCGTTTTCAATTGAATCGACATCCACTGCAGTTTAGAGAGATCTATTTTAGTCGAAATCAAGGTCTCCTGAAGTTTACGGCCTTAGTTTACGGCCGTAAACTCTACTTCACGGCCTCATCTGCACTCTTCGAAATCGATAGTTTTTCACGTCACTCAAGCCTTCGTAATCACATCTTAGTTCTGGGATTTAAATTGAGCTTTGTTTTAAAATTAAAATCGAACTTTTATTTGAATTTCATTGACCGTAAACTAAATCATTCGCGAAAATTGACCTTCTGTTAATCGAAATTTACACCATTATTTTTTCGGAGTTTAAATCAACAAGTATTCTTGGACTGTAAACTCTAGTTTACGGCCTAGAGTTTACGGCTTATAGTTTACGGCCTAAAGAGCTCACGGCCAAGGTAGTTGATTTTATAAAATTGAAATTAATAATTGCATTAGTCTTAAAACAAAATTAATTCTTGACCGTAAACTCTAGTTTACGGCGTAGAGTTTACGGCCTAGTGTTTTCTGCATAACCTTACACGACAAAATCAACAATTTTATAGTCTTAACTTTTTTAATAATATATATATATATATATATATATATATATATATATATATATATATATATATATATATATATATATATATATATATAATAAAAAAATAATAAATAAATAAAAAATAATAATAATAAATAAATAAAAATTAAATAAAAAAATAAAAAAATGGATACACAAAATTCAATTCAATACCAAGAGCTTGATGCTGTGATGGGTACAACCACGCGAATTCCAAGACTTATGTCAGCTGATGGTTTCCCCGAGTGGAAATATAGAATTGAGAAGTATATAAAGATGAAAGACTTTAAGATTTGGAAATGTGTTTTAAGGGATCCAGTCAGAATCACCACTACAGTTGGGGGAAAGGTGGTCGACAAGGCAATTGACACATATACTGATGAAGACTTTGAGATTGTGGAAGAACAAGAAAAGGCATTGGCCATTTTGACTGGCTTTATCTCCAGACATTGCTCAAGGATTCAGAGAGTATACTTCTGCCAAAGCTCTGTGGGAAGCTCTCATTGAAGTATATGAGGGAAATGAAGACATGCGGGAAAGTCGCCAGGATATGCTGAGACAACGCTTCAATATGTTTAATTATGTTCCTGGAGAAACTCTCGAAGCTCAACTGCAGAGATTTACCACTCTCAACACTGAGATGACTGTGGCAGGGATTTTCTATACAAAGTCAGAGATTAATAAGAAGCTACTAAATGCTCTCCCAAAATCTTGGGACATGAATGTAGCAGTAATCAAGAAGACTAAGGATCTTAATCGATTGTCCTTAGTTGAAGTGATGGCTGTCATCAAAGCGTGTGATATTGATGACAAACAGCGAGAGATCAATCATGTGAACTCATACTCATCTGCCAATCTTGTCATTTCATCTAATAATGCTCTCTCTTCTTTCTCCTATGCTTCTGCAGGTTCATCTTCGTCTGCAACGGTCATTCCTTACCCACAAGGACAACCAATTGCATCTACCCAATACAAGCTCGTGATTGCCCACACCCTGATAGGAGGGTTAACAATGACAGAACAATGTTTGCAGTTGGGAATAATCGAAGCAGTGGTCAAGCAAACAATGAAAAGGCTATGGTTGCACAATCATTTGACTGGGATGATCAAATACAAGCTCTAAACTTGTCTGGACCAGAAAATGCTCATTTAGCACAAGTGAGGGATGACGCTCAAGCAAGGACTGCAGCAGCTGATGACAACATGATGAAACTACAATTTGGCTTGATGGTATCCTCTTCCCATGAACCCAATTCATACAAGGTAAGTTTTCCATCATGCTCTAAGGCTTGTATAGATTATGTGAAAACTTTACAGGATAAAATTGAGACATTAGGTGATGAATTAGAAAATCTTAGGATTCTTCGTGAACTCAATGACAAATTAATAAGAGACGTAGAAGACCTTAGATATGAAGGGTATCGACTTCGAAAAGGACAAAAACCACTTAAAGCTCAACTAGAATAAAAAATTAAAGACTTTAGAAGACTCCAGGAAGACTACAGTAATAAATGTGAAAATTACAATTATGTAGTCAAACAAAATGTTGAGCTTGTGGCTGAAGTTGAATCTTTGAAAGGAAACCTTGAGACCGCCAAACTTGACGTCAGAAAATATGATTTCTCAAGTGAGGTGGTTGCAAATATGATAGACCAAAGTCTGCAGTTTAAAAGGAATCAATCAAAAGGTCTAGGATATAATCATGTACCTCCTCCCTTCAATCATTCATACATGTCGAAGCCCTTGTCCAAAGAAGAGATTGCCAATGAATCATTTATGATTTATGGCAAGCCCTCCGGTTTTGTTTCAGGAGGATTTATTAATGTTGAAACTACTGACATTTTTACTTCTCCTGCAGATCAATCCTTGAATCAGTCAAAGCACAAAGTTGAAGGATGTGTTTCTGAAAACAAAATCGAGTCCAAACCTGAAGCTTTTAGTTTAAATAAAGAAAATTCTTTGTTAAATGTTTTAAGTGACAATTTTTCTTGTGGTGTTTTAAATTATTCTGATACAGTAGCTGCTACCTCTGATACAGTTTTGAAAGTTTCTAATATGTCTGATAAGCCTTTGAACAGTTTGATTGATAATTTAAATATATGTGATAAAAATGTTGAGATACCATTAGTCTCACAACCCTCAATAAATACAACACCCGCATTTGCCTCACAACTTGATAATACTGCATTTTTTTGTGAGACAAGCAAGGGTGTTTGTGGGGAAAACAAATCTGACGAATATAGCACAAGTTCTAATAATAATTCTCAGATTTGTTTTAATTGTGGCACTAAGGGTCATATTGCTAGAAATTGTCTTAATCGAATGTTTGTGAGTTATAATCTTCCAAGAGGAGAGAACGAATTCAGAGGAAGATCATTAAATAGAAATTCCTCTAGAAATCGCTCTCGAAATGATTATTGGGTAGATAAAAGAAATAGAAAAAGGGATATATTTCATAGTCATAAAAGGTTTTTTAATCACCTCGTCCTGAACAGTCTGCCAAAAAGGAGCATAGCCATGCAAAGGTCAAGCTCATCCCAAAGCAATAATGGATCTTCAGCCAATTCTGGTAGAAGTAACTCATGCTTTAAGCAGATTGTCAGACATAAGATGACAAAGTTAACTGAATTTTTCAAAAAACCTAATTATATATGGAAACCCAAATCTACTCCCAATACATCATCTGTATCCTCAGAGAAGTTCATGTGCAATAAAAGTGAGAAAGCATCGGGATCACCCAGGAAGATAATGACCTGGGTACCCAAATCTAATTAAACCCACCCATTTTGCAGGGGCAGTTGCGGGGAAATGTCGTCAGACCATGGTTCGTCGACAGCGGCTGTTCCCGGCACATGATAGGAGACATCACCCAATTGAACGAAATTCAATCCTTTAATGGGGGATACGTCTCTTTTGCAGGTGGAGATAGAGGAAAAATTACACAAAGTGGCACGATATCAAATGGAGTTTTGAGTTTTGAAAATGTAAATTTCGCTCCAGAGCTAAAACACAACCTGCTAAGTGTTTCGCAAATCTGTGACAAAGGCTATTCTACGCATTTCGTCGACAAAGAATGCATGATATTAAAGCCAGGTTTTGTCATCCCTGAAGAATGGATTCTCGTAAGGTCAAAAAGGGATGCAAATGCTTATATTATTGATATGAATAGCAATCTTCCAAAGCAGGTTACTTGTTTGTTCTCCAAGATCTCTGAGCAAACCGCAATGTTATGGCACCGAAGATTAGGTCACGCCAATGCCAAAAATCTCAATCGTCTTGCCAAGAATGAGATGGTCCGTGGATTACCTGTCAAAGATTTTATCACGTTTGAGAAATGTGTGTACTATGCTCAAGGAAAGCATCATCGAAAGCCACATTTACCGAAGCAAGTTAACTCAATAAGTCAGGTTCTACAACTTCTTCACATGGACCTATTTGGTCCAGTGAATGTGCTAAGCATCAATAGGAGTTCCTACTGTCTAGTTGTTATTGATGAGTTTTCTCGCTTTACGTGGGTTTTCTTTCTATCCAATAAAGCTGGCGTCACTGAATTGATCAAGAGGTTCATCATACTTGTTGAGAATCTGACCAATCATAGGGTGAAGGCTCTTCGCACTGATAATGGAACAGAATTTAAGAATTCTGTTCTCAATCACTTCTGCTCTGAGAAGGGGATCCTACGTCAATTTAGTTCCGTTCACACACCTCAACAAAATGGTGTTGCTGAGAGGCGAAACAGAACACTTAAGGATGCTGCAAGGACGATGTTGTGTGACTCCAAGCTCCCAGTTTTCTTTTGGGCAGAGGCAATAAACACTGCCTGTTATGTTTAGAATCGAGTACTCATCAACAAAGCTCAAATGAAAACTCCATATGAAATTTACTATGGTCACAAACCGTCAGTTAGTCATTTTCGAGTATTTGGCTGTCCTTGCACCCTTCTTCACCTAGATGCCAATCCGAAGTTCAATGCCAAAGCTGACGACTGCTATTTTGTTGGGTGTGCTGCACGTAACGCTTATAGAGTATACAACAAGAAAACCAAACAGATGGTGGAATCCTATGACGTGCGTTGGTTGGAAGAGAATGAGGCAGACGTAAGAGTGGGTCCGGACTCGTTATTTGATTACACGTCACTCTTCAAATCCTTAAACGTGTGTTCAAATGATGTCTCAAGAACTGATTCGCATTTGAAGAGTACCTCTGAAGATGAAGTCGAAGAAGTTGTATACAAACCTGTATCTAAACCTTCCGATTCACTGAAAGGAAAGTCTAAAGCTTCCACTGAATGGAAGTCCTACGAATCACACAAGGGAGAGTCTTCTGCTCCAATTGAGGGGGAGTCTTCTGCTTCATCTGAAGGGGAGCCGTCTGCTGAAATTGAAGGAGAATCTTCTGCTACTTCTCAAGGGAGGTCATTATTGGACCATGTCACTCCTCAATTAGACCACATTGATTCTTCGAATGTTGAATCGATACCTTCCGCTTTATTAGAGAAAGAGTTCATTCCAAATGATGCTTCCGCTGTCTCTTCAACTCTGATGGAATTACTCTTTCCTGACCTTATTGCGGATGAGTATGTTGTAGCACCATCCATTTCTTCTCAAAAAGCAAACGAAGGAGGTCTGAACATTCACACTCTACCTGTCTCCATCAATGACATTTGCCTAGAAATACCCTCTAGGATTCAACGAGATCATCCGCTCTAGAATGTTATTGGCTAGCTAGACAGTGGTGTTAATGTTGGATTAATGTCTAAGTCCATAACTATAATTGGTAAGACTTGACCCGACCCGGCATGGTCCATTTGGGTTGCATGGCATCATGCACTTGGATAGACTATAATGAGAGAAATAAGACACTTACGGTTATTAATATATTATAAGTTCTAGTATATTAATAATAAGAATAATGAGATTATTTAATTAGTATTGATCAAGAATTAATCTAGAATTAATTAAGTGATCAAAAGAAGACTAATTAAATATATGGGTTGATTGTGTAAATCATTCATTCTTATATATGTGGGCTTGTGATCCAAGATTCCTTATGTTGGACTAAGTCCATGGGGTGACCCATGGATACTCCATGGAGGTTAAAATCCATGGAGCATAAGGAATGGGTAAAGTCATGAGTTACATGGTGTAACCCTAATAGCCACCATATAAAAGAAACCCATGGCTCAAGAAATCGTGACTAACACTATGTGTATGTATGAGGGCTACACGATTTCATGAAGTGTTCTAATTTCTCTCTAAGTTATTCCAAGTGCTTATGGTGTTGTGTGAACCATTTGAGGTGTCACACTTGGGGCACTAAGCACTCAAGCTTCATGGAGACAAGCACCATTAAAGAGGTATATATTCTATCTTGTTATATTGATATTTTGTATGCTAGATTAGGATAATACCTTGGATGTTCATATTCGCATGTATAATAGAGAAAACATAGATCCAAGGTATTTAGGGTTGCATGTACACTTAGGAGTGTTAGAATGCTCATAACCCAACAGTGGTATCAGAGCCTAGGTTTGTTTTCTTGTTATACCTGCAATAGAAGCTGAAAAATCGAGTTTTGATGCTGTCAGCCCAGCTGACTCGCCGAGTCCATGAAGGGACTCGACGAGTCCAAGGCAAAATGCATCCAACTCGCCGAGTTGTGTTCATGCACTCGACGAGTTGGACCCCAGACAGCATATCTTCGAGGTTTTTGGCTAGAAATGGACTAGGAACATTACCCTAAGTTGTTTTGAACTTATAAACTTGTTTTTAAATGTGGTAATGTTCATGCTAATCTATTTTTTAAGATAATTGTCAATAGATTCATGTTTTGTATTAGTTTAAAGGTTAGACTAATTACATGAAAAAGTTTGATTTGAATTATCTTGTTCTTATGAGTTGCTTAGATTAATAGAAAAGTTGAGTGAAAAAGTTGTTTTCAATCCAAATTAATCTAAGAGTTGAGTATAAAATGTGTTTGTGTAACTTATCCTTAAGTTACATGAAGAGTCACATTAAAGACTCATAAAACTCATAAAGTTGGCAAAGGTTACAAAAAAAAAAAGATGAAGAGTCTTGTCCTTAAGTTATGGAGGTTCAAGAGTCACTTCATTAATAAATAAATAAATAAAATATGTAACCTTAATTAATTCCATAAGTTATAAAATAAAGAAAAGATTAATTCTTTATTAGTTTAAAGTCTTCCATAATTTGTCCACAAGTTATGGAACTTGAAGAGTTTTTGGATTAAAACTACTTTAAATACATAAGTTATGGAATTAATTAGTTTTGAATAGTTTCAAAACTTGCCCTCAAGTTTTGGAATTTGTAAAGTTTTCTCTTATGAATACTTTAATTCCAAGTTAGCCCTTAGAATTTTAAAAGTTAAAATTCAACCCTTATACTTTATAATATTATAAGATAATAATATTTATATGTATAAGAGTAAAGTCGGTCTTACCGCTAGTACGCCTCATTCACGAAGCCGGTCTATAAGGTGGGTATAAGGTTGTTGCCTATAAAATGGCAACTTAATGGGTGTTCACTCTCACCCACCGCTCGCTTGACTGGTGGAGGGTCGTTAGCCGAACGGGTTTGACATGACTATAATTCTCCCTTCATTAAAAGTATTAATGATAAATACTAAGTAACTAAACTTTTAATAATACCCAATCTTAGTTACTTAGAAAAATGTGAATAAGGTGCTAATCATAGTATCGATGGAGCGTGTGTGGTTAACCGGCACACCGATTGAGGGGTAAACACTTAAGGGTACCCAGTAATTTGCATGGTTACTTCACACCTTGTTTTGTGATCCTCGGCATCCCAGTCACAAAACCTGAAGGGCACACTCGAGATTGAAACATGCCATTGAACAGTTCAATGAATCTCAAAAGATCTAGGAGTTTCAAATCCAATTAAAACCTAATAATACATTTCGTTTATCTTGGTGGAAATTGGTGAATCGTCATTCACCTACCTTCAAATTGTTTTATAGCTTGGATTACGGCATACCTCTTCAAAGATCAACTATCTTGAATATCTCCCATAACATGTCTGGATTAGACATTTATGATCTTCCCAAATCTCTTGAAACAAGCTTTCCTAAATGAAGATGATGTCCCATGGAAATCATACTTCTGTACCTCCTCCAAATTATTCTCCCTACCCGACAAGTTCTTGAAAAGTTTAAGGTCACTCAAGCCCTATTGGCAAGGCAAGGTCTAGGTGTGATCACATCTTGGAGATGTAGTCACATATTGACAAGCAGGGAGAGTTGGGTGTCAAAGTCTTGAGAAAGTTAGTGGCTCAACTACTTTCTAAGTCACATAGTGAGTTCTTTTGGAACACCTATGAAACAGACTATGACAAGACCCTTAATGATCTCATCTATTGTTAAGATCAACTTCCTGAAACTTTATGGACATTGACAATGGTGACACTGGAAATACAGGAAAAAAAGCATTCTCTTCTCAATGGAAAGGGATCGGCCATAGTCAACTCGGTTGACCAAATGGTAAAGAGAAAAGTCTAAGTCTGTGATAGTCTCGTGTATCATTATCAAAGGGTCCATATGTTTATATTGCCAAAGGAAGGGTTATTAGTTGCGAAGCTGCCAAATTTACCTAAGGATGTTAAAGTCAATAAGATTGACTCTACTTCAGGTAAAAGTCCACTACTCTAACTCTGTTAAGTTTCTATTCTGAGATTCCGGATACATGATGTGACTGGGTCACATGGTAATATTTTAAGAATCAAAGAAAAGTAAAGGAACTTAAAGAAAGAATATGCTGAATCTGATCGCATAGATGGATTTCTATCACGTAGTTTGAAGATCGGATTCTTGAGCTACTTCTTAGGAGTTATGAGATATTGCTAAGGAATAGACAACAACAAGTTTTCGTATGGATTGTAAGGATAAGTTTTTCCGCATAGTTTTAAAATAAAAAGAAAATTTTGATTTTATTTATTTTAAAATATCCTTACAATGGCATTTGAGGAAAAATTGTTGCTTATACAATTCCATTAATAGCAAGAGTGGAAATATGAAATTGATTCTTTCATTTGTGGTAATGTCTAAATTTACCAAACAAGGAAAGATTCTCATCATCCAAAGTCTCAATTGGACCGGGACTTGGAATCATGCAAATTCTATAGCATGATGGATGAGAACTTTCAAGTATTGGAAAATTAAGACTAATTACTTATTCACATGAATGTGTGAGTCAAGTAATGGACTAAGGGGTCGAGTACATAGTCATGTGCACTGATTAAGTCCTCCACAAAAGATATAAGGCTATTCGTCATAGTTTACTAAAGCTCAGTAAATATGATTATACTTACAAGCTTAAGTGTAACTCTGAGACATTGAAAAGGTTCCAATGCATGGCAGAGCGAATAAGAAGAATCAAATTAGGCAGAAGGATAAAAGTTCTCAAATCTGAAAAGATGAGAGAGTACTTTAGTATCAGCTTTGTGATCATCTTAATGATTAAGAAACCATATCAAAATTTGTTCTCTAAGGAAGTCTTAGTGCATTCTTATGACTAAGAAGAAGGGATCTTGAATTGTTGAAATGGTTAAATCAAGAAGATGAGTCATACTTCGTTCCAATACAAGTCTTAAAGTCATACTCCAAGATTGTAACTTGAGTGACATGTCTTTAAGAAGGTTTAAAAACACGTGTCAAATGTAAGAGTAAAAGTTTTCTACTCTTGTACATTTGAAATTGGTAAGTTGTGATGTTTTGGATAAAAACAAAGATCAACTTAGGCCAATTATGTGAAGTGTTTGTCTTGATTAGAATCCACACTATCTCTTGAATGTCTGACAAGGAAGTCTTATATGTCAAGAGGACAGTGGGAGTCTTAAAGGTCTTGAAATTCTCAAGAACTAATCAAGAATGAAACCTGAAGTTCTTCACTAGCACACGACTTGAGGTTTATAACCTATCGTGTTGACATATTCTATGCCCATTCTAGTTAAAGTTGGCTTTGCATATGAGTTCTTAGAGTTCTCAATGTGTTGCACAACAACTTGGAAGCAATGGTAGGCCCTTGAGCTGCCAGGTGGCAAGAAATTAAGATTGAGTTCAATCCATATGGTTTTGGATTTGTCATTATCCTTGTCTTGTGATTATGGTTTTGACAAATTCATATGGGTAGGAACTCATACACCATTAAATCTAAGTGTCATAAGGTTTCTCTCCGATTCATGAAAATGATGGTGAGGAAACACTTCCACTAAGTAGATTTTAGCTAGATAGCAATTGTGATCTCAAAGTCGTTAGTGGAGCGTGTGTGGTTTACCGGCACACTAACTTGGACTTGTGAGAAATGGCAAAGGTCAAAACGATCAAGACTATGATTACGGCATCCCTTTTCATAGTTCTTAAAATTGTTTTGACACACCCACAAGCTATCTAAGGAAGGTGTATGTTTTTGATAAAGTTTTATCAAAACAATCTAGTATCAGAAATCTGAACTTTGGTAAGAAAGTCAATAAAGTATTGATTTCTAGAAGTCCAGTGATTTCTGAGTACGTGTCAAAGCTAGTGGGAGCATAAGTGTTATGCTAATAATCATCATGTTAGTGGGAGCATGATAATTACGATAAGTATTGCAAGCTAGCAATGTTAATTATAGAAAACAAAAGGTTTCAACTGGGAAAAAGTTGTTTTGCTATAATTAAGGGAGAGGAAATTATACTTCATCTCAAATCTATAAGCTTAGATCGTGAGGTTTTAATCATTTAGTCAAGGATATATATGAATTTCATGTTGAAATGGCTCAACATAAGGAAATTCTGTATATGGGTCCATTATTTGCGTTCTTAAATTCGATTATGATTACGGCATCCCTTTTCATAATCTGAATTATGAGAACTTGGCAAATTGAAATGGAAATGTTATAGCAAAAGACTGGTTTAGTCTTTATGTGAGACATCATGAATCGTGTCCCATATGCTTCGGATATAGGATCGATTACATGTGCTATATTCATCCTTTCTAAAATTTCCAAATGCCTGGGGCATTAAGAAGGGAAAAGGTTTAGAACTGGATATGACTAAAAAGGATTAAACAATTGTCAAGAACAATCTAAGGTTTACCAAAGATTGGTTTCTCAAGGACAATTGGAAGTATAGTGATAATTCTGGAAGGACCATATTGACATAATCTGTAAGGAGGCAACTCTTGTTCAGAAATGATAGTCAAAATGAATCTGGAAATGTTTCAAAGTCAGAGATTTCAATCTGTTTAAGATTAGGAAACTTAATGCAAGAAGGATGTTTCCAAGGAGTTGATCTCCTTTGGAATGCTCTGTAATGATTGTTGTTCAGTCTTTCTGACTTTGTGCATAATCATTACAAGAGGATCGATGCATATAAGTTTAGAATCTAACAGATTTCAGTAAATGACATGAATTTGGAATTCTTGCATTTGCAGTAAGGATTTGGGAGTGTGAAAAGAAAATCATTGAAGCTATGTTCAATAGATCTAGTTCACAAAGTAAAGATCATAGACAAACATATTATGCATACTTGGTGTATGGCATGACTAGTGTTTAGAAAAACATAGTGTGCATGCTTGGAGCATGGGACAACTATTGTTTTAAATTCAAGAATAATGTTGATAGCTGAAACAATATACAATAAATAATGTGTAATCATATGGTGATAAATAAAAACTGTTTTATTTATATTCATAAGTTCTGAGACCATATTGGATTCAATTATTATTGTGTTTCACTTTGCAAGTTTTGACTTCCCGAATAAACTAGGTTATTATTCCGGAATGACTAAGTTATTCAAACCATCCACAGTCGGTCATATGTTGGAAGTAAATATGAATTAAGACTGTCATGGGTTGGCTTGTAGAGGTCTAAGTTGTTGGACAAAGGGCTACAACACTCATGAGTGCTCATAAGTTCTGAGTATTGGATTCAACCCGCGCTCATTGGAATCACTTCATGGATTTTATCACGAGTGATCATGAGACGATAATATCTTATATTCTTCAAACCTAGAGATATGAGTTGTTACTATGAGTTGGTTGTACATTGATTGCACGAAACTGCATTTGGTAACTCGGTGCTATAAAACGTGTCTTTGTGTATGATTCAACAAGTAGTAGAACAAGCCATATGAGTCGAAGTTTATCCATTCCTTTTACCTTCGGGATGAAAGCGATATCTGTGGGCCCCTCGATGATTTGATGATGACAAATGGAAGTGCTCGGCCAGGCCAGGACTGATTTGATTTGTTCAATTAGTCAGTCGTCATAAATCGGAAATCGGGAAACAACTAATGGACAGAGAGAATGATTATAATCCATGTCTCAGTCCATATGATATCTAGAATGGAGGAATATATGATCCCTTATCTAATGGACAAGTCGTTGACAAAGATCAGAGTTCATCTACAAGGTCAGAGTTTGACAGAAGCTTTTGAGAGCTACGATTGCTAGTTGGTTCCTGAAGTCATACGCAATAATAGTTTTAGACTTATCCAAGTGGGAGACTGTTGGATTAATGTCTAAGTCCATAACTATAATTGGTAAGACTTGACCCGACCCGGCATGGTCCATTTGGGTTGCATGGCATCATGCACTTGGATAGACTATAATGAGAGAAATAAGACACTTACGGTTATTAATATATTATAAGTTCTAGTATATTAATAATAAGAATAATGAGATTATTTAATTAGTATTGATCAAGAATTAATCTAGAATTAATTAAGTGATCAAAAGAAGACTAATTAAATATATGGGTTGATTGTGTAAATCATTCATTCTTATATATGTGGGCTTGTGATCCAAGATTCCTTATGTTGGACTAAGTCCATGGGGTGACCCATGGATACTCCATGGAGGTTAAAATCCATGGAGCATAAGGAATGGGTAAAGTCATGAGTTACATGGTGTAACCCTAATAGCCACCATATAAAAGAAACCCATGGCTCAAGAAATCGTGACTAACACTATGTGTATGTATGAGGGCTACACGATTTCATGAAGTGTTCTAATTTCTCTCTAAGTTATTCCAAGTGCTTATGGTGTTGTGTGAACCATTTGAGGTGTCACACTTGGGGCACTAAGCACTCAAGCTTCATGGAGACAAGCACCATTAAAGAGGTATGTATTCTATCTTGTTATATTGATATTTTGTATGCTAGATTAGGATAATACCTTGGATGTTCATATTTGCATGTATAATAGAGAAAACATATATCCAAGGTATTTAGGGTTGCATGTACACTTAGGAGTGTTAGAATGCTCATAACCCAACAGTTAAAACCAGAAGTCAAAGTGGGGACGTGAATACATGTCTGTATTCTTGTTTCATATCTCAAATTGAGCCCAAGAATGTAGAGATGGCTCTAAATGAACCTAGTTGGGTGGATGCGATGCATGAAGAATTGCATCAATTTGAAAAACTAGGTGTTTGGAAGTTAATTGAGCCCAAGGGCAAAAAGTCTCTTGACACACGGTGGGTTTATCGTAACAAGCAGGACGATTCAGGGGTCATTGTGCAAAACAAGGCCAGATTGGTAGTTCGCGGATTTCGACAAGTCGAGGGTCTTGACTACACTGAGGTTTATGCCCCTGTAGCTCGGTTGGAGGCCATTCGTATTTTTTTAGCGTACGCTTCATATATGAACTTCACTGTTTTTCAAATGGATGTCAAGACTGCCTTCTTATATGGCAAGGTGAAGGAAGAAATTTACGTTGATCAACCTCCAGGATTTGTCGACTCGAAGTTTCCTAATCATGTCTACAAGTTAGATAAAGCGTTGTATGGGCTGCATCAGGCTCCCAGAGCATGGTAGGCAACCCTAACAAAGAATTTGATCGAACATGGCTATACACGTGGTACTATCGATCAAACACTGTTTATAAAGCACGATGGCTGAACGACCCCTCCTGACTCCAGATCCAGAAGGTGAACCCGTAGATCAAACTCTTTATCGATCAATGATCGGATCTCTAATGTATCTTACTACAAGTCGACCAGACATTATGTTCGCAGTCTGTCAATGCGCACGCTATCAGGCTAATCCAAAACTCTCTCATCTTATTGTTGTTAAAAGAATTTTTCGATATCTCAAAGGAAGCCCTAAATTGGGTCTTTGGTATCCGAAGAATTTTGAATTTAATCTTTATGCTTTTACTGACAGTAATTATGGAGGTTGTGAGCTTGACAGGAAATCAACTTCAGGAGGATGTCAATACCTCGGTGACAAACTAGTTTCATGGCAATGTAAGAAGCAGCACACAGTCTCGACTTCGACAACAGAGGCAGAATATGTGGCAGCATCAGCCTGCTGTTCTCAAGTTATATGGATCCAACATCAGCTGTTGGACTACGGTTTGAATTACTCAGAAACACCTATCTATTGTGATAATGAGGCTGCCATCCAAATTGCTAAGAACCCAGTCCAACACTCTAAAACCAAGCACATCGATATTAAAATTCACTTTATCAGAGACTGCTATGAACGATCTTTAATTCGAATCGAACAAGTCCACACTGATAACAATGTGGCTGACTTGTTCACAAAACCTTTTAACAAAGCTCGTTTTGATGTGCTTGTGGGATTTCTGCAAATGATACGTTTTGAGGATTAAGTTTTTTTTAATTTTTTTTCCTTGTTTAATCTTATTTTATTTTTATTTCAATTTTATTTAATTTTCGGTCTTCTTAGTTTATTTTAACATTTTACCAAGTTTCTCTTCAATTTTTTAGGTATGTTTAAATTTGCGCATTTTTGCTTAAAAACTCTCCACTATGCACAAATTTAGGGGGAGAAAGAAAATAGTGTAGTGTCATTTCAGTAAAGAATCTAAATTAGGGTTATTTCAAAGCAGCCTTCGCTGTAAGTACTGTGATGGGAAATGATATTAATAAGTGATAAAGGACGACCTGAATCGGCGTAACGTACCTACGTTGAATCATCTACGTTCTGTGCTCGATGTGCTGGTAGGCGCGAAAGATTTTAAAAGGGGACCTGAATAGGAAAGTTGAACCAAATGAATTTAAGGACTCGACAAATTTTGACCTAGTTAGATCTATTTAATCTGACATCATGACGCTCGGATAGGTTGAGCAAGGAGAGAAACACGAGAATCCACTCGTCACATTAATTGAACCCGTACTTGGAACCGTGGCTTAACTTTTCCTCGATGTGCGGATTCTGTCCTTAATTCCGGTTGGATGGGGCGACTGGTAAATTCCGATAAATTAGGTCTGTAGAAAATCGTTTTCTTTCTTTCTTTCTGTTAGTCATATGTTGTCTCCTTTGCGTGACTTATAATCCGACCTGGTACACAACATATGCAACTCTATTTCTCTACAGGATATATATATATATATATATATATATATATATATATATATATGTGTGTGTGTGTGTGTGTGTGTGTGTGAAATGTATGTGTGAAATACTTCTCATCTGTTAGCCATATGCTGTCTCCTTTGCGCGACTTCAAATCCGACCTGGTACACAGCATATGCAACCTTCTTCTTCTCAACCCCTCTGAAGTAATAAGTAATAGAATTCTGAATCTATTCACTCTCTGAATGGTTGTCTGCTCACCCGGTGTAAGGAGTACTCTGGAAGTTCTTGATGGCTGGGGCATATCAGGAAATGGGAAACACGTTCTAGTACACCCAAAATTGAACCATATAGATTGTCTATAGATCTCGCTGCTCAATTTAGGTGGACAACAATATCCCTGGTTGTAGTCAATTAAATGGTCATAAGGTAATCTCACGTAAGATTTAGGAGTTTTAATAATTACCAGAAATTTACAATCAGCTACATGCCTGAATCATGTCATTGGTAAAAGGTCTAAAAATGTCACAAATCCTTCGCGCTTAAGTGGACCACAATACTGGCAATCGGTCAGACGAAGATGTGAAGATAAGGGTACCGACAAGTAGAATAAGGCCGTCTAATAACTTTGATCCAAGCATCACAAAAGAAGTGATAGTTAAAGTGGTTCTTAATTTACTTGACGTTGATTTTTTTTTAATTTTTTTTTTATTTTTTTATTAATTCTTAATTTTTTTTCTTTTAATTTTCATTTTACTTTTATTTTTAATTTTATTTTTATTTCTATTTTATTTTTATTTTTTAATTTTAAATTTTTTACAACTTCAAATTTTATGTTAATTTTATTTTACTTTTATTTTTCTAGCATTCAAAATTATGGTGTGTTAATTTTTTTAAAAACTAATCCTCAAAAAGGTTTTTCTTAATTAATTAAAAAAAAAAAAAAAAAAAAAAAATTAGAAAGACTGGGTAGCTATCAGGCAGGAGGGTAAGAAAGGTGGAAAGGTAAAAAGGTAAAAAGGGGGAGTTCACGGCCGGAATCTCCCCACTCCACAGTTTCCGGCCGCAAACCACTCCCAAAAGCTCTCAAGTGTCGAAATTTTTTTCTTCGATTTTCGGAAAAACGAGTATATCATCGTGAAGGTAGTATCGTGTAGATCACGAATATATATTATGTTTCACGGAATCTCATCACATTGTGCTTAAAATTAAATAAACTCAAGTCGAGGAGTTTACGGCCGTAAGCTTAGGCCGTAAACTCTGAAACTTGATGATTTGGATTCGAAATTATTTTGTTATGATGCGACTTCTCATTGTGTTCTCGACTATATGCTTTTCGTTCGTCATCTCAAAGTGAAAGACCAATTTTTAGCCTGTTTTCGGTGTAGACATTCATAGGCCGTAAACTCCCAGTTTACAGCCCATGAATTCAAGTGTAACTTTTCTGGACGGTTTGAAATATTTCAATGATAATTATGCATCGTGTTTTCGAATTAGTTTCTAGGCCGTAAACTGGAGTTTACGGCCCAAGAACATTTGTCGATTCAAGCTGTTAGTTTGACTGAGTAACGATTGCTTGTTTTTCTTCGCTTAAACCGTGAACCTGATTTTTTTTGAGTTCTTTAGGCCGTAAACTAGAGTTTACGGCCCAAGAACCAAAACTGTCAAAGGGCTTAATGTTTTTTTTTAAAAAAAAAGGGGGGAAACATACATCACCAATAAATAATTTTTTTATTTTTATCAAATTTTATTGTCATATGTTTGTCAAAATAAGTTTTATCATTGGTGCAGGTTTCTTACAACTGTGTTTGAGTGCAGGAAAATGACAAATCTCAAGTTTGCAGACATGCACAATCTGGCGATAGTTCTTGCTGATCCATCTGTCGTTCATTCCGACATGCTTTCAATGATTCACATATTGCGTGAATGTTGTATTGCATCAGCATTGACAGTCAATCCGGTGATCTATCAGAACATCGTTCGTGAGTTTTGGGCGACGGCAGGGACGCAGATAGATGATGATGGAAATTTCACAGTCGCGGCGAAGGTACAAGGACGAGATATTGTAATCGATGAAAGTTTTGTTCGAAACGCGTTGCTGATTGATGATCAACCTAACTATCCAACGGAAATTGGCAAAGAAGATGTTCAGAGAATACTGCGACGGATGAGTTATGAAGGAACCTACCCGCCAACGTTGAAAAAGCTGCTTCATCCATATTGGAGATTTCTGGCTCATTTGTTCGTAAGTTGTATATCCGGTAGAAAGAGTGGGGCTGATGAAATTTCTCAATGCACAACTGGTGCATTTGTGTCTTTGGCCTCTGGAATTCATTTCAATTTCTCAAAGTTCATCCTAGAGGAATTTGTCATAAACATCTGTGCTTCTACAAGGGATACTTTTCTTCAATATCCCCGCTTCATTCAATTGTTTGTCGAGATGCAGTTTCCTGAAGTTAGGAAGTCAGGAGACACCTTGGATATGAAATCTTTGGGTCCACACACTGTGGGACTCATTAAGCAAAACCGAAGAGGAAAAGTTGTTTTTCGAGGGCGTTATCGATTGGAAAAATTCGGTAAGTTTACAGAATTGGATGAGACGCCAGTGTCATACAAATCATCAGAACCAACTTCTTCTGAGAAAACGTCTACTGAGGGTTCAACTCCAGCAAACTTTGTGATAGATGTGACTGAAGATGATGAAGATTCACCATCTCAGAGAAATCAAGGCACCTCTAGTCATGAACATGAGTCGAATGAAAGACAGGATGAAAGGGAAATAGGTACTGGTGATGATGGACGTGACTCATTTGAAGATCTTGATCTCACGGGGTTTGATGATGATGATATTGCGGCTTCTTTAGCTAGTAGTGCTAATGTTGTGTCCAATGAGATATTTGACACGATTTTTCAAAATGTCGATGATAGTGTTCTGCCGTCAACTGAGATGAGAAAATCGAACGAAGCTCTTACTTCAACGTCTGAGCAGATGATGTCAACTTCAATTCAAATGGAGGCAGTTGTGGGATGTTCCCCTCCCGTGTCTCTCTCTCTCTCCTACATCTGAACCATTTGTTAGTGTAATACCTCCACAGGCTGACCAACCTCAATCTAAGAGGAGAAGACTTGATGAAAGACAATCCGAACTAATTACTAGTTTGGTCAGTGGTCTTCCTACACCACCAATCACTACTGCTACTACACGACTTTCTGTAACAAAGATGTTTGCAACTGGACCGAGTTCAGTTTTTGATGTTGGTGGCCCTTCAGCTCCGCCTGGTTTTCCTGTTCCAAGATTTGATAGAGATGCCGCTTCTGAAAGACTAGCTTTGCATATGGCAGAAGAACAGCTTCGTTCGCCTAGTCCTCAAGGAAAGAACATTTCTATGAGTGAAGGGGGTACTCCTGATGATGATTCATCTGATGATAGTCTACGAAAGGAGATTTCGGTATTAAGTCAGAAGAACATAGAGCTTGACATTCAAGTAGCTGAACTTCGTGCTCAGAACCTTGAGCTTCGTACTCAAGTGTCTAAACTTCAGTCAGATAGAACTTATCTTGGCGGACAACTCGCAGAAGTTAAAAGAGACAGGAAAGTAAAGGATAAGCAGATTTCTGATCTTCAAGAACATTTCAATCTGCTGACTTCAAGCTACTTCGAATTGAAAAAGAAACTGGAGGATGATTTTGGTGAGAAGTATAAAACAAGCGTAGAAGAACAAAGAATAAATTTACATATGCAAGCGTATCCAGTAGACGTGCCAGTTGGTCAATCTTCTGCTTCTTCTGAGCGTATTGAAGTTGTTCCTCCTATGGCTCCTCATATTCAAGAGATCATCCGGAAAAATCAAGAAGATGATACTGAAAGGGGGCAGTTATTGTTCAAGCGAAATGTTACTCAGAACAATTCTAAAGGGGAATGTTTGATTACTGTCACTGATCTTGAAACTATTCGGCTCAGAGATACTTTTGGAGATCGGTCGGGTGTAGCTGCTTGGGGATTTCACGATCCTCTTCGGCTTTGGATTATTATTCGCAAAAGCGGTAATTCAGAGCTGTATAAGGATATTCGTGCTTTTAGTTCATTAACAAGGGTTGATCTTGCGGAGTTATCACAAGCTCCTTTCATCAATCTATTAAACAATCCTCAGGTTTCGCAGTTTAAATTCTTTCTAGATGAGCAAGTAAAGAAGGGATTTCCGATAATGCCAACTGCTGAGTCAGTCATTCTGGAACATCCAGATGTGTCTGATGCCTCTTCTGATAAACCTCTACAGTTGGTTATGTGGCCACCCACGACTCAAGTTAAACAATTTCCTATTATTCAAAGTTATAAAGATGGATCGCTCGGATCTATGGAATGCTGGGTTTTTTATGAGAATACTTGTGGTGCAGTCATTAAGCTCAAGAATGGGTGTATACGGCTGTATGATCGAAGAGACCTATTGCAGTTCAGGAAATGGGATATTCATTATCTGAGCAACTTTCAAATCAATGTGACTGAAGATATCTATGAGCAAGGAGCCAAGGCGTATACCAGGATGGTTGCTGAGATTTTGAGCAAGAAAATGTGGAATGGTGCTATGGGCCAAATGGATTTCATGCTGGTAAAGAAAGGAATGGGGCCGAGCTAGTCCAAACCAAGGGGGAGATTGAAAGACTCTGTAAAATGGTTTGGTCTAGGCATAGTCGTAGTTAGCAATAGAAATGTAATTGTTCGTGTTTTGGTTTTGAGTTTACGGTGTTTATAGTTAAAATGAGTTTACGGCCGTAAACTCTTTACGGCTGTAAACACCTGACTGTAAACACATGACCGTAAACTCTTTACGGTCTCTAGTAAAGTCTTTAAATAGCGAGTTGTGTCAGTTTTTGTGAGTTGTTGATGCTCTCGTATACTTCCAAGTTGTATCAGACGTTTTACCGTATAAAAGCATATGCAAGCTTGGTATTTTGTCCTTGATTGGTTTATTGATTCGTGTTTGCATCTGTTATTGTCTTTGATCGTTGGTAGATCTATTTTTCGGGACTTTACACTATGACATAGCATCAACCGCATCATCACCCAACTCACTACCAAACTCTTCCCGCCAATCATGTGCCCTGTCCTTTAGAAGGCAAGAAGCTAGTCGGACCTCCCCCCCCCCCCCAAAGGACAATGGCTGGTATGAAAATCATTGGCCCATCTGCCAGCCACCTACTTCTAGAAATGGGGTCCCTAGCCCCATGATAATATGGACCTCCACAACCTCTGAACTCCTGAAACGTCAACGTACACCCCTCTAAAATGGCCTTCGACTCAGTGTGGAATGCACAAAGACTCTCATCAAGAATATCTAAACTACCCTCCTTGACTGCACCGAAAATCACAAGAGTCTGAAAAATGATAATGTGTGTAATCTCAGATGGAATGAACTCCCTCACCAGATCATTGAGCTCCTGGATCTAAATTACGAGCCTAATCCCTCACCGACACCAAAACTTCCATCTGGTCTACAACGTAGCATCACCATACTTGAAAATATACCATAACAATCATCAGAATACTCATCATAAATCGAGGGATCACACACATTACAAGTTCTCTGGTTTTATCTCCGCCCTCCTTGACTCGAGTACGGATCCTCTGCTTTCAGTAGTACGGGCCTATACTACCTTCCACATCTATCTGTACTTTCCTAAAGGATTACCTTGACTTCACCAAGTCCGTTTCACTACCACTTCTCGTTGCACTAATCTCATCTAAGGCTTACCTTAGGGTAATCTCCGACCTACTCTTTTCCAACAGTTTCATAATAAGTCCTTGCTACCTCTTACTAACTAGCTCGAGAATATCATTACATATTACTAACACCAGATAGTTCTTTGAATTAGAGGTCTCTCCTACAACGGTTGGACTCAAACAAGAGCTGTGAAATAAGGCTAAGCCTTACCTTCTGTAATTATTTAGTCCTCATAATATGTAACTTAGCATATTCGTTTACTAGTTAGTTAAAGATAGGTAGAACTTCTAAAAGCACAAAGCAAGCAGCATTCGAGCATTGAATAACCCAAACCAAGCATAAACTAATCAGGCCATCATATCACTGACTAATCAGTGCTAGCTTGAAGTTCAATAAGCTCATAAAGTAGGCATACAAGGCATCCTTCCTATATCCTTAGCCCTAATCTAGCATGCAGTTCACATATTCACAATTTATATCATACTATAACATGTATGGGCATGGGGAAAACTTACTTGAGCTCGGCCGATTGCACGCATCACACTCCTTGTTCTTAAAAAAAACCCTTAATCTTCATTTTAGAAAAATTATTTTTCTTGATAAAATCTCTCAAACACTCGATTTGAGTCCATACACTCCCGAGGGTGTGTGAGAAACCCTCAAACCAAGGCTCTTATACCAACTTGTAACATCCCAAAATTCATAACAAAAAATTTCATTTTTTTATTAAGTAATTTTATAAAGATAGTAGTCTAAAAACCTCAATAGTGTAACACCGTAAATTTTCAAACAAAAGTTTCATTTAAAAATCGCATACTTTTCATAGCATATGATATAAAAATCTCATTTATTCAATTTACAAAACACAACTCCATTAATAATATTGGATCCTTGTAACTCTTTCCCTGGTGTGTACAATCAAATTAGTGTCGTCCCGCAATCCTGAGAAACCTGAAACACATAACACATACATGGTAAGCACAAAGCTTAGTGAGTTCCCCAATATACCACATACAACGCATAAGCCACTCGAGGCTATAACTCAGTATGACCCTCCAGTCAATGTGTCTCAACAGGACCCTCCTGTCTCGTAGCTCGTTGGACCGTCTGGTCCGGTCTAGCTTGTTGGACCCTCTAGTCTGGTCTGGATCGTTGGACCCTCCGGTTCGGTCTGACCAAGCACCATCTGGCCTCATGAGTCGTTGGACCCTCTGGTCTGGTCTATATAACACATATCTTACATATAACACAATGCACATAAATCTCAAGCATACACATACACATAAGACCCTCCAGTCTGCACATATATAACACTCTAGGTAATGTATGGTGAGAAGACTCACCTAACAAGCAGCAAGTAAACACCTCTCTCCCGAATCTCGAACTATCCTCTGCCTAATCACAAGGGATGAATACTTCTAAGTGATACTCTAACTACCACTCTGAATATCGAAGGCTGTTCTTCCTCTCTTTAACACTTTGAAGTGGATAAAAGACCATTTTACCCCTCAATGGTCTCTACTACTCATTTTGACCAAAGCCCCAAAGTCAACAGAAGTTAAACTTGAGTCAACAGTCCATGTTTGACCCGACTCGCCAAGTGTACCCTTGTGACTCGTCGAGTCCACTTATTTTCCTCAGAAGTCTCGTGACAGTCTAGCTTAGCTCATCGATTTGATGCCCAACTCGTCGAGCTATCGCATGATTTAGTTCTTCAGGACAAACCCTAACCAACTCGTCGAGTCGGCTCATTGACTCGACGAGTTAATTCAGACCAAATGTTCATTCAGATGATTTCAATCAGATCTATCACTCTAAACAATAGATCTATCATCCTAAGGCTCAATAATCATGTAAAGCTTCGATCTTTACGTTCATACTCGAGGTTATTGCTCCAAAATGCTAATATGTGCCGTTCATGAAGCATTTAGCTCATCAACCCTCATTTGAATGACTAAAGTTGGGACACCTAGACTCTAAGGTCCTTAGGAGGTCCAGATCTGAGCTTTCCAACCTCAAACCATGTCTCATTCAACTCATAGATTCAAAAGGATGGAAGCAAAGCCCTAAAACTCCCAAAATGAGATCTAGTACAAGGAATGACCAAGATGAGGACTTTGTCCCTTATTCTAGTAGCTGAAATACTCAATAACACAAATCCACTTCATTCCTTTGTTCCCCATCATGAAGCTCTTCATCATTCTTCATAGATATTCACCAAGATTTCCCAAAATGACCACACACTAACTCTACACAGGTTAGAACGGTTTAAGGGTTTCTCTCAGGCTCTCAAGGGAAACTCTGGCCTCAAATGAAGGCCATAAGGGCCTTTAAATAGGTCACAAACCTGAACAATTAGGGTTTCTCTACCCAGTACCTACTCAGCGAGTTCCTCCTCTGACTCATCGAGTCCACTCATTAAATCCACGCGATCAACTCGACTCAACTTGGCAACTTGGTCCGTCAACTCATCGAGTTCCTCCTTCAATCTCAAGATTAACATACACAATAATGTCCCTGAAAATCCGGATGTTACAAACAGTGTCATCCCATTTAATCATCAAAACCAATATATCAATAACTGAAACATTTCATAAGAAAACAATATCTTAGTACAACTCCTAAAGATCTCATAATGCGGAAAAACATAGTGTGATGCGTTGTGATCATGTCGGGTCCTTTCCTTTCGAAGAAGAAGTACCTGAAACCAAACCGTAAACCGTAAGCACGAATTTTAGTGTGTTCCACCATAATACCACATACAATACAATAAACATATTGGCTGGCATATTCGGGTGTTGGCCTACCCCTTTGGTCACTTTCAACCGGTCACTGCGTAGTATATTTGGGTGTTGGCCTACCTCTTTCGTCTCTTTCAGCTAGTACTGCCTAGCCTAACCGGGTGCTGGCCTACCCCTTCAGTCTCTTTCAACCGGTAACTACGTAGAATATATGGATGTTGGCCTACCCTTTCAATCTCTTTCAACCGGTAACTGCCTATCATATATGGGTGCTAGCCTACTGCTTCGGTCTATTTCAATCGATTACGAGGTCTATTTCACCCCTACCACTACCATATAATATCCTAGCATATAATCACATAAATCGCATACTGCCTAGCATATTTGGGTGTTGGCCTACCCCTTCGGTCTCTTTCAACCGGTAACTACCTAGCATATATGGGTACTATCCTACCCCTTCGGTCTCTTTCAACCAGTTACGGGGTCTATTTCACCCTACCACTACGACATAATATCCTAGCATACAAGCACATAAATCTCAACAGATAGCGGCCTACCAGACAATTATCACAAAGACAGTCATCTCTACTATAAAAAACTACTAGTGGGTCGGCATTGGTGCCTTCGACACACGTATATCGAGAAGGTAACTCACCTCGCACTGTCGAAACACATAGATGCTCCCTGACTGCTAGTTGACAGATTCCCGAACTGTCAATATCAAAACAACACCCAAGTAATAATTGGGTTCCAAAGCATAACCATAAATCCATACTTGGTGTAAAAACACCATTTTACCCATAACCTAGCTTGGTCCAAGACCAAGGCTCCAACTCACACTCTCAAGGCCCAAAAACCAAATAATCAACCAAGGCCCAATTATGGCCCAATTTTCAGAATTGGGCCCAATCTCATATGGGTCTTATCCTAAGCCCATATTCTCTTCCAATACACTCTAGGTTATTCCAACACCCACTGTGACAAACTTGGTCAAATGCATCGGTCATAGGTCTAAGTCAATGCCAAAGTCAACGATCCATGTGACCCAACATGTTGAGTTGGTCCTTCAACTTGTCGAGTCCATTCCCAAGTCAAAATCTTGATATTGTGATCTAACTCATCGAGTTTTCCTACAACTCATCAAGTTCATCTTCTTTTTAACAAGCTCGGGGCAACCCAACTTAAACTCGCCAAGTTGACCCATGAACTCGTCAAGTTCTTCGATCAGTCAACCCACTTAATGCATTAATCCCTTTTTCTTGAATCCAAAGGCTCTAAACCTCTGATCCCCATACATAGAGATGTCTAGGAGGATTCATTTTCCAACTTTACTCCCAAGGATCATCCATAAGGCTACAGACTCAAACCCTAAGTCCTTAAAGGAAGGCCTTGATCCATTAAGCCCTTAAACTCTCGTTTCAACGTCCCAAAACACGAATATGATGTCTAATGGTGGAAAAATCATGTAAGGTTTCTAACTTTACGTCCATGCATACTTGAAACACTCTCTAATGTCCATTTTAGGCTTCATAATGACCATATGGCAACCATAGCTAGCTCAACTCGTTCTGTAAGTAAAAGTCCTTCTTCTTAAGTGTTTCCAGCTTCTTCCTTGATCTAACCAATGTAGCTTTTGACCTAACTTGAGGAAAGTTAAAGTAAGGGATGTCCCCTGGGTTCCTTGGAGCATTTTTTTCCTCTACGTCTATTCATATTTCTGCAAAACAAACAGCAAGGAAAAAACACTCAAACCACAAAATATGTCAAAAATCAAAAATCTTGGCAACAGCAAAATAAACTTGTCGAGTTCCAAGAACAACTCGACGAGTTCGATGAAGATTTTGAGAATTCTTCACAGATTCGAACAGTTTAATTCAACCATTTAGACACAAAATTATTCCATGGGTTTTCTAGGTTAGTAAAGCATGAATTAATTCATAATAAAAACTAGTCAAAATGTTCTAATTTGGTGGAAATCAAAACCCTAATATTCATATCAAATTCAAAAAATGGGCTTTTAAACAAATTGCAACCATCAAACTCCTAAAAATCAAGCTTTTAACATATTTAAGAGTGAAAAACCTAAACTTTTTGAGAGAATTGGAGAAGAATCTCGAAAACTGGAAAGTTCTTGCTTTTTAGGGTAAAAACCCTAATTTACTGAGTTTAAAAATCAAATTTTTTTCGGTAAATAAAATCTACTCATCGAGTAGAGACGGGTTCTGTCAAAATGTCCCGATTTTTCAGATGAACTCGTCGAGTATGCATATGGACTTGGTGACTTTTTGGCTCTGTTTGAAAAAAAAATCTTTAAATAAATTTCACCACACCCCACACTCAAACTTTTCTTGTTCTCGAACAATACTTTTAAACAAATTAGAAAACTTAGAGCGAAAAATCCTAATAAAACACACAAAAATAAAGAAAACTACAAAAACTTAAAAGAAAAGAAAAGACACAAGAAATTGAACTCAAACAGTGGGTTGCCTCCCGTACGTGCTTCTTTTTTAGGAGTCTTTAGCGAGACTCCTTCCCGCTCTATGTTGTGCCAGTTTTGAACGCAAAATCCTTCTTTAACCTTTTCTCTTTACACTTTGTTTTGTAGGTATGTAACTTCCTCTTGTTTCAAATCTTCCTTTTTCTTTTTTGTGGCATTCTCTTCAAATTTACGCTTTGTGCCTTTGCCAATCTTTTATCTTCTTTTCTTCTATCGTGTGTCCCATTTTCTTCACTTCCATCTTGTCTATCTTGATTTCTTTTTCATTTATCTTCTCCTTTGCACTTAAAATGACATTTTCATCCTCACCTTCTTCATAATCTTGGGGATCGGGTAGTTGAAAAGTGAAAGCTTCAAAATTAGTTGACACTAAGTCACAAGGATTGGTTTTTCTTACCTTCATCTTCACCTTCTTCATCATCAGATTTTCATCCTTTTCTTTTTCATCTAAATTTGACGACTTAATTGCCTCCACTTTTGGATCAATAGTGTGCAAACCAAATGAAGAGTTATCATCCTTTATGTCATCCCGAACCCTAGTACGTTCTTGTTCCTTCAAACTCTTCTACTTGTTATCATTATTGATCTCACCATGTTGCGATTGTTGGTTTGAACACTCCAAGTTTGATTCAAGATTTTCTGTACCATCTTCTCTTATATTTCCCTCAAGTAGCTTTTCCAATTCTCGTAAATCTCTTTAGGCATCAAAGTTCTCTTCTAAGTCAAATGTGAACTCCTTTGATTTATGCTCTTTCCATTCGGATAGTTCCTTTTCCAACAATTCATCGATTATACCCATAGAGGCAATCGCATCATCATTAGACTTTAAGTGCTTATTCTCTTGATCAACACCAAAAGTAACCAGATCATCCCCCACCCGAAGAGTAAGTTTTGATTCGCGCACATCAACTATGGCACAAGCAGTATTCAAGAATGGTTTTCCAAGAATGATTGGGGCTTTGTGTCATCTTCCATATCCAACACTATGAGTTCCGTAGGAAACACCACTTTATCTACTTTGATTAGGAGATCTTCTCATATTCCCCTAGGATATGTCACCGTTTTGTCAGCTAGATGGATTGACATTTGGATAGGCTTTGGTTCTGGAAGGCTTCACTTCTTGAAGAAGAAGTATGGCATAATGTTTATGCTAGACCATAAATCAGCCAATGCATGAGTGGTAATCAAGTTTCCAAATTGGCAATGCAAAGTTATACTTTCTGGATAGCCCATCTTCTCTGGCAGCTCATTCATCATTGCGGTTGAACAATGTTCGCTTAAAACTATTTCCCATACCTCTACCATCTTTCTTCTATTCGTGAGGAGGTATTTAATTAAGGTTGCATACTTTGGTGTTTGTACTATTTCTTCAATGAACAGGATGTTCACTTGGAGTGCCTTTATATGTTCTAGAAACCTCTTATATTGTTCAATTTCTCTATCTCGGATGGCTCCACCTGGGAATGGTAGGGAAGGCTGATATGGTTTTAAAGGAGATTTATTTGTCTCCTCGGGCATGGAACTCGTTGAGTTACTTTCTGGAACTTATTGAGTTTTTTTCACTATTTGAGAGTCTTGAATTTCTTCTCCTTTTCTTGCACCTCTTTGGATTCTTCTTTTTGGAATGAAGTCATAGGAGTGAAAATTTTCTCAGAGATTGTTGTTATTGTATTTACATGAGCCACTCTAAGATTCTTCTCGATATTACTTAGAAGTCCACCCAGTGTTCTTTTGTTGATTTGTTGTGCAAGTTGACCGAGCTGGTTCTTAATATTTAGGATTGATGCTTGTTCATTTCTCATTAACGCTTGTTACTCTTTCATTATTGTCTGTTGTTCTCGTATCGCCGCATCAGTTTTGTTGTGACTTTTCTCAAATGCAGCAGCAAATCGTGTGGGTATGTCTTCAAAGTCCATTTTCTTTTCTTGCAGTGGCTCTTCCTCTTGATAGAAACCTCTCGTCTTTTGTCTGTATTTCTCTTCCTTTGCCTTCTGGTACTCATCGTATGGTAGCCACTGCTTTTTCGGTTTCCTCCAATCGTCATCAAACTTGTCGCCACTCGAATACCAAACTTCTACTTTCCATTTCCCATTCTCATCAAGGTCACAAGCTTTAGTAAGGTGGGGCTGGCTAAAGTTGTCACATCCTACTAATTGGTCCATCTATTTCATCCTCCGGTCCATACTTTCCAATTTAGCCATTACTGCCGCCATGTTATAGGAAATTGAGTTCACCGCCCCTCGAGTTGAGTCGCTTATTGGATTATGATATTCTCTAGAGTGCTTAGAGAATTCCTCAATTAGTTCCTTTATAACAGTGGGTGCCTTCTTCGTGAGTGGTCCTTGGGAGTAAAGGAGTTTCTTAGACATCATAAAAAATGGTGACTTCTTGCTGAATGTTTAGGTCATTGTGGGGGCAGTTCCTCAACAAACCTTGTATCTTTACCATGCCTCATAGAGTGACTCGCCTCCTTGTTGTTCGAAGTTTGCAATGGCTATGTCGTTGACCTCTTCGATAATGTAACTGGTAGCATATGAAGTAAAACAGTCTCATAAGGCACATTAGAGATGTTGAAATAGTCGGCTATGTCGTTGACCTATTTGATATGCTTGTACGTGTCTTCGTCATCCTTCCCGTAGAATGGGATGTCCTTCAGCTGGGCGAGTATGTGACCTTTCAGCTCAAAGTTCGCATTTGCTGGAATCGTGGGTTACATGAGTCCTGGCCCGATATCGTCACACATCCTTCTTTTGTATTCGCCGATAGGTATGTCAGAGATGTCGGCCATTTCTTCTAGCTTGAAATCTGACACCTTCTTGTCCTTACCGCTTGATTCTCTAATTTCCTTGTCCTCCTTTTTGCGAATTATCGCTTCTGGATGTTGCATGGGTGGCACTAGTGTAGCATTGGAGCCTCGGGTCATAAACTCCTGAAACAAAATAGAAAAATGTGCGTAAAACGAACAAAACGAAACAAAAACGAAATTAAAAGTGCGACCAACTCATTGAGTTTAGAAGCGGAACTGGACGGGTCAGCCGCAAAAATAGAAAAATCAAATACGAAAATTTAAAACAAGAAAACTAATAACTTTATGCAAGATAAATCCCACACAAAGGATCGATAACACTAGCAATTAAAATTAACTATTAGAACCATTCTGTGGCAATGACGCCAAAAACCTGATACGTGTGAAGTAGTACAAGTTTTAATCCTACTAACTTAGACACAAAATAAACACATGAAAGATAGCGTACCTATCGATTAGCAATATAGTTCCAGCAAGTAGGATATCTAACGCATGGAACAGTAAAAATTAAAATAAATACTAGTATTACTTAAATAAAAACAAATAATAAAAATGGGTTTTTATCTAGTTTTTCAAGACTAGAAACTTAAGCAATCAAATAACACTCAAACAAAGACAATTAACAAATAAAGAGAACAAAAGATAACTAGATTCAATGATAAAAGAGACTTCTGTTTAGATTCGATTCACTTATTCCTATGGTTGATTTCATGGCTAGTGCAATGGAGTAATATATCAATGGTTACCGATTTCTAATGTGATTAGGTTCATGTTCACTATTACTAATCTGTCAGCAAACACGTTAATTCAAACAATGGCGAACTAATTAAACTAAAAAATTTCCTAGTCTTCAGTTCAAATCAAGTAAGACTTGTAATATTAGTTAACTAAATTTGTGAATTCAATCAACTCATATGTGGTTGTTCATCATACATGCTTACACATTAACTTATTCATTTTTTAGTTAACCCTAGGTTCATGTTCACTAATACTAGTCATACAATCTTGTTTTCACAAAACTATATGATTCAAGCAATCAATAAGATGTTCATGCAACTCAATAAACTTGATTATTAACAAAAAATGATTATCATTAACACATAAGGGTCTTTAACAATCTTAACAAGATAAATAACCAAATAAAATTAATCCAAGACATTCAATCAAACCATATTCATAAGATTATCTAGTCTAAATAGAAGTATGAAGCTTTTAGCTCATAACTACAACAAATAACATCCTAAAATCGAAATGTACATGATTCAAACACGGTTCACAAAAAAGATTAAGATAAGGGTAATGTTTGTTTGCCTTTTATCTCTTTAAAATTGACTACTATGTTGAATTCTTGAAAACCAAACCTCCAAGAACCCTTCTGATCTTCAATAGTTGCCAAAAAGCTTCCAGAATGTGTAAGGGTTTTGGGAATAAACGATATATATATATATATATATATATATATATATATATATATATATAGATATATATATATATATATATATATTTCCAAAACTCAGCACCAACTCGTCGAGTTTTAAGATAAACTTGATGAGTTTTTCACTTAATACACGTGTACGGCAAGGCATCCTTATATCGAGAATCTTCCAACCTACTCGTCGATTTCATGTCCAACTCGTCTAGTTTTTCTTTATTTTAGCCTTATTTCTTCAAGCTTCAATTTCCAAGCTTCCAATTGCTAGTTCCGCTTCCTTTTTCACCCGATTATGTCTTTATTGCTGAAATTGAAATATTAAGCTAGATAAGCACCTTTTTTCCATTATTTGAGATAAAATTAACATAAAGTATTAAGATAATACATGATTTTTATGACAAATAAGCACATATCAGTAGGTAGGGATCTATTTACTTGATCAAACATAAATCAGAAATGAATAAAAGGTTCAAAGAGTTTAAGAACGAAGTAGAGAACCAATTGGGAAAATAGATAAAGACGTTACAGTCTGATAGAGCTGGTGAGTATCTTAGTATCAATTTTGATGACTATCTAAAGGAATGTAGAAATGTTTCAAAATGAACACCACCTAGGACACCACAACTGAATGGTGTAGCTGAGAGGCGTAATAAGATACCACAATTGATATGGTTCGTTCCATGATAAGTCGAGCTTCGCTTCCACTATCATTCAGGGGGTATACATTACAAACAACCCTCAATATCCTGAATCTTGTTCCAACAAAGAAAGTTGCTAAGATACATCATGAAATGTGGACAGGGAAACCTCCCTCACTCACATGTATCAAGGTTTTCGGTTATGAGGTTCTTGTTAGGTGAGAAACCACATAAAAACTTGAATCTAGAGTCCAGAAGTGTTTATTCATCAATTATCCACAAAAATCCTTTAGATACTTGTTTTACAGACCCATTGACAATGTGGTTTTTGTAGCTCAAAGAAGAGTCTTTCGCGAGAGAGGTCTCATTTCCAAATAGGGCAGTGGGATCAAGATTGATCTTAAATATATTCAAGAGTCATTCAATGAAGAAAATTTTAAAGATACTGGCTCTCAACCTGAGAATGAAACAGTTAAGCCCATTAACAATTCGGTGCCTCTTCTTTGGTCCAGTAGGGTTTACATGCCACCTTCATTCTATGGTTTCCATATAAATATAAAAGGTGATACTTTTATCAGTGATGCAAAACTGGTAAATTTGGATGATCCTACTAACTACAAGGAAAAAATGGTAGGCCTTGAGGCTGCTAAATGGAAAGGGGCAATGGATAGCGAGATCCAATCCATGTATGATAACCAAGTGCGGACTTTGGTTGATCAAGCACCTGGTCGAAAGACGGTAGGGTGCAAATGGATCTTCAAGAAGAAGACTAACATGGATGGTAATTTACGGACTTATAAAGCTACATGGATGATGAGACTTTTTCACCAGTTGCAAAGATTAAGTCAATTAGTGTAAATTTTTCCATAGCTGCTCATTATGACTATTATGTATGGTAAATGTATGTCAAAACGACTTTCCTTAATGGAAAAATAGCTTAAGATGTTTTTATGGTTCAACCAGAGGTTTTGTGCATGCCAAATTTCCTAATTATTTGTGCAAGCTTGAGAAGTCCATCTATGGACTGACACAAGCATCTCATAACCGGAATCTTTGCTTCCATGAAAATGTCAAAGAGTTTGAATTTTCTAGAAGTGAAGATAAATCTTGCGTGTATCTCAAAGCTAGTAGGAGCATTGTAACTTTTCTAGATCTGTATGTAGATGACATACTCCTAATAGGAAACCATGTTCCAACCTTGCAAGAAGTCAAGTGGTGGCTTTTGAAATGTTTCTTTATGTAGGATCTAGATATATTTTTTGTGTAAGAATATACATGAACAGGCAGGAACGATTACTAGGATTAAGGAAGAGTACATACTTGGATAAAATATTGAAAATGTTTAATATGGAAAATTCCAAGAAAGGAGACTTACCCATGCATCATAGTGTTAAATTGAGCAAGGCTCAATGTCCCAATAGTGATAAGAAGATTGATACTATGATTCAGATTTTGTATGCCTTGGCTATAGGATCGATCGTGTATGTTATGATGTGTACTCAACCTAATGTGGATTATACTTTGAGCATGGTTATAAGATATCAAGGAAATTCTGTTTTAGCTTATGCGACGCTAGTGAAGAATATTCTTAAGCATTTGCAATATATATATATATATATATATATATATATATATATATATATATATATATATATATATATATATATATGATCTTTGTTTTTGGCGGCAAATATGAACTTAAGGTGAGTGGATATAGTGACATTAGTTTTCAAATAGATCGAGATAACAATTATTCTCAATTTCGATGGGTTTTCTTATTAAATGGTGAACGATAACTTTGAAAAGTTCCAAGCAACAAACAGTGACTGACTTTGCTTGTGAATAAGAGTATATCACAGAAAGCGAGGTAGCAAATTAGGCTATGTGGTTAGAGAATTTTATTTGGGATGTTGGAGTCATTTCATCAATCCAGGAACCAATGGATATTTTCTACAACGATGGTGTGGTAGTTTTGACAAAAGAACCTAAAGACCATGGTAGATCTAGGCTCATCAAGAGGAAATATCACTATATTAGACATAAGGTTGAAGAGGGTCCACTTGTGGTAAGTCGTGTATCATCAGAAGAGAATTTTTTTGATCCTCTCACAAAAGGTCTGAGCAAGGTCAAACACTTTGATCATGCTTCAAACATTAGACTAAGAGACGATATTAGATTTTAGATGTTAGTGTTGATGTTATTTTGAAAATATATAGCAATTCAAATTGTAATTGAATATTGATTAATTAAGTAGATATTTTTTATATTCAATGTGTTTGATGCTATTTGTCAATTATTTTATTATTATGTTTTGCTTTGCATGTTTTACTTCCTGAATATTAAGTTATTCGAAGCACCATGGTGGGTCATACTTTGGAAGTAAGTGTTCATTTAAGACAATAATGAATCATTTGTAGTGCATTTGGATTGCTGCAAAATTCATGAGTACTTAGAAATAGAGATTAAGTATTGTTTAAACCCTTGCTTAGAGATTACTTCATGGATTTAATCAAAAGTAATTCTAAGACGATAATATCCTCTATTCTTAAAACGAATATATGTAAGTCATATTTTACGAATTGGTTATACATTGGTTTACTCCAATGTATCTCGTAACTGGGTGCTATAAATTCTAATTACATGTATGACTCGATAGGTAAATTTGTATGATTATATAGTTGAAGTTTATTCGTTCCTTTTCCTTAATAGGAAAATTGATATCTTTGGGGCTCTCGGTGTTATGATGTTAACATTATTGTATTGGGCCTAGCCAGGACTGAATTGATGTGTTCGATTGGTAGTCTTATGACCTCATCACAAAACGGGATTATCCGGAAACAAAATATTGGATAGGATATTGATTCTAATCTATGTCTCATGTTCATACAATATCAAGAAGAATGAAGGAATAAGTGATCACTTATCTTAGGACCAACAAAGTCTAGTATTGTCTTGAAAACACTCTTTACTAGTTATTCGGAGTTGTACTATCAGTTATAGTTAGCGAATTATCTAAGTGGGAGACTGTTGGATTAAGGTGTCGAAGGTCCTAACTAAATTGGTATAATATTGATGATTAAAAGTAAAGTCCTTTTTTTGATTACCCTCATAACCAAGAAATTATCTATATTGATTTTAGAGAGAGACAAACGATTTATTGATATATTATATGACAAATATATTAACTAGAAATAGTTATGATTAATTTATAATTAGTTAGAATTAATTTAGGGTTAATTAGAATTAACTAAAAGTTGAAAGACTGCAGTTCTAATTGGTCAAAAGTTGAGCAAATGACAGATTCTAGAACCATCCTGCATGGGACGGTTTTCAGACTCCTCTTGAAGTCTTCTAGAAACCTCCATTTGGATTATCAAGGAACTAGATAATTACCTTATTTGAAATAATATTATTTTATGTTCAAATCAGGGTTTCTAGTTGTTTCCTTATCAGTTATAAATAAAGCCTTTAGCATTGGAATTTTTGGCCATGCTTTTCAAGAGAGAAAATCCAAAAAAAATCATACTTCTCCCCTCTCTCCTAAATCTTCTAGGGTTCTTGCGTTGTAGGTGTGAACCATTAGAGGTGCACACACAATTGAAGCTAGTTTTCAATAGACTTTTAGATTGTTCAAATGATTTGTTTACAAGAACAAATTAGAGGTATGCAATTAACGTTCTGAATTTCGATTTCAAGTACGATTATAGTTTTGTTGTTCAATTGTATGTTGCTTCAATAGAGTTATGAAATAGATCTAAAATTAGGTTACATGTACCCTTAAGAGTTTAATGCGTTGTTTTCTTTTTCTAAAAAAAAAAACACTTTTGACCACTTATTGTTGCGTCGTGTAGCACACACGCAACACTTGGCCATTCACAGTTGTTTGTTTTTCAGAAGACTTCTAACTTAAAAACTATTGCGCGTGTGCGACGTGGCGTACCACTAGACCATATGCTTCAAACATCTTCAGACATTACTTTAAATTATTGCAGCAGTCTGCAGACGTTAAAAAACAAACATATTTTTTATTACATGTTGTAGTTGTTTGGTCAACTTCTTCTGCTACAGAGGCGGCTCACAGACTTCAAACAATTTCGCTTCAAAAAAACAAACACCACCTAAGATATTTTCCGCATTATTACATGTAAAACCAATCAAATATTACACAGTATATTCATATATAAATATTGTATAGTATATTCACTTATTAATATAACACTATATTCGTTAAATCTTAAATGATGCATTGAATATATTTACTTGTAAATATTATATTGTATATTAACTTATGAATATTATATAGTATATTCATTTATGAATATTAAATGTTATAATCGCATGTGAATATTACACAGTAAATTCACATACGAATATTATAATGTGTGTTCACAAATGTATATAATTTGTGTATATTATTTAAATATGAATAATATAAAAACATGAATATTTCTTTGTATGCTTTAATAATCATATATTGTTTCATCTGTAAAAACATATTCATATGCGAATATTATTTTGCAATTTAGTTTATGAATTTCAATAAAGAGTTGGAGTTAATACAAATTAGTTTTTATAAATATAGTAAAAAAAACATGATTTTTGAAATATTTAAAACTTAGATAACAATAGATCGATATATAATTATAGGAAATTTTATCAAAAAGAATCGATTTGATATTTTTTAACCTTAAAATTTCGAAGTTTCGTTTGATTATCGATGTTGACCGAATGGTATGAAGTGGATTTATTGTTGATTACCAAAGATGATGAGCTAATTTATAATTAATAGACGATCTTGAAGATATGTTCATATGAAAGCAGAATTGAAGGTTCGATTAAAATAACCTAAAACAAATTTTGTTGTTCACTGTTGAAGGATGTTGGTTAACGTGTGATTGATGAAGATCGGTGATTATCTAACATCAGATGATGTTGATCGATGGTTTGGTTGAAGAAATCCATATAATTGTTTAAGGTTTGAGAAATATGGATGAGAACCGATATATTAGGGATGAATTTGATTTGTTATACAATTATCCAGAATTGTTTATTTGTCCTTGAAGGCTTAATTCTTTTATCATATTTAGGAGTTTATCACGATCTGTTTTAATCTTAGATTATAATTAAATGATTGGTTGTGAATGATTCATTTATTATGAACTTTTTTTTTTCAATTGAACCATCCTCTCTCTCTCTCTCTCTCTCATGTGTGTTTGTATGTGTGTGTGTGTGTGTATATATATATATATATATATATATATATATATATATATATATATCCTACGTAATAAATGAAAATAATTTTGCCACATGTCACTCTCTAGTTAACGTGGATACATGTCATTTGTTGATATTTTAGATTAAATGTTTTTTTTACATTTTCTTATTTTTTTTTTTAATATTCTATTATTAATTAATACATCATATTTACATCTCAATTAATAATTGTCTTAATTGAAAATAATCAATAAATTATAATATTAGTACTCATATATATTTAATATGTTTCCTTTTAAATTCAAATTTTAAATTTTAAATTTTAAATTTCAAATCTAAAATTTCAAATTTAATAATTTTTTGTTTAAATTTTCATATTTAATTTTTCGTTTTATCAAGCCGTATAACATACAGATCTCATATATATATATATATATATATATATATATATATATATATATATATATATATATATATATATATATATATATATATATATATATATAGAGAGAGAGAGAGAGAGAGAGAGAAAGGGGGGAGGGGGGAGAGAGAGAAAGAGAGAGGAGGGTTCTATCAAAATATATAATTAAGACAACAAATAATGAATCAAAGAAAACATAACAAGACATCATGAATATACAAATAATACCTTTGATTTATGGTAATTTAGGTGTTTTGTCCTTAATTTCATTAATTAACAACTAAAATTTCAAAACCTACTATCAGAAAATTTGTGATTAGGTAAAATGTTACTAATTATATTACATTCGATTATATAAATATATATATATATATATATATATATATATATATATATATATATATATATATATATATATAGGTAGAGGTTCATTTGATACCACCTACATTTTGTGAGACACAGGGACCAAATCTTAATGATCAAAAATAATGTTATGGCTCATAAAAAAACGTGATTAACACTAATTAATCTAATTGATTAGTTAATTAGGGGTAGATTAGTCTCTAGATTAAATTTAAGATGATCGGATATAATGTTAACGTCATTTACATCATCAAGAAATCATCTGCTTCGATTCTTCTACCAAGATATTTAATAGATCAATATTCCTTGTTCTCCAATTCAATCTAATCGATCTTCTATCTCCTTAATTCTTCCATTCTTCATTCTTCTACATCCCCAATTGATAATCTGAGTGATTGAGGTTCATGTTCATCTATCGACACCAACAACTCATTACAAGCTTGTTATCGATTTTAGCTTTGTGATCATCGATTTCATCCAAGGTAGAGGTTTAAGTGTTGAGACGATTTCTAATAATCTTCATCTTCAACAATTACTATCGATCTTTCAAACTGTGATTTTTACTCTACTTCAAGCTTCAATTTTAATTTCAAATCATTGATTTTTAACCATTCATCAATATCGGTAATCGATCATCAACTGATATCGATTTCCATCAGTTGATGATTTGAGTTTTACTCTGAAATCAAGTGTTTTAGCAATTTAAATTCATCTTAGATCTATTCTCAATCCAGATATCTGATTTCAGCCATTGATTATCTTTGAGTTATATTGTGCTCATTCTACAAAATCAATGAGGTATGTACATAACTATTATTGTTATTGAGCCAATTCTCGTATATTATACATGCGCTCTAGCTGTTTGATGAAAGTCCTAAATGAATATAAAGTCTGATGTAGAGTCTAATATATCATTCCTTCATTCCAACCCTTAAACTTTGTTACTATTTAATGATATTGACCCCAAATTACAAGATGTTTTTCGCTAACTTAGTGATGACTGGTGTGATTCTTCTTTTTGTCAATGATTGAAAGACATACAACTGTTTATCAATGCAAATGTTCAGTGCATGTGTTGGAAGAAGCATATCATCTATATCTTGCCACCATTAATTAATGATGAGAATTTCAAGAAGTATATTGACATGCTGGTTTCAATGGTGCTTGTTCCATAAAGAGTTAAAGTGGCTAAGTAGTTGATGAATGATGAGGACTTGGTTCATCTCCGGAATCGAAATTTGTAATGAGGATGTTGGTTTAATTTATTCCATGTACTCTCCTTATTTCTTTCTTAATGAAATTGTTCTCCATATTTGTGCAACTTAAAACATAGTTATTGCATCAAATATGTATCTCAATACCCAACAGATCTCTTTCACAATGTAAAATGGTACATACAGTTATGAAATTAGTTAAAACTTTTATGTTCTCAATCATTACAAATTTTTAGGTAAGCCTTGAATGGAACTGTAGAGAATGTGGCTCGATAATAATTTCTTGGAGAGTCTCATTTTATGCAGTGGGATGTTTTAAACTTGTTTATATTTTGCTTTGTTTGGTTTCAAGTGATGTATTTGAGGTAATTGAATAAAATGATAACACTTTATTCTAAGTTTAATTTTTACATCGGTATTTACAAATAAATTGTGCATTATTTTAGTTTCTTACATATGTATTGTTATATTCTAGTTCGATATTTGATGTTCATATAATCATTTTGTGTTACATTATATTTAGAATGTTCTACAGATACAGACAACCTATAACATTATTCTATGAGAATTGTAACTTGAATATAGACAACCTAATTAAATTATTTTGTTAGAATGTTATGTAAATTCAAAATATTACGTATAATATTATAATATTGTGTAATATAAGTTCATTTTATATGTTATAACACAATTTAGAATATTAGTCTTTAATATCAAAATATTCCATACAACATAATTTTAGAATACTACACTTAAATTTCATAATATTACATATAAGTTTATAATATTACATATTAACAACACATTAGAAAAATATTGAATATTTTGAATAGCTAGATTAATATCGTATCATTGAGTATAAAAAAAACCAAAATTTAATTAGGCATTATTGTATTAGAATATTTTTTATATAACTTAAAATATCATAGAATATTATTCTATTAAAATATTCTACATATAGATTATAAAAACATACAACATATAATATTATTCAATTAGAATATTATACACATATATACTACTTTCATGTAATAAATCAACTTATTCAAAGGGTAACCTATAACATTATTCTATTATAATATAACATAATTGTATTAGAATATTCTAAATATACATATTATTTTCATGGAAATAAATGAACTTATTTAAAAAAAAAAAAAAAAAAAAAAAAAAAAAAAAAAAAAAAAAAAAACTAGAACTTTATTTTATTAGATTATAAATATCATACATCATAAACTACAATATTCCAATTATTTTAAACATCATACACTCTAGTTATAAAATTTACCTTGAATAGTGACTTAAATTCTTAAAAAAAAGACATAAACATTAATCGATGATAACAAACAACACATAAAATTATTCTATTAGAATATTATACATATACTTATTATTACATAAAACATACAATATTATTCTTATAGAATATTTTACATAGAGAATTTAATTTTAAACTCGTCTAATATGTGAAAGATATTACTACCATTACACTACAAAAACTATTAATTCTAAAAAAGACATAAACATCAATTGACGATACCGAACAACACATGAAATTATTTTATTAGAATATTATAAATATAGTTATTATAACATAAAACATACAATATTATTCTGATAAAATATTTTACATAAAGACTTTACTTTTAAACTCGTCTAATATGTGAAAGATTACATGTATTATCATTTAAAACATAACTATTGTTCAACCACAATATTGTTTTATTAAATATTTACCAATCTTCAAACCTTCAAACCATAACTATTGTTTACCAAACATTCAACCATACATGTTATTCAAAATATAGAAAATATAGTCAATCTTCAAAGAGAAAAAGACTCCAAATTCATTAACCATTAAATTCTTACAAATATTTTATCAATTAGATCAACAATCTTCATTTCACTGCATCGCTTAATGCACCAAGTTAAGATGCTTTAGTCATGCTTTAGTCGGTTAGATTTTGCAAACTCCTTAGCTTTTTCAATTAGTTTAGTTGATCATTCAATTTGGCTCCATCATGAAAAGTAGAATCAATGTCAACAAATATTTACCAGAGCAAAATACCCATTATATACAAACTACAGTCGAAGTAATAACAAAAATCAAACCTTTTATAACATTTTAAGAATTTTATTCACCACCACACATCTCCAAACTTCCATCAATTATATTTTGGATACCTTATGCTTTCTTTTTCCATCAATATCTTCCCTTCATCATATACCAAGTTTCTTAATCAATATTTTCAAATGCATCAAAACATATATCATAACTTTATTAACACAAAAAAACTAAAGCGGATGCATCATTTTATAACCTAATAAAAATCAAATATAAAAATGTGTACATTCTAAGAATAATCAACATCGTGAAAAGAAGAATATAACACTTAATAATATGTTAACTTAGAGTATTTATATCAAATATACATATACGTTAATGTGTTTAATGTTATACATTGTCCTTTATTTCGCATTCTGATACAGATCTATCAATTGAACTATCATTGTTTTCATAGTTTTAATATCAACAACATATTTTGCTCTTGATTTAGTCATTTTTGTCACTTGATCTCCATCAAAATATACATCATGCTTCTTTTAGAACAAAATACTAGAATATTTACACTAAATACCATAAACCAAAATAATACGTGAAATTGATTATTAAATAATTGACAAAAAACTAGAGTATTGTTATTATAAAGCGTAAACTACATTCTAATAATAATCAACATCATAGACTCTCCAAATAGCATATAAAGAACTTTTCTTTGAATTGTACAATAAGCTATGATAAAATAAAATCTAGAATCTTATAATATTAACATTATTAATTATATACTTCATTTCAATAATAATCAATATCATACATTCTTCTAATAAAATATAAGGAATTGTTCTTTGAATAATACATCAAGTTATGATAAAAGAAAATATAGAATGTTAGAATGTGCTACATAAAGACATTAACTTTACACAATAAAGTCATTCGTGTATGAATTAGTTCTGATTTATCAAAGTAAACAGTAACATCTGATTAATTAATAAAATAACACCCGAAACCAAATTATGAAGTAACACCTAACTTAACAAATCAGAATACCTAGAATATTATGTTACCGCACACTATTTTACTAATATTTTTAATCGATCATCAAAATAATCAAACAAAGCAACATATGGATCAAATTAAGAAGTAGCATATGACTTATCAAACTATCACGTAATAACAATTCATATTTTGAAATATATATAGGATTTTATATTACATGGAAGTTCAAGGTTTATATAAAATTGCAAGGTCTTTAACCGGTGAAAATATGTAGAATATGATATCACACATTCAATTCAATGAAAATTTTAGAAATTAATCATCAGTTCGCAACCTGTTTAGCAAATGATTGTAATGTACACGACAAATTGGGAGAAAGAGTTAAAGAACAAGAATACATATTAAGAATATATAGAATATTATATTAACACTTGTAGAATACTATCTGTTCCACATTACAATTTATAAAATAATTAGAATATCACATATTCATCTTTTAAAATATCTGGCATATTGTGCTTCATGGAAGTGAAAGGTTTATGTAGAATTACAAGGTGTTTAACTGGTGCAAATATGTAGAATATCATACTAAAATATGTAGAATAGTATCCATTCTCATTAAAAATTCATAGAATCGGTAGAATATTATACATTCAAATTTCAAATGTGAAGAAAGCTATATATAAAAAGATATATCAAGGTTTATCCATTTTTACTTTGACTTCTTTGGCACAAAAAAATAGTTATTTGGAGTAGATATGAAGTGAAGTAAAAAAAAGAAAAAGAGATTTTATATGAGAATTAGAACCTGAATCTGATTATGTTAAACCATGTATTCTTGAGATCTTGATCCGATTTCTTTGATTCTGTAATACTATGCGATTGAAAGCTTGATCAGGGAACATAATCAGAATCATAAAGTTGATAAAATTAATCATAGTGAAAAAGAGGATTTTTAGGGTTCTTCAATTGCAAATCTTTCCTGTAATCAGAATGGGAGTAATCACAATGTTTAAGCATGAGAGGAATCTAATTGTTAAAATAAAAACTTAATCTCGATAAATTATACTATTATACATTACCTGTAATCAGATAAATTATACTATTATACATTACCTGGAATGAATTAATCTGAATCCGATTCTGTATCCATTTGTTGGAATAAGATTTTTGGAATGCTTTTGATTCAGGATTAATTGATGCTCGAGCGATTTCAGAATCAAAATCAGAATGAAAGGTTGATAAAATCAAAGCGCTCAAATCTAAATCTGAAGGAAACAAAAGATATTGATGATCGAGATTGAATCAAACAAATTTTATTGTTTGTATTGAGATTAGGGTTTTATGAATCAGAATGAAGAAGATTTGAAAGAATACAGAGTTTTTTTTGCGACCTGGATGAAATAGACAGTAAAATCCCCTTACTGCCCCTCTGTACCCTTATTCTAATCCTGAAGTTCCATTTAATTGCAAAAATGCCACCGCCTCCTTGTACTTCCTTGTGGTGTAATCTGATTTAATTATAGCCTTAGATTATTTAAGATGAGTGGTCAAGATTTGGTCCCCTTGTCTCACAAAATACTATTGTCTCATATGAACCTAACCATATATATAAGCACAAAAGACTTAGCTATATTAAGTTTTTAGGATTAAGATTTTTTCCATAGTTTTTTAGTTATTTTGACACTTTTGACCATTGCAATCAAAACTTTTATATTTCGGCAAAAAAACATTAGATTTTTTCAACAATTTTTAGCTACTTTCACACTTTTAGTCCTAATTGTAAAAAAAATCTTCATTTTTGCATTAAATACACAAAAAATATTTACGTTTCTACCACAATTCTTTAGCAATTTTGACACTGTTGGTCTTTATAGTGAAAACTTTTACATTTTTAACTTATAAATAAATGAATAAAATAAAACTTGAGGCAAAGCCCGAACTTTCTTCCTAGTTGTGATGAAAACCTATATATATATATATATATATATATATATATATATATATATATATATATATATATATATATATATATATATATATATATATATATATATATATATATGTTTAAATCATAAAAAATATTTATATAAAGGTAACAGGTAAACGAGCAACAACCCGAAACGGTTACAATCCCAAGTAACCGTTAAAACTGATTTTTTTTTTTTTTTTTATTTAATGGATTCATCTTAATTACGTTCAATTATTACATTTCCAATTAACAAATAACTTTTGAATGTTTTGAATTCCATACTCACAAAAAGTTACGATTACTATATTCTAATGTGAATTTTTGAATTCTAACTGTCGAATGAAACCTCCCTTTCGAAAAGATGACTGTTAATATATTCTCATAATTTATTTTTATTTTTTGCCATTCCTCATACTAAATCTAATATATTCTATTTAATTTTAGTCGAATTCCATTATTCGCATGGTATGTCTTGTGATTTATGTATTAATAAATCTCAAATTTTAACTTCCTATAAAAATTCAATCACAGTTTCGACGAGATTTTTACTAAAAATTGGTAAAATGAAGACGTTAAAGAATATCCATGTTTCTTTAGTTTATATTAAAATTTTAAAATAATAATACGATAGATTAATTAGGGACTATTTTTTGTAACTAAACTAACTTCTCCAAAATGGAATGTATCTAATTGGTTCTTACACTTATATTATTGTCATAATATATATATATATATATATATATATATATATATATATATATATATATATATATATATATATATATATATATATATATATAGCGAATGTCCGTACGCTGCGTACACACACCTATGTATTTGGAATCTTTATAAATATGTATTTTCTTAAATATAATAATAACATATTTAAATTTGATATAATAAGTTGATATAATATATTGATTATCTTATTATATGAGACTATATACATCTATTAAAACTGTGTAATCTCAATCGTTTAAATGATATCTATTACAGATTACTCATGAATGAAAATAAAAATTAATATATGGTTTACTGTTATATAGTTGTTATTGTTAATTATATTTTTTTTTAATTTATTAGTTTAACGTTTTAACTTTTATTATCTACTCTAATAAATGAAGGTCTTCTGTCATTTGTTACACTCTCATTAAATTTATCAAATGTTATTTTGTGGTTATTTTTAATTAATTTTTTCACATGTTATTTTATGAATTTTTCTTTTTTATTAAATAACACATAATATTTTAATGTAATAGTTGCAATAAATATAGTAATAAATGGATATCAATTTCATTAATCAACTTACCTTTTAATTTCATAATTTCAAACATTAAAGTTCATTATAAGTTATTTTAAGCTACTTATTTAAAAACTTTTAATGATTATATAAATATTTTTAGCAAATATTTTAGTTAAATTGAGATTGCCATTTACTTTTTGCATTTTGCACTACAATTTATCACTTTTTGCTATTCACAAATTATTATTTGGGTTTTTTTAAGTGGAACTTAAATTTATATTTAAGTTGACCATGTAATGTTATATTTAAATTAATAATTTAGATATTTATCCAAATCGTTTAAAAGTTATAACTTTAAACTGATAATGGTTTATATACAACAACATATTAAATCTAATAAGTTAAGTATAATATGTTAAAAGTTAAAGACATAACTTTATAAGTATAAATAAATATATTATTTTAATATTAAAATCTATTTTATTTATGATTAGACTTTAGGTTTGATATTTATTTAACCTTATTAACTAACTTATAATCATTAATAGAAAAACACTACAATATATCTATAACATTCCGAGATAAGGTATATATTGATGACCCTTACTTTCATTAAATTGTTAAAACTAGCCCTTAATTGTGAAATTGGTGGCAAATGAGTACGCGAGACGTACATATGTGTACGCTCAGCATACTCATGTGCGCATTAAGGACGCGGAGGCCACCTAATACGATGGGCGTACCATAGGGTACGTTGGGCATACTAGGCTCAGAGTGTAAACTCTTATTGTGTTGTGTGTCTCTATTTAAGGAACATGACGACCTCATTTACAACCTTCAACTCCCCTCAAAACCTAAATCTCGTTTTCACAGCTTATGTGAGCATTTGAGGCTTATTAAGTGATATTGTGGGATTCTTTTATGAATAAGGAGCTTTGAAGGAAGAATAGTTGGTGTCCAAGCTTTTGGATCTGAGCATCCCTATGGTTGGTGCATCATTCAGGGGTATCAAGCTCAAATCTTTCTCATTGTTTTTATTAGTTCATGTTTTAGTCTATTTTTAGGGTTTTATGTCCCAAGCTTGAAGCTTTATGAGTTTGATGAACGCTAGAGCATAATACATGTCCATTTAGGTGGTTCTAGTCATTTGGACACATAAAAATGAGATATTGGTCGTCAAAATTTCTCCATGCAAGAGTTATGAGGATTTTTATGAGTAAAGGATGAGATTTTATGAGTTTTATACTTGTCCAGCCATGCTAAGGCTTAAAAGTCACCAACTTTGTGAAGTATTAGACTTTAGTTAGCTTATATCTGAGATTGTAGCTATGGTCTTAACGGTTTAAGACCAGGAGAGTGGGAAAAAGTGAGTTTGGGACGTACGTTGAGGGTACTCCCAGCTATGTGCAGCGTAGCGCTGAGCCACCCCGATGCATGCATGTTCAGTTGTACGCCCAGCGTAGAGGGCTGTACACCCAATATACGTGTTGGGTGTTGACTTATGTTGACTTTTAGGGTTTTGGTCAAGTTATGGACTTTGGAGACCATGAAGGGGTAAAATGGTCTTTTACCCTTCTAAGATTTAGTAGAGGAACTTAGCCTAACATCTTTTGGGGTTGTTAATATCAACTTATAATTAGAGGTATATGTGATATATGTTAGGCGGAGTCTAGACCGGAAGTTATGGTGTGGGTATACTTGTTTTACTTTACGAGGTGAGTCATCTCACTATACTTACCTGAGTGGGAATTATTGTGCGACCGAAGGGTCTTATTTGTGTTATTAATCAAAGATTCCTAATTGCTTATACCGAGATATGTGATATTATGCATTCTATCTTTGTAAATTGTGATGTTATATTACTCTATGTGTATTCATTGATATATGACTAGAGGCTCCATATCGAGCCGTGAGACTAGAGGATCTTCACTGGGACACATGACCGGAGGGTCCTTATCGAGATATAGCTATGAGAGGCTAATTATTTTTGTGTCTGGTATTCTCGGAACTCACTAAGCTTTGTGCTTACCATGTTTGGGTGAAATGTGTTTTAGGTAAATCTTAGGATCGCGGGAATGTGCCGGCATGATTGTACACACCAGCTTGATGATTTGTGTTTTGAGGACTCTGGGATATTTGACAAATAATTTACCGATGTTTTATGTTTAGGAAAATTTCAAATTGGCTTGATAAATGTTAAACTAAGTTTGTGTGGAAGTTTTAAAATTTGAAACTTTTGTTTGAAAATTAAGTGTGTTACAATTTGGTATTAAAGCCTTGGTTTAAGGGATTCAGATGTACCCTCGGGTATGTCTGGACTCAAATTGAGGGTGTGAAGAATTTTTCAAAAAGAAATGATTTTCTAAACGAGCAAAGGATTTTAAGAGGGAATGAGACGAAGTAGTGTGTATAATCTACCAGAGCCCATGAGGTGATTTCCCAAAATACCCTTACTTGCTTATATTATGAGATAAATTATTCTTGAGCTATTAGAATTGGATGCTAGATGGTAGACTAGGTATTTCAGGGATTTTGAGCTAGAGTTATCTGATTCATGATGCCTTATCCTAGGAGGTCGTTTCTTGATCGACACTATTTACCATTTGCTCTATGTGTGTTGCGTAGTTTACAAGGCACGATTCTTTAAGAGATAGATTAGAGCGGAAGAGTAATCTAGGCGGGGTACCTAGATGTTCAGCTTTAGAAGTCTTCTGAGAGAGTAGTTAGATATCTATGACGGATAGAGTACATGTGAATTAGGGTCTAAATAGGAGGACTTAGGACAAATACAGGTTGGTGTGGAAGGTAGTATTGGGCCCGTACTACTAAAAGCACCGGATCCGTACGCGACTCAAGTAAGTATCTTAGAGTACTAAGGATCATGTAGGGGCATGTAAATGTGTGTGTGTGTATTTTATCCTGTTTCTGATGATTTTTGTTTTTTGTATTCCAGAGAGATAGTCTGGTGGTTCACTGAGGTTCATGCTCTAGCAACCCTGAGAGGACGAGTACTAGTGATGAGGAGATCCACAGGTTTATTGTGGATGAGGTGGCTGCAGCTATCAGAGAGGCCATTATGGAGATGTTTGGATATATTAAGACGCTGATCGAGAATTTTGATGAGCGTTATCTTGTCGTCACTGAGGCTACCACTATTGCAACCACTATAGCTCTTGCAGCTGCAAGGCCATAAGGGTGATTCAATGATGTTTCGAGAGTTCAGAAAAACAAAGCCACCAGAGTTTTATGGGACCCAAGACCCGATTGCTGCTATGAGATGGATCTCTAACGTCGATGGATGTTTTTATACTTATTTATGCCTGAGAACCTAAAGGTTCGATTTGTGTAGAACCAGCTTCGCTTGGGAGCGTAGGACTGGTGGAAGTTTGTGACGACTGATTACTCTCCTGCAGATCATGCTGTAGTGACTTGGGAGAGATTCACCCAACTATTTCGAGAGGAGTTCATTCCCCAGGTGGAGAGGGAACGGTTGGCCTAAGAGTTTTTGTTTCTCAAGAAGAAGACAGCAACAATGATAGAGATCACGAGGATGTTTCATGAGAGGGCGTTATTCTGACCTGAGCACATGGCTACTGACCAGGCATGTGTAAGCTGGTACTTGAGCATATTGAAGAGGGACATTCGAGAGTTCGTTATGAACTCATCATATAGAACATTGGCTGAGCTATAGACTAACTCTAGGAGGAAAGGGATCGAGTTGGAGACTCAAACAAGGGAGGAGAGAGAGTCTCATGGGAGAGATAGGAGACCAGAGCAGTCGTAGCTAGCGACCAAGCGGGCTAAGCCCGCTGATTCTATAGAAGGAGGCCAGAAGGGCCACACTTGTGGCAAGTATGGTAAGAATCATGAGGGATCTTGCCGAAAAGGTATTTGCTACAAATGCCTCAAGGAGGGGGATATGGCGAAGGATTGCCCCAAGGGATTTTCGGTTTGCTTTCATTGAAACCAGACTGGCCACCGGAAGGTCGAGTGTCCTCAGCTCACTCAAGGACCTGCCGAGGCCTCTGTTTCTGTCACCTTGCATGTTACTGATGGTCGGCCAGTGAAGGCCGATGCTCCGAGAGCTCGTGGGAGAGCCTGCCAACTGACTCCGGAGAAGGTACGCGCAACACCTAACATTGTTGTCGGTAAGTATCTCATTATTCATGTTTTTATTATGACTTGTTTATACTTATATTACGTTTAATATAAGTACTTTTCTTGTGAATTTTGTGCCTGCTTTGATGCTATTTGACTCGGGTGCGAGTCGATCCTTTGTGTCTTTATCGTTTAGTCGCCGCATTAGTGTTAGACGTGAGACTTTAAGTCGACCACTGAGGGGTTCTATAGCCAATTAGCATGCGGTTGTTGCCACTGATGTATTCCGGGGTTGTGTTTTGGATATTTTCGATCTTGAGTTTCCAATCTATCTGGTGTCGATAGCGATGAGAGATGTTTACGTCATAATGGGCATAGATTGGTTGTGTCAATTTGGAGTGGTGATTGGTTGCGATGGTCAGATGGTGACGATTCAAGACCCTAGTGAGGGAGTACTTACTATTTATGGTGAGGCAACTAGATTGGATCAGCTTTCTGCTCTGCCACCATGGCAAGATAGAGTCTGCAGCAGGGATGTATGGGATTTTTAACTTATGTAGTCGATACTTGGGATGTCAAAGAGATTGATTTATGTTTTTCATGTTCCAGTGGTATTTAACTTCCTGGATGCTTTCCCTGATGATTTTCTAGGTGTGAATCGTGAGAGGCAGTTAGAGTTTCGGATAAATTTAGTTCCGGGGGTGGCGCCTATTGCCAAGGCACCATATCGTCTCGCGACACCCAAGATACAGGATTTATCCTCGTAGCTTCAGTAGTTTTTGCGAGAGGGTTTCAGTCGGTAGAGTAGTTCACCGTGGGAGCGCCGATCTTCGTCAAGAAGAAGGATGGTTCACACTGGATGTGCATCGATTACCGCGAGTGGAACAAGCTGATGATTAAGAATCGCTATCCATTTTTGAGGATCGATGACCTATCTGATCAATTGCAGGGAGCATCTTGGTTTTCCAAGATTGATTTGAGATCCGGATATCATCAGATGAGGGTCCACGAGGAAAATATCCAGAAGACGGCCTTTCAAACTCGTTAAGGGCATTATGAGTTTGTGGTGATGCCTTCCGGGCTCACCAATGCACCGACAGCCCGAAAATTTTATCTTTTCGGTTTTGAAGCCCTAACTTTGCAGAGCCCGGTTTTCAATTAAGCTCCCAATTTTCAACATAGAAAGACATATTTAAAGCCGAAGTGCTGCCCAAATTACTATTTAACCCCCGGTTAACTTAAGGTGAGTTCAATATATAGGAACAATTGTATGTTATGTGTTATATGTGCTATGTGCTTTTCAGTGTTATTATTCTGAGTTATTTTCTCGTGTTATTCGCTATCTTTATACCGATTGTAATACCTTTGACCATGTGATCAGTGAAAGGACTTATATTTACATTGGTACTGGTACATAGCCTCTGACCATGTAGAGCATGTCTCCGTAAGAGAATGACTTCTATTCTATAGCATTGGCAAATGGTTAGATAGGACTATGAGCCTGAAATCTAACAAGATGTTAATCAGAAATTGCAGGTCTTCTATGCCATTTGGGCCAAAGATTTATTGATGTATATTAAGAATTGAAAAGTATATCTTTGAATAAAGTCTTTGATTGATATGAATGCTTGTCACATGATCTCACATACATCTTGTTATTCCTCTTTGCTTTTGCGACATTGAAGTATATATATGGCATAACGTTATATTGTATCTATTTTTGAACTCACTAAGCGTCACCACTTACCCTATCAATGTTTAACAATTGCAGGTGATAAGTAACTAGCATGTTTACATACTATTGAAAGATTTAGAACAGTTTGTAATACTACTTTTGTACTATAGTTTATGTTTGTATAAATTACAATATCCTGGGTAGTTATGTAATTTATATAACACTTTGTAATAGAAGGTTTGTATCCAATAGTTTGTAATTCCCTTTTATCAATGTAAAATATTGCTTTTATGAATATGCAAATAGCATGTTTTGGAGTAATGATATTGTGAAGTACGAAAGTTCGGGTCTTTCAAAAAATACGAAAGTTGGGGTCTTTAAACCATGGTATCAGAGCAGTAGTTTAAGCGAACTAAATTCCACGGATTGGTATTTTGACTTAAACTATAGGAAGTTCAATATATGAACTTAATCATTTTAAGTATAGGGATACAAACCATAGGAAATATATAAGTAAAAGTATTAGGTAATAGTAAACCCTAATATTCTAAAATACTATCTTACTCCGTATTTTAGATCAATGGCTGAACAAGTAAGTAGCCATACCCCTGAGGTTGGTGGAGATACTCAACATGATGAAGCGAATACTCTAGTATCTCCTCGTGAGGAGCGACTCTTAGGTAAACTTACGGGTGTTATTCGAAAGACTCTTGAAGAGCACAAAAAGAATGATGATAAAGGAAAATAGAAAGTCACTGGAGAATCTTCAAGCGGAAAGGTGAAGCGTCCCTCGTTCAAAGATTTCAAGAGTAGTGGTGCTACGAAGTTTTCTGGTGTCCTTAATTGTATAATTGTTCTAACATGGATTCAGAACACCGAGAAAGTATTTCGTGTTTCTCATGTGGATGATGAAGACAAGACTATCTATGCTTCTGCAATGCTCATAGGAGAAGCCTTAGTCTGGTGGGAAGTAACATACGAAGCTCTCGATGGATGTGACCAAGAGAACTTATCCTGGTAGTTGTTCAAGACTCGTGTGCTATAGAAGTATTGTCATCTAGATATGAGGAGAAGATTGGAGAAGGAATTCCTCGAGCTTAAACAAGGAGGAACGACTGTGAATGAGTATGAAACTCAGTTTAATCAAAGAGCAAGATTTTCTACGAAGTATATTCCAAATGAAGATGAGAAAATTCAGTTACTCATGGAGGGACTACGACACGAAATCCATGATTTTGTTGTCAACCGGGATGTTCTGTCATTCGATAAAGCTGTTGAGCATGCTCGAAGGCGTGAGCATGACTTAGAAATACGTGGTGCCACCCTTACTGTTCCAAAGCATCCACGTACTAAAAGAACAACTCCTGCTTCCACTATTCCACCAGCTCAATCTATTCGAACTGATCCTAGCAAGAAGGCACAATCTCAGAGTGCTTTTCAAGGCCGTGGTAGGTCACAATCTTTTTCCATTTAATCGCCTTCATGTCGTGTTTATGGAAGGAATCATCTGGGTCAATGCAAAGTAGATAAGGAATCCATTGTCTGTTATCGGTGTGGAGAAACAGGTCATATCAAGCCAACTTGCCCAAGGAAGGATGTGACTTTTTATGCATGTGGTATTACTGGCCACAAGAAGCGTTTTTGCCCTACTCTTACCAGCCAAGTGATGGGAAGTCAAGCTTCTGTTCAACAACCAGCGAGATGTCAAGTTCCTATCCGACAACCGAAGGGTACTCCATCTAAAAAGGAGGAGGTGCCAAAAGCTGAGGGTCGTGCATTCCAGATTACCGCAGAGGAAGCATGTGAAGACCCGAATGTCGTGACGGGTACATTTCTTGTCAACTCTAGACCTGCTCACATCTTATTTGATTTTGGTGCCTCAGATTCTTTCGTATCTTATGAATTTGCGTATTCTTTTCCAACTGTTTGCTATGCACTCGTGCAACCATTTCACGTAGATACTGGAGGAAGTATATCATTACTTGCTAATAAAATCTATAGGGATTGTGTCATAAAAATTGAAGGCTATAGTTTTCTTGCTAACCTAATGCCTATCTCCTTGCCTAATTTCGATATTATTCTCGTCATGGATTGGTTGTCAAAGAACCATGCAGAACTCTTGTGTTACGAAAAGATGGTACGCATTCCTATTGAAGGGGGAGATCCTATTCATGTCTACGGTGAACAAAGGATATTCAAAATAATCTCTTTCCTCAAAGCTCGTAAATTCATATCGAAAAGTTGTCCTATCTATCTGGCCTATACAGTTGACATCTCAAGAAAGGAGAATAAAACTGTAAATGATATTCCCATTGTTAATGAATATCTCGATGTTTTCCTCGACTATCTGCCTGGACTTCATCCAGACAGACAAGTAGAGTTCTGAATTGACCTTGTTCCCGGTGCTCCGATTGCAAAGACTACTTATTGTCTTGCGCCAGTTGAGATGAAAGAAATGATGATCCAACTGCAAGAATTACTTGACAAAGGCTTTATTCGACCGAGTACCTCTCCCTGGGGTGCTCCAATATTTTTTGTCAAGAAGAAGGACGGATCAATGCGAATGTGCATTGATTATCATGAGCTGAATAAGGTGACTATCAAGAACAAGTACCCACTACCTCACATCGACGATTTATTCGATCAACTTCAGGGTGTTAGCTATTTCTCAAAGATTGATTTGAGATCTGGCTATCATCAGTTGAAAGTACAAGAGCAAGATGTACCGAAGACTGCTTTCCATACTCGTTATGGGCATTTCCAATTCCTTGTCATGTCATTCGGTTTGACAAATGCTCCTGCCGTATTCATGGATATGATGAATCGAATGTGCCACCTAATGCTCGATAAGTCTGTCATCATATTCATTGATGATATTCTAATCTATTCCAAGTCTAAAGCCGATCATGCCGTTTATATTCGTGAAATCTTAGAACTTCTTCAAAAGGAGAAACTTTATGCTAAATTCTCGAAATGTGAATTTTGGCTTCGTCAAGTTAAATTTCTCGGCCATATTATTTCTAGTAACGGTGTATCTGTAGATCCCATCAAAATTGAAGCCATTCAAAATTGGGAAGTGCCCCGTAATGCTTCCGAAATTCGAAGTTTCTTAGGTCTCGTGGGATATTACCGGAGATTCATTAAAGACTTTTCTCGTATAGCCGTACCTCTCACAAGTCTTACACGGAAGGAAGTGAAGTTTGAATGGGGTGAAGCTCAAGAAAAAGCTTTATGAACTCTAAAAGATCTTTTGACTCATTCTCCCATCTTACACTCCCAGAAGGTGATGATGATTTCTCCGTGTATAGCGATGCTTCAAGATTGGGACTCGGTTGTGTGTTGATGCAGCGTGGTAAAGTGATAGACTATGCCTCAAGACAACTAAAATATTATGAAAAGAATTATCACACCCATGATCTTGAACTTGCTGTAGTAGTATTTGCCCTAAAACTTTGGAGACATTACCTTTTTGGTACAAAATGCCAATTATTTACCGACTACAAGAGTCTCAAGTATATATTCAGTCAGCAAACTCTGAATATGAGACAACAACGAGCCATGGAGATGATCAAGGACTATTGATATGTGTATTTTTATATATATTTTTATGCACTTTATCTTAATATTTTGGCCTTATTTATTCTATTTTAGAACTAAAGAGTACTCATAATGCTTTGAATTATGTTTTGCATCTATTTGTTGTCAATAAAGCACAAGAGAAAAGACTGAAGCGGAAATTGGGCTTAGAAGCTAAAAGAAAGAAAAGGGGGCTAAGGACGCGGTTACGCCCCGCGTACCTTAAGAGTACGCCCCGTGTACCTGCTTGCACCGGATATACATGATCGCGTAGTTATCTTGAGTACGCGCCGCGTAATCCTAAGTACGCCCAGCGTACTTAGGTCGGCCACAAAGATTATAAATGTCAATTTTTAGCTACCAGGAGGGGGGATTCGACTTCTAACCTAATTTGGTCGATAATTAACTTCTGTTAAGCCGTTTTGAGGGTCTAGAAGGCGGCCAGAAGGCCGTTAAGCTAACGGGAGCAGAGATCTGAAGGATTAGAGAGCGGATACATGTCGGTAATCATACGGATTGCTAACGTGACCATGTTTAGCACTTCCTTATGGTACTTTCTGTATTTAGTTTCTGATTTGGGTGTAAAAACCTTTTACTTTGTGTTTATGATTGAATGAAGTTTTGAATCTTAGACTAATTGTTATGTCAAATAATTTATTTGTGTTTAATTTATCTTGCCAAGCTTGTTTAAAGATCCTCATGTGTTAATGATGATTATTTGCTGTTAATTGTTAAGTGAATTGAGTTGTATGAAAACCTGCTTGATTTGCTTGTCTCTTATGATTTTTGATGACCATTGAGATTATAAGACTAGAAATAACGAATGTGAAACTAGGATTAACATGGGAATAAATAAGTTAATGTGTGAGCCTTGTTTGATGACCATCAACAAGAGGTTAATTAAATGTTGAAATTAACTAAGTTTGCAAGTCTTGCTTGATACGAACTGAACACTAGGAAGCATGTTAGTTTAACCAATTGATCACTATTTGAATTAACTTGTTTGCTAAAGGATTAGTTATAGTGAACATGAATCTAATCAATTTAGGAATCGGTGAACATGAATAAATGAATTTGTGCATGCAATTGTTTATGTTTTCAAGGTGGAATTTGTCTAAACCAAAGTACCTAAAGAGATTTGTTTTTCCTGTTAGTTTATCGAGGATGGTTAATTAATTATTAGTTTGAGATTTATTAAATTATTTCTTTTATTCTTTTCATATAACCTATAATTAAATATATTAAATTAATCCACCGTTCCCTGTGATCGACACCCGACTTACCTAAGCTATACTGTAATCTGACTAGGTACACTGCCTATAAGTGCATAGTTAGTCTAAGTTTGTTAGGTTATAAATATTAAAATTAATGGGTACTTTCGTGCACATCAAGTTTTTGGCGCCGTTGCCGGGGAACGGCTTGTCATTAATTTATTTCATTTGATTATTCGTTATTTGTTTTTAGTTAGTTCTCAATTTTTTTAGTTTGATTTTCGATGATATCTTTTCACTTGTCGAGAAGGTTCTTGTTTTTATTTTATAGGAATTTGGGATTGTACACATTGCTTGACTTTACTTTTTGCATGGGTTTCGAGAATGAAAGCGATTAGGGAATTCTTGACCTGCTTAGCCTACTACTTTGTTGATTTGTCCAACTCAATCCATGAGGCGTAGTATAGCAAGGCGTATTGTGGTGGTTAAGTGGAAGACCGAGCTCTTGCTGTTCTTGACTAGTAAGGTCACTTCTTGTTCCGCTTCTAGTTAATGGTGCAAGGAAAACAAAGGAAATATTCTAACGGGTCCCGAAAGTGGGTGTTTTCGCAAACCAATTCTTGCATGCAAAGGTTTTTGATCAACCATTGTTGTTTGATCTTGACAAAGATAAGTGATTATGACATCTCAATTTTTTTTATCACTCATCGTGAAGTCATCATTAACTTAAGAAATTAAAAAGGAAAAAAATTAAATAAGTTTTAAGTTCCTAGATGAAATGATTAAAAAAAGAAAAGGAAATTCAATTAAAAGAAGAAAGTTAAAATTAATTACGCCCCGCGTAAGTTTACGTACGCCATGCGTAATATGCCCCGGATCGCGAATGAACATTTCAGGGGGTTGAGGTACGCCCCGCGTAACACGGCGACCAGGTATATCTTTTGACCCGTTGACTTCTTCTTTATTCTATTCCCTTTTCTCCTCTCTCGCGAACGCTGTGACGGCAGCTTCTCTCCAAAACTCTCGATTCTCTCTCGTTTCTTGTTAAATCCACCACACAAGTAAGTATTTCGGATACTCAATATCTTGGATTTGTATTTAATTCAAAGGAATAAGCTGCATTCGGCTTTTGCTTGAAATCTAGGGTTTATTTATTTTTTGAATTAGGGTCGATTTTGCAAATGTATGAGTTGATTAGGGCTTGAATGGACCGATTTCGGTTAATACATTAAACCCTCGAGCTTAATTTTGTCTAATTTCCGTCCCACATTCATCGATTTGAGCTTGGGGTCGTACGCAATGCGTACCCCTGTGATTTCGAGTTCTTGACTGATTTCAATTTTTGACCGTTATGCATGTTTCCCTTATAAATGTTTTCAAATAGATAAAGAATTTACAGGGCTTGATTCATATTTTGGGAGGTCCCAATTTTTTTTTTCTCCTACTGCCTTGGGTCACACGGTTGGCTCCATTTGCTAACATGTATGCCCCATGTGTTTGACTTATTAGACAACCTGGGTATGGGCTTAAATTGACAGTTTTTTTTTGAAATGGGTATTAATTTTAGAACGAAAAGGGACAGATTCGTGAACCCGGACGTAAGCCCAGCGTACTGCACCTATCCAGCCCCAATTTTTTTGGTTTAAAAAAATCTATTAATGCTGCCATATTTTGTTGGTTTTGTTTTTTTTTTTTTTGTGCAGATTATGGCTCGAAGGGCACAAAGAACCAACCCTCCCGAGGATGTGACCGATCATCGTTTTTTACAATTTCCGCAAACACTGAGCGATGCTACCCGGGCGCGTTATGTCACCAACTTGAGCCTGCTTCTCACAAAGGAGATTGATATTGCACCCTCTTTCGACTGGGAGTTGGCTACCAGGACTGGACTTGCTGCATTGATCCAGGAATTTTTGCAATACACACACTCGGACGCGAGTGGTGTGGAATTGTTTGTGTGTCAGGGATGGGCGCGTTTGTTCAGGATCCAGGAGCCGGTATATCGAGAGTTTTTGCTGGAGTTCTATGCTACAGTTTCCTATTATCCTAGGAAGCCACTCAATGACAGGACAGCCTTTTCTTTCAGACTGGGAGGAGTGAGCCGGGAATGCAGCGTGATAGAGCTTGCTACTCGGGTGGGTATTTACACAGCCGATGAGACAAGGAGTGTCCACTTCCCGACATTTCTTGCTGACTGTCTCACGGAGCAGCCGGAGGACTACAATGAGAACACTTTTTGGGCCGAGATTACGGGAGGAATTTATACACCATCTACCGCTCGAGGGGGGATGATTCGGTCTACTACATACCGAATGTTGCACCGGTTGATTTCTATGTCTCTCACGCATCACAAGAATAGTGAGAGAGTGCCTTCGATGGACCTGTATTTCCTATGGGCACTAGTTACTCCAGGGAGGCACCTGAACCTTCCAGTTGCTTTAGCTGCATATTTGGGACGGAGGGCCAGGGGACTTCGTGGAGATAGCCCGATATGCGGAGGGCATTTTATCACACGATTAGCTCGATCATATCAGTTGATGACACGTGAGATCACGAGATCGATGGTGTTTCACGACGTGAGGCCGATGAGTCTTCAGCTATTGGAGTCGATTCGCGTATTAGAGCGGGGTGGAGATGGTGTTTTGAGGGTTCGAGCAGATGATGTGGCGGATGAGGAGGGTGCTGCCGAGCCACAGCCGAGACGGGTCCCGCGGCGTAGACCTGCTCCTCGGGGAGCGCAGCAGGGACCTGAGCCGGAGATTGATATGCGCTATTTAGCTCAGGGCATTGATCGTCTTGACTTGAGGGTCCAGAACCTTAGCGAGTATGTTGCACATGTGGACATGCAACAGCGATGGCAAGGGAATGCGTTGAATGCATTCTTTGCCCATCAGGGATTTCAGTATTCGGTTTCCTTTCCACCACCATTCCAGTCACGATTTGACGGGGCCGGTACTTCTGGGACACAGCCACATGATGATGGAGATGACGAGTGATCCTTTTTATTTTGTTTATTTGTTTGTTTTGTGTTTATTTTAGTTTAAGTTTAGTTTTTAGTATTTGGTATGTAATTAAACTTTGATTTAGTTTGTTTTACTTTTTTTTTCCATGTTGATGCTCTATGGTTGTTTAGATTTATGCAGAATATTCGCCCTTAGGAAGCTGGCAGTAAGTTCAGCAGCTAGGTCCGACTGTTGCTAGAGAGCCATGTGAGAGTTCGAAGATTATAGTCAAGACCCACAATTTGTCATAAGTGTGGGGTGCATCTTTATTAGAGTTATATTTCGACGCGAGGAAGAAGTATCATCCCGGCTGCCACGACATGGTTGACACTTTCCTATGTTGTGGGGGATTTTTCATCGCGAGACGAGAATGTCACTCTTGACGAGACGACGTGGTCGACACTTTCCCACGTCATGGTTACTATACATTGCATCTAATTGCAATATTTTGTACCACATTTTCAAAGATGGCGGTCTTGATTTTATTTTTCGGCAAATTTAGAAGCAGCAGTTCCAATTTTCAGTTTTTCAGCAATAGTTGAAGCAACCTGTAGCAGCCCCATTCGATCTCGCCACAACTACCCAGGGGAGTCTGTTCCTTTTTCTCCCTTTTTATGTTCTTAATTTGTTTTAGCATACAATGAGGGCATTGTATGAAATAAGTGTGGGGTAGGGGGTCGGTAAAAGTAAATTATAAAAATATAATAGTTGGAAATTGCTAGATTTAGGGAAATTTAAAAATTTAAAAGAAAACTTGAAATATTAGTTTAATTTAGAAAAATCTAGTGATAATTTAAAATTTTGCTAATATTGTATGAGATGATCCGATGAGAACTCAAATGTTTAGTTGAGCCAATATACGTTATAGTGCATTTGTGGCTTCCCTTATTTTAGTGAAATCATGGAACAAAAACATAACCCCGCTCGGTTTGAAGGATGCAATATGTTTAGCAGCCTAAACCTGAAATGTATCCAGGAAAATTATTATCATTAACCAATAAAGGTTGAGGTTGAGCGCTTGTGCTTAAGCATGTAGGTTTTGAGTGAAAAAAGAGAGGTACATGTAAAAAAAAAAAGAGAGAGAATTATGAAAAAGTTTGAAGAATTTTGGAGCAAATAAAGTGAAGATCAAAAGATCAAAATTCTGAAAAAATCCAAAAAGTTGAAGATACCAAAAATCAAACAACAAGGTGGTGAATTCAAAGATATCCAAGATCAAATTATCAATCAAATGAAGAATTCAAAGAAAGCTCCACAGTGGTATCATAAATTGTAATTCTAGATTATGTATGCTTAGGTTGCTCAACTAAAAATACCTTGAGGTTAGGAGGTTTTCTGAGGATGGATTCGGAGGGTTGCATAAAATGAGCATTGTTCGGAAAAAGTGGGTAAGTGTTTATGAAGATTGTGAGTATTTAAAGTATGGGGGTACTTAGGAAAATTTTAGACACAAATGCATGCGTTGAGGTCTTGGCATAATGGCTGAGTTTTAAATGGATTGTTTAGTGAGATATTGGTAAAATAAAAGTAAATTTGCTTGGGGCAAGCAAAGGCTAAGTGTGGGGTATTTTGATATGTGTATTTTTATATATATTTTTATGCACTTTATCTTAATATTTTGGCCTTATTTATTCTATTTTAGAACTAAAGAGTACTCATAATGCTTTGAATTATGTTTTGCAGCTATTTGTTGTCAATAAAGCACAAGAGAAAAGACTGAAGCGGAAATTGGGCTTAGAAGCTAAAAGAAAGAAAAGGGGGCTGAGGACGCGGTTACGCCCCGCGTACCTTAAGAGTACGCCCCGCGTACCTGCTTGCACCGGATATACATGATCGCGTAGTTATCTTGAGTACGCGCCGCGTAATCCTAAGTACGCCCAGCGTACTTAGGTCGGCCACAAAGATTATAAATGTCGATTTTTAGCTACCAGGAGGGGGGATTCGACTTCTAACCCAATTTGGTCGATAATTAACTTCTGTTAAGCCGTTTTGAGGGTCTAGAAGGCGGCCGGAAGGCCGTTAAGCTAACGGGAGTAGAGATCTGAAGGATTAGAGAGTGGATACATGTCGGTAATCATATGGATTGCTAACGTGACCATGTTTAGCACTTCCTTATGGTACTTTCTGTATTTAGTTTCTGATTTGGGTGTAAAAACCTTTTACTTTGTGTTTATGATTGAATGAAGTTTTGATTCTTAGACTAATTGTTATGTCAAATAATTTATTTGTGTTTAATTTATCTTGCCAAGCTTGTTTAAAGATCCTCATGTGTTAATGATGATTATTTGCTGTTAATTGTTAAGTGAATTGAGTTGTATGAAAACCTGCTTGATTTGCTTGTCTCTTATGATTTTTGATGACCATTGAGATTATAAGACTAGAAATAACGAATGTGAAACTAGGATTAACATGGGAATAAATAAGTTCATGTGTGAGCCTTGTTTGATGACCATCAACAAGAGGTTAATTAAATGTTGAAATTAACTAAGTTTGCAAGTCTTGCTTGATACGAACTGAACACTAGGAAGCATGTTAGTTTAACCAATTGATCACTGTTTTAATTAACTTGTTTGCTAAAGGATTAGTTATAGTGAACATGAATCTAATCAATTTAGGAATCGGTGAACATGAATAAATGAATTTGTGCATGCAATTGTTTATGTTTTCAAGGTGGAATTTGTCTAAACCAAAGTACCTAAAGAGATTTGTTTTTCCTGTTAGTTTATCGAGGATGGTTAATTAATTATTAGTTTGAGATTTATTAAATTATTTCTTTTATTCTTTTCATATAACCTATAATTAAATATATTAAATTAATCCACCGTTCCCTGTGATCGACACCCAACTTACCTAAGCTATACTGTAATCTGACTAGGTACACTGCCTATAAGTGCATAGTTAGTCTAAGTTTGTTAGGTTATAAATATTAAAATTAATGGGTACTTTCGTGCACATCAACTATGATTGCGAAATCCTGTACCATCCTGGAAAGGCTAATGTGGTTGCAGATGCACTTAGCAGGAAAGTTTATCATAATAGTATGTGTTATACTATTACTCACACTACGATGAAGTTCACCATTCTTGATGAACTAGAGAAGTGGAAAGTTGAAGCCTTAAAGACAGAAAATGTGAAGAAGGAAGGAATGGTACATTATGCTGATGTTTTACTTGATGATCCACGAGGAATAAAAGTATTTAAGAATCAGCTATGGATTCCAAAGATTGGTGGATTAAGACAGAAGATTTTAGATGAAGCTCATAAGTCTAAGCTATCAATACATCCTGGTACAAGTAAAATGTACTATGATGTAAGAGCTGATTATTGGTGACCTGGATTAAAGAGAGACATTGGAAGATATGTACATGAATGCTTAGTATGCTTACAAGTCAAAATAGAGCACCAAAAACCTTATGGAACCCCAGAAAGTCTTAGTGTTCCTGTATGGAAGTGGGAAGAGCTGTCCATGGATTTTATTACCAAATTGCCAAAGACTGCTAGACAGCGTGATAGCATTTAGGTAATCATTGAACGCCTGACTAACAGTGCACATTTTCTCGCCATGCGTGAAACAACTCCAATGGAGAAATACGCACAAGTACACTTGGATGAAATTGTTGTAAGGCATGGTGTGCCACTAAAGATCATTTCCGATCGTGATACTCGCTTCACTTCTCACTTTTGGGCGAGTATGCAACCCAAATTGGGATCTCGAGTTGCTCTCAGCACCGCTTATCATCCCCAGACAGATGGTCAGATGAAGAGAACAATCCAAACAGTAGAAGATATGCTTCGTGCATGTGTCTTGGAGTTCGGTGGTAACTGGGATAAATACTTACCGCTTGTCGAATTTTCGTATAATAACAGTTACCACACTTCAATCAAAATGCCACCATATGAAGCATTATATGGTCGCAAATGCCGTACGCCGTTATGTTGGTATAATGTAGGACAGAAGATCCTTGGAGGCCCTGAAATGATTCAAGACACTACCGATAAGATTCAAATCGTACGAGAAAGAATGAAAGCGGACCAGGATCGATAGAAGTCCTATACGGAAAAGAGAAGACGACCTATAGAATTCCAAGTGGGTGATTTCGTGATGTTGAAGGTATCCCCATGGAAAGGCCTTATGCGATTTGGGAAGAAAGGAAAGTTGAGTCCTAGATTTGTTGGTCCTTTTAAAATCATCCAGACACTTGGAAAGCAAGCATACTGCTAAGAATTGCCTAAAGATTTGGTAGGTATTCATGATGTGTTTCATGTAAGTTATCTGCGCAAATGCTTGAGCATCTACGTTGAGACAGCTCCATTATCCGAGGTGAAATTGGATAATAACTTAAGATATGTCGAAGAGCCTGAAGAAATCGTGAATGAAAGAACAACTAAGCTACGCAATAAAGAAGTATAATTGGTGCTTGTGAAGTGGAAACACCATCATGGCCCAAACTATACTTGGGAGAATAAGAATGAGATAAAAGCAAAATATCCCCATTTAGTTTAATCGATGTAATTTCGGGGACGAAATCCTCAAAAGGAGGAGGTATTTGTAACATACATGTTTTGAAATCGTGTTTCGTAATGAATAAAATTGTGAAATACTATGTGAAATTGAGTGTTGATTTCTAACAGATGGTTTTTACTAGAAATGAAGTAAAACTATGTTTAGAATCACTCAGAAAATATTTGAAGTCTTATGAGGTTCCAATTAAAAGCCAAATAGTGAAATTTAGCAAAAATATAAAATTTTAAATAAGTGAAATTTTATTATTTGATGTTGTAGAGAATCTCGTTAAAAACTTGTAGGCAAAAACCTCGTCGGAATCCGAGTTATAATGAAGAAGTTATGACCAACAGAAGATTCGCGACAAAACCGGCACGGCGCCGAATGACGTAAAAAGTGAGTTTTTGATAAACTAATTTTTAGCCTTATTAATCTAAATGAAAGTCGTAGTATTCATTAAACCGAGAAATTCGATAAAAAGAACGCCAAAATCTGACTTCGTATGAGGAAGTTATGATTTTTCGAAGTTTCAACTTCGCAGTAGACAGCTAAAAACTTGAATTTTAGTTCGAGTCATATTTGACCGATACATCCTAAATGATAATCGAAGGTCTCGTCATTTTTAGTACAACGGTAAAAAGTCTGACGAAAACGGATGTCAGATGAAGAAGTTATGAATTTTTAACAGATTTTCCTGTCCCGGACTGTTAAAAATAATAATATTAAAAATAAATTCAAAATTAGATGATGAAGTCTAAACAAAAGTTGTAGAGCGTAATTTTATCTACGCGTGCATATAAAGAACGTCAAAAACGGAGCTTCTATGTGAAAGTTATGGATTTTAGAAGTTCGGGGCTCGAAATCCGAGAATTTCGGATGAACAGGTGCAGCCACCGGAGACCCTTGTTGCTGCCACGTCACTTCGCACGAAGCAGCAGTGTCACCGGAGACGTGGCCATTCCGAGAAGCATCGCGTGTCGCATGCTAAGTGGACCGAAGTAGCGATCCAATCAACTTCCGATGCGCCTCGCTACGGTGTCCGAACCTCGCCCCTCCACGTCTCGCCTACCCGCCTCGCAGCCGAGCCACCGAGCTGCTTCGTCACCACTTCCGTCCGAGCCTCGCTGGAGCCCTGCGTAGCTGCCACGTGTCTTCGCTGAGTCATCCTTCTCGGCCGAACCCTCTCCCTATAAATAGGAGGGTGCGAACCCTCCCGGCTAAAACTTGAAAATTTCCATTTTTCACCCCTAAATCCATATTTTCACTATTTTGACTTTTCCCAAAGCCCCGATATCAATTTTAGCACCCGAAACACATCTCGAGACCTCCAAGAAGCCCGGAAATTTTATCTTTTCGGTTTTGAAGCCCTACCTTCGCAAAGCCCAGTTTTCAATTAAGCTCCCGGTTTTCAACATAGAAAGACATATTTAAAGCCGAAGTGCTGCCCAAATTACTATTTAACCCCCGGTTAACTTAAGGTGGGTTCAATATATAGGAACAATTGTATGTTATGTGTTACATGTGCTATGTGCTTTTCAATGTTATTATTCTGAGTTATTTTCTCGTGTTATTCGCTATCTTTATAGCAATTGTAATACCTTTGACCATGTGATCAGTGAAAGGACTTAGATTCACATTGGTACTGGTACGTAGCCTCTGGCCATGTAGAGCATGTCTCCGTAAGAGAATGACTTCTATTCTATGGTATTGGCAAATGGTTAGACAGGACTATAATCCTGAAATCTAACAAGATGTTAATCAGAAATTGCATGTCTTCTATGCCATTTGGGCCAAAGCTTTATTGATGTATATCAAGAATTGAAAATTATATCTTTGAATAAAGTCTTTGATTGATATGAACTCTTATCACATGATCTCGCATACATCTTGTTGTCCCTCTTTGCTTTTGCCACATTGAAGTATATATATGGCATAACGTTATATTGTATCTATTTTTGAACTCACTAAGCGTCACCGCTTACCCTATCAATGTTTAACAATTGCAGGTGATAAGTAACTAGTATGTTTACATACTATTGAAAGATTTAGAATAGTTTGTAATAGTACTTTTGTACTATATTTTATGTTTGTGTAAATTATAATATCATGGGTAGTTATGTAATATATATATATATATATATATATATATATATATATATATATATATATATATATATATATATAACACTTTGTAATAGAAGGTTTGTATCTAATAGTTTGTAATTCCCTTTTATCAATATAAAATATTGCTTTTATGAATATGAAAATAGCATGTTTTGGAGTAATGATATTGTGAAGTACGAAATTTTGGGTCTTTCAAAAAATACGAAAGATGGGGTCTTTCACAGACCGACAGGGATAGCTACCGTTCGCAGTCGGGCTGGGTCTTTACTCTTAATGGAGGAGCAGTAACTTGGAAGAGTTCCAAGCAGGAAATTGTAGCTGATTCAACGTGAGAATCAGAGTACATTGCAGTGAGCAAAGCGTCGAAGAAGGCAATATGGCTAAAGAACTTCATTGGTGATCTTGGAGTTGTGCATGCCATAAGGAGCCTATGGAAATTTTCTGTGATAATGAAGGAGCGGTTGCCTTGACCAAGGAACCGAGGGATCATGGTAGATCTCGTCATATCGACAGAAAGTATCATTTCATTAGACATCGAGTAGAAAAAGGACACCTCGTGGTGATGAGTATATCATCAGAAGATAACCCAGCAGATCCGCTTATGAAGGGACTGAGTAGGGTTAAGCATTTGCAGCATGCTAGGAGTATTGGGCTGAGAGATGATATTAGATTAGATTAGATAGTTTTAGAAACTTATAATAGATAAATGTGATTTAACATTTGATGAATAAATAAATGAGTATTATTTATAAGTAATGTTACTGTCTTATGTTAAATGTTTAACTATTGTTTCACTTTTCATGTTTTGAGTTCCTGAATAATTGAGTTTATTTGGAATAATCGAATTATTCAAACAATCCACAATCGTTCATATGTTGGAAGTAGGTATGAATGAAGATTTCAATAAATTGGTGTGTAGATTGTCTAAATGGTATTAGACATAGCAAAAGTTTGTTGCAACGTTCATGAGTGCTTATGAACTAGTTTTGAGCAATGGAACAAACCTGCGCTTGCTGGAATCACCTTAAGGAATTTGACGAAAAGGTTGATCGCAAGACGATAACATCATATGGTCTTAAAACCTAGATATATGGTTTGTTATTTGTTAATTGGTTGTACATTGATTTTGCGAAACCGCATCAGTAAATTGATGTTATAAAACGCATTGTTGTGTATAATTTATTAATGAATAAGTAAATGCCTATAAGTTGAAGTTTATCTGTTACTTTTATCCTAAGAGGGTAAAAGTGATATCTCGGCCGCTCGATGATTTGATTTGACTTATGTGCTGGGCCCGGTCAGAACTAAATTGATGTGTTCGATTAAGTTCTATGTCGAATACATCTGAGATCGAGAAACCAACTACTGGACAATTCATTCCATAGAATTGTCCGCATGATATCTAAACAGAGGACTATACGATCCCTTATCTAAAGGACAAAAATTGATAAGATCAGAGTTTGACAGCGTCTTTGAGAGCTACGATTGCTAATCGGTATATATAGTTGTTAGACTTATCCAAGTGGGAGACTGTTGGAATAATGTCTAAGGCTGCAACTATATTTGGTAAGTACTTGACCCGATTAAGCATGGTCATTTTGGGTTGCCTTCACCATAGCAACTTGACACGATGATTTATAATGAGAGAAGAAATATTATTAATATATTATGAGTATAATATAAGGAATAATAATATTGTTATTTGATTAGTATAAGTCAGAAATTAATTAGGAATTAATTTGGTGACTTAAAGAGATTAATTGGATAAAGGGGTATAAACTGTCAATTGTATGATAGTTGTATTTTGAGCAGTGACTCCTTAGGGATAAGGGGTGGCCGGATTTTAGGGTTTGTATAAGCCTACAAATCGTCCAAAGGCTTATCAATAAGGATATTGGATTGCTTAGAGCCTAAGTTATCGAATTAGGGTTTTAAGGGTGAAACCCTAGGAGGCTCACTAGTATAAATACACCCATAGGGTTGAGGAAATCGGCACCCTTAGTATTAGAGGAGCCCTGGATGATTTCTCACCCTCTTCCATCTCTCTCAAATCATCCTCTTGCTAGTTGGTGTTTGTAAGCCATTAGAGGAGTGACATTTGTGACTCCAAGCTCCAAGGACAAGAAGATTCAAGCGAATAATTCAAGTTATTCTTTTAGATCTGATTTCTTGTGTTATTATACTAGATTTATCAATCAAAGTCTTGGATACATTGCATGTTCAATTAGAGAAACCTAGATCCAAGCATTAGGGTTTGTATGTGCACATAGGAATGTTCTTATGGCTAAAACCCAACAAAAACATATCCCAAGATCATAAAATAAATCTTCTGCCAGTGTGTACGGATCATGTCGGCACCTTCCTGCGATCATCGCTAGTACCTGAAACACATAACACATAACACTATAATCATAAATGCTTAGTGAGTTCCCCAAAATACCACATACAACACATACGCCACTCAAGGCCATAACTCTATGGGATCATCTGATCCATGTATCTCAGGGGACTTCTATCCCGACTCTGGTAGACCTTCCGGCCCTACCCGTATGACCTTCCAGTCCTCATCATCTTCACCTTCCTATCCATATCATGGTACTCATAACATAGCATAACACATACATATCACATAGCAACATATATCACATACTCCGCATAGCATATAAGACCTTCTGGTCACACATAGTTACCACTCTAGGTAAAGTATAGTGAGAAGTCTCACCTCTCATGATGTCTAGTAAACATTTTGGCTTGATAACCTAGATCAAGCCTCCACCTAACACATAAGGCAAACATCTCTAATTAATACTTTCTCTTGACCTCATCTTAATAGAATGGGTAGAAGACCATTCTATCCCTCCCTGACCTCTCTTGAATCAGTTTGACCAAAACCCTAAGTGTTGGAATAGTGTCTAAGGCTATAACTATATTCGGTGGTGCATGGTCCTTTTGGGTTGCCTTCACCATAGCAACTTGAAGGATGATTTATTAAGAGAGAGTAAATATTATAAGTTTTAATATTTAGCTATTTGATTAATATAAGTCATAAATTAATTGGTATTAATTTGGTGACTTAAAGAGATTAATTAAATAAGAGGGTATAAACTGTCAATTGTTTGATAGTTTGACTTTAGACTATAAATCCATTAGGATACACCTTGGATGGATTCTAAGAGCTTTAGGATAGCTCAAAATCGTCCATAGGGTTATCTATGGAATGGATTTGGATAGCCTTAAGAGAAGATTATCCAATTAGGGTTTAGGGTGAAGCCCTTAAGGAGTCTAATAGTATAAATAGCCCCTATGGATGAGGGAATTCGACACACAACCTTAAGCAAGGAACCTCTGGTCGAATCCCTCCCCTCTCCTCTCTCCTAAATCATCTTGCTTGCTATTGGTGTTTGTAAGCCATTAGAGGAGTGACAATTGTGACTCTAGAAGCTCCAAGACAAACAAGATCAACAAGGGATTCAAAGGTATGATTCTAGATCTGTTTTAATATTGTTGTTTAACCTAATTAGCCATTAGAAGTCCTGGATTCAAAAGCATGTTTATTAGAAAGCCTAGATCCAAGCATTAGGGTTTTGCATGCGTACATAGGAAAGTTCTTATGGCTAAAACCCATCAGTGGTATCAGAGCCTAGATTGGTTTTCTTTAAATTGTTGCTTGAATAACTGAAATAAACCTGCAAAATTCGATTTTTTGGGTTTTGAGTCACTGACTCGGCGAGTTCCAAGGTGGACTCGTCGAGTAGGCCTGACTCGGCGAGTCCCCTTGTGCACTCGGCGAGTCCAGGCGTCAGGAATGGCCAGATTCGGGATTTTTTCATAATTATCTTATGGAAACTTACCTTAATCATATTAGATCAATGTAAATCCGATTTTTTGATAAATATGACTATTATCTTGATCTAATTAAAGATATTTATCATCCAATAAAATATTTAATTTCCTTATATGATAATGATTAATTATTTTGGTAATTATCTTCAAAGAAATCAAGATAAATCAAATAAAGATAATTAGAATATTAATTGTTAATTGGAATTATTTGTTATTTGATCCTTCATGTTTTAAATGTTTAAAACCTACCCTAAAGTTTTGAAATTTATATTTGTGATTAAAAGTTTTAATTTAGACAACTTAAATTTCAAACCCTAGATTTTGAAAAGTTTAAAATGCAGCCCTATACTTATATGATATTACTAGAATAATATATATATGTATAACTAAATGCTAGTCTTACCGCTAGTAGGCCTTATTCACGAAGCCGATCTATAAGGTGGGTATAAGGTTGCGGCCTATAAAATGGCGCTTAATGGGTGTACACTCACACCCACCGCTTGCTTGATTGGTGGAGGGTCGTTAGCCGAACGGGTAGGATAGGGCAACCTCATCCTCGCATTAAAAGTATAATAAGAAATACAAAGTAACTAAACTTTTTTTTAAAATTTCCCAATCTTAGTTACTTTAGGAAAAGTGAATTGATGCAATCCCATGAAATTACACTTTGCACCTTGCTAAGATGTTAGTGGAGCGTGTGTGGTTTACCGGCACACTAATTGGTTCTAAGCGAAGGTGGCAAAGGGTGATTCATTGTTTATCATAGTTCGATGGAGCATGTGTGGTTTACCGGCACATCGAATAGGTGATCGTTACAATGAAGGCACCATGTGAATTTGCATGGTAATTCACACCCGCTTTGTGATCCTCGGCATCCCAGTCACAAACAAGAGGGGCATATCGAGATTTAAACATGCCATTGAATAGTTCAATGAATCTCATCCGAACCTAGGAATTCTCGAAAACACTTAGGACTAATAGTTTAAGTTTTGTGATGGAGAATTAGTGAATCGTCATTCACTTACCTTCAATTTATTTGCATGTTAGATTACGGCATCCCTTTTCTAGTATGTAAATGTTATTGTTGGATCCTAGCCCTAATTTTTCTTATTGGGTGATAATTAGGGATTCTTATTCTAATCAATCTTTGTCCTTTCTATAGATGTCAAACGCAAAGATACATTCGCACCATTGCTCACTATGAGGATAAAGAGTATGTCCTCGATGAGAAGCTCGAGAAAATCAACCCCGTAGTTGCTACTCCCGAAGAAATCACCGCCTTTGAAACTCATGAGCGAGATGCAACGAAAGTACATTGCATCATTATCGCCACCATGAACTTCGAATTCCAAAAGTCCTACGAGGACATGTATCCATACGAGATGCATCAAGACTTGTTGGAGAGGTACCACCAAAACGCGAGACAAGAGCGTTACGAGATTTTCACTAACATGATTTCCGCTAAGATGGGTCATGGAGAATCTCTTACCGTGCACTTGCAAAAGATGCAAAGGTATGTCGACCGCCTTCGCAAGTTAAATGTTGACTTCGGCGAAGACTTGGCGATCGACATGGTGCTTCACTCTTTGCCTCCGATGTATAATCAATTTAGGATGACCTACCACATGAACAAAGAGGAGGTCACTCTAAGTAAACTCCAAGGTCTCTTGAGGGTTGCTGAGAGCAATTTCAAGGACAAGTCTGTTGCACCAACTCCCAATCCATCCGCTGCTCCTGTCTTGGCTATTGGTCAAGGGAAGGGAAAGAAGAGGAAAGCTTCTTCAAATAACTATCGAAAGGTGAAAGCCCGAGATGGTTCCTCTTCTAGTGGGACCAAAGTTGATCCCTCTAAGCCCTGCTCTAACCCGAAGGAGGCAGAGTGCCACCACTGCCACAAGATAGGACATTGGAAGAGAAGCTGCCCGGATTACCTGCAAGCCATCAAGGAAGGAAAGATCAAGCCATCTTTCGCAGGTATATATGCAATCAAATCTAACGATTCTAATCATGCTATTTCTTGGGTTCTTGACACCGGTTGTGGTTATCACATTTGTTCTAATGTGCAGGGACTAAAAAGAAGTAGGGATGTGGAGCAAGGAAGGATCAATCTAATCATGGGGAACAGAAGATCGTCGCCTGTGACCAAGATTGGAGTGTATTCTTTAGTGCTTAAGAATAGTTTAGTTTTAGATTTGAACAATTGTTGCTATTCGCCAGAAATGGCTAGAAACATCATTTCATTTCATGGTTTATATAGACAAGGATTTAGATTTTCTTTTAATAATGAGAATGGTTCTATTTTGGCTTATCTAAATGGTGTCTTTTACTTTGAAGCTATACCATGTAATGGAATATATGAAACTGTTATGATTGTTGATAACTTAGGAAATGATGTTTTGAATATTGATTCTTCCACTAGTATGGATAAAGCATCCTTGTGGCATTGTCGTCTTGGACATGTCAACAAGAAACGCATAGCCCAACTCCAAAAGGATGGAGTGTTGGAGTCATTCGACCTTAGGGAAGATGACACATGCGAGTCTTGTTTACTTGGAAAGATGACTAAGTCACCCTTCACGAGTACTTGTGAAAGGGGTGAGGGACTATTAGACCTAATACATACCGATGTATGTGGACCTTTTAGATCAACCACGAAGGATGGGAACCGCTTCTATGTGACTTTTACCGATGATTATAGTAGATATGGGTATATCTATTTAATCAAGCAAAAGTCAGAAACCTTTGAAAAGTTCAAAGAGTTCAAGAATGAAGTGGAGAATCAATTGGGCAGGAAAATCAAGATGCTTCGATCCGATCGAGGAGGAGAGTACCTAAGTCTTGAATTCCACGATTATCTCAAGGAGTGTGGAATAGTTTCGCAATTGACGCCTCCTAGGACACCGCAGTTGAATGGTGTGGCAGAAAGGCGTAATCGAACCTTATTGGATATGGTTCGCTCTATGATGAGTCGTGCTTCACTACCTATCTTCTTTTGGGGGTATGCCTTAGAGACTGCCGCCCATATCCTTAACCGAGTCCCTACTAAGAAGGTTGCCAAAACACCTCACGAGATGTGGATGGGGAAAGCTCCCTCGTTGGCACATATCAAGGTTTGGGGTTGCGAGGCTTTCGTAAGACGAGATACTCACGACAAGCTTGAACCTCAAAGTGAGCGATGTATTTTCATCGGCTACCCGCAAACTTCCTTTGGATATCTCTTCTATAGACCGAAAGATAATGTTATCTTTGTTGCGAGGAGAGGAGTTTTCCGAGAGCGAGAACTCATAAGCCAAGGAGACAGTGGGAGGCAAATCGAACTTGAAGAGATTCAAGAGTCGATAGATGAAGGAACCTCTACCGCTGGCATTCAACCTGAGGAGGAAACTCCGGTTGAACCGATTGACGAATCCTTACCTCTTAGACGTTCCGATAGAGTTAGAGTTCATCCCCAGTTTTATGGTTTTCATATTACTACCGAAGGGGACACGTATATTAGTGATGGTACACTAGTAAATCTTGATGAACCTAATAGTTATAAGGAAGCCATGGCAGGCCTGGAGTCTGCGAAATGGAAAGAGGCGATGGATAGCGAGATCCAATCCATGTACGATAACCAAGTTTGGAATTTGGTTGATTACGTGCCCGAACGTAAGACCGTAGGGTGCAAGTGGATCTTCAAGAAGAAGACCAACGTGGATGGGAACGTACACACATATAAAGCGCGATTGGTTGCGAAGGGATTTACTCAAACTTCCGGAGTTGACTATGATGAGACCTTCTCACCAGTTGCGAAGATTAAATCTATTAGAGTGATGCTAGCAATTGCCGCATTTCCTGATTATGAGATTTGGCAAATGGATGTCAAGACCGCTTTCCTTAACGGAAAGTTGGCTGAGGATGTTTACATGGCTCAGCCAGAGGGGTTTGTGGATCCGAAGCATCCGAATAGAGTGTGTAAGCTTGAGAAGTCCATTTATGGACTTAAGCAAGCGTCTCGCAGATGGAATCTTTGCTTCGATGAGAAAGTCAAAGAGTTTGGATTTGTACGAAGCGAAGACGAATCTTGTGTATATGTCAAAGCCAGTGGGAGTATAGTAAGCTTCCTCGTTCTATATGTCGATGACATATTACTCATAGGAAACGACATCCCAACTCTGCAGGAGGTTAAGTCCTGGCTCGGGAAGTGCTTCGCTATGAAGGACCTCGGAGAGGCTTCTTACATTTTGGGAATAAGGATAGTAAGAGAAAGAAGTAAGAAACTAATTGGACTTAGTCAGAATACTTACTTGGAGAAGGTACTAAAACGTTTTAGTATGGAAAACTCAAAGAAGGGAGAACTACCGATACAAGGAAATGCCAAGTTGAGTAAGACTCAAAGTCCGAGTACCGAAGCTGAGATAGCAGAAATGAGCCGAGTACCATACGCTTCCGCAGTTGGCTCAATCATGTACGCTATGACTTGTACTCGCCCTGATGTAGCCTTCGCTTTGAGCATGGTTAGCAGATATCAAGGGAACCCTGGCAAAGCACATTGGATTGCGGTGAAGAACATCCTTAAGTACCTTCGGAGGACGAAGGAATGGTTCTTAGTCCTTGGAGGGAGTGATGACTTGAAGGTGCGAGGGAATAGTGACGCCAGCTTTCAGACCGACAGGGACAACTACCGTTCGCAGTCGGGCTGGGTCTTTACCCTAAATGGAGGAGCAGTGACATGGAAAAGTTCCAAGCAAGAAACCGTAGTTGATTCAACGTGCGAATCAGAGTACATCGCAGCGAGCGAAGCGTCGAAGGAAGCAATATGGCTGAAGAACTTCATCGGTGATCTTGGAGTTGTGCCGGCCATAAAGGAGCCCATGGAGATTTTCTGTGATAACGAAGGTGCAGTTGCCTTGACCAAGGAACCGAGGGATCATGGTAGATCTCGACATATCGACAGAAAATATCACTTCATTAGACATCGTGTAGAAGAAGGACAACTCGTAGTGAAGAGGATATCATCAGAAGATAACCTAGCAGATCCGCTTACGAAGGGACTAAGTAGGGTTAAGCACTTGCAGCATGCTAGGAGTATTGGGCTGAAGGATGATATTAGCATAGATTAGATAGTATTAGAAACGTATAATAGATAAATGTAATTGACATTTGATGATTAAATAAAGGAGTTTTATTTATGAGTAAAGTTACTGTCACATGTTAATTGTTTAACTATTGTTTCATTTTGCATGTTTTGACTTCCAGAATAATTGAGTTTATTAGGAATAATCGAATTATTCAAATGATCCACAATCGTTCATATGTTGGGAGTAGATATGAATGAAGATTGTCATGAATTGGTGTGTAGAGTGTCTAAATGGTGTTAGACATAGCAAGGGTTGCTGCAACGTTCATGAGTGCTTATGAACTGGTTTTGAGCATTGGAATAAACCCGCGCTTGCTGGAATCACCTTATGGAATACGATATAAAAGGTGATCGCGAGACAATAATATCATATAGTCTTAAAACCTAGATATATGGTTTATTCTTTGTTAATTGATTGTGCATTGATAATGCGAAAAACGCATCAGTAACTTGATGTTATAAAATGCATTGTTGTGTATAGTTGGTTAATGAATAAGTAAATGCATATAAGTCAAAGTTTATCTGTAAATTTTATCCTAAGAGGGTAGAAGAGATATCTTGGCCACTCGATGATTTGATTTGACTTATGTGCCAGGCCCGGTCAGAACTGAATTGATGTGTTCGATTAAGTTCTATGTCAAATAAATCGGAGATCGAGAAATCTAAATGCTAGACTAACCATTCCATAGGATTGTCAGCATGATATCTAACAGAGGACTGTACGATCCTTTATCTAAAGGACAAGATTGATTAGATCAGAGTTGACAGCGTCTTTGAGAGCTACGATTGCAAACCGTATTGTACTTGTATAGTTACTAGACTTATCCAAGTGGGAGACTGTTGGAATAGTGTCTAAGGCTATAACTATATTCGGTGGTGCATGGTCCTTTTGGGTTGCCTTCACCATAGCAACTTGAAGGATGATTTATTAAGAGAGAGTAAATATTATAAGGAATAATATTTAGCTATTTGATTAATATAAGTCATAAATTAATTGGTATTAATTTGGTGACTTAAAGAGATTAATTAAATAAGAGGGTATAAACTGTCAATTGTTTGATAGTTAGACTTTAGACTATAAATCCATTAGGATACACCTTGGACGGATTCTAAGAGCTTTAGGATAGCTCAAAATCGTCCATAGGGTTATCTATGGAATGGATTTGGATAGCCTTAAGAGAAGATTATCCAATTAGGGTTTAGGGTGAAGCCCTTAAGGAGTCTAATAGTATAAATAGCCCCTATGGATGAGGGAATTCGACACACAACCTTAAGCAAGGAACCTCTGGTCGAATTCCTCCCCTCTCCTCTCTCCTAAATCATCTTGCTTGCTATTGGTGTTTGTAAGCCATTAGAGGAGTGACAATTGTGACTCTAGAAGCTCCAAGACAAACAAGATCAACAAGGGATTCAAAGGTATGATTCTAGATCTGTTTTAATATTGTTGTTTAACCTAATTAGCCATTAGAAGTCTTGGATTCAAAAGCATGTTTATTAGAAAGCCTAGATCCAAGCATTAGGGTTTTGCATGCGCACATAGGAAAGTTCTTATGGCTAAAACCCATCACTAAGGTCAACTAAAGTCAACTCTAGTCAACGGTCAAACTTTAACCAGACTCGTCGAGTGTACTCAGGTGACTCGGCGAGTCCATGCTTGTCCTATGAATCCCCCTAAGGTCTCACTCGACTCGTTGAGTTAACCTTTCACTCAACGGGTTACCACTAGTCACGAATCGCAGGGCAACCCCGACTCGACTCATCAAGTCCCCTTATGGACTCGACGAGTTTCTTCCATCTCAAACACTCAAACGACCTTCTGAGGTCAGATCTACTTCTCTAACCTATAGATCTGACTTCCCCATGCCCAATAATCACGTAAAGGTCCAATCTTGCCACTCATGGAATGCACACAAGGATTCTTTTGGTGAAATAGCCTCTAAAATGGCAACCTAAGTTCATATCTCCAATGGAACAGCATAAAGCTGTCAATTGTATGATAGTTGTATTTTGAGCAGTGACTCCTTAGGGATAAGGGGTGGACGGATTTTAGGGTTTGGATAAGCCTACAAATCATCCAAAGGCTTATCAATAAGGATATTGGATTGCTTAGAGCCTAATTTATCGAATTAGGGTTTTAAGGGTGAAACCCTAGGAGGCTCACTAGTATAAATACACCCATAGGGTTAAGGAAATCGACACCCTTAGTATTAGAGGAGCCCTGGACGATTTCTCACCCTCTTCCATCTCTCTCAAATCATCCTCTTGCTAGTTGGTGCTTGTAAGCCATTAGAGGAGTGACATTTGTGACTCCAAGCTCCAAGGACAAGAAGATTCAAGCGAATAATTCAAGTTATTCTTTTAGATCTGATTTCTTGTGTTATTATACTAGATTTATCAATCAAAGTCTTGGATACATTGCATGTTCAATTAGAGAAACCTAGATCCAAGCATTAGGGTTTGTATGTGCACATAGGAATGTTCTTATGGCTAAAACCCAACAAAAATATATCCCAAGATCATAAAATAAATTTTCTGCCAGTGTGTACGGATCATGTCGGCACCTTCCCACGATCATCACTAGTACCTGAAACACATAACACATAACACTATAAGCATAAATGCTTAGTGAGTTCCCCAAAATACCACATACAACACATACGCCACTCAAGGCCATAACTCTATGGGATCTTCTGATCCATGTATCTCAGGGGACTTCTATCCCTACTCTGGTAGACCTTCCGGCCCTACCCGTATGACCTTCCAGTCCTCATCATCTTCACCTTCCTATCCATATCATGGTACTCATAACATAGCATAACACATACATATCACATAGCAACATATATCACATACTCCGCATAGCATATAATACCTTCCGGTCACACATAGTTACCACTCTAGGTAAAGTATAGTGAGAAGTCTCACCTCTCATGATGTCTAGTAAACATTTTAACTTGATAACCTAGATCAAGCCTCCACCTAACACATAAGGCAAACATCTCTAATTAATACTTTCTCTTGACCTCGTCTTAATAGAATGGGTAGAAGACCATTCTATCCCTTCCTGACCTCTCTTGAATCAGTTTGACCAAAACCCTAAGGTCAATAAAAGTCAACTCTAGTCAACGGTCAAACTTTAACCAGACTCGTCGAGTGCACTCAGGTGACTCGGCGAGTCCATGCTTGTCCTCTGAATCCCCCTAAGGTCTCACTCGACTCGTCGAGTTAACCTTTCACTCAACGGGTTACCACTGGTCACGAATCGCGGGGCAACCCCGACTCGACTCATCGAGTCCCCTTATGGACTCGACGAGTTTCTTCCATCGCAAACACTCAAACGACCTTCTGAGGTCAGATCTACTTCTCTAACCTATAGATCTGACTTCCCCATACCCAATAATCACGTAAAGGTCCAATCTTGTCACTCATGGAATGCACACAAGGATTCTTTTGGTGAAATAGCCTCTAAAATGGCAACCTAAGTTCATATCTCCAATGGAACAGCATAAAGCAGAATGGTTGGGACTCTCTGGAACTCTTAAGGTCCAGATCTAAGACTTATTCAACCTTGGGACCTCATAAGCTTCGAATCCAAGCTAAAGAAGGAATAATAAACCCCTAGATTCAAGAAAACCACCAAATACACGAGAATGAGTATAGATTCATAGCTCCTACAGCAGTCCCATGTAATGAGATGCTAGATCCACTACCCCCATCTTGTTCCTTGCTTGAGTCATGCTATTTTCCTACCACAAAACCCACCAAATTACTTGATTTCATCATAAGAACTCTCCCAAGGCTCCAATGTCAATTTAGGGTTTCTCACAGGAGATATGAGGTGCATCCAAGGTCATAAGTTCCTTTAAATAGGCCCCAACCCTCGAACTTAGGGTTTTCTCTGCCCAACACCTACTCGGCGAGTCCATACTTGGACTCGTCAAGTCCTCTTATTAAATACCATCAATCAACTCGTCCTGACTCGGCAAGTCAGACTATCGACTCATTGAGTCCCTTCTAAATCCTCAAAATTGAAACACAAACTAACATACCTGAAATCTCGGATGTTACAAGTCATGTTGAAGGTTCTATGAGCGGTCCAGATAGGGTGAAGGCCCATGTGAGGCGTTCCAGTCAGCCTGAAGGTTTTGTATCCATACTGTTTGTTCATGATATTATTTTTGGTTTGTATTGTATTGATATTTTGGGGGAAATCACTAAGCTTTAGGCTTACAGTTTTGGATTTATGTTCCAGGTACCTCTGGTGATTGCGGAAAGGCAAAGGCTTGATCGTGCACCTCCCCACATTTTGTATTATGATTTCTAGGACTTCTCTAATGTTAAACTATTTTGATAACAATTTGTAATAACTAGCGTTTTTGGTATTTTGAAAAGTTTAAAATTTTTTATGAATTATATGGGTGTTATACCATCAACAAAAATGTGTTCATAAAACTATTAAGGAAAATAAGAGTATTTCAATCAATTATCTCAATACATCAGAGTCAAATAAAAAGGAAATCGTGGTATGTATGATGCGATCATTTTGAGCTCTTCACGTTCCATCCGGAAGTACCTGAAACATAAACTAAAATCCGAAAGCATAAAGCTTAGTGAGTTCCCTAAAATACCGCATACTATACATATCTGCCGGTTCAAGTCTATGTCAGGTCTATTTGACCCTCGGGTCTATTTCAGCCCCGAGTCTATTTAAAGTCATGCATTGGCCGAATGCCATACCGGGTCTAACCCCCCGGATCTATTTCATCCCCGAGTCTATTTTAACTCCTCTGTCAGCACAAGGCTATATCACGTCTATTTCACCCCATATACATATAGCAAACAGGCACACACGTATATAACATATACAACAGGTGTCACAAAGACTACAAGCACATAACATATCCTAGTGCCCTACATTAGAGAGAGCAAATTTACCTAAGTCTATTGGCAGACAAACAAATGATCGTGCTGCTAAACTGGTAAATCTCTGTGCTAATCAATCAAATAAAACCCAATCAATAATTGGGCCATAAGCCCTAACTAGGAATCTAGTTCACTTTTCCAACACCCAGGGTAAAAGACCATTTTACCATTTCCTCACTTGGCCATATAATCAAAGCCCAACCTAAAGGTACCAAAAGCCCAATATGGCCTAAATCCCTAAATGATACCCAAAGCCTATTATGGGCCCAAATCCAAGAAGACCCAAAGCCTAACAATGACCTAAAGTCGAAAAGATGAGTAGCCCAACACTGCCCAAAACCCTAATAGTCCAAATATTGCACAAAACACAAAAGACAAGAACTGCTGAGTACGCCCAACGTACTTAGACTTACGCCCTACGTACGCCACCTTTGGCCAGTACACAATGCGTATGAGCTAGGTACGCCTAGCATACACCACAACAAGCCCAACTCTCCATTAAGTGCTTAATTGGTTAAGCCACTAAGTTCACTTCTCATATCTGATCCTAAATGATGTCTTAACGCATAAAGTTGGCAACTTTACTCCTTTGCATGTCTTAATAGTAACCAATATTTGATTTTGAGAAATAAAACCCATAATAAAAACTCTAACTCATGCATGGTCCAATATAACATCCCTCAGCATGGAATGATACCTCATCCTCCTCCATCTCCATCTCATGCTTGGTGCAGAAGTCCAACTCCATCTCCCGCTCACGGGCCATCTCCACCATCTCATTCAAGGTTTTGCACCCTATAGAGCTTAAAAACTCAGGGATATCATCCTTCAGCATGGAATGATACCTCGTCCTCCTCATGTCCTCATTGGTAGCATATTGTGGAATCAACAATGTATGTTCCCGAAACTTGGCGGTAATATCCGCCACAGTCTCGGTGGTTTCCTGAAGCTCATGAAACTCCCTCACCAGTCATTATACCTCCAAAGGTAGTGCAAACTCCAAATCAAGTCGCCTAACAAACTTGACCCATGTCATCCCATCCCTATCGGCTGCTCCCACCTGGCTAGTCACCTATTCCCACTAGTCCCGGGCCCAATCCATCATCATACATGAAAAAAACCCACCTTTGCTGTATCAGGGCAAGAACTCGTGCGATGTCCATTCTCTATGTCCACCGGCAAGCGTCGGCTAACAATGGGGTCCCTGACCACAGAAAATTTCAACGCCCCGTATGCCTTGAACTCCTGAAACGAGGGAGTTCGGGCCCCGACTTGGCCCGCAGCAATTTCGGCTCTGAATGCCCTGAGCCTCTCCTCCATGATCTCCATCATACCTTCCTTGACCATCCCAAAGATAATTGGGGTAGTGTCAAGGATGCCCCTTGTAACCTCTACTACAATAAGCTCATGTAGCCTCTCATCAATGGGCTCAGTAGTGTCACCCGACCCAGAGCTAGATCCTGATCCTCTTGCTCCAAACCGTGTCACCACGATACTGCTCTGCAATACCATAAAACATAATGATCAGGATGTCTCTAGAGGGGATCCTCCCACACCAGTCCTCCTCAGAGCTTCTAGATCTAACATTGGTTCGGGTACAGATCATGTGCTTGCAGTAGTACAGGCCCAATACAACCTTCCACACCTACCTGTACCTTCCACAAGGCTCTACCTGATAACTCTAGTTCGTCCCAAAATAAATCATATCTCACAAGCTACCGCATAGCTTAATTCCTTGTCTATACAGAGTACCCTAATAGAGTGTGTAGTCTTGAGAAATCCATCTATGGACTGAAACAAGCACCTCGCAGATGGAATCTTTGTTTCGATGAGAAAGTCAAAGAGTTTGTCTTTTCAAGGAGTGAAGATGAATCTTGTATATATGTCAAAGCTAGTGGGAGTATAGTTAGCTTTTTGGTACTGTATATGGATGACATACTACTCATGGGAAATGACATCCCAACATTTCAGGAGGTTAACTCCTTGCTTGGGAAGTGTTTTGCTATGAAGGACCTTGGAGAAGCTGCCTGTATCCTAGGGATAAGGATTTTGAGAGATAGGAGTAAAAGACTAATTGGACTTAGTAAGAGTACCTACTTGGATAAGGTGTTGAATAGGTTTAGCATGCAGAATTCCAAGAAAGAAGACTTATCGATCTGGGGTACCGCCAGATTGAGTAAGACTCAGAGCCCGAGTACAGAGGCTGAGATAGCTGAGATGAGTTGAGTACCATATGCTACCAATGTAGGCTCTATCATGTATGATATGACTTGAAGCAAAGTGGCGGTGAATGAAGCATGATGTCAAACGCCAACGCTTCATAAAAGTTAACATTTAACTTTAGCAAGCGATCAACATACCTTTGCATCTTCTGTAGATGAGAAGTGGTAGACTCTCCATCTCTCATCTTGGTTGTGATCATCGAAGTGATGATCTGGCACCTCTCCTGCCTCGCGCTTTGGTGATACCTTTCAACCAAGCCCTGATGTATTTCGTAAGGATAGAAGTGCTCTTAGGACTTTTGGAGTTCAGCAGTCATTGTTGCTAGCATGATGCAATGGACTTTCATGGCATCACACTCATGGGCCTCAAAGGCAGAGATCTCTTCGGGAGTGGAAGTGTTCATGTCCACCTCCTTCAACTCCTTGCCGAGGATATATTCCTTGTCCTCGTAGCGGGTGACCATCCTTATGTTTCGGATCCAATCGTTGAAATTTTTTCCGTCAAAGATCACCCTCCCACACAAATTCATGATTGAGAATGAGCCGGAGGCATTTGAGCTTGAAGTGTTTTGGTTTGCATTCGACATCTGAAAAGGAAAATAGAGAAAGTTTGATTAGAAAAGAATCCCCAATTAAACACCCAAATGAGAAATTAGGGCTAGGATCCAACAACATTATTTGTAATTTAGAAGATGGATGTCATAATCTAAACAACAAATAATTTGAAGGTAAGTGAATGACGATTCACTAATTTCCACCATGAAAAAAAAAAAGAAAGAATTAAGTTTTAAATGTATTGAAAACTCCTAGATCTTTTTATATTCATTGAACATTTCAATGGCATGTTTAAATCTCGATATGCCCCTCGAGTTTGTGACTGGGATGTCGAGGATCACAAAATTGGGTGTCAATAACCATGAAAATGTACATGGTGCCCCCAATGTTACAGTCACCTAATCGACGTGTCGGTTAACAACACACACTCTATCGATATATGAAGAACATCGACTCACCCTTTGCCACCTTTGTTTAGAGCCAAATTAGTGTGCCGGTTAACCATACACGCTCCACTAACATCTTAGCAAGGGTACAAGGTGTAATTTCATGGAATAACATCAAATTCACATTTTGCCTAAAGTAGCTAAGATTGGGAATTTTGTAAAAACATTTAGTTACTTTATAATTCATTATACTTTTAATGAGGAAAGGGTTGCCCTATCCTACCCGTTCGGCTAATGACCCTCCACCAATCAATGAAGTGGTGGTGAGAGTGCACACCCATTAAACGGCCGGTTTACAAGCCATAACCTTAAACCCCCCCCCCCCACCCTAATAGACCGGCTTCGTGAATGAGGATTACTAACGGTAAGACTAGCATTTAGGTTATACATATATAATAATTATTCTTATAATATTATAACAGTATCATGTGAATTTTAAGCATGTAAAATTTAAGGGTTTGGAATTTAATAATTTCAAAATTAAACTTTTAATCCAAAAAATCAAATTCTAAAACTTGATGGCAAGTTTGAAACATTTCAAAACTATCTAGATCAAAATTCAAATAAATAATTAAACAATTAATTATTGTGATTATCTAATTTTGACCTAATCCAATTTCATGTAAGATAATGACCAAATAATCCAAATAATTAACATTTATCAAGGAAGTAATTATTCAATTAATTTGAAATTATCTTTTATTTTGGCAAGGATAATCATATAATATCAATAAAATTTGTATTTTATTAATCAAAAACGATATGGTAACTATCCCACAGCAAAATAGTCATGAAAATCCCGAAATACCCTCTACCTAACAGCCCGACTCGCCGAGTCCCCATATGGACTCGTCGAGTTCATCCTACTCGTCGAGCCCACTATGGGACTCGATGAGTCCGTCAGTCAGATGACCAAAAAAATCGATTTTCAAGCAAGAATGAACCGCAAAGCATCAAATACAATAGAAACCAATCAAGGCTTCGATACCACTGATGGTTTATATACAAAAGACCAATCCTATGTGCTCAAGAAAAACCCTAAAAGCTTGGATCTAGGTTTCTCTATTGTACATGCAATTCATCCAAGACTTGAAACTCTAATCTATCATACTATCAAAGCATGATATCTACAATATTACAAGTTTAAATGATACATTTCAATAGTTGCAAGAAACCTTTGATCTTCAAGAAGCTTAGTGTCACAAGTGTAACACCTCTAATGTCTTACAAACACCACAAGCAAGAGGATAATGTTTAGGAAAGAGAATAAAGGGCAAAACTCAGCTCCAAGCTTCCAAGAGATCAAGTGGCCGATTTTCTTAGCCCTAGGGGTCTTTATATAACTAAGCTTCTAGGGTTTTAGTCAAAACCCTAATTTGATGACTTAGGCCCTAAGCAACTTGAGAACCTTTTGGAATAAGGCCACCTTGGACGAATTCAAGATGGACTCCATCTTAATTTCGTCCATTCCCTAATCCATAAGGATTCTCAACCCAAAAATCAACTATCACACAATTGACAGTTCTAGTCCTATTTAATTAATTAATATCTTTTAGCCACAAAATTAATTCTTGACTAATATTAATTAAATTATATGATTTCTCCTTTAATATATTATTCATATAATATATTAATAAACCATAATAACCATTCTCTCTCTCTCTAAATCATCCTATCAAGTTTCTTTGGTGAAGGCAACCAAAAAGGATCATACACAACGGGGTCAAGTACTTACCGAATATAGTTACGGGCTTAGACACTAATCCAAAAATCCTCGCAGGTTCAAATCCCATTTCAGATTTTGACCATTCCGGACCTTTTTGCAGTTTTAGGAGTTTTTGGCACCGGGAATTTCCTCAAACTCGCAATTTTCATGACTTAAAGCCTCTAAAATCCTATTTTATGCCAAACTTGAAGAGTTAGATCATATTTACATAAAATAATGTCTAAGACTCACATTATTTTATCCACAAGTAATCACCTACTTTATGTCACTATTTACAATCTACCTTGTCAAGACCTTGACCTTTTTCAACTCCTCCAACATTCCATCTGATTTGACCATCTTATACTGTTTTGACAATCTTAAGCTTAATATTTTTCAAAACCGTTCAATATGGAAATAGTTCATGTTTATACTTTTCTAATGACTACTTGCACATATTCATATGATTTTTCTATAATTTATGGCGATGTTTACAAAACTACCTATCATATCATAAATGATTTTGGATCAGTCTATGAAGATGGACATTTTCACACGGGTTAGAGAGCACTAAAAATCATCATAAAAATTATGAACAAAATAGACACATTTTCTGAACTACCAAAGTTTACGAATTTAGTTTTCGACTTTCGATGATTTTTCACTGATTTTTCTAAAAAAAGTGATAGAAAAGTTAAAACTAGTAAAAACAGTTTACACGTTTATTAACACTTTGTAACATGTTTAGCAAAGTGTATAACAATAAATAGCTACATCTTTATTCTATTTCATGTTACTCTACTTTCATGAAACAGAAATAGTCATACATCATGAGGATTTTCATTCACTACAAACATATATGATAAACTATAATATGTATAGTCTATGGTTTGTCACATTACAACCTCACTATGAAAGGTTCCATTTACACTACAAAAAGGGTTTTCATTCACTACAAACATATATGATAAACTATAATAGGTATAGTTTATGGTACATTAACACTACAAACATACCAAGGAAGGTTCCATTTACACTACAAAAAGGGTTTTCATTTACACTACACATAAACTCATTGAATAAAATTTGTGAGACATCACTTCGTTATACTATTTAGACTACTGGTTAAAGTCATGTATTTTAACTGTAACACCCGTAGATCCGGGCTAGTCAATTTAGAGATAATAAGGGTCAAAAACGACTTTTTGACAAAACATTATTTATAATAAATATTCTTAACCAAGTTGTAGAATATGTCTCAAGGGTTCTGTACATATAAAGAACGCCGAAATCTGAGTTATAACAAAGAAGTTATGGCCCGTCGAAGTTTTTCGGCAAAACCAGCACGGCATCGGGAGACGTAAATAGTGAATTTAAGATAGAGAACGTCAAAAACGGAGTTCGTATGCAAAAGTTATGGCATTCCAAAGATTTAGCTTTTAAAAACCCTAAACTAGCTAATTCACGACGTGAGAATTATGACGCTCAAGACATTCTGTCATATTTCGGAATCTAGAAGCTCAGAGTGGATAAGATCCAATTCACGACATAAGCATGACATTCTGTCATAATTCGGAATCTAGAAGCTGCGAGAGGATAAGATCCAATTCACGACGTGAGGTGTCATGGCCACCATCCGAAGCTAGGGACACAAATGGCAAGTCAACGGAGTGAATCATGAGATTCACGACGTGGGTCTTATGACACTCACGACGTGAGTGTCATAAAAACTTACTATAAATAGCATGCGAGCCATTCCGAAAATCTCACACCTTTCTTCATTTCTTCTCTCTAAACTTTCTCTCTCTAAGGGTTTTAACCCTCCCCTAAGCCTAGGTTGTAACGCCCCGTTTCTGGTATGTTATTTAATATTAGTATTTATTCAAGTTCCAAGAGGAACTCGATGATTCAGTAGCTCGACTCATCGAATAGAGATGAGATTTTGAGGACTTTCAAGTTGGCGACTCGACGAGTCCATATCGTGGACTCGGCGAGTCCATCGGTCTGAATGAAACCCTAAATCCCCGGGTTTTGCACCCTATTTATACCATGTTATGAGCCCCAACCTCGTCCCCTTCACCCTGAGAGCATCATTTAGCAAACCCTAACCCTTCCTTGAGCATTTTAAGCACTCGACGAGTAGTAGTAAGCAGAATTGAGAAATGAGACTAAGGACTCGACGAGTTGGTGACCCAACTCGACGAGTCAGCTCAACTCTATGTTCACTTTGACCAATAGGTTGATTTTGACCAGGGGTAAAATAGTCATTTTACCCTCAGTGTGGTTATCAGTGATTGATTGAGTGTACTTATGGAAATTGTAGTTGGGGTGAAACTGGAGCAGCATCAGACAGATTCCAGAGCAGTTCATATAGCAGTTAGACTACGAGGTGAGTTTCCTTCCAGTAGGAACGGGTCTATGGCCACAATGTCAGCCCGTTTAATTAGTAGTAGTTTCCGGACCTCGGTCCGATTCAGTAGTTAGAATGTTTGATGCCTTCGTGGCTCAGGGGGTGTTTTTGTGTTATGTGTTCCGGGCTACGACCCGACGTAGTATGCAGTTTATGTGTTCATGCTAGTTGATATGTTTATGCTATGCTATGATATGCTCAGTTAGTTTCCGGACTTCGGTCCGATGCAGTTAGTTCCGGACTTCGATCCGATGCAGGGGAAAATGTCCCAGTCAGTTTCGGACTTCGGTCCGATGCAGTTAGTTCCGGACTTCAGTCCGATGCAGAGGGCAAGGCCCTGGTTAGTTCCGGACTTCGGTCTGATGCATTTTCCGAACTTCGGTCCGATGTAGTGGGCAAGGCCCAGTATGTGTTATATGTTATTGTATGGTATGTGGTAGTTTGGGGGAGCTCACTAAGCTTTGTGCTTACAGTTTCAGTTTTGGTTTCAGATACTTCCGCAAGTAAAGGGAAGAGCTCAGGTTGATGGCATCGCACACACCATAGCTTCAGTCTTTGTCCTGGGAGTTTGTTTTGATTCTTAGTTTGATTTGCTACAGTTGTTTCACGACATTTTATTATGATTTGAGATATTGGACGTATGGTTTTTTGACATGTTGCTTAGTATATGATTTTTATTATTATTAAAATAAAATAAAATTGGGTCGTATTTTTGGGATGTTACAAGTTTGTATCAGAGCCTTGGTTTGAGGGATTCGGATACACTCTTGGGTGCATCTGAACTCAAACTAAGGAAATGGTTAAAAAAAAGGGGGGGGGGGGTTAAAAGAAAAACATTTTTGAAAAAGAACTTAGAAATAAAAGAGTTTTGATAAAGAGAAAAGGGTGTGGTGCATGCGATCAGCCGAGCACAAGTAAGTACTCCCAAATTACCCATACAAGTTTATATTATGATTATCTATTTCAGTTTCAGTAGAACAGAATGCTAGAATAGGACTAAGGATTTAGGAGGATGCCTTATGTGCCTGCTATATGTGTTTCAGCTTTATGAGAAATTGCATGCTAGTTTTAAGTATACAACAGAACAATAGCCTGTTTAAGTTATGCCTAATAGTATGAGCTTAGCATTGTATGCTAGTACAGTTTCTTGTTAAGAGGATAGAATTGCTTGAGTAGTCTCCTGTGTCTGAATGCGTGCTTTGTGCTTTGTGGGAATCTGAGTGATGGGAGTTAGCCATTAGGTGAATGTGTCACGTCACATGTGAACAGGGTTGAATAATCTCAGAGTGCTAGATTTGACCCTCTTGCACAGCTCTTGTTTGAGTCTCACCGTTGTAGGGACGAGTCTTTTACTCGAAGGATTATCTGAGCCTCGTCGCATGTGATGGAATTCAGGTGATGGCTAATTGGCATCACGAGGAGGCTTTCAGCAGCTGAGGACTGGATCGGGTATAGTCAGAGATTTCCCTAGGGCAAGCCTAGGATGGGAGTAGCAGAGATTATTAGCAGTAATAGTGACTTGGTGGAGTCAAGGCAATACTTGAGGAAAGTATGGATAGATGTCGAAGGTAGTATGGGCCCGTAGTACTGAAAGCAGAGGATCCATACTCTAATCAAGGAAAGCTGAGATGAGACCAGGAAACTTGTAGTAGTAATTCCTCGAGATATCAGTGTTCCTGACGTTTATTATGTTGTGTTTCAGAATGGTGGTATGACGCCCTAGACCAACAGTCGGCAGTTCAGGTGCTGGAGGGGGATCATGATCAGGCCCGGAGGCCGGGCAGTTGGATGAGCAGACTAGAGAGTTTCTCTCTTCAGAGATTACTCGCACCATACTTGAGTAGACTCCTGCGATCTTCGGTTCGATCAAGGAGGGTATCTTAGAGTTGATGGACGAGAGGTTGAGCACCTTCCGTGCTGAGGTGGCAGCCATGATGGGGTCGCGCATGCTTACTTTTAGGGAGTTCCGGGCAAGCAGAGCTCCGGATTATCACGGGGCGTGGGACCCCATAGAGAGCACCAGATGGTTGGCAGATGTGGCCAACGCTTTCCGCACTAGCAGATGTCCCGAGGGGGACAAAGTCAGATTGGCGTCCTGTCTTTTGAAGGACAGGGCACGTGATTGGTGGGAGGAGGTTGGTCATGCCACTGGAGACGACGCGGGTTTGGATGCTATGACCTAGACTGATTTTACTACCAGGTTCAGAGCCGAGTTTGCACCGGTTATTGAGGTGCAACAGTTAGCCAGAGAGTTTCAGGATCTTACCCAGACTACAGAGACAGTGGCGAAGATTACCGCCAAGTTCAGGGAGAGGACTGTTCTTGTTCCTCAGTATGCGGCTGATGAGGAAATGAATAAGGCTCGTTATCATGAGATGTTGCAGAGTGATATCCGCCAGTTTGTGAGCCGGTCCAGCTGTAAAACGCTGGATGGAATGATTGTTAGGGCGAGAGAGAGAGAGAGAGAGAGAGAGAGATAGATTGAACTTGAGATGGAGAGAAAGAGGAAGCTGGAGGCAGCTCCAGGTACAGGAAGTGCGGGCGAAAAGCCCAAGGGTTCAAATCACAGAGCTAGGAGTCAGCAGAGCCACGCTCGGTGTGGCAAGTGTGGGAGATTGCACGATGGGGCGTGCAAGGCAGGGAGTGCCGACTGCTACAAGTGCGGTCGAACTAGGCATATGAGCAAAGATTGTACAGCCACTACTACCGTCGTTGCGACATCAAATTTGATTTGCTTCCATTGCAATCATAGGGTACATAAAAAGTCCCAGTGTCCGAGTTTAGCAGCTGCAGGAAAGGTGTTAGCACCTGCTCCTGCTACTTTTAGGATTACAGATGGCCGTCAGGACCGAGCTGAGACGCCAGTGGCAAAGACTAGAGCCTTTCAGCTGACAGCAGAGGAGGCGCGCGCGACTCCTGACGTGGTGACGGGTATGTATTTTCCCCTTATCTCTACATTTATTATTGATTGTTTCTTATGGTTATATGTTTTGTATAGGGTTCTCAGGGAACGGCATTTCAGGTATAGTATTGTTTGATTCGGGGGCTACCCGATCATTCGTCTCTCTTGCGCTTAGCAAGAGGTTTAGTAGAGCTCCAGGGGAGCTAGATTGTCCACTTGAGGTTGAGATAGTAGCTGATAGGAACATTAGGGTTGCAAGGGTACATAGAGGATGTTCTCTATAGTTATTCGATGAGCAATTTCCGGTGGACTTGGTCCATATTCCCCTGCGAGGGAATAAGGTTGTAATAGGCATGGATTGGCTGAGCCCTAATGGGGTGGTGATAGATTGTGAGCTGCAGTTAGTGAGGGTTCGCACTCCCAGTGGGGGAGAGTTAGTGATTCAGGGTGAGAGGCCACAGCGCGAACCAGTTCTATGTTCAGTGGCGAGAGCGAGGCGCTATTTTCAGCAAGGTTGTGCCGGTTATGTTTCCTATGTTTTAGATGCCCGGGAGAAGGGAAAGACGATAGTTGATGATGTTCCGGTAGTGCGAGACTACCCGGATGTATTTCCAGAGGATTTTCCTGGAATACCCCCTGAGAGGCAGGTCGGGTTTAGGATTGACCTAATCCCTGGTGCGGCTCCGATAGCCAAGGCACCATATCGGTTGGCTCCCCCAGAGATGCAGGAGTTATCTACGCAGTTGCAAGAGCTGCTAGACAAGGGTTTTATTAGGCCGAGCAGTTCGCCCTAGTGTGCACCGATTTTGTTTGTGAAGAAAAAGGATGGGTCACACCGAATGTGTATAGATTACCGGGAGCTGAATAAGGTAACAGTGAAGAACCGTTACCCACTTCCGAGGATACATGATTTGTTTGATCAGCTGGATGGAGCGTCTTGGTTTTCTAAGATTGATTTACGCTTCGGGTATCATCAGATGCGAGTCAGAGGCGAGGATGTGCAGAAGGTTGCTTTCAGGACCCGGTATGGTCATTATGAGTTCATGGTGATGCCGTTTGGGCTCACCAATGCTCCAGCTGTGTTCATGGATCTCATGAGCCGCGTTTGCAGGCCGACGCTGGATCGGTCTGTGATAGTATTCATAGATGATATCTTGGTGTATTCCAAGACTCAAGAGCAGCACGAGGACCACCTGAGAGAGGTGATAGAGATTTTGAGGAGGGAGAGACTTTTCGCAAAGTTCTCCAAGTGCGAGTTCTGGTTGTGCAAGGTGCAGTTCCTTGGACATCTCGTCAACCAGAAGGGTATTTTGGTAGATTCGGCCAAGATAAAGGTCGTGATGCAGTCGGAAGTCCTGAGATCTCCATCTGAGATTTGGAGCTTTCTAGGTTTAGCAGCGTAATACAGGAGATTCATCCAGGATTTCTCCAAGATAGTTGTACCGCTCACCCGACTGACTAGCAAGTCTGTGGTGTTTTGCTGGGGGCCTGAGTAGCAGGCAGCATTCGAGACCCTCAGGTAGAAATTGTGCGAGGCACCAATTCTTACCCTACCAGAAGGAGTAGAGGATTTTGTAGTCTACTATGATGCTTCGATCGCAGGTATGGGAGCAGTGTTGATGCAGCGAGACCGTGTGATAGTTTACGCCTCAAGATAGTTGAAGCCTCACGAGGCTAACTATCCTACGCATGATTTAGTGCTGGGGGCAGTGGTTTTTTCCCTTAAGATTTGGAGACATTACCTATACGGGGTCCATTGTGCCATTTACACGGATCACAAGAGCTTGAGGTACCTCATGGACCAGCCGAATCTGAACATGAGGCAGAGGCGATGGCTAGATGTGCTGAAGGATTACGACTATGAGATCCTTTATCACCCAGGGAAGGCCAACGTAGTGGCCGACACTCTGAGCCGCAAGGCAGCAGCAGCCCCGATCAGAGATATTTGTTTGAGGATGATAGTGATTACTCCATTGTTGGAGCAAATCAAAGAGGCGCAAGTCGAGGGCCTCAAGGAGGAGAGGCAAAAGTGTGAGAGGATTGTGGGCCGAGTAGCTTCTTTTGACTACGATAGCCGAGGATTTTTGACCCTTCATGGGAGAGTATGGGTACCGTACTGGGGCGAAGTGAGACAGGTGTTGATGGACGAGGCCCATAAGTCTCGATTTTCCATCCATCCAGGGGTAACGAAGATTATAGGGATCTTCGACCCGACTATTGGTGGCCCTGCATGAAGCGGAATGTCGCCTGGTATGTGGAAAGATGCCTGGCCTGCAGGAAGGTTAAGGCGGAGCACCAGAGGCCTCACGGAAAGATGCAGCCGTTGGAAATTCCAGTGTGGAAATGGGAGGATATCACTATGGATTTTATCACTATGCTTCCCAGGACCACACATGGAGTGGATTCAATTTGGGTTATAGTGGATCGGTTGACGAAGAGTGCTCATTTTATACAGATCCAGGAGAGCATATCGGCTGAGAAGCTAGCCGATATTTATTTGCTAGAGGTTGTGGCATGGCATGGAGTGTCTGTATCAGTGGTGTCAGACAGAGATGTCTGTTTTACTTCCAGATTCTGGAAGCGGTTTCACGACCAGATGGGAAGTCGTCTCCATTTCAGCACCGTTTTCCACCCTCAGACGGACGGGTAGAGCGAGAGGACGATTCAGACTCTTGAGGACATGCTCCGTGCATGCGTCCTAGATTTCGATGGCAGTTGGGATACGTATCTTCCATTAGTGGAATTTTCGTAAAACAACAGTTATCATGCCTGTATTGACCGCCCTCCCTTCGAGATGCTTTATGGGAGGAAGTGCAGGACCCCGATTTGTTGGGGCGAGGTTGGTCAGCGTGTCATTGGGAGCATCAAGGTGGTGCTCAAGACGACAGAGTTGATCCACCGGGTCCGTAGTAGACTGCAGACTGCGCAGAATCGGCAGAAGAGTTACGCCGATAGGAGGCATTCAGACTTGGAGTTTCAGGTGAGTGACATGGTCCACCTAAAGGTATCACCATGGAAGGGTGTCATCAGGTTTCGGAAGAGGAGCAAGCTGGGCCCCAGGTTCATCGGTCCTTTTAGGGTTTTGGCCTGGGTGGGTCGGGTCGCTTATCGGTTGGATCTTCCGGTAGAGCTTAGCCAGATCCACAATACTTTCCATGTTTCCCAGTTGCGGAAGTGTTTGGTGGATGAGTCAGCAGTCGTACCCTTAGAGGACATTCAGGTTGATGGCAGCCTGAATTACATTGAGAGACCGGTTGTGATCTTAGATCGAAATACGAAGACCTTGAGGAATAAGGTGGTTCAGTTGGTAAAGGTGCAGTGGCAGCACCGGAAGGGATCCGAGTGGACGTGGGAGATAAAGGAGGAGATGAGGGAGCACTACCCAGAGTTGTTCCCAGATGCAACAGCAGCAGTAGACTTTGAGTACGAAATCTGAGACAAGTGGGGGAGAGTTGTAATGCCCCGTTTCTGGTATCTTATTTAATATTATTATTTATTCAAGTTTCAAGAGGAACTCGACGAGAAAGTAGCCCGACTCGTCGAGTAGAGACAGGATTTCGAGCACTTTCAAGTTGGCGACTCGGCGCGTCCATATCCTGGACTCAGCGAGTCCATCAGTCTGAATGAAACCCTAAACCCTTGGTTTTGCACCCTATTTATACCATGTTATGAGCCCCCAACCACGTCCCCTTCACCCTGAGAGCATCATTTACCAAACCCTAACCCTTCCTTGAGCATTTTAAGCACTTATTGTGTGAATCTTGAAGTTTTGTAAGAAAAGAAGGAAGCTAGATCCAAGGGAGTAGAAGGATATCCAAGATCATGCATCTATTACAGAGTTATTGAGGTAAAAATCGGATTCCCTCTGTTTCTATGTTTGATTCTCCATTTTTGAATCACATTAAGACCATTTAATCCATTCCTTAGCTTATTTATGGTTGAGAGATCACTTTGAGGTGATTGACCTTCGGGTTTAGCCATGTTTCAGTCCCTAAGTCGTGGATCTAACACCTTCATGGAGCCATTTTGCATGAAAACCCTAGATCTACTCTTCTAAATGTCTTTTGAGCCTTTAAATCCCTTTTCATGCATGTGTACACGTAAAGCTGGAAACTTTACGTGGTAAATAAGCCTTAGAAACCCAGATCTATAAATTGTATGCAGTGGTTTTGAGCAGAATTGATTTTATAGAAGTTGCATGCAACCGACTCGACAACTCGTTCTTCAGACTCGGCGAGTCGGGTCGTGAGTCCCTGATTTTTCCCCCTTTCGAGTATGATGAGTAGGAACAGTGAGCCATAGGTGGACTCAGTGCGTCAGAAGCCAAACTCATTAATGGAGGGACTCGACGAGTCAATGCCCTAACTCGGCGAGTCCAAGGCAATCTTCATACCTCAAGAACAGACTCGACGAGTTGTTCATACAACTCGGCGAGTCACAGCCAGAGTGTTCATGTTTTAAAGAAGGACTCAATGAGTTGTTCATACAACTCGGCGAGTCGGATGCAGATTGAGTGAGTGTTAGTATCGAAAAGGAACTCGTCGGGTCTATGTCAAACTCGACGAGTAGTAAGCAGAATTGAGAAATGAGAGTAAGGACTCGACAAGTTGGTGACCCAACTCGAAGAGTCAGGTCAACTGTATGTTGACTTTGACCAATAGGTTGATTTTGACTAGGGGTAAAATAGTCATTTTACCCTCAGTGTGGTTATCAGTGATTGATTGAGTGTACTTATGGAAATTATAGTTGGGGTGAAACCGGACCAGCAGCAGACAGATTCCAGAGCAGTTCATTCAGCAGCTAGACTACGAGGTGAGTTTCCTTCCAGTAGGTTCGGGTCTAAGGCCACAATGCCGGCCCGTTTAATTAGTAGTAGTTTCTGGACCTCAGTCTGATGCAGTAGTTAGAATGTTTGATGCCTTCATGGCTCAGGCGATGTTTATGTGTTATGTGTTCCGGGCTACGACCCGATACAGTATGCAGTTTATGTGTTCATGCTAGTTGATATGTTTATGCTATGCTATGATATGCTCAGTTAGTTTCCGAACTTCGGTCTGATGCAGTTAGTTCCGAACTTCGGTCCGATGCAGGGTCAAGGTCCAGTCAGTTCCGAACTTCGGTCCGATGCAGTTAGTTTCGGACTTCGGTCCAATGTAGAGGGCAAGGCCCTGGTTAGTTCCAGACTTCGGTCCGATGCAGTTTTTGGACATCGGTCCGATGCAGTGGGCAAGGCCCAGTATGTGTTATATGTTATTGTATGGTATGTGGTAGTTATAGGGAGCTCACTAAGCTTTGTGCTTACAGTTTCAGTTTTAGTTTCAGGTACTTCCGCAAGTAAAGGGAAGAGCTCGGGTTGATGGCATCGCACACACCACAACTTCAGTCTTTGTCCTGGGAGTTTGTTTTGATTCTTAGTTTGATTTGATACAGTTGTTTCACGACATTTTATTATAATTTGAGATATTGGACGTATGGTTTTGTGACATGTTGCTCGGTATATGATTTTTATAATTATTAAAACAAAAAAAATTGGGTCGTATTTTTGGGATGTTACTTAGGTGATCCCCTAGCACCCTATGGAATCCCCAAGGCTCCCGGAGTCCCGAGAAAAAGAGTCTTTCGGTTTCGAAACGCTGCTCCAAATAAAGCTTGGTTTTCTTTAAAATCTGCTGTAAGTGAGCTACGTTTACGCAATTTTTAATATAACTTTCAAATAATTATAGTAATGTTATTATGTCCTTAAAATAATTATTTGGGCTATTATTATGAGTTATATTGAGTGTTATTTAACGCTTATATAATAATAATAATAGCTAGACTATTAATTAGTCACAGATGACGTTAGAATAAACCCTAGTGGAATTGATACTAGGTTTTATCGAAGGAAAATTGTTTTGAGAGTATCGAAGCGCTGTCCGAGTGCTGGGTCACCACCTACTAAGGTGAGTGTATAGTCACTTTCACCTTACACATATATATGAAGTATTTTCTTTTAAATACGTGCTATGTGTAATTATATTAATTGTTTAATTAAGGTGACTATTGAATAGATGTTTTATACAAGTTTTAAACTGTATATGTATTTTTATCTACAAATATGTTGGGTAAAACATGGGTAGATGAATTAGATGATGTGTGATGAAATAAAAGGTGATGAGAGGTATCGATGTTTAAGATGATCTAGTCATCTAGCAGAGTATAGACAACGGCCACAGACTATTTTAGATAGTCCAGTGGAACGTTAGCAGACTTGTAATCAGTAGGTATATTTGAACTATATGTTCATAAGGTGTTCTTGAACTATATGTTCATTAGGTGTTTTTGAACTATGTGTTCATCCGTTAGTTCTTCTTTTTGACACTATTACGTGTCGGGGTACGAGAGCATACGGCAGTATTTTATTAGTATTTTCCCTATACCTTTATTTTGAAGAGATTTGGAGTCTTTGCTTCTTTTATGAAGTGATCGGACGAGCTTCATGAGTCAGTGTTTCCATTCTCGATGCCGGATAGGAGTGAGTATACGGGTTATATACCTCATGATATTCAGACCACAGCCTAGGCATTAGTCAGTGTTTCCATTCTCGATGCTGGATAGGGTGCATCTGGGGGTTATATACCTCACGATATTCAGACCACAGCCTAGGCATTAATAATTACCCCTGACTTAATTGTATGGTGGTTCTTTCTTTTATGAACAAAGGTTCGTGGTTAAACTTATTCCATTCATTTTATGTCTTCTTCGATCCTCATTTTCTGCTAGGGAATTTCCGAAGCAGTTTCGTTAGTTGGTTGTTCATATCGATCCTTTAGGCTAGATCTAGTAAGATCACTATATAGGATCAGTATGTGGGATCAACGTTGTTAGTGCTTGTAATATAAACCTTGAGTAGCAATCGACTTGGTGCCTATTCCTTAGGATGAATCCTTAATAATGAGTGATAGTTGATATTTAGGGTAAATCCTTAAGAAATGAATAAGATAATGGGGATTGGGTAATTAGGTTGATTGTTTGATGTTTAAGCATAATAAATTTATTTATTGTGGGGTAAAAACCCTATATGCTCACCAGGCTCCCAAACCTGACCCACTTAATTTAATTGTATCACAAGTATCGATACGAAGTTGCTTTACACTGAAAGATTAAGGAGATATAGATCACTAGTGAAATGAATGTAAGTTCTGTTTATGCTTATGTTTCTATATTGACGATGACATCCCAAATGTTTTAAAATGAATAAAATACGTTTCTTCGGAAATGCTTTGATAACGTATTTATCGTGTTTTTCTAGGAATAAATTCCGCAACATTTTTATTAAAAGAGGTACTCTGATTTTCATAAAGCATAAACAAAATCAGTCTTTTCTGGCCGTGAAATTGGGGATGTCACACTAACCATAATCTCCTATAGGGAGAGCATGATACTTATATATAGATCTATATTGGGACTGACAATCCCGCACCTTAGTTGCATGCAACAGCTAGACCGGAAGGTCTGAGGTGACAAATGTCAAAACATTCTGATGCCCGAAGTATGTCGTAATAGGCTTACTATGTTAATTGTACGGTTATAATAACTTACATAGGGAAACAACAAAATATATATTTTACGGGGATTCTTACATTCAAAAGGGTTTTATCTATTTAAAACTGCATATACTATCATAAGTATGGTAAATACTTGTACATTTCGGTCTTTGAGTCTTAAGACTAACATTTATTTTATAAGGAAAATATTGGATTTTTCTTGAACATACACTACATTTTCAAAGAAGGGTTTTCAACTCTATATACATAAGCTTATGCAATCACCAACTTAATTGTTCACACTCTTTCTAAATTACTTGTATTCTCAGGTAATCAATAAAAACAGGTAACTACCAGCTTTTGAGGATGGAACGCTACGGCGTCAGACAAACCCTTTTATCATTATATTGTAATCAATTTTGAAACATGTAACTCATGAAACCATGTAACCTTCTCGATTATATTTATGATGGTTGTATTTACTTTGATCACTATTATAGTTGTTGTTATGATACTAACATGAAGTCCTCCACCCCCGGACATTTCCGCCATCCTTGGTTTGGGGGTGTGACAGACTCTATCTCTGGTTTAACTCCGACGAAGGATATACCTGCTGAGGATAAAAATTGCCAATCCCCCCCCCCCCCCCCTAATAAGTTGTGATGCTAAGAACCATGGGATGTCAGTAAGGAATGAGATTGACCTAATTGTCGGGTTTAGCAAGATCATCGACGTAGATATTGAAGTTGGGACCGAGATATTGGAGGAGGTAATGGGCACAGCTGGTGAGAATCATTTTCCTCAATGAATGTGTTGTCTCTGAACGTAAGGGAAATTGGTAAATTTCATAAACAAAGTTGGGTGAAGAACTTATGTTGCGCAAACAAGGTCTCAATGGCGTACTTTCTAGAAACCTATTTGGGGCTAGTTTTGTCATTATAAATAAATATAAGCAACTGTTGGGCAAATAATAATTTTGGTTATGAATTAATTGAAGCAACAGGAAGAGTTGGAGGATTCATTACAATTTGGGATGATGGTATCTTTAGATTTTCATAATCAATTAAGTTTAGACACTTCCTGATTGTGATTGGGAGGTGTATGGGTAAAAACATTGACATTGCCATAGTTGATGTTTATGCACCACAAGCCTCGGTGGAAAAAAGGAGACTTTGGGAGGAATTATCTCAAATCAAATCCGATAGAGCAGCGACGTGGATTTTTACAAGAGACTTTAACTCAGTAAGCAATAAGGAGAAGCAGGTAAACTTGCGATTCTGTCATGCATCGGCGGATGATTTCAACCAATTTATCCACTCGAACTCATTAATTGACTTGAGAATGGGAGGCTCAAAATTCACCTATTTTAGGCCTAAAGATGGTGGGAAGCTGAGCAAATTGGATAGGTTCCTTGTTTGTGATCACTTTATTTAGTCTTTCCCTAGAACCTCGGTGACGGTCTTGCCTAGGGACGTATCGGACCATAATTCCATTGTGATGAAGACGGCATGTGAGGACTTTGGCCTGAAAACATTTAGATTCTTTTATTCTTAGATATATCGGGTGGGATTTCCCGAGACGGTGACGAGGGCCTGGTAGGATTTTAGAAGTTATGGATGCGTTGATTCTTTTTTTGTTGCTAAGCTCCAATTTCTTAAAGCGGGAATAAAGAAATGGCGATATTTAAATTTTGCCAAGGAAATGGGGAATTGGCTTAATGCAAGAGTAGAGTAGCACAAATCGATTTGATTGTTGAATCAAGACCACTATTCGCACATGAAACTGGGAATAGATTAAAATATGTGAGTAGGATCGTCGAACTCAAAAAGGTGAGAGTTATGGATATAAAGCAAAAGGTGAGAGTGAAATGGTTGGTTGATGGGGACGAAAACACATCATTTTTCTGTGGGTTTGTAAACAATCAAAATAGTAGAAATCTTATACACAGACTGATGATAAATGGTGATTGGGAAACAAGTCATGCTGCCATAAAAAGCGAGGTATTTCACTTCTTTTCTCGAAAATTTGAAGAGAAATGGAAGAGCCGGCCAAAGATTCGAAGTGGTAGATTCAAAAGACTATCACAAGAGGAGAGTAGCTTACTGGAGTTTCCATTCACAATTGACGAGATCAATCATGCAATATGGTGTTGTGGATCGAATAAGGCCCCGGGACCAGATGGATCTACATTTCAGTTTTTTAAAACCTATTGGAATGTTATTAATGAATACATCATGCGATTCAGTAAATTCTTTAAGCATGTGGGGTGCTTTTGCAAAGGATGTAACTCATCGTTTATATCTCTTGCGGCTAAGATTAAAGACCTGCAATCCCTAAACGACTATAGACCAATAAGTCTTATTGGTGCTCTTTACAAGATGATTGTTAAAGCCTTGGCTATTAGGGTGAAAAAGTGTATCGGATCTTGTATAGATGATGTGCAATCAGTGTTTGTAGAAGGAAGAATCATCCTTGAGGGTCCTTTGATTGTAAATGAATTTTATTCGTGGGTAATAAAAAGTTACCGGAAGATGCTTCTATTCAAGGCGAACTTTAGTAAGGCTTTTGACTTAGTAAATTGGGAGTACCTTGACTCGGTCATGGATCAAATGAATTTTGGACCTAAATGGTGGAGATGGATAAAAGGGTGCCTTGAAAGTGCTAAAGCCTCGGTACTAGTCAATAGTAGTCCAACTATGGAATTTTCTATGTCTAATGGAGTGAGGCAAGGTGATCCTCTATCACCATTTCTTTTTATAATGTCGATGGAAGGATTAAGTGTTATGATGAAGGCGGCAACCGAAAAAGGGGTGTTTGATGGAGTCCCAATTCCTGACTCTAACATCTCTATCTCTCACTTGTTTTATGTAGACGATGCTCTATTTATTGGTGATTGGTCACTAAAAAACATCACCAACTTCGCTAGAATCTGTTGGGGTGCAAAGTTATTCTTGTTTGATTTTGTAATGGTTTGACTTGTGTAGACCCACTTGCTTGTTGTGCATTATCCTTATGACTTATGAGTTAGTGAAGTGAGAGAGAGAGAGAGAGAGAGAGAGACATGTAAACACCTCTATATAAGGTGGGTTCATACCACTTATGGATGTATGCTTGAGAGATGTAAAAGTGAGTGTGTAAGTGTGTGTTATTTATGTAGACTAGATCTAGATCCCTTTTTGTAACACCATACATATTCTATACATCTCTTAAACACCCAAATCACCATGTTCATTGTGCAAACTTTAATTCTGCATGCCAAACCATGTTCTTATGTCACTACAGAATCTTGCAATGCTTTTATGTTGTGTCTGGATTGAAAGTCAATTTCAACAAGTCGAAGATATTCAGTATTGGTGTAGATCACTCAGAGGTATGCAGAGGGGTGGCTCCATTGGGTTGTGACCCATCATCCCTCCCTTTCACCTATCTGGGAGTCCATATTGGAGAAAACATGAATAGGGAAAAAGACTGGAAGCCGATTGTAGATAAATTTCGCTCCAAACTCTTAATGTGGAAGGCCTAAACGTTGAGCTTTAGTAGAAGAATGACTTTGGTGAGATCAGTCCTTGAAAATCTCCCAACCTTTTGCCTGTTGTTGTTTGTTTCCCCAATAGGAATAATTGAAGAATTAGAAATGATTCAAAGGCAATTCCTTTAGAGGGGAGGATTGGAGAAGGCAGCAGTACATTGGGTTTCATGGGATAGGTTGAAGGCTCCAAAGGAAGTAGGAGGGATGGGTCTGGGCTCTTTAAGGAACTTAAACTTGGCTCTACTAGCAAAATGGTGGTGGAAGTTCAAAACAACCCCTCAATCTCTTTGGGCTCGAATTATTAGGGGTATTCATAATCATACTAATCAGCCCTGGTATTGTTTTTCAAAGGGTAATGCGAGTGGGGTGTGGTCAAGCATTGATAGGGTGTAAAATGGTCTTTGGAAACTAAACATAGAGGCGAAGGATATTTTATACTCTAATGATGGGGGAACAACATGGAGATCCGATTTTGTGGTTGATGGGAAATTTAGCGTGGCAAAACTCCAGAGTCGACTTGATAGAGCATCACATCCAATCAGTGATGGGGATTTCTGGTGGCTAAATTCCGCCCTGAAAAAAGTGGTGAGCTTTATATGGCGGGCGAAACAGGGACAGATGCCATCGGCAGGGGCATTACAAAAGAGAAACATCCCCGTCTCCTCTATAATGTGTGGGTTGTGTAGAAACAATGAGGAATCAACAGATCACATCCTCACTTCATGTACTTTGGCGAGAGATACGATAAACATGGTGTTCAATTGGTGTGGCCTTCCTGTCAAACAGTTTACAGGAGTAAATGAAGTTCTTGCCTTCGCCCGGAATTGGGGTCATTGCCGTAAAAAGAAAGAATTGTTGGCTTGTATAGTATATGGAACATTATGGAGCCTTTGGAAGGATAGAAATGATCGACTATTCAGAGGTGTGATTTCGAAACCGGTGGAGATTGTGGACACTATTACAACTACGATTTTCACTTGGAGGAAATATAGGAAGAAACGAGGGGAAGGAGATGATTGGGTTAAGTGGTATATGTCACCTTTAAGTTGTACGTAATTGATGCCCCTCTTTTTGTTATATGTCTTATATGTATTGGTACATTTTGGTCCCTAGCATCTTGCTAGGGTCCCTATTTTAATATATTTTGTTGGTTCCAAAAAAATCTAGCCATTCCCCGTTTAATTCCTACCTAACATCCCTCGTTAACTTGTATTAGGTTTCTCTAAACCTAATAAAAGTTATTGCCCTACATTAATATTTGAGAAACTACTGTGTCCACACTTAGTAACCCATTGTCTGCAGAAACCATATGATACTACATACTCTTTTTAGCAACAAATGTTTATTAAGATTACCACAATTGAAATATACAAATTGTAACTTAGTAAACTGAAACACAAACATACATACAAGATTTCTGAAACTTTGTATAAATATATTTCTTAATTCCTCATACAAATTTAAATGGAAAATCTCCCATAAAATCTCAATATTTTGGGACAGTTTACGATTTGATCCTAATATTTATATTTTAAACAGAAAAGTTTCAATTATCTAATTTTATACAATAATTTGTCCTTTTTTTGTTGAAAATAAATAAAGACTGTCTTTAATTTGAGTAAAATATAAAATAATTGAAACTTTATTGTTCAAAAAATAAAAATCGAGATTAAACCGTAAACTGACCAAAGATATTAAAACTTTATCAGAGATTTCCCAATTTAAACCAACACAAATAACATTGAAAAACGGAAACGATGATAAGTTACTAACCACTTATCATGAGTAGGAGAAAGTAACTGAGGAATAACCGTTAGTGTTGTTGGGGTACCAAGAAGAAAAGAAGTTTCTGAAATCGATGAATGATCTGAATCATGTTGTAGGATCGTATGATCACTTTTCGAATATGATATTTTTAAATATGATATTTCAATTCTATGTCTTGGTTACACAAAATCCAGATTATGAGGATAATCCTTCAAGGACAATTTCATATTAAGGCATTGGTACGAGACGACGAACTAGGATTTTATAGAATTTGAACTCTTCTAATTACCAAAGATAAGATCAATGAGCATTAAATATTGATTTTATCTTTCAATTAAAGGATGACGGTTTCTAGGATAATTATAGAGAATATTTTCCGAAAATAATATTTCCCAATTTCCATAACAAAATAATTTGTTGGGTCGAGATCAAACTCATTTTATACAAACAGTTTACACCTCCTAACCTAACTTGTAATAAAATCAAGAATTGAATTACATTATACTAAAAATGCCTACTTACACTATAATCACCAACAAGTATTTTCATACGACTAAAAGATTAAATAAGGGGAGGATTACCATTCGAAAAAGAAAAGGTGGGAATTAATTACACAAAATTAAGAGTAAAGGAAATAAGGGGAGTAATTACCAGAAAGCATGAAGTTGGGATTAATTTAAGGTACTGGTAAATAAAGGCCTAATGACGAGACATTTGTATGAATCTTTAAATATGTGTGAGAGCTCTTCACGCATAAGTTATATTATTGGGGTGTAAATAAGATACCCCTTAGTTTACGCAAATAAAATTAAAGACTTTTTTTTGGCGTAATAGTTAAATAACAAAAATCCATTACATTTACATTAAGTTATTGACGTCCTTAGGTTTTATTCAAGAGTAAATTACTGAAATCGTTTCTATGGTTTGGTCAAAGTTGCATATTTGGTTCCTAACTTTTATTTTGCACTCGGACGATCCCTATGGTTTGATTTTGTTACGCTTTTCGTTCCTATGGTTTGGTCAAAATTGTACGTTTGGTCCCTAACTTTATGTATACAACGGACGAAAAACGCAACAAAATCAAACCACAAGGACCATCCGAGTGCAAAAGAAAAATTAAGGATCAAACGTGTAATTTTAACCAAACCATAAGGACGATTTCAGTAATTTACTCTTTATTCAATAAGTTCAATATAGAAATACTCATGACATTATATGAAATAACTACACCTATTTTATTAAAAAGGAGGTTAACGAAAATTTACACTTCTTTTTCGAAATGGTCGTTTTAGATCATTCGTTTCAAATGACACCATGCAATGAAAAGTAATTGTCGACAATATTTTGTGTCGTCTAAACGCTTGGCAACAATCACAAGAGACTCAATTAAAACACGCAATGGCTTGTTCGCTAAAAAGATAACATATTGGATTTTTTTTGCTAAAAGATTTAATATGTCTAATTTTGGTAAAAGATTTAACATGATTTAATATGCCTAATTTTGGTAAAAGATTTAACATGATTAGGAAACTTAACATTTTTCTCATAATTTTATGTAAGAGAAATTAAATATCGTCCTATATTTTCTTTCTATTTCTCTTCCTATCCACATGAATAAAATTTAACATAACAAATAAAATTTAAAAAACGACATAAATACAACTTGTAAAAGGTAAAAAACAATAAGTATGTTCTTTTTTGTTAAAAAATATGAATGTTATTATGCTTTAAACGTTTAATAACTACGTAATACAATCTGTTCATTACTCATTAGCAATTACCATGTGTAAATTTTTTTATGAATAATCATAAAAATAATCGTATACCATACGATTATTGGGTGATAGATAAATGATTTATCATTATCCTTTTATCCGTTTGCCAATGACCATCGTATGTGAAATAGACATTTTATATTTTAAATGACTAATTGTTTACTTTACTTTCTATTTTAGAAAATCTCCATACCGTATTCAATTGTAATCTTTGTTTTCACCAAATTTCCAACTAAATATCATCGTTTATGCATTCTTTTTTGAAAATTTATTTTGTTTTTGTTTGTACCATTTTGATTGATTATACTTTAACAGGGGTTATTTGTCATGCTTGGACTTCTTTAAACTCTTTTTAAATTTCAATAAAACTGAATTATTTTTTTAAAAAAATATTTGTTTCTTTTTTGGATTTCACTTTTTTTTTTTAATTTCAGAATATATTCTTTTTGTCTAAACCCAAAATGTATTTTTTTTATGTTAATTATTTTTGCTTTACCATAAATTTAGTCCAAAACAAACGCTACAAAAGTAGACATTATGATCATTTTCATAAATCACTTAAAAATCGATTATAAAAATAATAACTCTAATAAGATCCGCATTGTCATTTTTATGCGGGAAATGTCATTGTAACACAATCGGTTTTTTTTCCGATTTGGTCATCATTTGTTTACACAATAGGTCCTTAAATATGTATTTTGCATGTTAATTAGAGGGTCAACCCCAAAATTGGTCGATTTCCAAGTTAATCACGCTTAAACGGCACATTGACATGTCGACATATAAGAGCGCATCACATACACATGAATATTCTAATTACTTTTATTTTTTAAGAATTTTAGAAAACAAATTAACCCAAAGATTAGTCGGCCTCCTTCACACCCCTTTCTCTCCTTCGCATCTCCTTCTCCTCCTATTCTTCTCAAACCTTGAAGACCAAGACTTCCATCGAAGGTTATGACATGCTTTATTTCATCGACACACTCACACCATCACCTCAGATTCCCATTTGAGATTGTAGAGGTACGCAATTCAGCAGGACGAAAAGCGATGGCGGTGGCAAAGGAGCTTGTTATATTATCTAGATTAAAAAAGGGGTAGGGGTGATGATAAGATCCGGAGTCAATTCTTAAATTAGTTCTTGGCAAATCTTGCTTCATTGACTAATTCTCCCTCGTGCAAGTTTGTAGACTTGGGTTTGGCTTTCAAACTTCATCTTTTTTCTAGGTTTGGTGGGTTTAATGCATAGGCGGACGCAGAAAGTTTGAGTAGTGGTAACACCACAAAAAATCTGAATAAATCGAAAATAGTAGTGATACTCATAATTCAAGACGTTGCGCCTAATAGAAAAATATTTTTTTATACAGACAGAAGGAATCGAAGTGGTGGTCTGGGACCTGGGCACCACATAAGTCTGTCACTGGTTTCATGATGAGCTGGAGGAAAATGAATTGTAGTAGTAGGTGGGTGGAAGAAGGTGGTAGGAGGTGGATGATGGTAGTAGTGATGGGAACAGGAGGTGAAAACTAGTATTGGATTCAAAACATGCAATTAAATCTTGGTTGTTTTGTGTTCAAAATCTAGATTTTCATTAGTGAAAAACAATTCATGTGTGATTGTACATTTATGTCAAACTTAATTGTCAAATAAACATTGTTACTGTATCATTGTTTCACATTTTCAATAAATGATTTAATTCACATCTTTTTTGCAAGTTTGATGATCTGTTGTCTAAAAGATAATGTCAATGACCAATTCAAAACGAAACTACGGATTTTATTGTGCTACATTAATATTTTCATATAATTAATCAAGATCCCCAATTGGCCAATTATATATCTCTAACAGTTACATTTATTTGCAGATCGTGGGCCTATGGCTGGATAAGGAAACATTTAATACAAATAACTAGCCAGTAGGTAAAGTATTGTTTTCGAAATATATCATCCACTTGATTTTTTTTTTTTATCCGCAATGCTCCTTGGCCCATCTTAATTGGGCTTCAATGCTCCAATTGTACGATTCGGCGCTATTATTTCCGACGTGGCTTCACTTCAATGGGTGATATCGAACACTCGCAAATGTAATGTTCCTCGGTTGGTCAACCTCATAAAATTTATTATTATTATTATTATTATTATTATTATTATTATTATTATTATTATTATACAAGGTGTAATATAGTCTTTTTTTTTTTTTTATAATGTATGGAAAATGCAATAACATGAAATAAAAGTTAATGCTCAAACACATAATTTTATCAAAAAGGATGTGAAAGATTTTAGTAATTTATTATTATTATTATTATTATTATTATTATTATTATTATTATCAAGATTATTATTATTATTATTATTATTATTATTATTATTATTATTATTATTATTATTATTGTAAGTACATGAAATTTATGTTGTGTTCTTGAGTTTAAATTTTAAAGAGGGGAGGAAATGGAAGGGAGAGGGAAGAAAGGGAAGAAGATGGAAAGAGAAAGATGAGGGGATAGATGCATTCTCGTGTTGAGGGGGAAGGAAAGAAGTTTGACCGTCAAATGACATTTTTACCATGTTTAGGGTTCATCCGAGGAAGCTTCATCAGAGGAAGAATAGGGAGGAAGACAATAGTCAAATTAGTTTTTTGTTACTTTCCTTCCTAATCCACCCAAAATTGAGCGGATGAGTTTATCTGTAGAGTATCTAAAATCTCCTGCTCAAATCCTTTAATTTTCTTCCCTTTCTTTCCCTAAAAAACTAAAGCATACGTTTCCTCCCCTCCTAATCCCAATTAATCTATCCATTTCCTTCCTTCAAAAAAACTCAAGAACAGGTTGTTAGAGAAACTTAACTTTTAGTCAAATATTGATCAAATGAACAAAATGGTCAATTATGAGAAAATGATGGGATTATAAAGTTGTGACTTCATGAAAATAGTCCATATGAGTTTTAGTCACTTAGATGAGATTAGATGATTAAGTTTAAGAGAAAGAATCATGTGTATTTTTTTGTCAAAAGGATAAAATGAGAAATTTTATGTTTTTGGGCCAACTTTTTGACTTAACAGATTAAGATCCGTATTAAGTCAGTGAGAAGTGACTTAACATAGTTTTCAGAAATGAAGAAGTTATGTAAGTTAGAAGTTTAGACAAAAATGTCCCAAAGATGGAATGGAATCAGCTAAGGATCTGTTTTCAAGCAGCTACCATGATGTGGTGGATAGATCACCATGGCGCGGCGGGACTCTGTTGTAAGAAAGAATGGCAATGTACTTTGCCCCGCGACGTGGAAGATGAGTTTTATGGCGCGATAGTTAAAGTAGGATGCTAGTAGAGGAAAATCACCACAACATGGCAAGCAAGTGGCCGCCATTAACCGAGGTCAATTGGTCAACGCAACGCGGTAAATAGATGAACCTGTCGCGGTTATGCATCAGAGTTAAAGGTTGTTAATCCCTTTATTCTCGTCACTTTAACACCCCAAAGCCCATAAGAGTGGAGCTACGTCGATTTTGAGGATAGAAGTTGATCAAGAGTCTATCAAGGGTGTTTATGGCTTGGATTAAAGGTGTAATGCTCAAGAAGTAATCATCTTCTCCATTTTTAAGCTAGTTAGAATTAAATGGTGATTTTGATGAATTGGGATAGATATGTTAAATTAGATTAAGAAAGCTTGTTAGTAGTGTTAATAAAGATGTTTAGATGCCTAGAACAAGCTTTGTATGTAATGCCCATGAGTGGGATCAACCAATGAGAGTTAGGGTTTGAATCTCTAACTAGTGATTATATGTAATTGACGCATTAGATGTTAGATTTTGATGAATTATGTAGTATGGGATTCCTAGTTCATTAATTTGATTTAATTAACGGATATAGAATGAAAAGTTATAATGTTGATCTATCAAGAGGTTGGTTTAACCTTAATAGTCATTTAGATCTTAATAGGCTAAGAGCCAAAGAATATGGATCCAGAATGCATCATGGAAGATTAGAGAAACATGAGATAGTTAGTCTTCACTAATTGATAAGGTAAGTTATTGCACTCATCCTTTCTCTTTATATTACGTTCAAAACAATCGCCAAACACTGACCCGCTAGAAACGATACTTTCATAACCAATCAAAATGCGGGTATACCCACCAAAAATTCTAAACATAAACGACAGATCTTGATGAAAATTTCCCCATATCTAAACCTTCAATAATTACGCTAAAGATCCTCCTAACAACATCAGTTGTTGATGAATACGACAACAAATCGATTGAAAATGATCCAAACATTAAAATGCATAACTCCCATATACTACTGTAACAAACCCCAAAATCCAAAATAAAAGTGTTCATTTTCAACAAGGAAATTACATCCATAAATAGTTTCCAAATTTCATTACACTTAATAATGTTCAATTATAAGAGTAACAGTATCAATAAGTGCGGAAAACAATGGAGAGTGAATGTTACACCATCAAGTCGAGCCCTTCCCCTTAGTACCGGAAATACTTGAAATCACAATACAAATTGTAAGCAAACACTTAGTGAGCTTCCTAAATACTACATTACTTACAATCGCAAAGTGCCACACAACATACATATGATTGCTATCGGCTACCCCCATGGTCTTTTCCCTAAAATGCCATGGACCACCCGTATGGTCTGACATCCAAGTGTCATGGGCTACCTCTATGGTCTTCCATTCCATGGGCTCCCCCCATGTTCTTCCATATAAGCGCCACGGGGTACCCCCGAGGTCTTTCAGTCAAACAACACATAGAGAATTATCATTCTACATGTCAAGTAATGGGACGGCATTGGTGTCGTCAACCCATTGATATAGTGAGAAAACTCACCTCAATCTACTGGTAAATACTGACTGATTGGCTATTGATCCAACAATCTCACACGAAATATACACAAATTACCCTAATTAGAATTAGGTCACAAACTCAAGACATGGGCCAAACCTTAATTCCAACTCTTAAAACATACCCCATTATGCTCATCCCATACTGGGCCTAACCATATTCGACCCATCTACAATAATGATCTCCATGGCCCAAACCATGTCATGCAAGGCCCACAATAGGAAACTAGGCCCACCTAACCTAAATAGGCCAAGGCCTATAAGTTGTTAAGTCCCATAAGTCCAAAAGTCAAAGTCAACAGTCCATGTCGATCTAAAACATTGTGTTGCCCCTTGGCCAAGTCGTGTTCCACTAGCATCTAATCAGTCTGAAAAACCCCAATCAACACGTTGTGTTGACTTAAAACTATGTCGTGGTTTCCTGAGTTTCAACACCTTAATACATTCAGCTGCTTTCATTAACTCCAAGTGCTCTAAAGCTTATATATATACCCAAATGTGATTTAGAAGGATAAAGTATCCAACTTTATCCATTGGGGCCATAAAAATGGTCCAAAACCCAAACAATAAAGTTTGATGATGCAAGGGCTTAACCGATAAGAACTTAATCCTTAAAGTCCAAACTTCAACCTTTCTAGAATTGATTCAAACACCTAAACCATTGCAAAGGTTGGAGCTTTATAGACATACATGTCCAATACATGTCTTGACCCCATATTAGGTCAAAATGAGGATTTGTGACCTAATATTCATGCATGACATCAAAGCTTGATTAATACAACGTATTCAAGATACTACTAGGTCACCTTGACCTAGAGATTCATAAAGTTGCAAACTTTATGAGGCCTAACAATTCCAATATTCAAGAACAAGAAACTAAAGGGACAAAACTCAAGATATAACAACTTGGAATGATAAAAATCGACTCTTATACACTTACAAAGGTCTAGAAGATTGCCAAACTGAAAAATGGGAGGCTTTCTTACTTGATCTTTGCTTCCTTCTTTAGCTTCCAAAAAGCACCAAACTAGCTCAAAAACGGGGGAAATATGATTAGGGTTGCAAGGAACAATTTGGGGGAATGGAGGCTGATCAAGAGACAAGCTCTTGGGACTTAAGGAGATTATAGAGGGTGCAACACCCTAAAAATTAGGGTTTTCTCAACCAACCGTCACCACGCTGTGGAAAACACCACCATGCCGTGGTGGTCCATGCCAAAAGGCTTATCGTCACGTTGTGGTAAGGCTTCACCACACCATGTCCAAAAGAAATCATGCATAATTTGGAATTAATTTCTTACCTGGAATTGAATGTTAAAAATCTCCCCCACTTGAATCGAACTTCGTCGTCGAAGTCCTCGGCCCCAAATAGCTCTAAGTAGTGCTTTATCATCTTGTCCTTTGGCTCCAATGTCCACTTAGATCCCCTCTGTTCTTGCCATTGCACCTTCACCAAGTTCACCACCTTATTACGCAAAATTTTAGTCTTATTATCAAGAATCGCAATGGGCTTTTCCACATAATTTAGGCATTCATCCACTTGAATATCATCTAGCAAGATCATCACAAAATAATCGGCTACAAATTTCTGCAACTGAGATACATGAAAAGAGTTATGAATTTGACTGAGCTCATCAGAAAGATCCAGCTGGTATGCAACCTTGCCAACCCGGGAAGAAATCCTAAAGGGACCAATAAATTGGGGACCCAGCTTTCCCCTCTTCCGAAATCGGATGACACCCTCAGCAACACAAACTATCCCACCTAAAATTCTAGGTCCAAACAGCGTCGGTCAACATATCACTTCTGAAGAGTCTGCACGACCCATAACCTGTCGCACACCTGCTATATAAGCTCAGTGGTCTTAAGCACCACCTCAATGCTTCCCATGATCTAATGTTTGTCCTTTCCCCAACAAACCGAGGTCCAATACCTCCTTCCATACAACATCTCAAAAGGTGGTCAATTAATACAAGCATGATAACTATTGTTGTTGGAGAACTCTACTAGTGGAAGGTAGGTATCCCAACTCCCTCCAAAATACAACACACAAGATCTAAGCATATCCTCGAGTGTTTGGATCGTTCGCTCGCTCTGACCGTCGGTCTCGGGTTGGTATGTTGTACTAAAATGCAATTAAGTGCCTAACTCCTCATGGAACTTCCTCCAAAATCTGCAGGTGAAGCGAACATCGTGGTTTGAGACCACGGATACCAGCATCTCCTGCTTGACTACCACTTCACGAACATCGATATCCACTAACTTCTTGATGGATATTTTCTCGGCGATCAGAATAAAATGTGGACTCATGGTCAACCTGTCCACAATGACCCAGATAGAATGAACACCCCGCCCAACCTGGGTAATTTTGTGATAAAATCCATGGTGATCTCCTCCCACTTCCACATGGGGATAAGTAATGACTGCATCTTTCCGTGAGGTCTTTGATGTTTGGCCTCAACAAACCAAGAAAATTTCCTTTTTATACAGTGCCACTAGTAACTCAACCTTAGATATCAGTACATCTTAATAGCCTTCGGGTAAATAAAAAACCTTGATTTATGTGACTCCTCCAAAATCGTCTGCCTCACCCCACCTGATGTTGAAACCCAAACCCTAACACACTGAGTCAATAATCCTTGACTATCTCTAACAAACAATGGAATTTTCCCTCTAATCCATTCGGTCTACCAATTTCCCTTCTTCAATTCTTCTACCTGAGCCTCCTTGATCAAATCCATCAAGGATGAAGTAATAGTCATCCTTCTATGTGCTATGTGTATAATATAAAGTTGTTTATATGTGTGAGTGTATAGTCCCTTTCATAACACGATTTTAATACAAGTATTGTTTGAATGTATTAAGTATATGTTTTGTGTGAGTGTGTAGTCACTTTCTTCTAACACATAAATATGAAGTATTTGTTATGAAATATGTGCTATGTGTTTATATATTGTTGCTTATTTGAGATGAGTGTGGAATAGATGTTTATATAGTTTTTAAATGAGTGAAACTGTATATGTATCTTATATCTACAAATATGTTGGGTAGAACATGGGTAGATGAGATAGTTGGTGTGTGATAAAAGGATGAGTTGGATAATGAGATAAGAGGTGATATAGATCTTGAGATGAGGGTGACAAGTGGAAAATGAGTGAAACATTTACACAAACGATGGACTCATCATTCAACAAAGTAAGGATGACAATCACAAACTATTCTAGATAGTCAGTGGAACACTAGCATGCTCGCAACTTGTAGGTGTTTGTGAACGATGTGTTCACCGGTGTACTCTAAAAACCCATTGACATGTATTGCGAGAGGGATATCGAGAATGATACTATCAATAAACAAGATAAACTTGTTATTATATCCGGGAGTATGGATCAGATCAGGATTTAGGTGTAGTAAGTTGTCCCTAGTCCGGGAGTATGGATTGGGCACAGTTTTAGATCCGGGAGTATGGATCAGACCAAGAGGTTAGTTTTAGATCCTGGAATATGGATCAGGTGAAGAGATTAGTTTTAGATCCGTGAGTAGGGATCAGGTAAAGAGGAAAATTTTAGATACGAAAGTTAGATTGTGTCATTGTGGGGATCGATGGGGTAGGATAAGAGTTGTTTTTATATGGTGAAATTATATAAGTTTGTGAGTTATATATATATATATATATATATATATATATATATATATATATATATATATATATATATATATATATATAAGATTGTGGGTTGAAAACCCTATATGCTCACCAGGCTCCCAAGTCTGACCCACTCAGTTTTCTTTGTATCACAGGTATCAATATGAAGACATATTTCACTGAGAGATTAAAGAAGATGTAAATAACTAGTGTAAATAAATGTATGTTCTGTTTATGCTTATGTGTCTGTATCGGAACATGACATCCCGAGATTTTGTTATATAATGAAAATACATTTCATTAAGAAATGCTTTGATAAATTCCTATCATATTTTGTTTTGGTAAAAAATTCCGCAACCGTTTTCTTTGAAAGATTACTCTGATTTTTAAAAAGAAAGCATAAACAAATCGGTCTTTTCTTTCCATGAAATTGGGGATGTCACAACTATGTAGACTTAGTGCCTAAACCCTAGCGACTATGCAGACTTATTGCTTATTGTATAAACCCTGGCGATTATGCACACTTTGTGCCTAAACCCATGCGACTATGGACTTAGTGTCTGTTGTATAAACTCTGGCGACTATGAGACTTAGTACCTAGACCATGGCGACTATGCGACTTGGTACCTGTTGAGTAAACCCTAGCAACGATGGATTCCGTGCTGATTCCTTAGGATGATCCTTAAGAATGAATGAACGAGGAATAGCTAATTCTTAGGGTAGATCCTTAAGTGTAAAGAAGATAATGGGGATGGGTAATTAGGTTGATTGTTTGATGTTTAAACATAATAATTATATTATTGTTGGTTGTAAACCCTATGTACTCACCAGGTTTCCCAACCTGACCCACTCCAATTATTTGTATCAAAGGTGTCGATATGAAAGTTATATTACACTGAGAGATTAAGGAGATGTAAAACACTAGTGATAATGAATGTAAGTTATGTTTATGCTTATGTTTCTGTATTGACAATGACATCCTAAATGTTTTAAAATGAATAAAAATACATTTGTTCAGAAATGATTTGATAACATATTTATCATGTTTTACTGGGAACAAATTTCGCAGCAGCTTTATTAAAAGATGTACTCTGATTTTTATAAAGCATAAACAAAATCAATCTTTTCTGGCCGTGAAAATGGGGATGTCACGGTTGGTTTCAGAGCATTAGTTTAAGCGAACTAGGAATAATGATTTTTTTTAGACTTAAACTTAGAATGTTAAGCGATGATCGTGAGGAGTGTGTCTAATATATTTTAGGAAATATGCTTAAAATGTTTTTTTATGTGTTAAATGCTTTATGTTATAGCAGTAAGAATGTTGTATATGTTATTATTTGTTCGGATCTATGGCTTGTTGCCGACCGGATCTGGAAATTTTATTGCTCAGGTTTCTAAACGTTTAATTACGATATTAGAACTGGCATGTAACTTTTCGGAGTAATAAGGAGGAATACGCGTCTGAATCTTCCTCTATCTATATTATCATCTCAACACACTGAACGCCTACTTGGGTGTATAGAATGTCATGATAAGGACTCATAGCAGACTTAGCAAATGAAGGAAATGAGAAGGCTTACAATAGTGAATGATACCTATCGAAAGATATCGTAACAGTGGTATCTTGCCTTTAGAATTCATCTAAATAGGTAATACCTATAGTACGGGAGAAGTACACTTTCGATTGGTGGAAAGAGATAATTTTTGGTATAATCCATGAAGTTATCCCATCGTCAGACATTTGCATCACCAACCGAGTTGAAGCATAATTGATGATTGAAGATACTCATGGAAGAAGTCCTAATAGAGTCTAAAGAAAATTATATGATTGTTTGGAGACATTTTTATGTGTTAAAATTGTTTTTGTGATAATAACTTCGAAAACTGAGAGACAATACTTAGGACGAGTATGAGTAAGACTGAATGGTAGTAGAGGCCTATACTACCGAAAGCACAGGACTCATGCTTGGATGAGGGAAAGTCACAAGGTTACCAAGGCAATATTAATTGATTCTTTTTTGTTCATGTCTGTCGTTACCATCGTTTCGGTAATGAGTACGAAGATGATTGTTATTCCGACCCTAGTGGTCATATCAAATTGAGTCCGACTATGATGAGTATGTTACGTGGTTCAGAGAACCAAGTTCGATGTGGCATCTGACTAAGCTAGAAGATTGAAATAAAAGATAATCAAAGCGATCAGTAAAGGTATCGTGATAGTTGCTTGTATCTAGAAAGGATACCTTTTAAGATGTGATTATATCACATTAGAACATGAAGGAAGGTATCCTTTGTTCCCAAATTTGACTCTAAGAGACTTGAGTCTAAGCATTGCAATATACGATGATAGGTTATTAGAATATGACAAATCGATCCATTATAGTAATAAAATAACTTAACTTAAGTATGTTAAGAAAAATAAGGAGTCTCCAGTAAGGATCGAGATTGTGATTTGAAGGTCATAATTTGGAGTCTAACGTGAGATAGGGAGCAGGTGCAAGATCGAGCACCGCCTGCAGTCATGGGGTCCAAGAGTTAGATACTTGTTCGAAGCAACATAGAAGTTACGATTATTACCTAGGATGAAGTGATAACGTATGGAGTCATTATACAAGCCCTGTTTCATTGATAATTCTAGGACGTAATCATCCTAAAGGGGAGATAATTGTAATGCCCGTAGATTCGAGCTAGTCAATTTAGAGACAATGAGCATCAAAAATGAGTTTTTTTATGGAACATTATTTAGAAGGAGTAATCCTAACCAAGTTGTATAATATTTCACAAGGGTTCCATACATATAAAGAACGTCGAAATCCGAGTTAAAACGAAGAAGTTATAGCTCGTCGAAGTTTCGCGACAAAACCGGCACGACACTGCATGACGTAAAAAGTGAATTTTTGATAAACTACTTTTTAGCCTTACAGTTCTAAATGAAATTTTTAGTATACGTTAAACCGATAGCATGCATAAAAAGAACGCCCAAATCTGACTTCGTATGAGGAAGTTATGATTTTTCTAAGATTTAGCATAGCAGTACACAACCCGGAATTCGAATTTTAGATTGATCGATTTTGGCCAACGCAACCTAAATGAGAATTTAATATCTCATTAATATGAGCTCAACGATAAAAAGACAGACCAAAATGGATTCCGTATGTAGAATTTTTGAATTTTCCGCAGTCATTTAACAATATAATCTTCTCATACTGTAAAATTTAAAATCCATCGTGAATTAGTTGATAGATTCAAAAGTAAAGTTGTAGATCTTGTATTTACCTACACATGGATATAAAAAAACGTCAAAAATAGAGTTCGTATGCGAAAGTTATAAATTTTTAAAGATTGGTTGTTTCACGTGCGTCCAGCTCCACGTGTCAGCACCAGGCTTTGCCTTCGTGCCTACGCAAGGCTCATGACATGAGCACCTTGTCTCACGACGTGAGATGTCCTAGACAGCCTATAAATAAAGGCATAAATCACCCCCAAAACTCACACCTTCATACCCTCTCTCTCCAATTACCCTCAAACCCTCTTCCCCGTTCCCTAGCACCTCCTAGGTGTTAGAGGCAAGTCCCGGAGCGCTAGAAGGCTCCAAGAAGAAGAGCTTTCAACTCAGAAGTTCTGCCCCTGCAGATCCTGGCTCCTAGCTAAACCCCCGGTAAGTGAGTTATGCTTACCCTACTTTAAGTATAACTTATGTTTAAGTTCATTATCGTTAATGTGAACCTATAAACAAGATTTATCAGTGACTCCAAGTCATTATACTGATTGATCTACTTATGGGGATGATGTCTAGGCTATGATTTAGTGAGGTGTTTAAAGTGGGATTTCCAAACAGTATACTTCGTATACCAAATGGACCTTACCTCCGATATGATCCTACCTGGTTGTTCCTTACTTGATAGATCATGAAGTAGACACTGAGTTAATGACGAATCTAAACTAATAATTAGTCACAATAAATATTAGACTAAAATCTAGTGGTAATAATACTAGGTTTCGTCTAAGAAAATCATATTGTTAAGAAGCGAAGCGCTACTTAAATTTCAAGTCGTCACTAAAACGAGTGAATGCATAATTAGTTTCATCTTACACATAGATACGAAGTATTTTCTTTAAATTATGTGCTATGTGTGCATATTATCTGTTTATTTGAGATTTATGTTGGATGAACAATTTTATACATGTTTTAAGTGATTTAAACTGTATATGTGTTTTATATCTATGAATATGTTGGGTAAAACATGGATGGATGAATGAAGAGGGATGAAAGAGGATATATGTAAACATTGGTGACTATGCTGACTTAGTGCCTAAACCATGTCGAGTATGCAGACTTAGTGCCTAAACCGTGGCGACTATGCGGACTTAATGCCTATTGTATAATACCCTGGCGACTATGCAGACTTAGTGTCTAAAACCTGGCAACTGTGGACTTAGTGCCTGTTGTATAAACACTGGTGACTTTGAGACTTAGTGCCTAAACCCTGGCGACTATGCGACTTAGTGCCTGTTGAGTAAACCCTCGCAACGATGGATTTCATTTCGATTCTTTAGGATGATCCTTAGGAATGAATGAACGCGGAATAGCTAATTCTAAGAGTAGATCCTTAAGAGTAAATAAGATAATAGGGATGGGTAATTGGGTTGATTGTTTGATGTTTAAACATAATAATTATATTATTGTGGGTTGAAAACCCTATGTACTCACTAGGTTTCCCAACCTGACCCACTTTAGCTTATTTGTATTAGAGGTGTCGATATGAAGTTACATTACACTGAGAGATTAAGGAGATGTAAAACGATAGTGATAATGAATGTAAGTTCTATTTATGCTTATGTTTCTGTATTAACAATGATATCCCAAATGTTTTAAAATGAATAAAAATACGTTTCTTCGGAAATGCTTTGATAACATATTTATCATGTATTACTGGGAACAAATTCTGCAACATTTTTATTAAAAGAATTACTCTGATTTTTATAAAGCATAAACAAAATCGGTCTTTTCTGACCGTGAAAATGGGGATGTCACAGTATCCCATATGCTTCGGCTATAGGATCGATTGCATATGTTGTAATATTTACCCGTTCTAATTTTCCAAATGCCTAGGGCATTAAGAGGAAAAAAGGATTAGAACCGGATATGACTAAAGTAAGTTAAACAACTGTCATGGACAATCTAAGGTTCGCCAATGATTGGTCGCTTGTGGAGTAAAGTAATGGATGGACCATATCAATATTATTATGAATAGATAGGATTATATGGCAAATATGGAAATGTTTCCATAATGGGAGTTGGGTATTAAGAATCTATGTAGATTAGAAACATTTATGCAACAGGGATGTTCAAAGGAATGTACTTTGAATGTGAGATTTCATATCTATGGAGTTTCCTTGTAACAATCTCCAATATAGCACTTTGTAGTATCATTGGCAAAGTCTTTGTGACTTTTGTGACAACCTGAAATTTATTTTTGTTCAAACAGTTTAAAATCATTCAATGCGAATTTGTTTCTTCCATCGTTTAACATTGTTTTGTGTCTATTCGGGTATTCTAAGCTCAGTTCAATCAAGGTTTGGGACCGAGAACGAGTTTTCTAGATCATAACATAGTACCCGGGCTGAACACCACTTCAAGAGGAGTGTACGGTCGCAAACTCGAGTTTACGGTCGTACACCCCTACCCACCTCATTGGCCGAAAACTCCCTCCTGTATATGGAGCTCTTGGCCTTCATTTACCATTTTACTCACTTCAAAGGCTCTCTCTCTACTCTCTCTCTCTCTCTCTCTCTACATCCATCGAATTTCCTTCAAGATCTTCAAGTTTGTAAGTGTTTCTCCACCTTGAATTGAGTTCATTCCTCTATCTAATGGTAAATTCATGTTCCTATCTCATTAATCTCATCTTTGTCTAGATCTTCTCTCTCACCAAGAACACACACTAGTTCTTGGTGGCTAAAAACCCCATACCAAGCTTCCTAATAGTAAGTAATTGCTTCCTATGCTTGTTATCTAGTAGAAATGCTTGTTTTTCACCATAAAATTGACCCAAAAGACATGATCATGGAGGGTTTACGTCCGTAAACCCATGTGTACGATTGTACACCCCTCATTGGCCGCAAACTCTAGCTTTTCGTCGATTATTGGCCTTAAACTCATCCTAAGGCTAAGTATGGGACTTAGAACACTTCAAAGGGGCTAGAAAGGACCTCAAAATGACTCAAATCGCACCCCTCTTCATGAGTGTACGGCTGAAAACTCATTGGCCGTACACCCATTGGCTGAAAATCATGGGTTGTAAACCCATGGGCCACAAAATCAGTTGGGCCAAAAACCCATGACCGTACATCCCTTTTTACGGCCGCAAACTCCCCTCTTTCAATCACATGTGATTCTAACACTTAGTTTTAAGTGTTTCCTTGTCCCTAAGGTAGTTTCCTTCCTCATCTAATGGTATTACACCCTAATCTAATACATATATGTTCTATTATATGTTAAATAGGATCCGGTTGTGTCTGAGGCTTCACTTAACACTCAACATCCCTATCGACACGACATTCGAATCACACAAGCAAACAGTGATTTCATACCCCTACGCTATTAAGGTTTTTAAACTTTTTCAAGGGGAATACAAGCCAAAGACAAAAGGATTTTTTGTGAACTAAAACAAAAATGTTTTCAACAAGTTAAAACTTATGCAATTGATACAATCCAACGCGTTTCATAACATATATAGACATTTACTCCCTTTTGTACTATGCGGAGAATAAGGGACATTTTCTAAACATAATTGCACAGTTTTCAAAATAGTACATAAACATAACATATCATTCAAACTATAATAGGTATAGTTTGGGGAATTCATTACTAGTTTTACAGATTCAACCTATGTATACGGTCGAAAATATAAACTATGATAGATTTAGTTTATCCATTTCTACATACAGATAACAAGAGTATCATACTAAATAATTATCTTGCATATAATTATTTATACTCTACACAGTACGTAAATGATTTCAAACATGAGAACAACAAAACAACACGTAAACTAGTTAATACAAGATTGTGAGACATCTCTTCATTGTACCCTTCGGGGTACTGGTAAATCCTCTACATTTAGTATAGCTAGAGTCTTCTAGAGGGAGAGCGTGAGATTTGTGAATAGATCTATTCAAGACCGACAATCCCACACCTGAACTGTTAGCTACAGTTAGGCAGGCATGCCTGGGGTGACAAATTTCGTAACATACGATGCATGAAGAAACATCGCAGAGGTCATCAGTCATATTAGCATGGTTATACGAACTCACAATAGTATAAACTAACCTTTGTTTACGGGATTATTATTATTCAATAGTTTTATTTTAATTAATAAGACTACCTACATATTACGCTGGAGGGTATTCCAGGGATACATCATTTGGTTTTATTTTAAGTAATAAGAATACTTTACATACTGGTGGTAACCAGGGTTTTCAAACAAGAACATACATACTGGTGGTAGCTAGGGTTTTCAAACGGATCATACTATTCATACTGAAATCAACAAACATGATAGAAAATATTGGATTTTCTGGAAAAGCAAACAAACATTTATACAAATTCAGTGACTAGTTTTCAATTTAAAAACATGCTTATGAACTCACCAGCTTTATGATGATACATTTTGAAAACCGCCTGTATTCTCAGGACATCAGTATACAGGTACCCTAGCCGGCTTTTGGAGAAGATGGAGCATTTTGGAGTCTCATCCATATCTTTTTCTACTTTTGATGTATACAAATCTTATATCAAACAAATGTAAATATTCATACTATAATGTAATGGTTGTGTTTACTATGATTACTATGATGCAATTGTTGTGATACTACATATGACGTCCTCCACCCCGAGATGTTTCCGTCGTTTGTTTTACGGTTTGGGGTGTGAAAAATTTGGTGCTATGTCACTACAAAAGGATCATTGTGTAAAATGTTAGAATCTAACATATTCTAATAGTGGCAAGAATTTGGTATTCTTACACTTGTGATAAGGATTCGGAATTGTGAAATGAGTATCACTGGAAGTGTGTTCAATTGATCTATTTCACAAAGTAAAGACCATAGGTAGACATAGTGTGCATGCTTGGAGCATAGGATGACTATTGTGTCAATTCAAGTATTTAGTTGATTATCTGAAACATTATACAATGAATAATGTGTAATCAATATGGTGATTAAATAAAAGGTGTTTTATTTATACTCACAAGTTTTGAGGCCACACTGGATTCGATTATTCTTGTGATTCACTTTGCATGTTCTGACTTCCTGAATAATAAGATTATTCAAATATCCACAGTCATTCATACATTGGAAGTAGGTATGAGGAAAGACTGTCTTGAATTGGCTTGTAGATTTTCTGAAGCGTCTAGACATAGCAAAAGTCTGTTGCAACGTTCATGAGTGCTCTTGAAATAATATTTGAGTATTGGATTAAACACACGCTCACGTGAATCACTTCATGGATTTTATCACGAGTGATTGTGAGATGATAATATCTTATATTCTTGAAACGAGGACATATAGTTGCAGTTTACAAGTCGTTTGCACATTGATAATATGTAAATGCACCAATAACTTGGTGTTATAAAGCATATTGTTGTGTGTGATTTAATGAGTAAATAGACCAAGCATATGAGTCAAAGTTTATCCGTTCCTTTAATCCAAAGTAACGGATAGAAGCGATATCTGTGGGCCCCTCAATGATTTAGTGATGACGTCGTAAGTGCTTGGCCGAGCCTGGACTAAGTTGATGTGTTCAATTGTTATCTGTTGTCAGTCATCTTAAATCGGAAATCAGGAAACAACTATTGTAAAAAGATTGATTATAATCCATGTCTCATGTCCATTCGATATCTTGTAGAATGAAGGAATATTTGATCCCTTATCTAAGAACATGTCACTAACTAGGTCAGAGTTCGACAACGGCTTTTGGTAGCTAAAATTTGCTAGTCAATTTTTGAAGTTATACTTGCAACTATAGTTATTAAACTTATCCAAGTGGAAGACTATTGGATTATGTGTCTAAGCTCATAACTATAATTGGTATGTACTTGAATTGATAGTAGCAATATCCTTTTAGGTTGCCTTCAAACCTGGCAATTGAATATGACAAATGTTGGAGAAAGAAGAATGATTTATTAATTTATTACTTGGTTAATAAATTAATTTGAAATCAAGATAAATGATTTATTAATGTATTATGGATATAATATATTAATTAGAAATCATTTTGTTTAATTAATATTTAATCAGAAATTAATTTAAAATTAATTTTAGGATTAAAGGAATTATTTAAAACTGCAGGGACTAAATGTGACAATGTTCAAAAGTTAAGCATTAAGCATTCTAGAACCTCCCTTAGATATGGGGAACAAAATCTAGAGTGTCCTAGCATTTCCTTGGGCTCTAAGGATGCCTTGGAAGCCTAAGGGAGGAAGTTAAGGGATTAGGGTTATCGAAGATACACATGCCTTATCCTAAACCTTCCTTATCACCTATATAAACCCCTATAGGGTTGGATTTCGTCCCATACACTCCAAGAAAAGCTAAGGGTCAAAATTCTACTCTACTTCTCTTTCTCCATAGTAATCATTGGTTTCTAGGTTTGTTTGTGAGCCATTAGAGGCGCGACACATGTGGCCCATGCTACCAAAGTTCAAGGTCTTCAAGGATTTGATTGTTATTACAATATAACAATAAAGGTATGTATCCTAACCCTAATTATACGTTAATTTCAAAAATTACATGTGCCTCCTAGGGTTTCTACTTTTTTGTGTTCAATGCTTGTATGTGTAATAGTGAAAACATAGATCCTAAAATTAGGGTTGCATGCACACATAGGATTGTTCGCTATGTATAAAACCCATCAATAACTTTATCCATATATTCGTACAACTTTATTTGTGTCTATGGTTGCTAACTACAACCTTGGTAGATAACTTTATCCAGTATATTCGTTTCTCTGTGTAACTTCATCCGTATAATTTCATTCGTATGAATATCTTAAGTATTTACCTAAGACGTCTAATGAAGCGTTGTAAAGGTTACATCTAGTCACATAGTTCGGTTATAGGAATCACTATAAAAATTAACTAGAATCTCTCTCTCTCTCTCTCTCTCTCTCTCACTACAAACCATGGGCTTTATATCTCTCAAAACAGTTTTAAGTATGGATTTACTTATGCAAAGACACCTTTTCATTTTCAAAGTTTATTCAAAGACTCCTTACAAACAAAGTTTTAAGTATGGTTTTACATATAAAGAAAACACTTTTTGAATGTTTGTAAAAGTATTAATGTTGTTTGCATAAAACATGTAACTCTCACCAACCTTGTGTTGACCCTCAAAAGTACACTTATTCTCAGGGAATCAGTAATCAAAAAATTTAGACAACGGATTAGTCATGGATTTCAGTCTATCTAGTTTACTAGTTTTTGTTATGTCTACCTACTTGTTTAAGGAAATTCATGTACTACAGTATTATCTATAGGAACCATGTATTCAAACATCAAGATGGAATACAAACGATGTTTTGTTTATTGTTATACTTTTGCTATATATTCAGCTACTTGTGATCCATGAACTAATTCGTATCACCCGGCATGTTCCGCCGCCTCGGTCGGGGGTGTGATAGGTGGTTTTTAAGGCATACCTCTACAATAATATTGGAAGAGAAGCTTCACTCATCATGGAACGAACCATATCGAGTAAGGTCTTATTACGCCTCTCAGTTATACCATTTAGTCATGGTGTCCTAGGAAGTTTCAGTTGTTAAACAATTCCACATTCCTTCAGATAGTCTAAGATACTCACCATCTCTATCAGATAGTATCATCTTTATCTACTTGCCCAATTGGTTCTCTAGTTCATTCTTTAACTCTTTTAACTTTTCAAAATTTTCTGATTTATGTTTGATTAAGTAGGTATAACCATATCTATTATAATGAAACATAGTAACGATTTGCATCCTTAGTGGCATATCTAAATGGTCCACACATATCCGTATGGATGAGGGCCAAAAAAATCTTCACCTCTTTCACATGTACTAGTGAAAGGTTATTTAGTCATCTTGCCCATCAAACTAGACTCATATTCATTGTTCGGTTTTAGATCAAAAGACTCCAACACTCCATCCTTTTGGATTTAGGCGATATGTTTCTTGTTAATGTTCCCAAGACGACAATGCCATAGCCATGACCTATCTAAACTATTAGAAGAACCAATATTATAAACATTGTTGCCCAATTCATTCAAACAAAAAATAGTCTCATACACACCATTGCATAGATAAGCTTTGAAAATAAATGCACCATTAAAATAAACTGAAAAGGTAGCATCATTATTATAAAAAACCATAACTATATATTTGTCTAAAAAAGCATGAAAATAAATAATGTTTCGGGCCATTTCTATCGAATAAGAACAATTATCCAAATCAACACTAATACTATCAAACATAAGCTCATAAGTCCCAATCCTGGTAACTACTGATCTTCACTTGTTCCCCATGATCGTGTTCAACTTCCCTTGTTCGACCTCTTTACTTCCCTTAGTCTTCGCATAGCAGAAAAAACATGGAAACCACATCCTGTATCAAGAACTCCAAAATTTGAAATGAAAGTATTATTGACTTGAATAGAATATGTACCAGAAGATTTATCGATTGCTTTGGCCTTGGCGTCTTTCACTTACTGAAAGAACTTGGGGCAGCATCTTCTCCAATGGCCCTTTTGTACAAAATAAAACATATGACCTATTTTCGATCAAAAATAGGATGAGTATTGAAGTTGGGCTTTGCTTTAGATCCAGTGGACTCTCTATGGTGGGCATTCCCTTTCCATTTGGATTGGGAAGGAGCCTTTCTATTCCTTCCTCTACTTTGTCGAACAGCAATGACAGGAGCAGTTGTAGAACTATTGGAATGAGGCTTCTTCATTCCTACCTCAGTTGTTTGCAATAGATTATGAAGCTCAATTAATGTGGTCTCTGTATTGTTCAAATGATAGGCCAATATGAATCGAACATAACTACCAGGTAGAGAGTTGAGGACCATGTCAATGGCAATGTCCTTATCAAAGTTCACGTTGACCTTTTCCAATCTTTCCATGTGCCTCTGTATTTTCTATACATGATCACACATAGATCCGCCTTCTTTTAGTTGGCATATCATTAGGGACTTAACCACTTCATAATGCTCTTGTCTCATCTTTTTATGAAACATTTGAGACAATGTCGTGTTAATCTCATATGACCAATAATCCTCATAAGCCTTTTGGAACTCAAGATGGTAGTTTCATTGTTGATTTATAGAATTGGAGTAGTGAGAACATATTCTTTATTCTCGTAGTGAAGCATCATTTTCAGATTTCTTATCCATGTGGTTTGAACCGTCAAGCTTTTCCTTAGCAAGGATTGATAATAGAGTGAAGTTGTGGTTTGATGGAGGAGGAGGAGGGGGAAGTTTACCACTCGAAGACATCATTGAAAAAGACAAGATTTTAATTAGTTTATTCAAACTTTAATATTTTAACCCAATTAATATTCAAGGATAGGATCCAATAAAGCAATTCGAAATTATGAGAAGTGATGTCGTAATCTAATCAAGAATTCATTTAAGGTATGTAATGCACTTTACTAATTTCAATCTATATAAAATTCCTAGATTATTTGAGATTCATTAAATCTCATTAATGACATGTTTAATCTCATATTATGCTCTATAATTTGTTATTGGGATACAGAGGATCACAAATAAGACGTGAATAACCATGCAAACTCGCTTGACAACCTCTATGCCTTTTATCATCTCAAGTTTGATGTGCCAGTAAACCACACACGCTTCATATACTAATAATAATTTTTGAGTTGTGCAATCGTAACAACTTTATAGACCCATATTAGTGTGCTAGTTAACCACACACACTCCATTAATGACTCATAAATGTTGATGTGCGTTTTTCATGGTTTAGCATACATTTTCACAGTTTCCTAAAGTAACTAGAGTGAGATTTTTAAAAGGTTCCATTACTTTATAGCATTATATGTTTAATGAGGTTATGTCCTATCGAACCAGATCTGCTACCAACCCTCCACCACACAGGAGAGCGGTGGGTGAAAAGGACATCCATTCATTGGTCATTTTATAGACCGTTTCCTTATACCCTCTTAATAATATGGCTTCGTAAATGAAACATACTAGTGATTTGACCGACTCATATTGTACATATAGTATTAAACATTTAATATATAAGTGATATGGGAATATTTAGTCATAAGAATCATGCATGATCTTAATACTTTATGTTAATTTTATCTCAAATAATGAACCAAAGGTGCTTAATTAGCTTACATATTTCATTTTCAGCAACAAAGACATGCTCGGATGGAAAAGGAAGCGGAACTAGCGATTGGAGGCTTGGATCTTGGATTTTGAAGAAAGAAGGATGTTGTTGGACAGCTTGAACCCTCGCAGTGTTTTGGTCATATCCCATGAACCGTAACTCCGATTGACGAGATTCAAAATGTTCTGAAAGCTAGACACAATTTCGGGCGACTTTCATGTTTTGAGAAAATGCTGATTCCAAATGGACTTGACGAGTAGGCCATCAACTCGATGAGTTGGTCAGAAGTTTCGCGATTCTTGACTTTGCCTTGCCGTACACGGAATTTTAAGTGATGGACTCGTCGAGTAGGTCACTGGACTCGACGAGTAGCCCTTGTTTTCCGAATATATATATATATATATATATATATATATATATATATATATATAGAGAGAGAGAGAGCGAGAGAGAGAGAGAGAGAGAGAGAGAGAGAGAGAGAAATGCTTCTCATTCGAACCCTAATGAATGGGGGAACCCTTGGGGGTTAAATTGTGACTGGATGTGCAGCTAGAAGCCCTGGAACTCGTGGAACAACCCTAGCTTTCAATTTTGAGAAGATAAAAGGCAATTTAGGTTTACTCTTTACTTAATCTTTTGTTTGAACTATGTGTAAACTATTAGATTTCGTTTTTGATAAACTTTCTGCTGTAATCATGAGCTAAAACTCATAACTTCTGTTTAGGTAGATGAATCTGTGAACATGGATTGATTATTTGTTTAGGATTAATTTTAATTGGTGATTATGTTTTATTAAGCTTGTTAAAGAACCTTATGTGTTAACAATAACTATTCTTCTGTTAATAAATAAGCAATTAAGTTCTATGAACATCTCTTAGTTATTAATTGCATATGATTTATTGTGACCACATAGTTGTATGTCTAGGAATAGCGAATGTGAAACTAGTATTAACTAGAAGATAGGTAAGTTAATGTGTGAGCTTGTTTGATGAACATCAACAAGAGGTTAATTGAAGTGCCAATTTAATTAACCATTACAAGTCTTATTTAACTCGAATCAATAACTAGGAAATCCGTTAATTTAGACAACTGGCCACTCCTTGAGTTAATTTGTTTCTTATGGATTAGTAATAGCAAACGTGAAACTAATCATCTTAGTGGGTAGCCAATGAAGAATTAATCCGATACATTGAAATCATCCATGGGAACAAATGAGTCGAACCTAAACAGAAGTCCTATTTATTATTGAATTTAGTTGATTTTTATTTTCTTAGCTCTTAGTTTCTTAGTTTAAGTTTTAGTTAACTGTTTAGGTTTCTAGTCTTGCAAAACTAGAGAAAACCCCATTTTTAGTTAATTGTTTAAGTTTCTAGTCTTGAAAAACTAGAGAAAACCTCATTTCTATTACTTGTTTTATTTAGATAATATTAGCATTTATTTTAATTGTTTACCGTTCCCTGTGTTCGATACCCTACTTACCTAAACTAAATTGTTAATCGATAGGTACACTGCCTTTTGTGTGTTTGTATTTGTGTTTAAGTTAGTAGGATTAAAACTAATTGGTTTTACACACATCAATAAGTATAAGGGTATATTTTAAACATTTTAAAATAAGGTTTGGAGATTAATAATTAAACATATTAATTTACTAATTATTAAAACCATTTAATAATTTCAATATTTATCCTTTAATTAATAAAATTATTAAATGTAATTAAATCATGGAGATAATTCAAAAATTCAAGATTTTAGGAGATTAAATTGGGAAAACTACAATAAAGTCCTTACATATTAGCCTAATAATCGATTTAGTCATTATATATTTTTTTTGTTCAAGTAAGTCCCAAAAACCGAAAAAGATATTCAATTTAACCCTTTTACGCGGTTAACAGGTCATCCAGCTTTCAAAAATTATATTTTGGCCTAGATTTCAAATTTTATTACAAATTTGGTTTAAATTTTACACTTTAGTCCAGATTTTAAATTTTATTACAAATTTGGTCCAAAATTTACCCTTTTAGCCCATATATTAAATTTTGTTATGAATTCATGGTAACTTCAGTTTTTTTTACAACTTTTTTTTCTCAAAATTTTGTTTTGAATATGTTTTTTCTTATAAAATATTATTTATACAAAAAAACATATTTTCACAAAAACAATCTTATATTTTCTATATAAAGACTTTTTTAATATTCGAAATACCAATTTATAAAAAATAGATATTGTTTAGAACATAAATATATACAAATCCGTTGTTATAAAAAAATGTATACAGACATTTACTTAACAAAAAAAAATGTATACAAACACCTATTTGATAGTAAACGTATACATTTTTTTTGTAAAAAAATCTTTATATATATATATATATATGTGTGTGTGTGTGTGTGTGTGCGCGCGTGTGTGTGTGTTTAAATAGAAATACATTTATTATGAAGTCAGTGTTTATAATATATATATATATATATATATATATATATATATATATATATATATGTGTGTGTGTGTGTGTGTGTGTGTTTACAAAAGGAATGTATACAAACATTTATTTGGATGCACATAAATATGTTTTTACAAATGAAATGTATATGTTTACTATGAAATATGTGTTCGTATATATTTTTTTGAAAAATACTTGTTTGTATACATTTTTATTTTATAAAAATGGATTTGTATATATTTATGTACTTAATGAATACCAATTTTTATAAATTGGTATTTCGCATGTAAAAAAGATTTTATATACAAAATATAAGATTGTTTATGTGAAAATATCTTTTTTTTTGTATATAGATGATTTTATATAGAAAAAATATATTCGAAACAAACTTTTTAGAAAAAGTTTGTAAAAAGCTAAATTTATGATAGATTCATAACAAAATTCTAAAATTTGGGCCAAAATGGTATATTTTGGACCAAATTTGTAATAAGATTTAAAATCTGAGCTAAAAGTGTAAATTTTAGACCAAATTTAAAATCAATTTTGAAATCTGGACCAAAAATATAATTTTTGAAAGTTGGATGACCTGTTAACCGGGTAAAAGGATTAAATTAAATACATTACTAGTTTTTGGGATTTAATTGATTAAAAAAAGTTATAAAGTAAATCGATTATGATGTCAATATGTAAGGATTTTATTGCAGTTTTACCGATCAAATTACCAAGTTAAATATTCATATTTTATACAATTAAAATAATATTAACTAAGGTAATTATCCTAATCATTTTGAATTTTTAGCATACAAAATTTCGCTAAACAGAGGCTTCTCACAACGTGGCAGATGATTCTCCACATTGCGACAAAAAAAAAAAAAAAAAAAAAAAAAAATCAAACATACAAACAAACAAACTAACATGAATCAGAAGATTTGTAATGGCGTGGCGGAAGATGCCCACTACGTGGCGCTGCGATAGAATGTCGATTCTGCAATCTCTAATTTGTTAAAGTTCAACTAATGCGGATTCAATTGTTAGACAACCTAATTCTCTGATACCACTGATGAGTTTTATATGTAATAATACGAAAAAAATATATATATATTCTTATACTTTTAAGGTTACATGCAACCTACTTTGATCTAAATCATAACATTATTGAAGCAACACATTATTGAATAACAAAACTTCTAAATCCTAGTATAAATTGAAATTCACATAAGATTTCATATCTCTAATTTGTTATTGTAAACAAACCCTTTGATTCCAACAAGATATATCCAAAAGGCTCTTTGAAAACAAGCTCCAATTGTGTGCGACATCTAATGGTTCACACCCACAACACAAGAACCCTAGATAGATTAGGAGAGATAATCAATTTTCAGATCTTGTATGAAGGAATAGCGTAGCCGAAAATTCTGTGATATAAGACTCTATTTATAGTTGATTAGAAGACATGTAGATACGTTAATTTGAACATAAAATAATATTATCTCAAATAAGTTACTTTTCCTAGAGGGTTTCCTAAAAATCGTCCATAGGAGGAAGGTTCTAAAACCTCTCATCTGGTCAACTTTTAAACATTACAACTTTATTCTTTTAACCTTTAGTAATTTCTAATTAATCCAAAATTAATTTCAAATTAAGTCTATTTAATTTTAAATTAATTATAATTATTTCTAATTAATATATTAATCATAATACATATTAAAAAAATCATTTATCTCTCCCCTATAATAAATCTAGGTAATTTATTAGTTATGCAGACAATCCAAAAAAATTATTTTTATTTATAAACATTATACCAATTTAGTTAGAACTTTAAACACTATAATCCAACAATATAAACGTGGCATACGATCCTTAAAAGAATTATCTCTAATCCAAACATCATGCTATAAACTAGACATTAAACCATTTCCTACTACTAGCACCATAACCTCATGAGGAATTATACCTACTATTTGCAAATCATTCAAAGATTTTTCAATTTGAGCCCAAACACAATCCATTAATAGTCTCCTCACCAAACCGAAGGCAATTGGAGTTTCCATGAATTGAAACAATAACTTTCACCCAAAGCTCGATTGTTGGTGGTGTGGGTAGGTTTTAATAAAAAAAACAAGAAGAAAAGAAAAGGTTGGAACGGTATAATAGTCTATTATATGGAGCAAGGACTTTTAGTGTAATTTGACAAACCATAAATCAATTTTTTTTATTGAGGACAAAAATTATAAATTTAACTAAACCGCAGGGACATTTTTATAATTTACTCTTATAATAATAATAAGTTAATAACAACTTGAATGGCAGATGTAGAAATTTAAAGTGGGACTGTGATCATAGTTCGACTTGAATGGCATGGTTTCATGTGTCTGGCGGTTAAGGCACATCAACAATTTGACCACATTCTACTTATCCATTTATACAAAACGACGAATATATTTATGTAGTCATAAAATTTAAAAAGAAAATCCCAAAATACATTTAATAAATAACAAATATTGCATTGGTAATAGGTTTAAAATCAATACAACTTCGTTAATATACCAAAATTTAAGATAAGTTGAGACGGAAGACAAATAAAAAAAGGTTATGAAAACCGTATCGGACATTAAATCAACCTTTTTATCGGTTTAATGGTTTAATTAGTCTCACTGTTTGAAACCATGCCACTCAAGTCGACTATATAAAATTTTTATCCTGTCATTATATCTTTTTATTTTTTATTCAATTAAGTTTTAATAACCAGTAATCATATTCAATTTAATCCTTTTACCCGGTTAACAGGTTATCAAACTTTCAAAAATTATACTTTGACTTTTAGTTTTTAACATTTTGTACAAATTTGATCCAAAATTTACACATTTGACCCATATTTTAAATTTTATTATAAATTTAGTCTAAAATTTACTCTTTTGGTCTAGATTTCAGAATCTTGTTATGAATTCAACATAACTTTAGTTCTTTTACAATATTTTTTCTTAAATAAATTCAAATATGTTTTTTTCTTTTAAAAAAAATCATATTTATGCAAAAAAAAAAAAAAAAAAAAAAAAAAAACATATTTTCACATAAAAAATCTTATATATTCTATATAATTTTTTTTATTAAAAACTGCTTTTGTATACGAAATACATATTTATAGAAATAGATACGTATTAAATACACACACACACACACATATATATATATATATATATATATATATATATATATATATATATATATATATATATATATATATATATATATATATTCATTTGTCCGAGAAATAAATCTTTAGTGTTTTTTATTATTATTATAATTATTATTTTCACATCGATTATTTGGGTTTATACTCATTTCCCCAACTAATTATTTTTAAGAAAAAGTTATCATACTATTATAATCTTTACTTGAAAATAACTAGTTGGATAATTAATATAATCCCAGAAGCATCGATGTGAAAAAAAAAAAAAAAAAAAAAAAAAAAAAAAAAAAAAAACCCTCAAGATCCATTCTGCGGAGCTACAGTAGATTTCGCAGAACTCCGTGGAACTACCTCCGCAGAATGCATATCTATATCCGAAAATATCTATTTTTATGTCTATATTTTGAAAAAAAAAAACCCTATTATTTTACAGTTGCCGGATTTTCCATTTTTTTAAGAACAACAAGATTAGACTTCTAATTAGTGGATTAGTTGTGGAGTGACATCGAAGCGAGCAATATGTCTTCTTCAAATCCTGGGGAATAGCGCCTACTTCGTTTCTCCAAGGGAAAAGCACTCATAATTAAAATCTCATTTTTTGTGAAAAAATTATATATATATATATATATATATATATATATATATATATATATATATATATATATATATATATATATATATATATATATATAGGTTTAGGTTAATTTGAGACCATTCTAATTTTGTGAGACCGTAAGACCAAATCTAAAAATAATTTTAAAATGCAAAATAAATGGAAAAATCCAAAAAAAAAATTTAATATTATTTTCGGAACTTGAATTAACTAAAAAAAACAAAAATCCTTTTTTTTTTAAAATACGTGAAATGTTTTAAATAGAATATTACACTGACATATTCTAAAAAATAATTTTAAATGCAAAATAAATGGAAAAATCTAAAAATTCTTTTTTTAAATATTATTTTCGGAACTTGAATTAACTAAAAAAAATAAAAATAATAAAAATTCAATTTTTTTTTGAAAAATACGTGAAATATTCTAAATAGAATATTACACTGTACATATTCTAAAAATAATTTTAAAATGCAAAATAAATGGAAAAATCAAAAAAAAAAATTTAATATTATTTTCGGAACTTGAATTAACTAAAAAAATAAAAATAAAATAAAAAAATGTGTCTCACGGTCTCACAAAATTAGGGCGTCTCACATGAACCTAACCCTATATATATATATATATATATATATATATATATATATATATATATATATATATATATATATATATATATATATATATATATATATATCAAGTCACGAGTCTTTACTTCGGTAAAATATAAGAGGTTGAAATATTCAATTAAATAGGTTGAATGGGTTAATTGCCTTTTGTTATGCTTTTAAATCTTAAACATGTACTTGTTTTTTGTTTCTGTTATGTCCGTCTAGCTCCTTGTTATGCGGGTAGCAGATTTTTAATTAATATATTTATTTGCCGGTTTCAATAATATATATATATATATATATATATATATATATATATATATATATATATATATATATAAGGTTAACTTTATGTGAGTCGACCTAATTTTGTGAGATCGTGAGATGCAATCCTAGCAACTCATTTATTAGATAAAACAAAAATATTTCTAAAATGGAAAATAATTGAAATTTTTCAAAATAAAAAATTTCAAATATTATTTTCGGAATATATATTTTCCAAAAAAAAAAATACATTTTGTTACATATTTTAGTAAAATATTTAGAATATTCTACATATTTGACAAATTTAATAGAATATTCTAAACAATCTAAAAATCATATTAAAATATGTACAATGTAATATTCTATTAGAATATTTCATATATTTAAAAAAAACGGTAATTTTTTTTATTATTTTTAGTTAAAAAAAGATCTGAAAATAATAATTAAAAAAAGGATTTTTGAATATTTCCTTTTGTTTTGCATTTTAAAATTATTTTTAGATTTTGTCTCACGGCCTTACAAAATTAGCATGATTTCAAATGAATCTGAACATATATATATATATATATATATATATATATATATATATATATATATATATATATATATATATATATATATATATATATATATATAGCTTAAAAAGTTGTAATATAAGATTCAAAAAGGTTGCAAAATAAATTGTAAAGAAGTTCAAAAAAAATATAAAAATTTATTAAAAACTTTACAAAGAGTTTGAAGTTAAAAAAAAAAGTGTAAAAGAAAGTTTAAATTTTTTTTAAAAAATATATAAAAAAAAATTCTAATAGAAGTTTAAAAATAATGTAAAAGAAAAAAGTTTACAAAAAATTAAAAAATAATAATATAAAAAAAGTTTAAAATTTTTACAAGTTGTCTAAAAAAAACTAATTTAGAGACGAGTTCTTAATAAAATTTAAAATTCAAACTAAATTTACAAATAGTTAAACTTAAATAAAATTCATAACAAATTTTAAAACTTAAACTAAATAAAATTGAAAAATAACATAATTTGTTTTCAAAAAACCATCTCTATTTTGAACTATTTAATTACGGTGGCCTGGAGATTATAAGAGTGGTTCCTACCATTTGCAATCATATTCCAGCATTGCACGTGGTATTTTTGTGGTTGCATCCAAAAATCAAATCTTGAAAATGACTTTTAATCTAACATTTGTCATTGAACGTGGGATTGTGAATGTTGGACTTCGTTTAATTTTTAGTTTGTACTATTTATTACACTACATTCTCATATAGTGATACCTATAATTATTTAATGCGTGAATATACAATCAATCACAACCTTTTCATAACGAGTATCTACACCTTCAAATCAAATCTCATAATCATCATCTGTCTTATATTTCTTTCTTCTTCTCAATAACACCCTATTATCTTTTACAAAATAATTAGGATTTACCCGTCATACGTTGCAGTGACAGCAATAAATTTAGTATGTTGCGGAGACCGTAATAAATGTTAAAAGATGAACTCTTTTAGCAATATAAAAAATCAAGAATCAAAACCATACCAAGTAAAATGCTTAAAATAAGTACTAAAACGTAAAAAAAATTCCGTCGAAACGTAGACGGACACAAATTTATACCGAGACGCACATAAAAACATTTTTTTTTCTAAATCAATGAACGAAAATTCTAAATTTGCATCGAAACGTTTATCATTTAAAATTTATATTAACACATACATAAAACAAATACGTAATAAATTAGTTTTTTTTAACTTAAAGAAATTTACAAAGTTCAAATACGATGAGATCAAAGTGACACTATACAAAATCGAAGGATAATAACAAGGGACGGTGCAGAATTTCATAATAAAAGGGCTTATATTATAATTATTTAACTAGTTTGTTTATAATATTTATCTCTCTCTCTCTCTATATATATATATATATATATATATATATATATATATATATATATATATATATATATATATATATATATATATATATATGGAGTTGCTAATATTTTGTGTATAAAATAATATTTTAAAAATACAAAAACCTATTTTCATATGTTTACTATAACTAGGAACAATTATTTTATATATATATTTTTTTATCACAATTTACCTCATTGGATCATATTATTACTTACACTGACAAATTAACTTTCACCAAAAAAATGTTCACAACACTATACAGAAAATGGTAACAAGAGTTTACAAAATTTAAATTACCGTAATGATAATTTCTTTTTATAAAATAATAGTGTAAATTCTAAACATCCACATTTCTAATATTAACTAAAGTTTAATTAACAAATATATGAAAGTGTAAATGATGTCATAGTAGGATTTGCAAATATTAAATTTCAAACATTTGAATTAATACATTAATAACTATATGAAAAGTATAAATCGTGTATAAAGGATAAGATATGAAAATAATACAAAGTTTCTATAATGGTATACAATAGAAATGAAGTTAAAAGGTATAATATAAAATATGTTTATAATAAGAAGGAGTTTAAATAATAGTTGCCAACTAGTAATTATCAAATAAAGGCTTTGTGTTAGTATAACATAATAACACCATTAAAAAGGTTAGATTACCCCTCTACTAGCTTCGACATTGGTAGCAACTATAAAAAGAATCAAATTATGCATATTATGGAAATAAACACCAGGATGTAGAAAATGGAAAATCTGAAAATGATATTTTAAGGGAAAATGTCACTGTATCCTTACGAACTTACATGTTTTGGTTTAAAAGATCACTTATGTTATTTTTTGGTTTTATAAGGGCATGAATTAACATTTAACCGGCTAATAAGACCATTTTCTAAAAAGTGAAGGGGTCACCCAGTGACCCCAATCCCAATCAGCAGCTTGTCTTCGACATGTCATTAAAAAAAGGCCCGCTCATATGTCCAAATCACATGCCACATATAACTCTATCCATTAATGAGACCGACCATTCCTCTGCAAGAAATTATGTTCTTTAATCGGTTTCATCTACCCCTTTCTTCTTTTTATTCTTGTATTGTTCATCGAAAAAAAGTGTCTTTGATTCTTTCTATGGCTGTCTACATGAAGATAGATCTTCATTTTGTTGGTTTGTTTACGAGGTATCCAGTGATCAGTTACTCAAATGGAGTGGAGAAAAGGTTTGAGGATGTGGATTTTGCTGGAATGGACAAAAACGAATTTTTGTTGTTCATTCAAAGATTTCACAAACGAGACATGCGTTACTATTGCATGCCCGATATTGAGTTCCCTGAAGGATTGAGGATAATAGCAACCGAGAAAGACTACCAGGAGTTGATCAAACTAGGGTATGATTCTCGTTGTGTAATTTCTGTATACATGGATCATATTGGTGTTAATGTCCATCAATGGATTGTTGATGAGATGGTTGAAGTATGCACCCCCCGCGACAAGTATTCTGATGTAGGTGACGTAATAGAAGATTTTCATGTTGAGACAGAAGGAGGCATTGAACTAGACGAAGTGCAAGTGCAAGGTAATTTGGATGATAACATTGAAGATGGAGATTGCATTCCAATGAATAAGACCTTGAATGATGTATTTTTAAACAAGCTTTGCCCCAAAGAGCAGCCAACTCCAAACAGTCCACCTCATGAGGATCCATATGATCAGATGGATGAACACGACCCAATTCATGAGGAGGTAACAACTTTTAATGAAAATGTTCATTGGAAAAAGCAAAAACTTATGTTAGGAATGAGATTTGAAAGTCCTAAACAGTTAAAACGTATGTTGTGTAATTATGCTGTTGTTAAAGGGTATCAATTGTGCTACAAAAAATGATAGTAGGAGGCTTGTAGTTTAATGTTGTTCAGGACACTGCAAGTTTAGATTATGGGCTTCATGGATGAGTGAAGAAAAATATTTCCAGATTAAGTCTCTTATAGATGAGCATAATTGTGCAAGAAATTTTAAAATGGGGTCTATTGTAAACTATGCATGGATTGGTAGCCATTTCACAACACAATTCTTACAAAAACAAAAAATGAGTGTTAGGCTACTAAAGGAAGAAGTAAAACAAAATTTTGGAATTGATGTGAGTATGGGACAATGTAGAAGAGCAAAGAAATATGCAATTGAACTATTTGAAGGCACACTAGTATAACATTATGCCAAGCTTTGGTCATATGATGAAGAGATAAGAAGATCCAATCCAGGATCAACTGTCAAAATGGATGTCAACAGTATGCTTGATGGGAACTAATATTTTAGTAAGTTTTATATATGTTTTGAGGGGCCGAAACAAGGTTGGAAAGGCAGTGTAGAAGAGTGATAAAGTTGGATGGTTCTTTCTTAAAGGGATTATGTAGTGGAGAGTTGATATGTGGCGTAGGAAGAGATGCTAACAATCATATTTTCCCAATAGCATGGGCAGTTGTGTGTGTGGAAAACAAAGAAAACTGGAAATGGTTTTTAGAGAATCTTAAAGATGATCTACAAATGGAAAATGGTTTTGGTATAACCATGATATCAGATCAACATAAGGTATATCACTTACTATCCAACTTCATATTTTTTATTAATGAATTTATTTTTTCTTAACAGGTGAATTGAAATTGTGTAGGGGCTATTGGAGGTTGTGAAGGAAGTATTGCCTACAGCTGAGCACAGACAGTGTGCAAGGCATATTGTTTCCAACTTTCGGAAAAGATTCAATGGTGTGCATTATGAGAGGATGTTTTGGAAGACATGCAAAGCATCAACTGAACCTTTATTCAATGCAGCCATGAAGGAAATACAACTACTTAATCCTACAACATTTGATTACCTTATGGAAAAGAACCCAAAATCATGGTGTAGAGCTTTCTTTCAGGAGGGGAGGATGTGTGATGTAGTTGAAAATGGATTATCTGAAAGCTTTAACAATGTTATTAGAGATGCAAGAAAAAAACCAATAATCACAATGTTAGAAGAAATTAGATTGTATGTTATGGAGAGGAAATTCAATCTGAGCATCAAAGGTTGTTCATGGCCTGATTATAAACCATGTCCAACCATTACAGTCCTATTGAATCAGTTGAAAAGAGCTCAAAGGTATTTCCTTTATCTTTGAATTTGAATTGAGTAGTTACACTTTAGACCCTAATTTATATACAATTGAAACAAGCATTAGTAGGTTTTACCTACTGGTTTAAACCAATTTGAAACAAGAAATTTGGCAGAGTCTTATGTTGTGGATAAAGATAAGAAGACTTGTTCATGTAGAGTGTGGCAACTAAATGGGTATGGATGTGTGCATTCAGTTGCAACAACCTCATACCTTGTGACATCCCCAAAATCACGGCCAGAAAAGACCGGTTTAATTTATGCTTTTAAAATGATTTCAGAGTAATCCTTTAATTAAAAGAGTCGCGAAATTTCTTCCCAAAACGAAATATGATAAAAATAAGATTTACCAAAGCATTTCTTAAAGAAATGTATTTTTCATTATATTACAATACTTGAGATGTCATGTTCCGATAAACAGACCAAAAGCATAAACATTTCAATACAGACCTTACAATAGATAAATATAACGACAGGTTTATAATCCAAAAATAACTTGACAAGTCATCCAACTTATGCTCTGGCGCCACTACCTTTAATACAAAGAAAACTGAGTGGGTCAGACTTGGGAGCCTGATGAGCATATACGGTTTTCAACCCACAATAAATAATTAAATTAATTTTCATCAACCAACAATAACCCAATTACTCATTCCCGTTATTCTCACTTTATGTTTAATCGGGGCGACAACACATGCTTCGGGGGTTTCCCAGCAATATATGTCAAATAAGGCAACCATGAGGGGGATGGAGTACAGCGAATGAACACCCAAGTTCATTAAGACCTACAGGTGGCGAACCTGCTAGCGTTCCGCAGGACTGTCAAGAAAAGTCTGTGGTCGTCATCTAAACTCCGCTAGATGACTGAATCAAAAACAACACCGAGGTCTCTCATCTGTTTATCACACAACTATCTACCCATGTTCTACTCGACATATTAGTAGATAAAAATATATATTTTTATACATAGTTTAAAACCTGTATAGCATTCTCATCCAATACATATTCCAAACAAAAGATGAGACACATACACATCACATGTATTTCATAGAGAATAAATCATATCTATGATATAGAAGAAAGTGAATATACATTCACACATATAACAACAAAATATACACATAACACGTATTTCGTATAAAATACTTCATAATTATGCATTAGAAGAAAGTAACTACACACTCACTTGATTAGAAGATGATCGGACAGCACTACGACTTATAGAAGTAGTATTCTTCGGCAGATCTGGAAGATCTTCACAAAAACCGGGCTCCTCGCGGGCAGAGCTTCGGCTCAGGAATCTTACTTCTCGGGATCTTCGGGGCTTTGGGACTTGCTTCGGGTCTCGGGAATGATATTGGGGCTTCGGTATAATTTTTGCACGAAACGATGCAAAAACGTGAGAGAAAGGGAACAAATGAGCAAAGAACTATGCTGCCCTCGACATCCTTTTATAGGGGACTGAAACCCGATTTACGCTGGGCGTAAATAGATTTACGTTGGGCGTAATGGGGATAAGACCGCTGACTCCCCCCCTTTGGATAATAAACTTCAAAAGTTCATATCTTCTTCATACGAACTCCGTTTTCGACGTTCTTTATATCCCCGCGTAGGTGAGACTACGCTTTATAACTTTTGTTTAGACTCCGTTGGCTAATATTGAGTTATTTATATTATTTATTTTTAGTAGGCCGGGACTAGAAAATTCTATTATAAATTCATAACTTCTTCATCCGAAGTCCGTTTTCACCTATCTTTTTATCGTTTCACTACTATTAACGAGATCTTCGATTCTCGTTTAGATTGTTTCAGCTTAAAACCGCTCAGTCTCAAATCGAGTATTCGGGCTGCATACTGCTAAGTCGAAACTTAGAAAAATCATAACTTCCTCATACGAAGTTAGATTTGGGCGTTATTTTTATGCACGCTCTCGGTTTAACAAAATCTACGACTTTCGTTTAGATCACTAAGGCTAAATATCGCTCTAACGTAAATTTCACTTTTTACGTCATTCAGCGTTGCCGGTTCTATCGCGAAACTTAGACAGGTCATTACTTCTTCGTTATAACTTGGATTTCAGCATTCTTTATATCTTCAAAATCCTTGTTTCAACCACTACATCTTTATGCAAAGATATCGGGCTTATCCCACACTTCAAATTTGACGCTTATTTTATTTTTAATTCATCAAATTATAATAATTAAGAAAATAAACACATAATTCACATAATACTCAAATATTTCATCAATAATACTCCAAAAAGAGTTACAAAGGTTAACCTAGACTATTAAATCAATGATAATGCCTAGCTTGGAAACGCGGGCGTTACAATTCTCTCCCCCTTAGGATGATTCTGTCCCCGGAATCACACATCAACAAACAAATGCAGATAACGACTCAACATGTCACTCTCTGTTTCCCAAGTGAGATTTGGCCCATTCGATTGTTTCCAACGGACAAGCACTAATTCGACCATCTTGCGTCGAAGCTTCTTAGTCTTTCGGTCAACAATTGCCTCTGGTTCTTCAATTAACCTCTTGTTTTCATCAATTCTCAATTCAGAAATTGGAATTATATCGGGAACTTCTCCCGTGAACTTCCTCAAATAACACACATGAAAAGTGTTGTGAATTCCATTCAGTTCTTCGGGTAATTCGAGCTTGTAAGCTTGGTTCCCAATTCTCTGAAGAACTTTACACGGTCCAATAAACCTTGGACTCAACTTTCCCCTTTTACCAAATCTTATAAGTCCCTTCCACGGCGAGACTTTAAGCAAAACCAAATCTCCAACTTCAAAAGTCATCGGCCTTCGCTTCTTGTCAGCATAGCTCTTTTGACGATCCTGAGCAGCTAACATTCTTTCTCTAATTATTTTCAACTTTTCAGCGGTTTGATGGACCATCTCGGGACCCATAAACTATTTTTCCCCAGCCTCAAGCCAACAACACAGCGTACGACACTTCTTTCCGTACAAAGCTTGATAAGGTGCCATCTTTATGCTCGAGTGGAAACTATTATTGTAGAAAAATTCTACCAAAGGTAAATGTTCATCCCAATTACCTTGGAATTCCAGGGTACATGCTCTCACCATACCTTCAAGTGTTTGTATTGTTCTTTCAATTTGACCATCAGTCTGCGGATGGTAAGCTGTACTTAAACACAACTTGGTACCCAATTCCTCTTGTAGACTTTTCCAAAATCGTGAGGTGAAACGACTGTCACGATCTAACACAATCGTTAACGGAACACCGTGAAGCCTCACAATTTCCTTCACGTAAGAATTCGCAAGTTTTCCATAGACCATTTCTCATTGGCTGCTATGAAATGCGCACTCTTAGTGAATCGATCAACGACCACCCAAATCATGTCGTGACCATTCTTTGTTCTAGGTAGTTTAGTGACAAAATCCATCGCAATGTCTTCCCATTTACCCATAGGCACAGGTAAAGGTTCTAAACTCCCATATGGTTTCTGATGTTGTGTCTTGACTCTAGCACAAGTCACACACTTAGCCACATACTTTGCAACATCAAGCTTCATCGTTGGCCACCAATAATAGGGTTTCAGGTCCCTATACATTTTGGTGCTACCAGGTTGAATTGAGTACATGGTTTTGTGAGCTTCTTCCATTAGAAGATCTCTAATTCCTCCGGACTTAGGTACCCAAATCCGATCTTGGAACACCTTCAGTCTGTGACTATTTATATCGAACACTAACATTTTACCCAAACGTTCTCCCTTTCGGCCATTCTTCTCAGAAGCTTCCTCTTGAGCTTTCTTTATACTCTCCACAATTCTCGAGACAACTTCAATTCTCAACGCTCTTGGCCTTTTTCTCTCAACATTGACTTTCCGACTAAGAGCATCAGCAACAACATTAGGTTTACCAGGGTGATAAAGTATCTCACAGTCGTAGTCCTTAAGTAACTCTATCCAGCATCGTTGCCTCGTATTCAAATCCTTCTGACTAAAGAGATATTGGAGACTCTTATGATCAGTGAAAAGTTTGCACTTCGTGCCATAAAGGTAATGCCTCCATATTTTTAGAGCGAAAACTACCGCTGCCAACTCCAAATCATGAGTCGGGTAGTTCTTTTCATGATCCTTCAACTGTCGAGACGCATATGCTATCACCTTTTCTCTTTGGGTAAAAACACAACCCAATCCAACCCCAGATGCATCGCTATAAACAACGAAGTCTTCAACTCCATCATGTAGAGAAAGTATCGATGCCTCACATAGCTTCTTCTTTAGCTTCTCGAATGCTTCTTTATGCTTATCACTCCAAGCATAAGTAGCTCCTTTGTTGGTCAAAGCTGTTAATGGACTAGCGATCGAAGAAAAGCTTTGGATAAATCTTCGGTAATATCCGGCTAATCCCAAAAAGCTTCGGATCTCCGTGGGACTCTTCAGTTGCTCCCACTTTGTTATAGCTTTCTATCTTTGATGGATCAACCATTATCCCCTCCTGGTTGACCACGTGACCCAAGAATTGGACTTCACGAATCCAAAAATCACATTTGGAGAACTTTGCATACAACTTCTCCTTCTTCAAGACTTCTAACACTTCTCGCAAGTGTCTGCCATGATCCTCTTGGCTTTTTGAGTAAATCAGAATGTCATCTATGAACACTATCACGGATTTATCAAGGAACGGATTACAAACCCTATTGATTAAATACATGAATGCTGTTGGAGCATTGGTTAGTCCAAACGACATAACCAAGAACTCGTAGTGTCCATATCTAGTTCTGAATGCAGTCTTCTCGATATCCTACTCTCTCACTTTTACCTGATGATATCATGACCTTAGGTCGATCTTTGAAAAATAACTTGAACCTTGTAGTTGATCGAACAGGTCATTAATCCTCGGCAACGAATATTTATTCTTTATTGTTGCCTTGTCCAGCTCTCTGTAATCGATGCACATTCTCATACTTCCATCTTTCTTCTTCACGAATAACACCGGAGCTCCCCAGGGTGATGAACTAGGTCTAATGAAACCTTTATCCAATAACTCCTGAAGTTGCATCATCAGCTCCTTCATCTCCGTCGGTGCTAATCGATAAGGTGCATTTGCTATTGGCGTGGTTGCTGGTAACAAGTCTATTCTGAACTCCACTTGCCTAGCAGGTGGTAATCCAGGTAGATCGTCGGGAAATACTTCCATATAATCACACACCACTGGAATACTTTGCATCACCTTCTTTTCCTTCTTAGCATCGACCACGAATGCTAAATATGATGTACATCCCTTGGTCAAATACTTTTTGACTTTCATTAGGGAAATGATTCCAGAATTTACTCTGCGTTTGTCCTCGTACACCATAAATGACTCTTTCCCTGGCGGGTTTACTTTTACTAACTTCTTTCTGCACAATATCCGGGCGTCATTGGCGTTAAGCTAATCCATTCCCAGAATGACATCGAAACCATTAAGTTCGATAGGCAATCATTCCTCGTGAAACTTATTCCCATTAAGGTCGATTAAGATGTTTTTCATACGATGGCTAACAGGTACAAACTTGTCACTAGCAACTTCAACTAATAAAGCATTATCTAGTCTATCAACAGGCAAAGCTAGTTTTCTACCAAACTCATGCGAAATAAAGGAGTAGCTGCCACTACGAGTTTGTGGTGATGCCCTTCGGGCTCACCAATGCTCTTGCCGTGTTCATGGACCTCATGAACCGCATGTATAGACCAATGTTAGACCGGTCTGTGATAGTGTTTATTGATGATATCTTGGTTTACTCCAAGACATAGGAAGAGCACGAGGAGCATCTGCGTGAGGTTCTAGAGACTTTGAGGAGGGAGAACTTGTATGCTAAGTTCTCCAAGTGTGAGTTCTGGTTGCTCGAGGTGCAGTTCCTTGGGCATCTCGTCAACCAGAACGGGATCTCAGTGGACCCAGCCAAAGTGGAGGCCGTGATGAGATGGGAGATTCTGAAGTCTCCATCCGAGATTCGGAGTTTCCTAGGATTAGTCGGCTACTATTGGAGATTCATCCAGGATTCCTCCAAGATAGTTGTACCCTAACCAGGCTAACGAGGAAGGCTGTGGTCTTTCGTTAGGGGCCTGAGCAGCAGGCCGCGTTCGAGACACTAAGACAGAGATTGTGCAAGGCGCCAATCTTAGCCCTGCCAGAGGGCATGGAGGATTTTGATGTGTACTGCGACGTGTCCATCTCAGGTTTGGGCGCGGTATTGATGCAGAGAGGGCATGTCATTGCCTACACGTCGAGGCAGCTAAAGCCTCACGAGGCGAACTACCTGACGCATGATTTGGAGTTGGGGGTTGTTGTATTCGCCCTCAAGATTTGGCATCATTACCTATATGGGGTTCGCTGTACCATCTACATGGACCATAAGAGTTTCAGGTACCTCATGGATCAGCCGAATCTAAACATGAGATAGTGTCGGTGGATGGACGTGGTAAAGGATTACGATTGCGAGATCCTTTATCACCCGGGTAACGCCAATGTGGTGGTCGACGCGCTTAGCCGCAAGGCAGCACCGATTAGGGATATCTGCCTAAGGATGTCAGTGGTGACTCCACTGTTGGAGCAGATTCGGGAGGCCCAACAGGAGGCCATGAAGGAGGAACATCGGAAGAGCGAGTGGATCGTGGGGCATGTTTCCTCCTTCGACTCTGAAATCCGAGGATTACTGACACTACACCGTAGGGTGTGGGTGCCATACCACAGAGGTGTGCGCCAGGTTCTGATGGAGGAGGCGCACAAATATGGGTTCTCCATTCATCCCGGAGTGGTGCTTGACCTGCAGGAAAGTCAAGGCTGAGCATTAGAGACCTCATGACAAGATGCAGCCGTTGGATATTCCGCTGTGGAAATGGGAAGACATCACAATTGAATTTATCACTAAGCTTCCAAGGACCGCGCGGGGAGTGGATTCGATCTGGGTCATCGTTGATCGATTGACCAAGAGCGCCCATCTTATCCCGATTCTGGAGAGCATCTCGGCCGAGAAGTTTGCCGACATCTATATCTAAGAGGTGGTGGCACCGCACGGTGTGCCAGTTTTTGTGATTTCAGACAGGGATGTGCGGTTCAATTCTAGGTTTTGGTGGAAGTTTCATGATGAGTTGGGTACTCGTCTGCATTTTAGCACCGCCTTTCACCCATAAACGGATGGTCAGAGCGATCGGACCATCCAGACCTTAGAGGACATGCTGCGAGCATGCGTATTAAACTTCGGAGGTAGTTGGGATACCTACCTTCCATTGGCAGAGTTCTCATATATCAATAGTTATCATGTGAGCATTGATCGTCCTCCCTTCGAGATGCTATACGGGAGGAAGTGCAGGACCCCGATATGTTGGGGCAAGGATGTCCAGAGGGTAATGGGGAGCATTGAGGTAGTGCTCAAGATGACAAAGAAGATTCAGCAGGTCCAGAGCAGGGTTCAGACTGCCCAGAGTCGGCAGAAAAGCTATGCTGATAAGCGCCGATCAGACCTGGAGTTCCAGGTCAGGGATATGGTTCTCCTAAAGGTGTCACCATGGAAAGGCGTTATCCGATTCTAGAAGCGGGGCAAGTTGGGCCCCATGTACATTGGACCGTTCAGGGTTATAGCCCGGGTGGGAAAGGTGGCGTATAGGCTGGATTTGCCATCCGAACTCAGTCAGATACACAACACTTTCGATGTTTCTCAGCTGCGAAAGTTCCTAGTGGACGCCTCAGCAGTGGTACCCTTGGAGGACATTCAGGTTGATGACAGCTTGAACTACATTGAGCGACCAGTGGCAATCCTCGACCGAAAGTCGAAGGATTTGAGGAACAAAAGAGTAGAACTCGTGAAGGTGCAATGGCAGCACCGGAAGGGGTCGGAGTGGACTTGGGAGTCGGTGGACGAGATCATGGAACATTACCCCGAGCTATTTCAGGATCGAGCAGTAGCCTTCGAGGACGAAGTCTAAAATGAGTGGGGGAGATTTGTAGCACCTAGTTCTTGGTACGTATTCTCTTATTTACGTTTTTGCATTTTGGCCTTGGAGTCGGCGAGTTGAAGGACCAACTCGCCAAGTAGAAGCGGGACGACATGTGCGGTTTAAGCTGTGGACTCGACGAGTCGGTCCCCGGACTCGGCAAGTAGGCCCTGTCTAGACAAAAACACTAACCCGAGGGTTTGCACCCAATTTAAACACCTTAACTTGGCCTCCTTCGTCCCATTTGCTCCCAGAAGACCCCCACAGCAAACCCTAGCCGTTCTTGAAGCAATCTAAGGAATTTGGAGTGATTTTGGTGCTTTTGTGACCCAAGGAAGGAAGGAAAAGCTTGAAGGATCAAGAGGAGGCTAGAAGGATCCGATTTTGAGCATCATTAGTAGTCTTCAGAAGGTATAGAGTCTATACCTTGTTAGTTCTTTTGATAGATCCCATTTTATGAAGTTTTAGGGCTTTTCTAAGCCATTTTGGTCACCAACCATGATTGCAAGCATGGTTTGGAGTTGATGTTTTGGATCTAGGTCTTTAGAGGGGTTACAAGGTAGAAAGGATTGGCTCTTGCACTCAAAGAAGGCCCCATGCATTGAAAGAGCTTGTTTAAGGACGTTTTGAGCTCAAAGTCCCATGCAAGCACGTAAAGGTTGTAACTTTATGTGCTAGATCGATTGTAGAAGCATAGATCTATCTTTTGATCAAGGGTTGTACATCAGAAATCAAAGATTTAGTGAGAAGATGTAACCAACTCGACGAGTCCATTCTTATCATTTAAGGGTCATAAGGACCCAGTTCAGTGTGGAAAGGTTTTAGGAGGGGTCCTGGGGAGTGACCCAATGTTCTGGACTAAACCATTGTTCTGGAAGTTCATGGGACTCGGAGAGTGCATGAGGAGACTCGGCGAGTCCAAGGCAAACTTCTTAAGGATGAAGATGAACTCAATGAGTTGTTCATACAACTCGACGAGTCAAGGAGAGGACCTGTGTATCAGTTGAAGATGAAATCGACAAGTTGTTCATACAACTCGGCGAGTCGGATGAGGAGTCAGTCGATGTTCATTTAGAAGGAAAACTCATCGAGTCATCGCCTAACTCGACGAGTAGAGACAAGTATAAGGACAAATGATCATTTTACCCTAAGAACAACTCGGATAGGGACTCAGCGAGTTGGCGAGCCAACTCGACGAATCAGGTCACTAGAAGTTGACTTTGACTTTGATTTGGTCAGGGGTAAAATTGTCATTTTACCATAAGAACAAGTTAGTAGTGTATGACTAAGTGTTTTGTAAAACCCCGTTTATTTATTAAATAAATAGATTAATTAATGAATGGCTCGTAGCTCTAAAACAAATAATTATATATGAAAGGATGGTCTCGAAGAGCTAATTGTCACAAAATTTATGAAGGCGGGGGCTGCATTGTAACTATTAGGACTTGAATTGTAAGGAATGATTTATGATAAGGGTTATTTGGTAAATATTGGACTTGTTTTGAAAAATCTTTATGGAAGAGGGATCAAAAGTGGAATAAGGGGCTATAAGTTTGAAAGGAGCACGAGACTTAAAAACCGGTCACTCCTTCCCTCCCGTTGAGACACAAGTAAACCTAGCCTCAAGTGTTGTAGCCGCCATCACCCTTGAAACTTCAGCCACCGCTATCTCTCTCAAAGTCATCGTGCACCACCGTGTGGAGGATGCAACCCATCGAGACAAGCGTCGTTGTCGTTGTTGATGTTGTTGCTGGAGAAGGAGACCAACGAAGGAGCGTGGTTCAGTCGAAAATGGTCGGAGAAACTCCCCGTGATCAGAGTGTGACTATGAATGAAGAGGGGCAGGTCGAGAACAACCATAACCTCTCGGTTAGACCACCTCATCTCACTTATCTGTGCTCCTCGAGGTGTTTGATGTCGAGAGTGCCACTGTTGCGACTGGTTTCTTTCCCGAATGACTTGCACCACCACGAGAAGTGGCTGAGATCGGAGTGTGTTACCAGGTCGAGCTCGCAACGAGTTGGTGATATGTGGACGTAGGTTGTTGGACAGGGAATCAAGGAGACTCGTCACCACTATGAGGTGGTGGCTATTATCGCGATATGCTTCCTACCACCATCGTTGTCACGCCACTGCTGCCGTTAGGGTGCAGCTGCCATCACCACCCACCACAGGTGGGTGTTAGATTCACTTTGGAAGCAGGAACGTGTGGGTGTGTGTGTTCCGATTGTAGTGTGTGACTTTATTTGGCTAGAAATTGTGAGAAAGGCCACCACCGGCCACCATAGGGTGGCTGTGTGTGTTTATTTTGACAGTTAGCATTGTAAACTGTAACCATCACGAAATAATGAAAAGGAAAAATCAAACCACCACCGTATGGTGGTGGCTACCGCCTCCTGCCGCCACCGACCGCCGTGTCGGGTGGCGGTGCACTTTGCCTCTTGTGATAGATTCGTTTGGGGTGCTAGAAACCCTAATGGGCTCAAAGGAGCTCTAATGGGCCCAATGAAGCTTAATGGACTCTAATGGACCCAATTAAACCCATATGGGCTTAATAAGATTTTAGTGGGCTTATTAGGCCCAATAAAGCCCTAATTGTCATAAAATGCCAACAAATTGATAAATGGGCTAATATTTTTATTGGAACACCCTAATGCCAATGAAAACCTAACTTTAAGAATTAATGGGGTCACACACACGAGAATCATTTAATAACTTAAGATATTAAATAATTATCATTGGCAAAGATTAATCTAAGCAATATTGGACTTGATGGATTAAGTCCTTAATGGATTAAGTCCTTAATGGGTTAAGTAGGAAACTTAACCCTAATCATCATTTTATGTGAAACCCTAATTTCATTTGGATTTATTATTAGACGTTTCATTTGGGCCTTGATGATTGGCTTATAAATGGGCCATCCAAGATCAAGCAAATGAACTAGAATAATTAATGGGCTTTGTGGTAAGGCCCATATGAGGAGTTAGGCCCAATTTTAGATGGGCCATAGTTTAGGCCTTTACGATTATGTGATATTGGGTCATTATAATGTTGAATGTTGGACTGGACTAAATGGTTGGGCCTTATGTTAAGACCTTGTAAGGGTTTGGGCCCAATTTAGAAAATCAGGCCATATGTCGGGCTTTGGGCCTATGGATTGGGCCTTGTTGGGCTTAAATAAGCCAAGCCTAGGGTAATGTAGTAATTATTCAAGTATGTATTATCGAAATGTGCTGGGACCCAATTATTAATTGGGTGTTATTTTGGTGTTGATAGTTCGGGAATCTGTCAACTAATAGCTGGGGCTCAGCCTGCGGGACTTCAGCAGTGTAAGATTGTGTCTTTAGGACTTCAGTAGTGTGAGGTGAGTTACCTTCCAATAGTGGTGGATCTACGGCCACAATGCCGGCCCACCAGCAGGAGTTGTATGTTAGATGATTGTCTTTGTGATATCATCCAGGTTTGCTACTACCTGATATGTTATATGCTGGCATGATATGTTATATGTGATAGTAGTAGAGTTCGGTTGTTAGGAATGAAGGGTAGGTCAGACACCCCAGATATGTCTGATAGTATGTGATGATATGTTTATATGTTGGCATGATATGTTATATGCGATGCGGTTGTTAGGACCGAAAGGTAGTTTGGACACCCCAGATATGCCTGATAGTATGTTTATGTTATGATATATGTGATAGTAGCAGTAGGGGTGGAATAGTCCCTGAGGGTCGGTTGTTAGGAGCGACGGGTAGGTCAGCACCCCAGAATGGCTTGACGCGGGTAGGTCGGCACCCCAGAATGGCCGTACCGAGTAGGTCGGCACCCCAGAATGGCCATGTCGGGTAGGTCGGGCACCCAAGAAATGCCTGGCAATATGTATGCTTTGTGATTGTATGATATGTTGTATGATGGGGGAACTCACTAAGCTTCGTGCTTACGGTTTTCAGTTTTGGTTTCAGGTACTTCGTGTTTAAAGGAAAAGAGTCGGCTTGATCACAGCGCATCACACTATGTTTTCCACATATGAGATCTTTGGGATTACACTCTGATATGGTTTTATGATAATATGTTTTGATTATTGACACTTTGGTTTAACACGAGATATTATTATGAATGTTTTTACACTGATGGTTTTATGTAATAACTTATTTAAAAATGAAATTTTTAGCCTTGAAAATTGGGATATTACATGTTTTGTGGGAATTATAGCCGAAGGATTTCCGGAGCAGCAGCCGCAGCAGTCAGAGGATTCTTGCACAGATCAACAACTACTACGAGGTGAGTTACCTTCCAGTAGCGGTGGGTCTACGACCACAATGCCTGCCCACTAGTAGGGGTTGTATGATTAGATGGTTGTCTTTGTGATTTCATCTAGGTTTTGCTATGACCTGATATGTTATATGTTGGCATGATATGTTATATGTGATAGTAGTAGAGTTTGGTTGTTTGGACCGAAGTGTAGGTCAGACACCCCAGATACGTCTGATAATATGTGCTGATATGTTATATGTTGGCATGATATGTTATATGTGATAGTAGTAGAGTTCGGTTGTTAGGACCGAAGGGTAGGTCAAACACCCCAGATATGTCTGATAGTATACTTATGTGATGATATATGTGATAGTAGCAGTAAGGTGTGGAATAGTCCTTGAGGGTCGGTTGTTAGGACCGACGGGTAGGTCAGCACCCCAGAATGGCTTGACATGGGTAAGACGACACCCCAGAATGGCCGCAAGGGTAGGACGGCACCCTAGAATAGCCATACCGGGTAGGCCAGGCACCCCATAATTGCCCGACAGTATGTATGCTATGTGATTGTATGGAATGTGGTACGATAGGGGAACTCACTAAGCTTCGTGCTTATAGTTTACAGTTTGGTTTCAGGTACCTCTTCAACGAAGGGGAAGGAGCTGGCGCGGTAGCGGCACATCATACACACACTCTTTGTTTTCTGCATTATGAGTTATTCTGGGATTTGTACTCTAACATTATTATGTTTTTACGATTCGGTTTTCAGATACGAGACATGTTTTTATGTAATGATATGATTGGATGATATTTTGTTACAAATGTTTTGCAAATCACTTAATCAAAAATGAAATTTTTGGACGTCAAAATTGGGTCGTTACGCCCACTAGACATCAGAACCCAGACCCGACCACAACGGGTCAATAATCCCCGACCATTCTACACAAACCGGGTGTTCTCACATATAATCCTTTAAAGCTTCCAATTCTCCTTTTGCATACCCTCAACTTGTGCTACCCTGATCAAGCTCACGAGTGGAGAATCCATTGATATCCTTGTTGTCGGAGTAGAAGATCCAACAGACTTGCGGCTCAGAGCGTCCGCAACCACGTTCTCTTTACATTGATGGTAAAGGATCTCGTAATTATAATCCTTGACCATGTCAAGCCACCTACAATGTCTAATGTTTTGGTTCGGTTGATCCATGATGTGTCTCAAACTCTTGTGGTCTCTGTCTATGATATAGAGGACCCCATAAAGATAATGTCTCCAAATCTTGAGAGTGAATACCACTGCTCCCAACTCCAGATCATGAGTAGGGTATCTTGTCTCATGCGGCTTCAACTGTCGCGACGCGTAGGCAATCACCCGTCCTCTCTGCATGAGGACCTCTCCCAGTGTCGTGATGTACGCATCACAGAATGCTACAAAATCCTCAACTCCCTTTGGGAGATTCAAGACTGGAGCCTCACAAAGTCGTTGTCTAAGGGTCTCAAATTCCCTCTGCTACTCAGGGACCTACCGGAAATCCACTCCTTCCTCGTCAGATGAGTGAGGGGTACTATAATTTTGAAGAAATCATGTATGAATCTCTAGTAGTACCCTACCAATCCCAAGAAGCTCCTAATATCAGAGGGAGATTTTGGAACCTCCCATTGCATTACCGCCTCGATTTTGCCGGATCGACCAAAATCCCCTCTTGGTTAACAAGATGTCCAAGGAACTAAACCTCCCATAACCAAAACTCGCACTTTGAGAAATTGGCATAAAGTCGTTCTCGCCTCAAAACTCCCAATAGATCCTAAAGATGCTACTCATGTTGCTCTCAGGTCTTGGAGTACACCAATATATCGTCTATGAACACGATGACCGAGCGATCGAGCATCGGTCTGGAAACCCGATTCATCATGTCCATAAGCATTGTTGGTGCTTGGTAAGCCCAAACGACATCACCACAAACTCGTAATGTCCATAACAAGTCCGGAACACATTCTTCTTCACGTCCTCCTCCTTAACCCTGACCTGATGGTACCCAGACCTCAGGTCTATCTTGGAGAACCAAGATGCTCCCAGCAACTGATCAAAAATATCATCTATCCTCAGGAGTGGATAATGGTTCTTCATCGTCAACCTTTTCAACTCCTGGGAGTCAATGCACATCTGGTGTGAACTGTCATTGTTCCTGACGAAGAGAATCGATGCTCCCCATGGGGAACTGCTCGGATGAATGAACTGCTTTCCCAACAGTTTGTGTAGTTGTGATGACAGCTCCTGCATCTCTGGTGGTGCTAATCGGTACGACACCTTGGCAATAGGCGCCACACCTAACACTAGGTCGATCCTAAACATGACCTACCACTCCAAAGGCACTCCGGGTAACTTCTTCGGAAACACGTCAACGAACTCCCTAACTACTGGAACTTCTAAAATCGAAATCTAATCCCTAACCCGCGTATCCACCACGTTCTCTAGATAACCTGCACACATGTGCTAAATATACTGTCGAGCCGCAATGGCTTAGCAAAACCATGAACCCAACCTGGTGCCCTCACCGTAGACAACCAGTTCTCCCCCACTTGGGGTTCGAACTACCACTCGCTTACCATCACAGTCGATCATGGCATCGAAGCGACTAAGCCAGTCCATGCCCACGATCAAACACACATCCCCCAAGGGAATCAGAATCAATTCTATCAAGAAAGATACCCTAAAGATCTCCAACACACAATCCCGCTAAACTGAAGAAGCAGAAATCTCGTGTTCGTGGGCGATAAAGACTCACAACGGACACTCTAGCTCTCCTACCAGCAAACCAAACTCCTTACTAAATGTCTGAGAGATAAATGGCCAACTCACCCCTGAATCGAATAATAGCAAAGCAGGTAAGGAGTTCACTAAGAATGTACCTAACATGGTACAACACATATAAGCATAAAACAAATATAATCAGTAAGATAAAGAATAAAAACATAGCAGCAACCGCGTCTGGTGTTGCCCTGGCCTCCTCTGCTAGAAGCTGGAAGGCGTGTCCCTCAGCCCTCAGAGACACTGCTCTACCATGACTCCTATCAGTAATCCTAAGTGTAGCCAATGTCGGAGCCTGCGTCGGCCTGACAGCGAGTTGTGGACAGTTGGTATTCATGTGACCAACCTGACGATAGTGGTACCAAATCCTCATATCCTGAACCGGGGTTGGTTGGTGACAAACCCTCACAAAATGACCCTCATTGCTGCATTTGCAGCACACACTACCAAATCTACAAACCCCCGAGTGACCCTTCCAGTACTTGCCACAAGTGCGGCCCTGCTAGCCTCCTGACCTAGAATTAGCGGTCTAAGACCACCTTGGCGCCGGTTGTGACTCCGTTGTGGCCTGCCTCTACTCTCTCATCTATAACTTAATGTCAAGCTCCCGCCGCTTCGCGGCCTCCTGTAATTCCAGCAAAGTATCACATCGATGGGTAGCAACAACTTGACGGATGTCAATCTTGAGCATGCTTAGATAACGTGTCATCTGAGCCTACTCATAAGCAAACCCTAGGCAGAACATCGCCCTCTCCACGAACATACAGGTGATCTCTGTCACCGTCTCAGCATCCTATCTCAACTCTAATAACTCATGAGCTAACCACTCCCGCTCGACCCTCGAAATGTAGTGACCTTCTGGTCAACAGGACATAAGCATGTGAAGAAACACCCCTCCATGTTAGACAACCACCTCATGGTTCTGATCGGATCCTGAGTCCCATCAAATGTCAGGGGCTTCGTGTTATCGAAGTCCTGGTACTGAAAAGCCCGACTGGCTACTCCCCTGCCACCATTAAAGCTATTGTAGCTACTGTGGCAGCTGTCTCGGCAATGGTTGCATAGCACTCTTCAAAATACTCAACCATGGTGGTCTTGATAGACCCATACATCGCTGGCAACTATGCCCGGAATAGTGCAACAACCTCCTCTTGTAGGATCTCCCGAATCCTAGCGTCCATTTCATCCGGTCTCACCTGACCGATGGTCTCGGGCACTGCTGGTCCCTCTTGACCGCTCCCTCCTGATCCTGACCCGGATCCAATCACAAAACTTCGCGTAACCACCATGCTGAAAATCTACCAAGAAGATATTAGACATTCCATATAATAATCTGGGAACCAGGTCCCAATCAAGCCCTAGGGGTTGTAACTTCCTTGATACGCGTATGGGTCCTATGCTTTCAGTAGTACGGGCCCATACTAACTTCCACACCTACCCATAATTGTATCAAGTATCACCACAACACCCTAAAAATATACATATGCATGGCGTGCGCTCAATCCTCATTCCTAGAGGAAGTCTAATATCTCATAACTGGCCTACTAACCCCGCACAACCCACCCATGAAACTTCCACCAACCCTTTAGCACTCGTGTATGCTAGCCATACATAACACTAGACCCTATATACTTTTGAATACCTGATCCTATCCTAAGCCCTTCATTAGACAAGAATAGGAAATAAGGCCAAACCAAACATTCTCAGGCTATAAGATCTTAACTATGTACGGTCGTGATGCATACACTAAGCAACTACATAAATAATGTCAATTTCATAAAAGGAAAACCCTAGGCTATCAGACATCATTTAATCATGCAATTCCTGAAGATCCCTAGCCTAGTACTAGCATGTTGTTCTAACATATCATAAAATCAAATAATCTGTAAGGTATTTTGGGGCCTACTCACTGGCTTCGGTTGATCGTACACTTACATCCTCCTTTAGTATTTTGAAAACCATTTGAAAATCTTGTCCTTAGTTTGAGACTCAAGACACACGAGTTTTTCCTCTAATTCACTGAAATCAAGGCTCTGATACCAACTTGTAACATCCATAAAATTCAAGCCAATTTAAAACTTTTTAAATCATTCAAAACCAATAATTATTAGAAATTTGTTTTCAAAATTTTTTCATGTCAGAGTATCCCAGAATCAAGTCATAAAAATGTAAGGAGGTGCACAATCATGCCTTCGCCTTCATGCGATCATCAGAAGTACCTGAAACAAAATCAACAACTGTAAGCCCGAAGCCTAGTGAGTTTCCCCAAAATACCAACACCATAGGATCATAATCATATCATATAAACAACATGCATAATGAGCCATCAACCTGATTGGACCGCCTCGTAGGGCTATCAGTCCATCTGGACCGCTCTCCGAGCCATCGACACGGATGGGCTGCCTCTCAGGGACTTTATCTTATCCGGATAGCTCGTCGAGCCTTTGGCCTGACTAGTACACCCTAACCAGGTCTACAGTCTATCCAGTCATCCCTGGGTATGTTGGCCTAGAGCACCAAGCATGACTGCCTCAACCCAACCCCCAATCAAACAATCATGTGCACATAAGTATCATACGCTAGCATATATAACAATCAAATAGATCTAACAGATCACTAATCATAGCAACATCCTATAACCAGGATACCAACCTAAACGGTCACTAACATAACATCATGCTATATACCCGTATACCGACCTACCAGATCACTAAGCATATCACCATCCTAACTACCAGGATGTAAATCAATAAGCATATCATGCAATAACCCCGGATACAAATCTGAAAAGGGTCGGCATTGGTGCCTTCGACCCTGTTAGTATAGTGAGGACAACTCACCTCACAATGTTGATCAGGATTGAAATTTCAAACTCCCGAAATATGGCTCCAAACACCAACACCTACAACCACCATTGATCCCATTCCATAAATACCTAATTTAAATAAATACCCGTGGAAGTCAAAGTGGTTAAGCCTTGGTCAAATTCAGGGTCAACATTCTATGTTGACCCCACTCGCCGATTGTAGCCCACTGACTCGTTGAGTCCTTCCAGAACTCGAGACATCGTGAAAACCCTAGTTGACTCGCCGAGTTCCCAGAAAACTCGCTGAGTCCATGTAGTGTCCAAATGTTGGGAGAACCCTAACTGACTCGTCGAGCTGTCTCACTGACTCGCCGAGTCCATGCAGAAACCAAAATCAACTAATATTCATTTGACTCGTCGAGTTGACCATGCAACTCATTGTGTCCCTTCAGTCCATTTCTCATTTAGATTTTTTAAGCTACCCTAATGCTCTAAATTGCAGATCTAGCCTCCTAGGGCATGGTTTCCACATAAAGTTGCAAACTTAACGTGCAAGCAAGGTCTTAAATTCCAAAACCAAGTTAAAGGAGAGGTTTAAACCAAGGTTGTCAAGATCGGGATCCTACCTAGGATCGTTTTTGGGTTTGCAAGATCGGGATCGGGATCCTAAGATCCTACAAAATAAAATATAGGTTTAATTTATAATTTTTAATCATGAAAAATATTTCAAACATTCAATTTTTCGTTCAAAAGTTATAAAAATTTAAAAAATGTTAGCAATAAGGTACAATACAAAATGATAAATGGTAAATTGGTAAAGGGTACAAGACATAAAGTGGTGAAAAAATTTCATTTGCAAAAAAAAAAAAAAAAAAAAAAAAAAAAAAAAAAAATCAAAAATCAAAAATCAAAAATCAAAGGAAGGTAGGATCAGATCGGATCTCGATCCTACGATCCTACCTACGATCTTACGATCCTACCCCAAATACGATCCTTTTACATTCCGGATCGTTTTTCATGCTTAGGATCGTACGATCCTACAATCAGGATCGCGATTTCGACAACCATGGTTTAAACTAAGGAGAAGCACCAAAGCTTGATAAATTCAATAACTTTATAACTAGAAGGACTTAGAGGAGTCCAGAGCTGAAGTTACAACTTCAGATCATGCCCAATACCCGAAATGATCCACATATATGCTAAAAATGGCCTTTAAACCAAGAATAAGGAGATCTAACACTAGAATGATTAAGGTAATAGTTTGTTACCTTCAAATGGTAGCCAAAACGATGTGGATGTTGGATCTATAAGCTCCTTCATTCCAAGCTTCTCACTTTTCAAGTTTCCCTTCCAAAATCAACAAATGACACCTTTCAAGCTGTCAACACACACAATGGGGTTTAGGACTCGATCTAAGGTTTTTCTGGATGTAATGAAGACGAGGGAGTCTAGAAACAGCCCATAAGTTCTTTCAATTGGGTGCAAACCCTAAAATTTAGGGTTTCCATGCACGGTCTCTACTCGTCGAGTCGGGGTCCTCCGACTCGCCGAGTAGAAGTCACAAATCATGCGGGCTAACTAGGTTCGGCACGACGAATTGGGGCCTCCAACTCTTCGAGTTCCTTCAATAAAATTAATATAAAGCTTTTTAAAATTATACCTGGGAGTCGAGGTGTTGCACACTCTGATTTATGAATTATACTTTTTTAACAATTTTTTTAAGCAGTTGTTGTCTTGGGGTTGCTTTGGAAAAAATGAAAATCTTACTCTTATTTTTGGGATGTTATAGAAAACCTTACTTATGCACCTCCTCCATCAAAATCTTCTGCATACCCCTGAAATATGGTAGCCAAGCTCTCCGATGAAGGGTCAGTAATTCCTGGCTATCATAATCAAAAGAGGACACTCTTCTGATGCTCCTCTTTCATAGCTTCCACATGAGCCCCTAGGATCTGCTCCAAGAGTGGTGCAATCATTGTCATCCTCAGATAAACATCCATGATCGGAGTACTGGCCGCCTTACGGCTAAGGTCGTCGGCTACCATGTTGGCCTTCCTTGGGTGATAAACAATATCTCAATCATAATCATATCACCACATAAAGACATCTGCGCTGCCTAATGTTCAGATTTGATTGATCCATCAAATACCTCAAAATCTTGTGGTCCATGTAAATGATACAAAAAACCCCATATAAGTAATGACGCCAAATCTTGAGGATGAAACCCACCATCCCCAACTCCAAATCAAGAGTAGTATAATTCGCCTCATGAGGCTTCACCTGTATCTAAGCATAAGTTATAACATGACCCTTCTGCATAAGAACTGCACCTCATTTAGAAACCGATGCATCATAGTACACTACAAAATCATCCAGACCCTCTGGTAGGTTCAATATTGGAGCCTCAAATAACTTCTGTCTTAGATTCTTAAACGTCACTTACTGCTCTGGCCCCCAACAGAGAGTAGTTGACTTCTTCGTCAACATGGTCAACAAAAATATGATCCTGTAGAAATTCTCGATAAACCTCTGACAATACCCAGCCAAACCAGGAAATTGTGAATCTCAGATGGAGACGTCGAAACCTCCTACCGCACCATGCCCTCAATCTTGGCCGGATCAACCAATATACCCTTCTAGTTAACAAGGTTCCCTAGAAACAACACCTCACGCAACCAGAACTTGCACTTAGAGAATTTGGCAAATAGCCTCTTCCTCCTCAAAGTCTCCAGAACCACTCACAAATGATCCTCATGAAGCACCTTGGTATTAGAATAGACCAAGATATCATCAATAAACACAATGACTGACCGATCCAGTGCAAACCCAATTCATGAGATCCATGAACATTGTGATTGCATTAGTGAGCCCAAAAGTCATCACCACAAACTTGTAATGACCATAACGAGTCCTGAAGGTCGTCTTCTGAATATCCTCATCTCGAACCCTCAACTGATGATAACTTAAATGCATATAATTCTTGGAGAACCAAACGCACCCTAAAGCTGGTCGAACAAATCATTAATTCTCAGAAGCGGATAATGTTTCTTCATTTTCAACTTGTTCAGCTATTGATAATTAATGCACATCCTCTAGGACCCATCCTTCTTCTTCACATACAAAATTTGTGCTCCCCGGGGTAAACTTCTCAGTCTGATAAATCCCTCATCTAACAGCTCCTGCTACTGTATAGACAACTCCTGCATCAATTGTCATCTTCTTCTCCTCTTGGGTTTCCAATACATAAGCCACAAAACATGAGCAACCTTGTTATAGATATCACCTAGCCCTCATAGATGAATAAAGAGTCGGTCCACGTTGAGCTCCCTTGCCATGAATAACTAGTTTTTCCCCAATTGGGGTTCAAACCCGAACTAACCGGTGCCTGAAATCAAGCATCGCCCGATTAGGGCTCATCCAATCGATCATCAAAATCACCATGCTCTTGGCCAAAGGAATAGGCACCAAATAATCGGATATCGCTCACTGAATAACTCCAGAACACAACCACAATGAGCTCTCGATACCCGAACTGGTCAATCATTGGAAATCTCTACCTCTAATGAATACCATAACTCCCCTAGAGCATCGCCGAATGTCTTGCTAACGCAAGAGATACAAACGACCAGGTGGCGCCCGAATCAAATAGAACTAATGCGGGAACATCGCTCACTATGAACATCCTTATATAACATAAATCATATATATATATATATATATATATATATATATATATATATATATATATATATATATATATATATAAAGTAGAAACATCAAATCAATAAACAAAATAAGGAGAAAATACATACCCGTAACCACATCTGGTGCGACACAAGCCTCCTCGACTGATAACTAGAAAGCTCGACTCCTCACGACTAGCACTTCCGCCTTGTCATGGTGGCTTGAGGTAGTTCTTAATGTTGTCGGAGTTGGTACTACAACCACTCCCTCCATAGATAAACTCGGACAATCGGCCTTCTTGTGTCCTCTCTGATTGCAATGGATGCAAATCATACCCAAGCCCTATGTGGTGGTAGTGGCAGTAAAATCCATGCTGAAATGCCCAATATTGTCGCACTTATAGCAGCCAGAACCACCCACCCTACAAGCTCCCTCATGCGTCCACCCACACCAATCGTACTGACTCTAGCCATGTTGGCCCCTCGATCACGAATCCATAAGTCTGGGCTTCTTCCATGATACTCTGCCTGAATCGGCTTCATCTTCCTCATAGTCTCAAGGTCAATCTCCTACTCACGGCCCTGAGACAACATATCTCCCAATGTCTTGCAACGAGACGTACTCACAAACTCCCTTATCTTATCCTTCAACATATAATGGTATCGAGGCTTCGTTATCTCCTCGTCCACCACATACTACAGAACCAACAAGACCCTCTAACAGAACATAACATTAATCTCTGCCATAGTCTCAGTAGTCTAGTGAAGGTCCCGAAACTCCATCACCAACTGTTGAACCTCAATCATGGGCTCAAACTCAGCGCTGAATCTCGAAACAAAGTCATCCCAAGACATCATATCGATAGCCTCACCTCCCAATACATAATCCACCTCCTCCCAATAATCCTAGGCTCTGTTTTTCAAAAGACAGGATGCAAATCTGACCTTCGACTCCTTGGGACAGAAGCTAGTCCAGAAGGCATTCCCGATGTCTGCCAACCACCGCCTGCTAGCATTAGGGTCCTTCATTCCGATGAACTCGGGATCCCCACATACATGAAGGATTGGGATTTTGGTCTAAATGGACTTTAGGTTTTCTGGGCATTGGATGAACTCGACGGCGAGTTGACTCAGGATTCAGTGGAATGGACTCGGGGGGAGGGGGACTCGACGAGTTGTTGGATGCACTCGGCGAGTTGAGGTCAACATGGACTGTTAACCTTGACTTTGACCAGGGTTGACTTTGAGGCTTGTGAAAAGTTAATCACATGTTGATTATAGGTGTTGAGGAAGAGTAGTGCACAAGATATATTTGATCTTAGTTTATCAGTTCAGCATTTGAGAGGTGAGTCTTCTCACCATACCAATGGGTCTAAGGCACCAAGGCCGGCCCATTTTATGATTTGGGGATTGTCGTTTAATTATGTGTTATGTTAGTATGACATTGTATGGAAGACCCCGGGGGTTTCCGTGGCAGAAGGCTAAGACAACGTCGAGGTTCCCATGGCATTTGGTAAAAGATATTTTCTTGGTAGGAAGACCATACAGGAGTTCCCATGGCAGTAGTACCATATAGGGGTTCCCATGACATAAAGACCATGTGGGGGTTCCCATGGCAGGAAGACCATGTGGGGGTTTCGATGACAGATAGTAAGACCACGTGGGGGTTTTAGTGGTACTAGCTGTAAGACCCTGGAGGGTTTCCATGGCTTCCTTATATGTTGTATGCATGGCTTATGTGATCATGTAGCTTCTATAGCTAATGTGATATGATTTATGTGGATTGTGTGTGGGGTGTTCTCTAAGGAACTCACTAAGCATTAGCTTACAGTTTGTGGGTGTGTTTCAAGTACATATAAGCTCAAGGGAAACGACAAGGCTTGATGGCGAGACGTGCACTCTCTCACATGCGTTTTTACGGGACACTCTGATGATTTGAAATAAAATTGTACTTGATATGAATTTTGAAAAAAAAAATTATTGGGATTTCATGGTTTGTGGAAAGTATTTTTGTTAATCAAATATGAAAAAGATCTTTAGAAACTTAGGTTCTTACAAAAACATAAAGGTACAAGCTTTATACCATAAGAAGCTTGCAAGGATGCTAAAAGTTTTAGATTTAGGAGCTTAAGCTTCTCCGAGCTTCAATGGTGGACTTATTCTTCTTCTAAGAGTACTAAAACCCACAAAAACACTCAAAGGTCACAAACTTTCACTTATGACTAGGGTTTCGAATAGTTGCTTTGGGGGTGAAAGGAGGCTGAGCATGAAAAGGCCACAAGAGGACATAAGGTGTTTAATAGGGTCCAAACCCTAAAATTTAGGGTTTTGCACTCTGCATAAGTACGCTAAGTGTAGTCATGCGTACGCCCAACGTAAGCAAAAGAACCCACGATTTTTTTAATAAGTTACACTCAGCATAACTCATAATTACGCTTAGCGTAATGTTTTTTCATGCAATAAACAATTATTTAAAACTTGAGAAATTTACCTGGGAACCGAGCATTATAAATATGCTCTTATTTTGGATAACTACTGAGATTCTTGATTTTTTATAGTAGTTGTGTTGTTTCAGAATGTGGAAATGAAGCTTTCTGTTGTTGGTTTCCGATGTAGGTTTTGGTCCCCAGTTGCCTATAAGCAATACGCTTGCGTCTACACTACAATATTTGGCCTTCGATTTTGTTTAGTTTAGTTTTTTATGTTGAACTGTCGTACATACCTGAACGTTTATTGCATCTCTGTGATAAATCTATCTAAATTAAATTTTTTATTTGGTTTTTGGTTTTCTCGTCTCACCTACGCACGGGAGCACCTTGACCTGCCTTGGAAGAATTACATTAGTATACACAAGGTAATTTTTTTTTTCAATGATTCCTCAACCTGATGGGTTTATGAAGGATTATAAATATTTTCTATTATCTACTTATTATGCGATTCTGAGTATTATATACGGTAATTTTTGCATGCATATGAACTATTTGACAAAATGCTTAAACTAATAACATGGCTAAAAACAAATTCTAATGGCTGATTCATTATAGATTCCACCAAGTAGGCATCTAGAAGATAATCAAGGCTTGAAAGAATATGATTTGTGTTGTAACTTCTGATACTTTGAAACTGTTATTTTTTCCCTTTTAACATGCATCAAGGGTTAGGGGATGAAAATTGAGCAAACCCATGCTCTTATGTCTATCAATTTTAGCTTTCCTTTTATTTGAGATCTAACATATTTGTTTCATTTTGAGCAGATTTGTAGGCTAAACTACCAACATCAAACTTGCAAGTAAGTCGAATCTAACTAAAAAAAATCAAAGCTATGCATTTTCAGGTAATGTTGAAAGGGTTATTGACATAAAAACCCCCAATTTTACATAAAATGTTCGGTTTTGTCCCATGTCCATTTTTTGGTGTGTTAATACCCTAACAAACCGGAAAATTGGTTCACTTTTTCCATTTTCCCAGTTTTTAGCTGTTATAGCAGCTCACCAACTTATTCATCACCATCGTCTCACCACCATGAGTTAACACAATCCCACCACCGTCAACCACCATTTAACGCCAACTTCATTCGATTAGAAACACATCTCCTTTGTAGCTATTTCACTCTAGATATGTGAAGTAGAAGCAAACAAATGTAACCAAATGGCTTCATAATAGGAGATTGTCGAGGCACTTTTCTTTTAGGTATTTCATTGAGCACCTTCAGTGCACTGTTTTTCTCCTCCTTTTTCTAACCCATTTTAGGTACCACAACTGAACACATAACTTCATAATAGACACAATCAAAGACTCTTTGACTACTTGAAAGCATATGCGAATTCAAGACCATTCGCACCAAACAAAGTGCAATCAAAAAGTACTTTAAGGACATTAGAGTTGTAACATGGGCAACTCCAAAAGTTGGGTTTGATTTTTGCGATTTAAAATAAGTAATGACCTGATAATCGGTTAATAATATTGTAACTGAAGTTGATTATAAGTAGAAACAGGGGAGACAAGAGTTATAAATTCAAAAACTTCTTTGTGATTGTGATGAAATCAATTTGTGTAGCCGAATGGGAGGTTCAAAGATGAGAAATTATCATTTTCTCTTGGAGACTTGTTTGGATGGTTTAATCGGTGATAGTATCTGATGACGATTTATGTCTTGAACATGTACAAAAACATTTGGGAATAAGGAGCATGTGATTTCTCTTAAACTGGAGTTATGCTCAAAACGCTAGTTAAGGAAGTTGCTAAAGAGCCAGGAGCTTGAAGATGAAAAGAAATCACACCCCTTCTTCAATCGAGCACCAAACCCCACCTATTTTTGCCCCTTGTTTAATCGATTTCAGGTTGGTTCTTCAAAAGGAATTGATTTCAGTTATGTATGATAATCGATAAACAGCAGCTGGAGAAGACGATGAACAGTAGAAGGGGTTCAGAGTTTGCTCTAATTCATATTTTAGAGAGTAGATAGGTGAATGAGATGGTGATGAACAATCAGTGGAAGAAAGAAGAAGAAGGAGGTCTAGGGAAGAGAAGAAGAAGAAGATCGAAGAGAGGAAGGCTGGGAAGAAAGGAACGATGGATGGGGAATGTAATAAGTTGTAAGATGTAAAAATCAGGTATAGGGAAAAAGTGAACCAATTTTCCAGTTTGATAGGGTATTAACGCACCAAAAAATGGACATGGAGCATAACCGAACGGTTTATGTAAAATTGAGGGCTTTTATATCAATAACCCATGTTGAAATCCATTTAACATTGCTTCCTCCATCTTATCTATAAAAGATAGGATCCACTAAATGGTATATAAATAAAATATGTTTCCTTTAGTGGGAACAAATAGTTATTAAGCTAAAGGAGGAAGCGAATGAAAGCGAGAATGATAGTGTTTGGTATGATTTAATCAAGGCACGAATGGAATGGTTCCTATTTACATAATTATGTAAAGGAAGCATTGCATGTTGATAGGACTAATCCATCATGATATTCATGTAGTTGATTATTTAACATCAATGATGTCATTAATCAAACATTTTCCATTATATTCTTAAATAGTATAGCCTAATTTAGTGATTTAACATGTTTTTTTATGAGTAATTCAAAAACATGTTTATTTTCCTACCATGTCACATATTCTTTTTCATGAAGTTTTGCATTTATTTGAGTTTATGGATATTTGTACGATTTTAATTTAGGTTCTTTTTTGGAATATTTAGGAGTTACTTGATTAGTAAAGTAAAATTTATGCTCAAGAAGAGATAACAAGAATAACCACTATATCTAAATGTAGAAACTCATGTCACCATGTAGAATCATAAAAGGAAACAATATGAAAAATGTATATGATAATAGTTATGATGGGACAGGCACAAAAGTCCTTGTATTTCAAGTGTGTGCAAGGCTATAAAAATCTACTTCTTTCAAAATATGATTGGCAACATTAGCAAAGAAGTTAATAAAGACTCAATAAGCCATGATCAAAGCATACTAAATTCACCAGGTAATCTTTCTTCTTTCCCCCTTCTTCCTTGATCATATATAAATGTTATTTATGTATCTCTTAGTAAAAACTGAAAAAATTCGTATTTCCATGACTTTCGTTCTCCTATCCCTTCTATACAAACAAACAAAGCATACATGAGACATAAGACATGTGCTTTTAGGCTGGGAGTTGATGCTGATGTAGTGTACAATGTGTGAATATATGTTGATATTAATATACATTTTGTTGATGTTACGTTTTGTTAGTTTTGTTGACGTTAGAAGTAAGGTCTATCAATTGTTTATTAATTAATTATTTAGTTTCTTAGTATATCAAATACAAGCTAAAAAGATTAAAAAAATTAAATAAAATAAAAACTATAATACGATAAACATACATAAATGGAGATGATATGTGTGTTAGTGCATTGAAAATAAGGAAAATTATTTACTTACAAGAATTATCTCATAGAATGTAAAACCTTCAAGTAAATAGCTCTTAAAATCACACATCATCATATTAATAATATATTTGTTTACATAAAATCATCACATAATACTTTTTCAAGAATCCTATAATTTTATTTTAAGAAACAACGATATCCATCAAATTTTAGCAACATTATAAACTCAAAAAAAAAAAGAACACATCATCATCATCATCATGTATCATCATATCATCAATACTCACCCTCATCCTCATCACCGTCGCCGGACTCCGCCCCAACCTCCTCATAATCCTTCTCCAACGCCGCCAAATCCTCCCTGGCTTCAGAAAACTCACCTTCCTCCATCCCTTCACCAACATACCAATGAACAAACGCCCTCTTCGAATACATAAGATCAAACTTATGATCAATCCTCGAAAACACCTCCGCCACACTCGTCGAATTCGAAATCATACAAACCGCCCGTTTCACCTCCGCCAGATCCCCTCCCGGAACCACCGTTGGCGGCTGGTAGTTTATCCCACACTTAAACCCCGTCGGACACCAGTCCACAAACTGAATCGTCCGTTTCGTTTTAATCGTCGCCACCGCCGCATTCACATCCTTCGGAACGACATCGCCTCTGTACATCAAACAACACGCCATGTATTTCCCATGCCGGGGGTCGCACTTCGCCATCATCGACGACGGCTCAAACGCCGTGTTTGTGATCTCCGCCACGGATAATTGTTCGTGGTAGGCTTTCTCGGCGGATATGACGGGAGCGTAGGAGGAGAGCATGAAGTGGATTCGAGGGTATGGGACGAGATTTGTTTGGAATTCGGTAACGTCGACGTTTAAAGCTCCGTCGAATCGGAGAGAAGCAGTTAAGGAGGAGATTACCTGAGAAATTAACCGGTTGAGATTGGTGTACGTCGGGCGTTCGATGTCGAGAGATTTTCTGCAGATGTCGTAGATGGCTTCGTTGTCGAGGAGTACGGCGACGTCGGTGTGTTCGAGAAGAGAGTGGGTGGAGAGGACGCTGTTGTACGGCTCAACGACGGAGGTGGAAACTTGTGGCGATGGATACACCGTGAACCCAAGCTTTGACTTTTTACCATAGTCAACGGAGAGACGTTCGAGAAGAAGCGAGCCGAGACCGGAGCCAGTTCCGCCGCCGACGGCGTTGAACACCAGGAAGCCTTGAAGACCGGTGCAATTGTCGGCGAGTTTTCGGATGCGATCTAAGCACAAGTCTACGATCTCTTTTCCGATGGTGTAGTGGCCGCGGGCGAAGTTGTTTGCGGCGTCTTCTTTGCCGCTGATGAGTTGCTCCGGGTGAAAAAGTTGACGGTATGTTCCGGTCCTGACTTCGTCGATGACGGTGGGTTCGAGATCTACAAAAATGGCGCGGGGGACATGTTTTCCGGCGCCTGTTTCACTGAAAAAGGTGTTGAATGCATCGTCACCTCCTCCAACAGTTTTGTCACTTGGCATCTGGCCATCAGGCTGAAAAAAATATAGCAATTTAATGAAAATTTTCAACTACAAAAGAAATTTGTGGATATAGAAGTACGCGTATTCTTCCATATAGCAATTGAAATCAAATTACAACCAATCACTTTAGCATGAAGTAATCGAAATAATTTCCGGCAATAAATCATCAGAATAACGCATATAAGACAATAAATTCAGTCTAAAATAAGAGTTTCATGGAAAAACATGAACTGATCACGCGATCATCATGAATCTTAGAACTATCCTTGATTTAATATCAGCATTATAAAATGCGATCCATAGAAACCGTAAGTTGTTGATCAAGTAACAGAGGAAAAACAAGCAATCAAGTATATGAAAAAGTATCGAATAGATCAGAGTAAGCATTCTAAGTTCTAACACAAGTGATATTTACGAAGGAAATAAATCCGAACGGATCAACCAGTAAATGCATAACAAATCGCGTTTCTAAACTCTAGATCAAACAAACTAGATTGTAAAACGGAAATTAATATAAGAAATTAAGCAAATGGTTACCTTGATTCCATGTTCGAGGCAGTAAAGCTCCCAACAGGAGTTTCCGACCTGAATACCAGCCTGTCCAATGTGAACTGAGATGCACTCCCTCATTTTCGCCAAAAATTGAAACAGAAAGTGATCGAAATCGTAGATTTAGGGATTTTGAAAGTCAGAAGAGAGAAATTTGAAGGGCGTTTATTAAGACGCCTCTCCAATTGATTTGAATTGTGACACTTGAATTGTGAAAAATGGGGATTTTATAGGCGGCTCAGCTGCATAGAGTGCCAGCTAAGAACATTGTAGGGAACAGGATTTACCCTCCAAATTTAACCGTTGAACTTTAGTTAGAAGACAATTCTTTATTTGTTAATTGTTATTCTTATTGTTATTATTACTTTTTTTTTTTATTATTCATAACTCATAGTTTTATATCTAGTGTTGCATTAAAATATCAATCGGAGTATTGAAAAATTTTGTATAAATAGTCAACGAATATTTTGCATAAACTCTTTTAACAATTTGATAGTTTTTCATGGGATATAGAAATGACAACCATATTTTGAAATTAGGTCAATTGTCGATTTTATTGAATGGCCCTACATTTGTTGAGTGAATGCTTTCCACAACCGAATATTTCAAGGTCGCCTTAACAAAATGAGTTTTGAAATTTGTAGAAGTGTTTCAAAACTTTTTTTTCTTGTGTTTTTTCTTAATTGTTTTAGTATGTGAAAACTATATAATAGTTAAAAACATGTTACATTAGATACCGATGAATTTTGAAGTTTAAAAACATGTTTTAAGCTCGAGAACAAGTGTGAAACTAAGATGGTGTTCAAAACTTTGTTATTCAAGTTGTTGTTTAGTTCTTTTGTTGTTGTAAAACCTAACATTAGGTGTTAAAGGATTTTATAATTATATTGACTATGATTAATTTAAAATTAATATGAAATGACTTACTATAGGTGTTTTGCTAATTTAAAAATTAACATGAAAGGTTTTAATGCAGGTGTTTTGCAAACTTAAGGATGTAAACGACCTTTCAAGATTATAATACGATGTATGTAGCATTCCACTTGACCCCTTTTCTTTGATTTGAATCTAAAATTTTAAACATTTGGGATTAGGGTTCAAAAGGTTACTAAAAACCATTAATATCAAGAAATTTTTGGCTTAGGTAAGAATTTCATATGGTCTAAGTTGTGGGACTAGCTATGTGCAAGTGTAAATGTGAGAAAGAGACATTAAAAATCTTAAGATTTAGTTTTTCATTACTCTCAACGAAGGTGAATATGGTATGGGCAACGAGATATGCCATAAACCTTTTAGAGCATGATATAAATTTTCCTTACATATGCCATAAACCTCTTAGAGCATATGGTATGGGCAACGAGAAGTGGTATTTTTGCTGATGTGGCATCTCATAACATGGTCATAACATCATGAACACCATTTCCCCATGGTGTTATGACATATCTTGTTGGCGTTATGACATATTGAAATGGAAACTTTGATTGGTTGCACATTTCTTCTCTCTCTATTTTTCTCCTTTTAACCTTCTCATAAAATGATCATAACACCATGAACACCATTTCCCCATCGGTGTTATAAGTTCTTATAACACCACCTCAACGGGTCCATACTTAATGCTCTTACACTTTGTTCAAAGATAAATATTTATTTATTTTTATTAGATGATGACAACTCATGTGAAAGATTAATCTCAAAAATACTTTTATCCTAGTTTCCATTGAACCAATAAGTATACATCTTTTTCCGAATCTTTATAATAATGGATTTATGGAATTTTATATATTGGGGATCTTATATTCTAGGTCCGCTATTTACTACACAAGTAATTTGAATCAACATTCCTATTCGCGCTTAATCATTACAATCGAGTAAATGGTTTGAATGTTGGCTTGGCATGAAGCTTATCATTGCTTAATCATTCATATTAAGATGTTTCCTTGTCTTTTCCATGATTTAACAGCTATTGCAGATCAAGTCTTCTTGGTTTGATGACAACTTAGGTGATTATAATCACAAATATCTTGTAGTTCATCATTTCTCATATACTACTTAAGGTTGCTTATCGACTTTATCGGCTGGAGCACCCCTTTCATCACTAGGATATAGGATAGAAGCAAACAACATATGAAATAGCGACAAATATTTCCATACTTTGAAACTTGCCTAGTTTTGTAAAACATTTTACAATGTTATATCAAAATATAGATATATTGTCATATATATATATATATATATATATATATATATATATATATATATATATATATATATATGGATCTTTTATTCAAACCATTTTAAAAAGTATAAAAACTAATTGGGAGTTGTGTTAGTCGGGAGCAGTCTGTTTTTATTATTGAAAGGAATATTCTTGATGGTCTGTTTATTTTGAATGAAGTTATGGAATGGTATCGTAAGCATAAATGTAGCGTCCTAAACCAGGTATGACTTGAAACCCTCAAAAAATTTACATTTTTGCATAATTGGTCCTTTAAGTATTTTAGGCATACTTAAGTGTACGCTTAATGTACTATGCATGAATGGTCGTGGAGGAGCTGGACGTATGATTGGCGTACCAGAAGTACGTTGGACGTACGTGCCGAGGGTGCAAACCCTAATTTGAGGACTTTTGACCTATTTAAACACCCCTAACTTACTTGAGCCTCATCCCCATCAACTCTCTTTACCTTCAAACGTTCCTGGATACCCTAATAGCCTTTGTGAGTGCATGTTGAGCATTGTAAGTAAAATTGTGGTCCTTTTATTGTTCATCCAAGAAGAAGAAGTGGTCAAGGAAGCTTAGAGTATCTTTTGGCTTCAAGAATCTTCACATAGACGACCTTGAGGAGTTCCTGGAGGTAAAAAGCTTGGATCTTTCCACTTAAATCTCAAGATCTAGCTAGGGTTTTCTCGTGTTGTCCCTTTGGTGGATTTTGGACATCTATTTGTGAGTTAAACAACACCAAAAGATGGGAATGACAGATCCGAGGTCCCGTAGTCCTTTAGTACCATAAAAATGGAGTCTTGGTGGGAGCCTTGACTTCATGCATGGGTTAAGAACCTTGAAAAGGTATTAATGGGAGTGTTGGGTGCATATGAGGCATGCAAAGGCATAAAGTTGCCAACTTTATGCCTTAGGACGTTTTAACAAGCCTAGATCTGACTTTTGGACGTAAAGGAATTAAGTATTAAGCACTTAATGGAGAAAGTGCTTAATCTGGTAGTACCCTAGGCGTAACCTAGTGTATGCGGCGCGTAAATCCCAAACCCTAATACGTTGCGCGTACCAGGATGGTACGCTAAGCGTACGCATCACTGATAGGCCGAATCTGTTTTGGGCCTTTGAGCTTTTGGGCCTCATTTTGGTTATTGGACTTGGTTGCATTATGTGAATTATGGTCCATTTCATCTGTTATGGGCCATGGATTTATTGGTTGGGCCTTATTGGGCCAAGAGGTCTATTATTGATTTTGTACATAGACTTTGGGCCCATTAGCAAAGAAAGGGTATTTGGGCCTTATGGGATTATTTGGGAGTTGGGATTTCCTTTGATTAAGTAAAGCCCTAACATAGATTATTATTACTGTTCAACACAGGAGGTTACAGATTGTTAGGAGAGCAGCTTTTGCATTCAGCAGAAAAAGGTGAGTCTTCTCACCATACTAATGGGTCTAAGGCACCAAGGCCGGTCCATTCTACAATATGTGGATTGTCGATTGATTATGTGTTATGATAAGTATGATTTTTGTATGGAAGACCCCTGGGGGTTCTCGTGGCAAATGGTACAAGACCTTGGAGGGTTTCCAAGGCATCCTAGTATATTTGCATGATTAGCTTCTATATTATTTGCTTGGTAGGAAGACCATGTGGGGGTTCCCATGGCAGGAAGACCATGTGAGGGTTCCCATGGCGAATGGTAAGACTACATGGGGGTTCCAGTGGCACTAGGTGTAAGACCCGGGAGGGTTTCCAAGGCTTCCTTATATGTTGTATGCATGGCTTATGTAATTTGTATATCTGTTTAGCTAGTGCGTTATGTGATATGTGATTGTGTGTGGTTATGCTCTGGGTAACTCAATAAACTTTCAAGCTTATCGTTTGTGGACTTGTTTCAGGTACATCTGAGCCCAAGGGCAAGGCAAGGCATGATGGCGCGGCATGCACTCTATCTCTCTTTCACTGATATGTTTTGGGGATGCTCTGATGATTTAAATAAAGTTGTAATGAATGTTGATTTGAAAACAATTATGTTGGGATTTCATAATTTATGTAATGTGTTTTATTAATTTAAAAATGAAGAATTTATTTGTAAAATTTGGGTCGTTACAATAAACAAAGTCTTCTTGTCTTCAAAGTTGATTTTGAGAAAGCTTATGATTCCTTATGATGGGACTTTATGGATTTTGGTTATGGATAAATTAGGCTATGGTTTCTATTCTTGTTAATGGTTCCCTTACGGATGAGTTTGAGATATGTCGGGGTCTTAGACAGGGTGACCCATTGTCACTTTCTTTTATTTATCCTAACTATGGAGGGTCTTCATGATGTTATATGTAAGGCTGAGCGTATTGTTTTGTTCAAATGAGCGGTGTTAGGGCATTATAGTGTGGTGTTGTCTCATCTTTTGTCCATTGACGATGTTACTTTCTTGGCTGATAGGTCTTAAATAAATGATAGTAATTTGGTGTGTCTTCTCAGATGTTTTTTCTTAGTCTCGGGCCTTAAAATTAATGTCCATAAAAGTAAGATTTTTGGTGTGGGTGTGTTTGAGGTGGTAGTTAATGAGATGGTTGCACTTTTAGGTTGTACAGTTTCTCCTTTGACGTTTTCTTATCTTGGTGTTGCAGTTGGGAGTAATATGGATCTGTGTGAAAATTGGAAAGGAGTTGTAGATAAGTTTATTTATAAACTCTCTAATTGGAAAGCTCATACTTTGTCTGTTGGTGGCCGACTTTCATTGATTAAAGCAGGGCTTGGAAATCTGCCTCTAATCGTATATGTCTCTCTATAAAATCTCCGTTGTTATGCACAAACATTTGGAATCGTTACGTAACAAGTTTTTTATGGGAGGTGATATATAGGAGCATAAGATGACTTGGATTAAATGGAACAACTGTTTGGCAAGTAAGAGTTTGGGTGGTATGGGATTGGTAGTGGTTTTGCATTAAATAGATATTTGTTGTTCAAATGGGTTTGGCGTTTTCGATCAAAACCAGATGATTTGTGGGTGAAAGTATTTCAGATGATTTATGGCTTAGATGGGTGTGTTGGTGCTGATCGTTTACCGAAATCTACTTGTAATCCTTGGATTGCTTTCTCAATTCAGTTAAGCATTTAGAGCAAAAGGGTATGAATATTTTGTTAGCTTGTACTCGTAGGTTTGGGGATGAGATGTACATTTATTTTTGGGATGATATTTCGTGTGGAGAGAACTCTCTCAAATATCAATTCCACCGAGTGTATGCATTGAATGAAGGAAAAAAATTGTAATGTCTATGATCGTATTCATATTCTTGATTGGTTTTCGGTTTTGAGAAAAAGACTGAGGGGTATGGAGGAGATTGCGCAATATTCGACTTTGTGTAGATGCATTAGTATGGTGACTTTGACTGATCATAGGGATCGATGGATGTGGTATTTGAATAGTAATGATGGATTCACAGTTGCTTCTATGCGGTCTTTCATTGATGCTAATACTTTGATTGTGGATGTTAATTCGACTAGACGGAATGGTGTGGTTCCCATTAAAGTCAATATTTTTTGTGGAAACAAGGGTTGAATAAGCTCCTTACCCGAGTCAATTTGGATTAAAGAGGTATTGATATTGGGTCTTTTCTTTGTCCCATTTGTAGTAATGATATGAAGACTATTAATCATCTTTTCTTCACGTGCGAAATGACGATTGGCTTATGGAATTGTTTGGCTACTTGGTGGGAGTTAGATCTTCCGTTCTTTTGTAATTTGGGGGATTGGACGTGTTGGTTGGCTGATTATCATTTTAAGAAGCCTATTAGACTGTGTGTGGATTGTAATGTCCCAAAAATTACTATGTAAAAATTTTATTTTTAAACTAACAGAAACATCATTTATTCATCCCAAAGTCCATTAGAATGTGATAATGTATAAAATAGTTATCGGAGTACAAATCATGTCATAAAATGCAGAATGCTAGTGGATACGATGCGATCATGTCAGGCCCTTCCCTTTCGAGCCAGAAGTACGTGAAAACATAAACATTAAACTATAAGCATAAAGCTTAGTGAGTTTCCCCAAAATATCACACACCAAACATACATAACAAATAGAAACTAAACTGGGTCTATTTCACCCCCTTTGGTATCTTTCAACCGGTACTGGGTCTATTTCATCCCCTTCGGTATCTTTCAACCAGTACTAGCTCTATTTCACCCCTACAACTAAGCATACAATCATATCAGCAAGTATCATAAAGACAACAAGCACATACATGCATATTAACAAGTGTCACAAAGACAACTATCATCCTACAAACGTAAACCAGTGGGTCGGCATGGTGCATTTGACCCACGAGCATAATGAAGAGACTCACCTAATAAATGATGATCAACCACTACTGCTCCTACTGTTGCGAATACAGATGCTATAAACTACCTATACAAACGTACAAAGTGCACCCTTAGCTTTCCTTCTAAAACTAGGGGTTTGACCAAAAGACAACGTAAGTCAAAAGCCAAATTCAACGGTCAAAGTTGTCTCACAACCTCAAACGACAAAACAGACGTGTTTTCTCCAGTCGCCACGTCGTGTCAGCCATGGCCACACTGTAAGCATTGGGTGGTTCAAAAGTGTCTTAATGGGTTAAGTCGAATCCTCCAATCCCAGAAGTTACAAAGTCCATATCTGATCTTTATTATTGTCTAAATGGATAAAGTTTCTAAATTTATCCCTTGAGACTCACCAAGAGGTCTAGATATCAAGTCTTAGGTCCATAAAGCACAACCAGGACATGAGCTTAACCAAGAAGCACTTAATCCCTTAAGTTTCAAACCCATTTGCTCCAGAAGAGCTTATAACACTAAAACCAACGTAAAGATTGATGCTTTTTTGACATGCATGTCCAATACATGTCTTAGATTCAACTTTGGTCAATATGGGGTTTATGGCCAAAAACTTATGCATGGCTCAAACAACCAACCAAACTTTAGATCCAAACCATGAACTACTGCAAATGATCTAGAGATTCATAAAGTTGCAACCTTTATAAAATCTCACCATCCCAACTAATAAGATTATAAAGAAAATAGGACAAAATCCAAGATCTAGCAACTTATTATCAAAAGGTGGAGCCTTGAACACTTACAAGGGTTAAGAATCAAGCTAGGAAGGGAGATAGGAACTTTCTTACTGATCTTTGGCTTACTTCTTGCTTCTTCCTTCAAAATCTCTCAAAAGCACTCAAAAAAGCTTCAATAATATAGGAAAATAAATTAGGGTTTCTCTTGAGTGAAAAAGGGTGGTGAAGGCTAAGGGTGAGCAAACCCTAACCTCCTCATTCCTTTAAATAAGGTGCAATACCCTGAAAAATTAACGTTTGAAACGTTAGTGGCAGACACATCGTGGCGACCCAAAAGAGACCCACAACCACAATATACCTCGCCACGTCGTGGCTATCCTTCCCCACATCGTGACGACTCCCAAAATAAAATTTTATATTAAAAATAAAACATAACTCAAAACCGGATGTTACATAGATGCTCTAGGAGCTACTTTTATATGGGCTATTTGGTCTTTTATAATTTTACAATTTTTTTTTTGGATTACTGGTAGGAAACCAAATTTTTGTGTTAGTTGGATAATATGGTTGCAAAATCCTAAATTAACAATTTCCATTTTGTAACTAGATTTTAATTTCTGTTAAAAAAGAAGACCCAACCATAATCATTAACTTTGGACTCTAAATAATTTTTGAAACAATTTTCGAAACTTGTCAGAAAATGTAATTTCGCAACTAATATTTTACTTCGATAATTTTTGAAACAATTTTCGAAACTGGTCATTTTATTTTTAAAAAATATGATAATATGTTAAATATAATAAATAAAAGTGGTCATTTCAGTGAATTCTTTTATACATTTGGAAAGATACACATTACCTATTTACAATAATTATGCTTATTTGTTAAAACAATCATGGCCTACTTATAATCATTGACAAAAATATTGTGAAAGGAAGATAATATTAAAAAAGAAAGCTATTTTCCATGTTAGGTCCCAAAAATTTCCGACATACTGTAGATATCAGATCGATCAAATTAAAAGTTAAAATTATTAATGATTTCTTTTGTCATATTAGTTTTAATTAGTCAATTTAGTTTTAAATACAATAACAGCTGTGAAGTTTAATAATAATACTAATAATCGTTTTTAGAAAATAATAGCAATAATTGTTAGAAAATCCAAAAATAAAATCGTTTTTAAAATAGATGGTAGATTTGAAAGACGGGGTAGGAAGCCATCAACATAACATGTGATTCATGGGTCCTTTGGTTTGGCTGGCATCAGGTATTATTGTATCGTAAATAATCATGATAACTTTTATTGCAATTTTTCTTAATTTTTTTATTTTAAATATGAGAAAAATATGTTTTACCTGAAAAGGTATAATATCTTCATCATAAGTAAAAGAGTAAATTATTGAAATCGTTCATGTGGTTTGATCAAAATTATACATTTGGTCTCTAACTTTTTTTTTTGCACTCGGATTGTCCCTGTGGTTTGATTTTGTTGCGTTTTTCGTTTTTATGGTTTGGTAAAAATTACATGTTTGGTCCCTAATTTTATGTATGTAGGGACGAAAAATGCAACAAAATCAAACCACAGGGGCGAAAAATGCAACAAAATCAAACCATAAGAACGATCCAAGTAAAAAAAATATTAGGGACCAAACGTGTAATTTTAACCAAACCACATGAATGATTTCAGTAATTTACTCTAAATAAAAACGGATAGGCCGGATATGTATTCATAATTATAGTGATTGGATATACAAAAATACAAATTACGAAGACCAATCACCAACTTATATGTTTTTCTTTTCTTTTGCTCGAATGGCTCTAACTTGTTCAAGCCTTTTTATTGGAAACTTATTTGTAATTTATTATCTTCTATAGCTTATTATTATTTTTGCAACTATATAATATCAACTATTTTTATGTAATTAATGATTATTTATCAACCGTTGATTACTTTTCATATATATATATATATATATATATATATATATATATATATATATATATATATATATATATATATATATATATATATATATATATATATATAAAAGTTACAATTTGTGTGCTATACGGATAATAAAATTAAGTAGCATAAAAAACAGTAATGATGTCACATATGCAAAAAATAAAAACATATTTTTCATTGTTTATAATAACATTCCATTTCTATCTCTTCCTATTAATATACTCTAAAATATTTTATAATTGAGTACATTTCCAAAAATCAAAAGAGCAATATATTTATATTCTCGGTTAATGTCAAAACATTTTCACAGCTCAATTACATTTGATAACAAATTCCGTTACACACTTACACACAGCAAAACATACACACACACACAAACATACATATACCATACACATACACACAACACAACATACAACACATAACACACGACTTACTGTTGGAATCCTAAGTCAATAAGGACTTGGAGACCAAGCAATCTAATTTATGGAACGTTTAGTTTATGGCAAGTTGGTCATAAGTTTCCTAGTTTAATAGAAGTTGGTTTGTTAGTATATATATACCTATCTATAATCGAGTTTATGATTATGAGAACAGATTGTAAAAATATTGGTTTTGAGTGATTTTCCAATTAATCAAAGAGTTATTTTGGTTATTTGTTTTGCATTCTTGTTTTCAAAACTTTAATTGGTATCAGAGCGAGGTGAAAACGGTGCCGGTTTGAGAGTCGGTTTCAAGAATATCGTAGCCTTTCACTGTGGGGCAGACGCAGCAGGAACCGGGTTCGTTTTAAGGGGGTGTGGATTGTTTTTTATTACGAGTTGAAGCATCTCAACAGCAGCCTCGATTTTTCTTGATCTGGCTGGTTTTAAGCTAGAGAGAGACCAACCGGATGCACAAAATAAACGGACGAGAAGACGTCAAAGCGGGTGACTTTGATTCGGTTCATTTTGTGAGTGACGGAAGACGGTAAATGTGGTCGTGACCTAATCTTGTTGTTAAGTGGAAAGTTGCTCTCAGAACAAGCTTGATAAAGAGGTTGGGGTAGTGAAAAGAGATAATAGGATGTTGATCGGGTTGAAGAATTCTCTAGAAGGACTTAGAGATTCGGGGGTGATTGTTGGAATCCTAAGTCAATGAGGACTTGGAGACCAAGCAATCTAATTTATGGAAAGTTTAGTTTATGGCAAGTTGGTCATAAGTTTCCTAGTCTAATAGAAGTTGGTTTGTTAGTATATGTATACCTATCTATAATCGAGTTTATGATTATGAGAACAGATTGTAAAAACATTGGTTTTGAGTGATTTTCCAATTAATCAAAGAGTTATTTTGGTTATTTGTTTTGCATTCTTGTTTTCAAAACTTTACTTACAACTCACAACTACACTTGATATATAATTACATTATTTACTAAACTATATGTGAACTGTTTACCTGCCCTTAGCTAGAAGCCATATGCCCTAATTATAGCCGATGCCCTCTATCCGTTTCATTTGAACTACTTTTAGGCTCTATGTAGACAATAGACGATCGAAGATACGAAATAAGATTTTTATTTATTTACCTATTAAAACAATCTATGTGATTACTCAAGAATGTTTTGTACATCGACCTGTAACTTGAAACTCTATATCTGAACAAACAAACACAAAATGAAGAAACTACACCTTTTCAAAATGAAGAAAGTAGTATAAGTAACAGTGATATATTTAAGTATATAGTCACAATTTGTGTTATATCATATATTTTAACATGTTATAAAATGGTCATTTTATAACCATTTTCACTTAGAAATTTGTCAAAATGGTCAACTTGTTAAAACTTAAAATGTAATAATATTAGCCATTTTTATTTATCTTCCCAAAACTTATGCAAATTTACCATTTATTCTAAAGGGTGGGAAGGAGATTTAGGCTTTGCGTAGATACACTAATATGGTGACTTTGACATGTTATAGGGATGGATGGATATGGTCTTTGAATTTTAATGATGGATTGATGGTTTCATGGTTTCTTTTATACTGTCTTTCATTGATGCTAATACTTTGGGCGTGGATGTTAATTCCATTTAGATAATTGATGCTAATACTTTGGGCGTGGATGTTAATTCCATTAGATGGAATGGTGTGGTTTCTATTAAAGTCAATATTTTTTTGTGGAAACTTGGGTTGAATAAGCTCCCTACTCGAGTCAATTTGGATAGAAGATGTATTGATATTGAGTCTTTGTTTTGTCCGATTTGTAATAATGATATGGAAACTATTAATCATCTTTTTTTCATGTGCGATATGACAATTGATTTAGGAATTATTTGCCTACTTGGTAGGAGTTGGATCTTCTGTTCTATTGTAATTTTGGGGATTCGACGTGTTGGTTAGCTGAGTTATCGTTCTAAGAAACCTATTAGATTGTGTGGATGCTATGGGGGCTACTCTTATGTGAGTTATTTGGTCTTTTCGGAATAAACAACTATTTAATCATAAGAAGCCTTTGAAGATGGTCTTATGAGATTTTATAGTTTCTCAATAGTTTATTTATTTATTTATTTTTTGATTACTGATAGGAAACCAATTTTTTTATAAATTGGATAAATTGGTTGCAAAATCCTCAATTAGCAATTTCCTCTTTGTAATTCTCTAGCTTTTGCTAGTTTTTAATTTTAAAAAAAAAGTTACATACAAAATCAGAAAACTTATCAATTTATTTTCAGAATGTACAAACGTTAATCATAAGAGTGAAACAAAGTATTTTTACCCCTTTCAAAAGACAATAAATATTATTGTAGAAGCCAAATAAAACATGTAGTCATTTCAATGTGGTTTCCATGTTTATCAATAAATGTGCCAACCTTCCTCCGATTAAGGTCTTTGACTCGTGTATATTCACCTTTTGAATTAAAAAAAAGTTCAAATCTAGTGAGAATAAGAAGAAAAGTAAGCAAAAGGCTAAGGGGGTAAGAAAGGGAAGTTTCAAAACCTCATGTCGTTGATCTAAAATCTCCACTACCATTGACATGACAACAAAGCGAACAGCTATGATCAAACTCACTATATTACCCAAAATCACTATATTACGTCGTTTTATATCATATAATACATTCTAATTGGCTGGTGTCCTTATAATTTCACTTCTAATTTGATTTACTTCCAAGATTTTTATAAATTACATATTTATTTTCCTCTTACATAATTTTCATTTTCAATTATAATTAGGGCTGTAAACGAACTGAACGTTCGGTGAACCGTTCGTGAACTGTTCGGCGGGAAGTTCGTTTATGTTCGTTTATTTAATAAATGAACGAACATGAACAAAAATTATCGTTCGTTTAGTTAAATGAACGAACATGAACAATGGTCTCGTTCGTTCATTTATGTTCGTGAACGTTCGTTTATGATGTTCATTTACGTTCGTTTATGTTCGTTCGTTTAAGTTTATTTATATTCATCTATATTCAATTATTTTTTAATATATTGCTATAATATATGTTCGTTTATGTTCATATATGTTCAATTGTGTTTTATTATCTTTGTTTGTTTATGTTTGTTCGTTTATGTTCGTTTAGCATGTTCACGAACATAAATGAACGAACATGAACAAAGTAATTTGTTAAACGAACGAACATGAACAAGAAAATCTCGTTCGTTTATCCGTTCGTGTTCGTTTGTTGTTCGGCTAACTTAAACGAACGAACACGAACAAGACCTTGTTCGTGTTGGTTTGGTTCGTTTACAGCCCTAATTATAATATATATAGCCGAGTAGGTGTTTGGCAAAAAGATGTGATGTAAGAGAAATATAATAATGAAATTTTAAAAATCTTGAAAGTAAATCAAGTTATGGTTGGAGTTTAAGAACATTATAATGAAAATATCAAACAAAACGATTGTGTTATAGTTTGTTTGGTTTCCTAAGTTTATATACTCTTAAGGGTATATTCACTTTTCCATATATATATATATATATATATATATATATATATATATATATATATATATATATATATATATATATTTGAGTAAAGTGAATATACCTAACAACCTTATATAAGCTTATGTACCTAACCACATTATACTATATTTACATTGTAATTGCCTAAGGTTCTTAAACTTCAACCCCATAACTTGATTACTTCCAAAATCTTTGGATTTTCAACAATATCTTTATTTTACATCACATCTTTCTATCGAATACCACCTGATGGGCTTCTGTGACATCCCTAAAATCACGGCCAGAAAAGACCGATTTCATTTATGCTTTTTAAAATAATTTCAGAGTAAATCCTTTTTATTTAAAAGTGTTGCGGAATTTGTTCCCAAAACAAAACATGATAAAATAATATTTATCAAAACATTTCACCAAGAGATGCATTTTCATTATATAATTAAAACTCGGGGTGTCATGTTCCGATACAGGCCATAAAGCATAAACGATAACATTACAAGTCATTCAACAAATATATACATATACAGACTTGTAAACAAAACAACTCGATGATTCATCCATCTTACGCCCTTGCGCCACTTCTTGTAATACAAATAAAATTGAGTGGGTCAGGCTTGGGAGCCTGGTGAGCATATAGGGTTTTTAACCCACAATAAATAAATTATATTTAATTTCACCAACCAATCACTATCCCGATTACCCGTTCCCATTATCCTCACTTTACGTCCCTAAAACAACATCTATCTCAAGGGACTTAATCTAGGATTTTCATCGGGAAGGACATTACTGCTAAGGGGTTTCCTCAACAATAGATATCCTAAAGGCAACCATGAGGGGGATAGAGTACACCGGTGAACATATCGTTCACAACATCTATAGGTTATGAACCTGCTAGCGTTCCACGAGACTGTCTAGAAGGAGTCTGTGGTCGTTATCCATACTCCACTGAATAACTAGGTCAACAACAACAACATCGAGGTCTCTCATCTGTTTATTACACACCAACTATCTACCCATGCTCTACCCAACATATTAGTAGATAAAAATATATATTTTTATACATAGTTTAAAACCTGTATAGCATTTTCATTCAATACATATTTCACATAACAGATGAGGCATACCCACGTAACACGTATTTCATAGAAAACAAATCAGATCTATGAGATTGAAGAGAATGAAAATACATTCACGCACATAACAACAAAATTATACACATAACACGTATTTTGTATAAAATACTTCATAATCATGTGTTAGAAGAAAATAACTACACACTCACTTGATCAGAAGATGATCGGACAGCACTACGGCTTGTAGAAGTAGTAATCCTCAGCAGATTTGGAAGATCTCTACAAATATCGAACTTCTCGCGGGCAAAGCTTCGGCTCGGAAACCGCACTTCTCGGGATCTCGGGACTTGCTTCGGGACTCGGGAATATTACCGGGGCTTCGGGGTGGCTTCGGGGGTTAAAATGCAGAGCTTCGGCACGAAATAGAGGAGAAATGAGCAAATAAGCCCGGACCCCTCGCATCCTATTTATAGGAGGCCGAGGCCTCGCAGTACGCGGGGCGTACTGCTCCGAAATCATCACTGCATGCGTCATCTGAAGTCCTCGAGTGCGAGTGTCGACATTCTTCGCTGTACGCGGGGCGTACCTCGGATGAGTCCGGTGACTCGCCTCCGGATAATACCGAGACTTAATAATTAAATTTAATTATTAATTATTTAATAAATTTCGAAAATTCATATCTTCCTCATACGAACTCCGTTTTCGACGTTTTTTATATCCACGCGAAGGTGAGACTACGCTCTACAACTTTCGTTTAGACTCCGCGGCTAATTTTGACTTTATTTTTATTATTTATTTTTAATAGGCCGGGACAGAAAATTTCGTTATAAATTCATAACTTCTTCGTTTGACGTTCGTTCTCGCCTAACTTTTTATCGCTTTAATACTAACAACGAGATCTTCGAATCTTATTTAGATCACTAAGGCTAAATATCGCTCTAACTTAAATTGCACTTTTTACGTCATTCAGCGTTGTCGGTTCTGTCACGAAACTTTGACAGGTCATAACTTCTTTGTTATAACTCGGATTTCGGCATTCTTTATATCATCGGAAACCTTGTTTCAACTACTACAAGATTATCTAAAGATATTAAGTTTATTTTATACTTCAATTTTGACGCTTATTTTTATTTTTAATTAATCAAACCACATAATTAAGCAATTAAAAACAAAACACATAATACTCAAATAATACACTTCTATTATTTCAATACGAGTTACAAAGGTTAAGCTAGACTATTATATCATCATTAATGACAGACCCAGAAACACAGACGTTACAGCTTCATATCCTACCGCTACAAATGAAAGGATGTAGGAGATATATAATGATGAATTTCCAAATTTTTTTAAAGTAAATCAAGTTTAGGGGTGAACTTTAAGAACATTGGATGATTACAATGAAAATTTAATGCAAAATGACGTAGTTTGATGAAGTTAGGTACCTAAGCTTATATAAGGTTGTTAGGTATATTCACTTTCTATATATATATATATATATATATATATATATATATATATATATATATATACATATATATATATATATATATAGGAGTAGGATCAAATGAGAACACCAAAAAGGTTGAGAACGCGAGAACAAAGTATATTTATTTGTGATTCCATGTATTCATTTGTGGAGAAATGATAGATTTTTATGCCTATAATTTCAAGTGAAGAGAAAAAGCATATTCATGTTGATTGTGCATAAAAATTTATTATTTCTCCATAAATGAATACATGGAATCACAAATTAATATACCTGTTCTCGCGTTCTCAACCTTTTAGGTGTTCTCATTTGATCCTTTCTATATATATATACTAGCAGTGTACCCGCGCAAAGCGGCGGGGCGTGTAAATTCTTTTGGTGATATGTTTTCTCTACAAAAATGTTATTTTACAAAAGAAAGTACACGTCGAAGACAAAATAATCAAACTATGGTGTTATTTGGGAGATGAAGTCATTTTTTGTTCCTGGACGGTGGGCTTTATAGCAGAGGAGGGAACAAAGAGGTATATGCGATTGGAGGGATATTTGAATCAACATGCTAAATTTAAGGATATCTAAAAGGGTTCAAAATTTGAATGAATCCGGGATTTGAGGGAACCATATCAAATTGTTGAGAAATATAAGGAGATTTGATGATAAATATTTGAATTCAAAATGTGGTTAAAATTTAATATTATTTTATTAATGGTTACTTGTACTATCAGCTTCATCATTTGGACGTCTTAAAAAAATAATATTATTATAATCAATCTATTTTTAGAAATAGTTAGATTTCTTTTATAAGATAGTAAAGATATATATATATATATATATATATATATATATATATATATATATATATATATATATATATATATATATATATATATATATTTAGTAGTAAGTCAAAAAGAAAATAAAAACACCACATTCACGAATGAAAAGTTAACAAATTAACAAAACCAATAATAAAACTTAAAACTGATAAAAGATATAATGTGGTAAAACCATATGTGTTAAAAGTTCCACAACTGAATTGAAAACACGGGAATTAAAAAAGTTTTCAAGAAAATCTTTTTCTAATACTCTCATCAATATCTAGCTCTAATCCTATCAGCTTCATACATTTGTGGTTCAACATCAAAGTCGGTTAAAACAGTAGAAACCAATAAATTACCTGCAAAAACATGAAACATGTGGCATAAAATTTAATAATATGTATTTACAATTTGGAATATGTTGATATTAATATAAATTATATACTGATCATATTTTTTAACTGACCCAAATTGTTGTGGACCAGCTTCATGCAAGAAACATAGAGTATGGATTTGTTGTATGTTGCAACAATAACCTTAATCATAAGGTTTGCTGGTACGTTATACAACAATAACTTTGTTACGTTCCCCCTATTAAAAGGTAATGCTGTTTAAACTCTTATAATGAATGATAATAAATTTAATAAAAAAACTATGTTGTTTTAAGTGTTTTTTGAATACATATATACTTACGTCTCATCTTGGAGAATTAACTCAAATGATCGCAGCTGTCTGATTCGATTGCCCCATACTATTCTTCCAACCACATCTAAAAAACATATTTTCTTGTTAAATTTATAGTAGATGATATAAAAATGATTAAAAAAAAGATATAAATATACCAACAAGCCTTCTTTTATTTGTATGATCTTGTGCAACAGTTGTGACAGTAGACATAATTGGATAAAGTGGATATCCACTGGCAAAATCGCTTGCTAACCGAGTAAAAGTTGTGGCATGGTTTATCATTATTGCCTTATCACTGGTGCAGATTTTGTACTGTTGGTACATTGGATTGTCCAAATAGTATTCATTAACTTGGAAATGTTGCACAGAGAATACATTTCCTTTCAGATTCATGTTTCGATATCCGGGCACTAAATGGCGAGGTATGATTGCTAATATTTTTTCTCTCTGGTGTAAATAACAAAATGGTAATGGTATTATTTACAAAATTAAACTTTTAATAGAAGTTGAATATTTTAATTGGAAAAAAACCTTACCTGGCGATCTATCATCCACAAGAGCATCCTGTTGTTTTCCATGTCCTCCCAAACATACAATACTCTAACACTTGTAATGTTCCACCATTCATATATTTGCCCCAAAGCAGAAAATTCATTAACAGTAGTATGATAAATATCCATTTCAACTGAAAAACACTTCAGTTAATAATTGCTATACTTGATGGTTTTTCTAATACATATTGCTTGTACTATGAAATAAAGTAAAAGTTCAATACCTGTTTGATTCTGATATAGCATATAGAACATATGGTTTTATGAAATCAATGGAACAAATGGTTTGATGGTAAAGTATGGAAGCGAGATTCGTAATCTTAAATATGTATATATGTACAGATTACAAAACATGTTTGTTATTAATGGATGAGATAGATTTAATGTATATCATCAGTTTTTTTTTTTAAATGACAATTTAAAAAATCCTAATCAGTTTGGATAGAATTTGAAGTGCTTATCTGATAAGCACTATGATAATTTCGAAGTTAGTGTTATCTTTTTCTAATTAATAATGATATAAACTGTAAAGATAATTTCGAAATTAATATGTTGACTAACATTGATCCTTAAAATTTGGGATATGAATGGTTTTGAGCGGGAAAATATTGACACCTGGGTAACCCTCTACAATAAATACCTATGTTTGCTTCTCTGAAATTCGATAATGACTTGATTCTTCCACCTGGGAAGAAGGTATGTTCACATATTTTTTGTTTTCTCTTTTGATTTAATTGTTACGTTGTAACTAATACTACTTTTGACATAGAAAAACGGCCATAATGTCGAACTCAAGTAGCATTGTAAATAAGCAGGAATGTGATCAAATCATCCTTTAACTTTGTATGCATGAGAAACATGAGAAAGAAAAGAAAAGGGAATAGGCATTGCTAAATTGGAATTGGGATGAGGTTATTGATATTCTAAGTTCTGAAGATGAAAAGCTGGATGATGAAGCTGTGGAAAAGTCTGACACATTAGATTCAACAAAACCAAAAACTTTGTCACCACCACTGAAGAGACCCCGTGTCAAAGTTCAAAGCCGAAACAGATGTTATAGGCTTCGTGATGAAGAAGATGGTGAATTTCCTGTTGATGTCGGGTAAGATCATTTGTACTTTGTTTTACAAACGATCATGAAAAACTGTTTTTTTTTTTTTTATATATTTCAAGGATCAAGAAACTTATGAATGCCTTAAATTTTATTTTTTTTGTCAGGAGTGGTTTGATTACTGTTGCAGCTGAAAACCAGCCATCTCAGGATGATGAAGATGCAGTTGTTAACACCTAAGTTTTTTTAGTAGATTTATTTGATGTTGGAATTTTTATGGTTATCTTTTTTTTGGATTGTTTCAAATAAGTAACATGTTTTTATGGTGTTGTTTTTCCTTTGCTATTACATTATTATTTTCTGGGGTATAAATGCATGCCTTGTTTTTATGCCTCTTAAAAGGCAACCAATGTCACACATACAATCAAGACTATTTCTCACATAAATAGTTAAACACACTAAAGAATGGTAAATTAGAGAGAAGATGAAGTGGAGAAATACCTTGAAGATCCTGGGTGAAGTCTTCAAATTACTTGTCATATATGTAAGTAGCATGTAAATATGGGTAGAAACATGCAACAAAACCAAACCAAGAGGAAAATCAGTAGAAAGTGAAATCAACAATCTATTCAGGACCTGCATTTTCATTCCAACTTCCAATTTAATAACCATTTTTATGAGAAAAAAAAAACTCTTTTTAACACAAAAAATTGGCTAAAATCTTCCTAATATCTTGAAGATTTACATGTCGAAGATAATATAATCAAACTATGGTGTTATTTGTTACATGATACATCAAATAACTAATAAAAAGAAACCGGTCAAGATGACACAAAATATGACATTGTTTAAGCTGTTCAAACAAAAATAATAGAATTATATAAGAATACACAAAATACGAAAATGTGTGTAAACCCGCGCAAAGCAGCGGGCGGACATTAATTCATTTCGGTTATTCGGTTCTTTGCGGCTTTAACTTTTATTTCGAATTCACATGATTGTTTCGGAGATTTGGATAGATAGTTTTCTGTTGGCGGATGGTAAATAGTTTTTTTTTTTTCAGAATTTTTTTTCTTTCAAAACAAATTGCATATTACACAGAACACGTATTGTTGTGGAATCAAATACTTTATGTTCAACGAATAGTTTCGTTTGGCGAATTGTTTTCGGTGGCAATAAGTTTTCTTTTGATATGCTATTACGAGATAAATATTAAAGATGGTAAGTTAGCTTAAAAAGAAAAATACATTGTATTTTTGAGTTAAATATAATACTACGTTAATTTGCTTACAAATACAAATAAGTTGTTATTATATTTTAAATGTGAAAGTATGTTGCTATTACATGTTAAATGTTAAAGTACCTTGCTATTTTAGTTTAAAAACAAAATAGGTTTTAGTTTTAGGTTAAATAATATTTGCTACTGTTTTAGCTTAAATAATTAAAAAATAATTTAGTTGCTATTTTTAGTCTCATGCAAGGCAAGCAAAAACTGTAGAAGTTTTGAATTGTGTTTTTTTTTTTTTGACGAATAGCTTTTTTTTCGATGTACCTATCTTTGGATAAGGAGGTTTGTAACTGAGAGTTCCTATTTTACGTGTCCTGTTTTATAGTGAAACTTTTCATTTAAATTTTAGTTAATTTTGTTATAATAAGAATGTTTAAATAAATACTCTACTAATTGGCTTTATTATCACAAAGATGCTTGAACCCAATTCCATATAATTCAAACCAAACACGAAAGACAATTTATATACATTTCAATATAAGCACTAAGAAGTTCGCATTTGGTTTTGTGGGTCAAAACAGTTCGCATAAGAAGTTCACGATTTGTTGTTTGAGGTTAATTGATTTTGATTTCGCAAGCTTGGAGTCGGAGATCTGGATTGTGTTCGCATCTATAGAATGCGAGGAGAATTTAATGGTGATATTCAGTTCGCATTTGGTGACACAAGTACGTGGTTGATGATTTTTGGTTGGTTCGCATTTGAAATCAGTGGGTTTCGCATTTGGGTTCGTATCTGGGTTTCTCAAACAACTGAAATGCGAATATGAGACAACTGATTAATTTCTCAGTTAATGCGATGAAATGCGAATGAACTCAAAGACGGATGGATGCAAGATGCGAAGAATTTGAATGAAAATGCGAAGTTTTTAATGTATAAATGCGAATTGGGGAAGAAAGCTAAGAGTTTCGCATTTGGCCCCTGATCTTTTCAAGAAATAATATAAGTGGTCCAACTTCGCAAAATGGGGTCATAAAAAGACAAAAGTGCAGAATTTTCATTTCGCATCCCTGTAGTCTTCGCAAAATGGAAAATTTTACCCAGTTTCGCATTTGGGGTAATTTTTTTTGAGAAATTGGAATATTTTCAAACTTTTTTTCTTAAAAAAAACACATTGTCTTCGTCTAAGAGAGGGAGAAAAACGATTAGGGTTTATAAGGGAAATACTTCATGGCAGTGGGATTTATAGCAGGGTTTATAAGGTGGAGAGAACAAACACACGTCTGCTATGAGATATTTTAATCAGCTGCAAATGCAACATTTAAAGGATATTTGTTGAAGCGTATTAGGATGAAAAGGTTTTAAATTTTGAATGACCATGAAATTAGGATTTTGCTGAGAAATATAAGGAGTCAAAACAAATTTAAAATTTAATATTATTTTATTAATGGTTGTTTGTAATATTAGCTTAATCGTTTGTACGTCTTAAAAAAATAATATTATTATATTCATTCTATTTTAGAAATAGTAAGATTTCTTTTATAAGATAGTAAAGATATATATATATATATATATATATATATATATATATATATATATATATATATATATATATATATATATATATATATATATATATATATATATATATATATATACCATAAATCTTGTTTCCATAGCAAATACATGCCATTAATTGCCACTCTATTTCCTTCCACCAATACGTTAATGAAAGTCAAATAGAAGCAGCAAGTATTACATGTTTCCAAACCAAATACACACACGTTAGGGTTCTTGATATGTGGATCAATAAATGGCATTGGAGAAGGCACCTAAACAAAGATAAAAAAATAAAATGGTGCCAAAGAAGATTAATTAATAGAAAAATGTTCACAGCAAAGAGAAAAATCAGGATTTGTATAATTTCTCTTAATATACTTCTGAAAAAAAAAAAAAAAAACTTATCTTTTAATCAAAAAATTTGAATAATACTTTATCTATCAATTTTAAACACTAAAGTTAAATATGGTTATTGTTTCCTTGTTAAAAAGACCTAAATACAACTTATATTCACCCTAAAAAGGTGAATTCGTATAATTCATTGAGAATATATGGAACCCCATATCAAACAGTTGCTTAGCTTTGTGTAAACTAAAAATGAAACTCCTAAACAAATTGATTGAATCCAAATCAAAATAACATGTAAATTGGCTTGAAAAAATCACAGTAATCTTCTCTACTAATATATGGTTGTAGTTAAATACAAAATCAAAAAGCAACATATTTAAAGAGAGATCCATTTAAATTTTAGAGAAATTAAACATCATTCTATGTTTTTTTGCTATCAATTCTCATATTCATGATAATCGGCGACAAATGTGGTATTTAATGAAACTAATAATATTCAAATACATTAATTTGATATATGTCACTATTAAGGATTGGTAAAATAAAATTATAGAAAGATATTTAATTTCTCGAAATTTTATTTATTAATTTCTCGAAATTTTATTTATTAATTTCTCAAAATTTTATTTCTATCTAGTATGTGAAAAGAAATTAAGATCTGCAGCTGTTTGGTTTACTTCTTCTACTGCATACGATTGCAGAGGTAGTCCGCAGACTTCATGAATTTTTACTTCAGAAAATCAAACAGCACCTAAATCATCAATGAATTTCTTTTGATATTAATCGAGTAGTCCTTAACATTAACAACAATTTCGGTGCCCAATGTTCCACACGTACATTTTACTATTTTAGCGACTTATAATATTGCTTATGCTCGAACTGTGTTCATTATCGATTTGAATAGTTGCTTCATGATCAACTTATTCTTATTGTTGCTGCAAAATTAAATGCTATTAACAGTGATTATTAGCGAATCAAATCAGAACCTTGATTTGGTTATTTAAGATTCAACCATGAAATTGTAATATTGTCGACATAACTCTTTATCAATAAATCAATAAACTGTTCTTCTTAATTACAATTTTTTTTTTTTTTTAATTTTAACTTTGGCATTTTTAGTGTGATCATATTTTAAAACGTTAACTTTAATTCTTATTCTAATCCAAAGTTGTTTTTTAGTTGATTCATCCTTTTATGCTTACGTGGAATTATTGGTTTTTAATGTTTGGATTGTATTTCCTGTGTTTATTATATTATCATTCAATCATATGTGACTAATTGTGGGTTTTGTACATTTTCATTGTGTGTATAGGTGAATGGTATAATTAACCTGGAGGAAGAGGTTTCAAAATAGACTTCTTTTTATGAAAATTTGGGGCATATGAATTTTCTATATAGATTACGCTTTTTTTTTTGTACCTATTTATTGATATAATGGCGATTGTTTTGAGTTTTATTTGTTTAGCGATGGTATTAAATCACTAGATACCTTTTCTTATATCTTTTTATTTTCTTATGCAACTTATCGGTGGTAATCACATTAGAATTTCCTGCATCTTTCCTCTTTTATCATTATTTTCTTTAAAACCTATTAATTAGATTGTGATTTTGGGTTTTCTTCTACAAAAATTAAAACTAAAGAGTAAGGATGAAAATGTGGTTGGTTCATGCCTATGTGGTAAAGTAGGCTTTTGAATGGTTCTGAAATCATAAGTTTACGTGCATGATATTGTTATCCTATTTGTCAATATATTGAGTTGTAAATACTGTTATTTTATATTAATTTGTTTATTATAATATGTAAGTTGCTAATTAATGAAAATAAGTTGTTATTTCTTGCAGTTATTGTACTTCCGTTAATTTGTTTGTTTTACTCTTGTGATTACCATTTCCGGATTCTAAAAAAATTGTTGGCTTTTTCGGGTTTGTATGTAACTTAGCCTGGTGCTAAATATAACCTCTTTGTCAAATATCATATTACAAAATTTGGTCCATAGTGTAGCAAAAGAGTACATAATTGGTCCCTATGGCCAAAATAGATTACAAAATTTGTCTAAGTGGTAGAAAAATATTACAGATTGATCCCTTTGCCAGAAAAAGCTTATGTAATTAGACGTATGGAAGGAAAACATTACAATAATGGTCCCTATGACAGGAAAAATATTAAAATATTTTAATTAGGTAGACTTTTTAGTCAAAATTATCTTCTAGAGAATCTCATATACAAAGTTATATTTCTTGAAGCTCATTTCAACATCCTAGATGAAAGAGGAACAAGAGTATATATGCGAATTTATAGGCTATTGAATTGTTACACCTTAATTTACTTGAAAAGGTTTGTAATATTTTCATCCTACAAAGAAGAGCATACACGATAACACTATAGCTTCATACATATACTCAAGCGTTAAATACAATTTCCTAGATATAACCTATTTAGAAAATAATAAATTAGACCAAGCATTTTTAATTGATGTATTTTAAGTAAAAATTGGGTAAAATATACACACAAAAAAAAAGTATTCTCACCATGGCAATTTTAGATAACAAAAGCACCACTTATACTATTTTGTAAAATTATATGAGTATGAGTGCAGTTTCAATTAAACTAAAAAAACGAACGTCTTCTGTTATAACCAACTTACAATAAAGTTTAAATGAAAAATAGCAAAACAATAATAAGGAATAAGATTTTTAATGAAGGAGAGGACTGAAAAACCCAAACCTACATGCATACCATTGATAGCTTTATATATTTCATACTTTGTATCTTCGGTTGGCATTAGTACATTTCATATACCTCCTTGTATTATGTTTATTTCTATGAATTCATGTTAATACTCTTTCACATTCAATATTCTCTTCGATTGAAATTAGGTTTCCTTAATTTTTTTTTGTAAAGGGTGCCATGATTTTTTGGTCTTTAAATGGATGGATTTTAATTATTTATAGCAACATACTTATATTTTAACCGTTAATAGCATCACACGTATCTTTTTAACCAATAATAGTGATGTACTTATCCTTTTCACCGATAATAACAACATACTTATCTTTTTATCCAGTATAAGAAACTTAATTATCTTTTAGCATAATACTTGTCTATGTTTGATGCTATAAATGAAAGTAGAATCAATTAATCAATCAATTTTTTTTTTTTTTTATCATGTGTCAACTTGGCCACCAGACAGGTATAAGCACTAGTTGATTATGGTTAGGTAAAAAGTTGATCAAGGAGGAACCATGTGAGTTTAAGAAAATCGATTGATGTGAATGTAGGTTTGGGATTGTAGGGAATGATACAACTTGTTAAGAACTATATGATGGCTAGACATATAAAATCTTTAACAAAGCACATAAATATTGGACTGAAACTCTTGTGATAAAACCACAAAGTCAATCATATTCTTCTTTATAATTTTTACAATGGAAGATGATGGTTACAATTTGAAATTGCCAAAAGAAATGGGAATGTAAAGAGATTTGAGAATGAATGAAAAGAATGATATCTAATTAGGGTGCGTTTGTTTCACTTGATTCTTAAGGAATTAAAAGAAATTGGAAACTAACATATGTTGGAGATCATGTTTGGGTTACCAAAGGAATGAAATTAGATTTCCATAATTATCATTTAATTCCCCATTTGAAAGAATTGTAATTCCTCCACCGTGCATCAAGAATGTAAATTCAATTCAATATCTTTATTTAAAACTAGGTGGGGAACCCCCACGTTGCGGGGGTCGGATACGACAGGTCTTTCAGCAAAATGGAAATATGAACAAAATAGCTTTACATTTTAAGAATGACTTTAAAAAAAAAAAAAATCCTATTTTTTACATATTCATTTTCACTATAGAATGTAAAATTGTTTTTTTTTTATATATATTTGTTTTAAAAAAACAAAAACTGCACCTTAAGACGGAGATGAACACAAAATGACCGGGAAACCGAAACTATTCCCAACACGTATCCGCACAAAATATGGGTAATGACATAAAATGACCTAAAGACGGATTTAAACACAAACATATAAACAGAGGACCATTTTTACCAAAAACCACATAAATTTACTATTCCTAAAAAGTGTCCTCCTTTAATATATATATATATATATATATATATATATATATATATATATATATATATATATATATATATATATATATATAAGAATTACACATTATCCTTCGGTTATCTATGAGATAAGTTTAAAAAAATAACTAAATACCATCTACCTACTTTTGCCTTTGTTTTACTTTTTGTTTTTTAATTATTTTTTTTGCCTACTGGATTTTTTTTTTTCTTGTATCCCTCCTTTTACCACTTATATATGTTTTCTTAGAGAAAATGACAAAAGTCTTTAAATTACTTAAAATCAATTACTAGTAACCACTAATTTCACAAAAATAAAGTTGACAAATTGTTTAGTCTTTCACTTCCATCTACATTTCTATTTGATAAACTTGTTTTTTTTAATTTAAATTTTGTTGAATAGTTCAATAAAAAGATGTTTGTAATTAAATAAAACATCTTAATTCATGTTTATTAAAAAAATATAATTAGTTGTAAAATATTATTAAGGGTATTTCTGGCATATTACAAAATTATAATGATTCCGGATTGTATCTTAAAAAAATCGTTTTTGAAATCATTAAACCAAACAGAAAACATATTTCATTCCATGTCAACCAAACGCATTGCAACTTCTAATACATTCAGATTTCAATTCCTTCAGATTCCAATTCTTTTGATAAATTTCATTCCTTCCAAAAACATTCTACGAACCAAACGCTCCCTTACTTTATATATATATATATATATATATATATATATATATATATATATATATATATATATATATGGGTAAAGTGAATATACCTAACAATTTTATATAAGCTTAGGTACCTAACTTCATAATACTACATCGGTTTGTATCATATTTACATTATAATTGCCTAAGGTTCTTAAACTTCAACCCCATAACTTGATTACTTCCAAAATCTTTGGACTTTCAACAATATCTTTCTTTTACATCACGTCTTTCTATCGAATACCACCTATGACCTTCATATCCTACCGCTACAAATGAAAAGATGTAGGAGAAATATAATGATGGATTTCCAAATTTTTTTTAAGTAAATCAAGTTTAGGGATAATTTTTAAGAACCTTGGATGATTGCAATGAAAATTTAATGCAAAATGACATAGTTTGATGAGGTTAGGTACCTAAGCTTATATAAGGTTGTTAGGTATATTCACTTTACTATATATATATATATATATATATATATATATATATATATATATATATATATATATATATATATATATATATATATATATGGTGTCCTAACTCCTAATAAAACGACCCAAAAATTTTCGTTTTTCAATATAATCTAAACCGTAATATAAGTATCATAACATAAAACATACGCGATGTATCCCCAAAACATAATAAAATATTGTGCGGAAGACTGTATCATACAACATCAATCCAAAACATCAAAAGACATCCCCAGGATAAAAGCTATGCTGTGGTGTGTGCGATGCTGTCACCCCGAGCTCTTCCATTTGCTTGCGGAAGTACCTGAAACCAAACTGAAACTGTAAGCACGAAGCTTAGTGAGCTCCCCCAAACTACCACATACCATACAATAACATATAAACACATATTGGGCCTTGCCCACTGCATCGGGCCGAAGCCCGGAAACTGCATCGGACCGAAGTCCGGAACTGACTGGGACCTTGTCCCCTGCATCGGACCGAAGTCCGGAACTGACTGGGACCTTGTCCCCTGCATCGGACCGAAGTCCGGAACTAACTGCATCGGACCGAAGTCCGGAACTGACTGGGACCTTGTCCCCTGCATCGGACGATGTCCGGAACTAACTGCATCGGACCGAAGTCCAGAACTGTCTGACTGAACATGGCATAGCATAACACATCAACTAGCATAACACATGTACGACATGCTACATCGGGCCGTGGCCCGAAACACATAGTACTTAACTCATAAAACATAGCACATAAATCCTGTTCGAACCACGAAGGCATCGAACATACCAACTACTGCATCGGACCTAAATCCGGAAACTACTACTAACTGAACGGGCCGGCATTGTGGCCTTAGACCCGTTCCTACTGGAAGGAAACTCACCTCGTAAGCTGGCTGCTGAGTGTGTGGCTCGGAAAGCTAACGGCGGCTGCTCCTGAATCTCCTCGGCTAAAAGTCCATAAACACACTCAATCAAATACTAAACACTGCGCTTGGGGTAAAATGACTCTTTTACCCTCGGTCAAAGTCAATTATCTTTTGGGCTAACTCGCCGAGTTGGGCCACCCAACTCGCCGAGTCCTACTCTTACTTTTCCCTTTTACTCACTGCTACTCGTCGAGTCTGGCATTGACTCGACGAGTACCCTCTTGATCCAAGAACTCAGACAATCTTCATCCGACTCGCCGAGTCGTATGAACAGACTCGACGAGTTGTTCTTGATCCCAAGAAGATTGCCTTGGACTCGCCGAGTTGATGAACAACTCGCCGAGTCCCTCCATCATTGAGTTCACCCTCAACTCGCTGAGTCCACTCCCTAACTCACCTCGTCCACTTGACACTTGATAAAACTGAAGAACTCGGGACTCGCGACCCAACTCGTCGAGTCGTTCTTCCGACTCGCCGAGTTGCCGCCATGCAACTGATTTTTACTTGATTTTGTTTGAATCCAATGCATACAATTGATAGATCTGAGTCCAATAAGCTGATTTACCACGTAAAGTTTCCAACTTTACGTGCACAACCTCATGAATAAGGGAAATAAGGCTAAAAGATGCATAAAATGGGTAGATATATGGTTATCATGCAATATAACTCCAAAAAGACAGTAGATCTGGGCTCTACAATACCGCAACATTCAGATCCATAGATATACCGACTTAATAAGACGTTCATGCAAGTGTAAGGCTTGGAACAAGCATCAACTAGCTCTTAGGAGAGCTCTAATGGAAGTTTAAAGCATATAACAAGATGGAACTCCGAAAATACCTCAATTAACTCTGATTTGGCCTTGGATCTTTGCACTACAACACTTCTCCTTGCTTCTTCCTTCTTCTCCTTCTTCACACCTTCACAAAATGGCACCAAAACACATATAAGCTCTTCAAGGGAGGTTTAGGGTTCTATAGTTGCGTTTTCAGGGTGAGGGAGGCGAGAATGGGGGTTATAAGGTGGTATAAATAGTGGGCAACCCGGGGATTTAGGGTTTCACCCAGACGGATGGACTCGCCGAGTCCATATTATGGACTCGTCGAGTCGCCGGCTCACGCGTGCCCACAGACACGACCCTACTCGGCGAGTCAGGCCATGAACTCGCCGAGTCCCTCTTGTAAAACTCACTCTAATTACCAATAAATCAACATACCGGGAACGGGTCGTTACACCTAATCAATACTCTAAAACCACTAATAGTTAGAAATTCCTACCTAATTGTGAGATATTATAACCAAGTTATAACTTAGGAGTTTTTGATCAAAATAAGGTTATTGAGAAAAATATTTATCAATCTAATCTAGTATAGCTTGAAAAATATTAACAAAACTAGTATTTTTTTTCTTATATTTTTTAGTTTTACTTACTTTTTTTTTCCTTCTTTAAATATCCATTTATTTACGGCTGCATTAGAATAATATTAGGGGGTATTTGGTTTAGTTTTTCACAACCCAAAAGTTTTTTTTGGAAAAGTTACAAAAAATTAGGATTTTCTCACTTTTACAAAAAATTTATTTTCCTTATATAAAACTCCAAAATTAACTTTTAAATTAATTTTGTCAAACATTTTTTGTTTTTTTATCTTGTCTAAAAAGGATTTTTGAACTGTGAAAAGCCAAACCAAATAGCCTCTTAGAATTCAAATGAGATAATAAATAGAAAAGTTGCATAAAAACGAAAAGTACATGTTTCGGTCAAATGTTACTTTCACAAACGTTGCATTCTAGATGAAAATGTAACACCATACTTCAAAGTTAAAAAAACAAAAAGAATAATGGGCTGGGCTACACACCAAGGCAAACTGTGAGTCGCAATAACACATAGCGTAATTACCGAATACGTTAACTATTCTTTACATTCTCAATTGTGTTTTAGTTTAGATTTAAAAAGATATCATTATAATTGTTTTATTGAAATAAATTAAATGTTTTAGACTAATCACTTCATATATGATCAAGAATAAGTGCCAATTATTCTTTCAAATAGTTTCTTTAGGATCAACAATATATAATTTTTTTGTAACGGCATGAACGATAATCTCATCTACTAAAAAATATCCAAATCCAAACTTAAACATTCTAATTAATATCCTGAAAATTATCATAAGATCTTAAATCACTTGACATTAACTATATTACTAACGCAAAAATCTAAGAACTGATCTATAAAACATTATCATTTGAAACACAACAAACTGCCAGATTTAATAAAAATACACTATGTAGCAACCTCAACTAAAAGCTATAAACTTTGTCGCTAAGAGAACAAAAAACTGCATATTTATAACACAACTATTTTGAAGGTGTCGAAGATTGGCCTTTGAGCAACTCAACAACTCTTCTCATAGATGGTCTATTAATTGGGAAAGCCGAAGTACACTGAAGGGCTACATTCAACACCATCCCAATTTCTTCATAATCATGGCTTGAACAGTTCATCTTAGGATCTATAAGTTGATCCAAGTCTTTCCACCCACCCTCACCACATAGAGCAACCTCGGTTACCCACTTCACTATGTCCTTGTTTTCATCAAAAGACGCGTCATTCGGCCTCCTGCCAGTTACTAGTTCCATTAGCACAACCCCAAAACTGTATACGTCACACTTCTCCGTAACTTTCATCGTGTACGCATATTCTACAATACAAACCAACATTAGAATAAAACTAACTTTCAATATAAGGGCCAATTTGTTATGTAGAGTAACATAGGTTGTAACATAGGTTGTAGTGTCTTTGGCATGCATTATGTTGAGATTATGACAAATGTCAATTAGGAGACTCTTGGATTCTTGTAAGTGTAAAACATCGTATCATTAAAAATATCCCTAAAAAAGTTGTCATGTTCAGTCTAGTCTCATTGGTCATGTGTAACAAACGCAGCCTAATGCTTCGATTAGGCTGCATTTGTTATACAAAATGTGACGACATAATGGTATGGGATTGATCAAGTTTTTTAAACCTATATTCATTGATAGGTTGAGAAGGGTATTTACGTCTTTTTCACAAATGCAAAATGAGGAAGGGGTCATTAGCAAATTGACTGTCATGTTCTGTCCTGTCATTGTCATGTCTTGGTCCCAATTTACATACCAAACATTGACTGTCATGTTCTGTGATGCCGTGTCGTGTCTTATATAATAAACAAGACCTATAAAACAAAAAATTACAAAATGAGGGGCAAAAAAGAAAATCACCTGGTGCGATGTAACCATAGGAACCCGCGATACGAGACATGACTTCATCACTCTCTTTCACTTCAATTTGCAAGCTCTTGGCTAGACCAAAATCCGCAACACATGGTCTCAGCTCCTCATCCAACAAAATATTATTCGACTTAACATCTCGATGCACAATAGAAGGCACACAATCATGGTGCAAATATGCCAACCCTTGTGCGGCTCCAAGGGCAATCTCAAATCGTTTACTCCAATCCAACAAATACCCGCCTTTCGGGTCTACATGTAACATATCACCTAAACTCCCATTCTCCATGTACTCATAAACCAAAGCCCTAAAATCCTCCCCAACACTAGCAAACAAAAGCTTCACGATGTTCTTATGCCTAATCAAACCTAAAGTCTCCATTTCCGACCGGAATTCGGATTCCGTTTCCGGACTTCGGTGAACTCCGTATAGCTTCTTGACCGCCACCGTTTGTCCGGTTTTGAGTGTCACTCTATATACCTTTCCGGAACCACCCATTCCAATGACGTTGCTCTCCGATAATGATGCCAAAACGTCTTGTTCTTTGAACCTGACTCGTTGGAATGATGTGATCTTCCATAAACTCGTATTCCGGCGCAACAACTTGGCCTTGATAAGAAGCCAAAGAAGCGATACGATAAGAAAGAAAGCTAATCCGGATAGAATAGCAACCACGTAATAGCTTGCGGATTTTGTCTTATGGCATCGAGGGAATCTCTTAAGATCTTGACTACATAGTTTAGGGTTACCGATTAAGCTCGAAGCAAAAACTTCGGAATCTAAACCCGTTGGTATTTTTCCTTCAAGATTGTTATCAGAAAGATTCAGGATATTGAGTTTGAGATGACTCAATGAATCCGGGATCTTGCCGGAAATCGAATTTCCAGCAAGATCCAGATAGTTAAGCGAAGGTAAATTCCCGATTTCATTCGGGATTACCCCGCTTAACTTATTGTTTGAAATATTCAAACTCGAAAGATGAGTCCAAGAGCTCACAGCATTTGGGATTTCACCTGTGAACTCGTTTGATTGAAGATTAAGCTTTTCCAACTTCTTCAAATTGGTCAAACATGGCGGCAATCCACCGGAAAATTGATTATTTCTTAAATCCATCTCGACGATCTCCTGTAATCTGCATATCCCCGCCGGTAAATCACCGGAGAAACCATTGCCGGAGATGACTAATCCCTGTATGATTTTGGAATGAGAGATTGAATCCGGAAGTGATCCCCTGAATTTGTTGTTACTAACGTCGATGAAATGAAGTGCAGATGAACTCCAGAAACTCGACGGAATCTCGCCGGATAATTCATTGTTAGATATACGAACATAAAATATAGATTTGCAATCGCCACATGACATAGGGAAGTCACCGGAAAATCTGTTATTAAAACATATGAATTTCTGAAGCTTCTTCTTGGAACAAAGATTCGGAGGCAATGGACCTTGAAGCTGGTTGTCGGAGACATCAAACTCTTCCAAGTCGGAATTTTCACCCAAAGATTCCGGTAACCCACCGGAAAATTTGTTGCGGAAGAGCTTCAACTGGGTAAGCATGGGATTTGAAGAAAGAATCGTCGGGATTTCACCTTCCAGATTGTTGTCATTAACGGCTAGTGACTGGAGATGTAAACCGGCGAGACTGGTTGGTAGTTTACCGGTGAAGTTGTTCAGAGAAGCATCGAACTGTAGAAGAGAAGTTAAGTTCCCAAATACATCCGGTAGCTCACCGGATAATTTATTGTCGTAAAGCCAGAGATATTCGATACTTTTCAGACTTCCGATGCTCTCTGGAATGCCGCCGGTGAGAGAGTTTGTGGAAAGATCGATACTTTTGATGGAGGAAAGATCTCCGATCGAATCGGGTATTTCGCCAGAGAGTTGGGTGTTTGAAATTCTGAAAGTTTCAAGTTTCTTGAGACGCCCGATATTTTCCGGCAACTGACCTGATAAAGATGGATTCTCCGGCGCTAAAAATGTTGTCAACTCCGTGAGATTCGTTAAAGATTCCGGGAGAGGACCAGAAAGTAGATTCGCGGAGAAGTTCATAACTTGAAGCAACAACGATTCACCAATACTCGCCGGAATCTCGCCGGTGAAATTGTTGTATGAAACGTCAATAACAGTCAAGTTGACAAATCCGGGCTGAAACTCCGGTAATTTCCCGACGAAATAATTGCTTGAGAGATTTAAAAACGTAACATGAGAACATAGAGAGAAAGAAGCGGGAGAGATGCTACCATTGAAGCAGTTGTTCCCGATGCTGAGGTAACGGAGTGTCGGAATCCTACAGAAGTCCGCCGGGAAAGGTCCGGCGAGACTGCCATAATCGGAGAAGTCGATTGAAACAATATCAAGTGTGCGATTATTGCAAGTAATGGCAGTCCAGTTACAGGGGGCAACCGAATCGTCCCAGTCGTTGAGAAAGCCATCTGGGTCTTCGAGCTGGGTGTTCTTGACGCGGAGGAGCACGGCGGCGTCTCTGGTGGAGAAAGCAGCAATGGCGAAAGTGAATGACAGAAAGAGGGAAAGAAGATGAAGATTGAAGATATACGCCATTGTTGTGGTTTTAGCTATGGAGACAAGATTAGATTAAACAGAAGATTAAGAAGATGAATAGAGTGGGAATGGAGGGAACAAAAGAGGGTTAGAGTTGGTCATCTGATTTGAGTGTTGCTCATGATCATGTTTGAATCAAGATTGTTTGATTTTATAAATTAATGTCTCTTTTGTAGAATTAGATTCCATAAGGATATGTTGATTTGCTTTGTATAAATGCATGTTAACCTCATAAATGTTTAGTACTTTTATCATATTATATAGTCACTATTATATCTACTAACTTTTGTTTAATAGCTTTTTATTTATCTATAAACCCTTCATATAATTTTTAATTTATTATTGCTTGATACTTTTTTCGAAACTACAAAAACGATAACATGTTATATAATCGAAATATTTTTATTATATTTGATATTTTTAAAATTTTTTGGTATTGACAATTTTGGTAATTTTGATTTTTGACAACTATTTTTAAATTATATAACTTATAAAATATATTTATTTTTATTATTCTATTAAATCAATAACTAATAAAAATATATATACAATTTCTAAAGATTATTAGATATAGAATATAATGTGAGTTAATAGAGTAAATTATAGTCTTGGTCTTTGTAGTTTACATGAAATAATAGTCTTGGTACTACTATTGGAAAAGTAACACCACTGTGTCTTATGGAGAGTTTTGGTAACAAACTTGGTCCGTGAGACCGTTAACCATAGTTAATACCAATATAAAAACACAAAAAAAAAATGCCATAAACTAGATTTGAAATGGAAAAACTACCCTTAATTTGTTCTTGAACCCTAGAAATGCTTCACACCTTCTCCTATAAACCTACTTCCCCTCCCATCCCCATCCTCCCTACCGGTAAAAGTCACACCTCTGGCGAGCGCCACTCCTCAATCTTCATCATCATATTCACATCCTATGAAGGGGCTTTTTCTTTGCTATGGAGTGTTAATCCTCGATACTATCTCAGGAAGAAGATCAATTATGATGAAATCGTTGTTGAAGCAATCACCTTTAGATAACACTAGCTTCCATGTTCGAATCGTTGGTGAAGCAATAAGGGTGAATCGATACGTTCATTCATAACTCTTTCAAATTTTGCTTCTAGATCCATAAACCTGCAAGGTGAAATCACCTCAAATGAATCATAAAACCTTTTTTTAAGAGCCCTAATATTTTCGATACATCTTAAAATGGTTCCAGATAAGACCTGAAAATAGATTTGCAAACCCTTTTGTAATGGATTTTAATTTCAGGATTTTGTTTTTGCTTTAACAATGATGTTTGTGATACGCTTGTTGAGATGGGGAGTCTATAATACAACTCAGGACTCGTGACTTATACAAAATGGTGGAGGCAACAAGGAAAGAAACATGAAAGATGCAACAAAATGATAAGCATAAATTGCATCAGGCTTATGATGTAAAACCATTTATAGAAAACCATCCTAGAGATGATAAAATTCTGTTAGCAGCAACTGGTATGTTTGAAATATGTATTTGTGTTTGAGAGTTATGAGTGGCATGGTGGTTGTGAGGATGGTGGCAACAAGTGTGGTGTTGTAGTGATAGTGATTGGTGATGATGGTAGTGGTTGGAAATGGTGGTAATTGGTAATGTTTGTGATGATGGTGTTGCTGATGGTGGTGAGTGGTGGTGGAAACAATGGCAAATTGGATGTAAGGTCAAGCCTTAGAATTTAATCATGTAAGAACAGACACACTGACTCAATTAGCGCCAACGCCTCACAAAACGCCAACATGAAGTTAAGTCTAGAATGTGATGTCAGTATGATATGTATATCTTATTTAATCTCATGTAATTATAGAATATATGTAGTTAGTTAGCAGATTTGATATCTTAGTGATATCGGATATACTTTATTATTATCGTAGATACGGTATCTTAGTGATATTGGATATACTTTATTTATATTGTAGATTAGATGATATCCCTGGTTTGTAGGGATTCACATAATATTTACTTATCTTTATATATTACAGTTCAGATCATTGGTTGATCATCGAAGCCTAGAGTGCTGTGCTCATTCTCTTGGTTAGAACATTTTCTTAGTGAAAACATGTGTGTTATTCTTCTATGTTCTTTTGTTTATTGTTAACTTATATCGATCAAGGAACCTATAACTGGTATCAGAGCAGGTTAATTATATCAATTAACTATGTCTTCTTCTTCTTCTTCAGAAAAAACCATCAGGGGATACGGTGCAGTAAAGTAGGATCGTTCCCTTTGAAACCAGAAGTACCTGAAAAATGTTAAACCACAAACCATAAGCACAAATCTTAGTGAGTTCCCCAAAATACAATATACCATATAAATCAGTGGGCCCGGCTATGGGGTATATTTCAACCAACATACCGACCCTAGGGTATGTTTCATCCTACTACACATCAGTGGGCCCAACCTAGGGTATGTTTCAACCTAATACACATGAGTGGGCCCATCCCTAGGTATATTTCAACCCAACGTACAATGGTGGGCCTAGTCTTGAGATTTATACCAACCCAAACATACATGAAAGAGTAACAAAAACAACTAACATCCTACATAACACAATATAGTGGGTCAGTATTGGTGCCTTCAACCCATGAGTATAGTGAGAAGTCACCTCAATCCTAATGAATTCGGGTTTTCAGCTAAATTAAAAATTGAAAATTAAAAATCAAATCTACTAATGAATTCGGGTTTTCAGCTAAATTGAATATTGATTTACTAATGAATTAAAACAATAAATCATATCTTATATTAAGCACATCAGTTGCATAGCCACGTATACTTTAAGTGGGTCTTAGGATCTACCTAAGGTTTAATATTTTATAGAAATTATTTCAAAACTTATACTAGAACCTACATTGTGGCATTAAAAAATATAAAAAACCTATCTAATTATGTATGAAGAACCACATAATTTTTTGTTCTAGATTCATCACTGAAACATACATACTCAAACTTATGTTGTAAAGACAAATGAGCATGATCTTGTGTTGCTCATTTAATATGTGAAACTATAGTTTATGTGTTACTCATTTTATTTGTGTAATATTATGATTCACATTACAAGACACTAACAACTTTATACGAAAAGTAGTAACAACTTATCCTTATTATATATTAAAGTAATTGAGTCTAATCTTAAATTTTCTAAAACGTTTTAGAAAGAATAATATTATTTAATTTTTTCAATAAAACGCAACGCGTGATTTCACAAATATGTGTGAAATAACTAGAGCCTATAAAATATTTTGGAACAATACTAAATTACAGTACATTCTTATAAGAATCCATGTCAAAAAAATCCATATTGATGCAATGTTACTAAATTTTTAATTATTCCATGATTTTTTCTCAAAACTAATATAGCTTAACGGTATCCGGTATTGTTCTCTCTCCTTGAGGTTGATTGAGGTTAAAGTCTTCGTGAGCATAGATAGATTTAAGGTGTAGCTTAAAAGTATATTAGATTTGTCGTTTCAATATATATATATATATATATATATATATATATATATATATATATATATATATATATATATATATTAAAAACCCCTAAAAATCATAAAAATACATTAAAAAAAATACTTAGAGATCAAAAAACTTTTTTTTTGATTTTACACATCAAAAAATCACATGTTTTTTTAACAATTTCACTAAAAAAAGCGATTTTTTTTTTGGTTTTTTTTCAAAAAATTTCACCGAATTTGTTAAAAAAGTTGCGAATTTTGTATATATAAAGTCAAAAAAAAAAAAAATTGTAATCTCTAAGTATTTTTTATGCATTTTTATGATTTTTAGGGTTTTTTGTTTATATATATATATATATATATATATATATATATATATATATATATATATATATATATATATATATATATATATATATATATATATATATATATATATATATATATATATATATATATATATAGGGTTAGGTTCATTTGAGACCAGTCTAATTTTCTAAGACTATGATACCACTTTTTTCTAATGGAATATTCTAATATTCTGTTATTTAAAAAAGTATAATATATGTAATATTCTGATATTCTAAAACAATTTTTTTAACACATTTTACATTTAAATATTCTAAAAGCATATAATGTTAGAATATTATACACATTATATTTTTACGATGACTAGAATATTAGAATATTTCAGTAGAAAATTTTGGTTTTACGGTCTCACAAAATTAAGTTCGTCTCAAATGAACTTATATATATATATATATATATATATATATATATATATATATATATATATATATATATATATATATATATATATATAATTAGTATCTAAGTCCATAACTATATTTGATATTTACTTAACCCGGTTCTGACATGGTCCTTTTGGGTTGTCTTCACCAAAGTAATTTGACAGGATGATTTATGGAGAAAGAGGATATTATGGTTTATTAATATATTATACGAATAATATATTAAAAGAGAAATGATATTAGTTAATTAATATTGATCAAGAATTAATTAAGAAATTTATTTTGTGATCAGAAGAGATTAATTGAACTAAGGGAACTGGTATTGCCAATTATAAGATAATTGGATTTGGGCTGTAGATCCTTAGGGATATGAGGGGGGGGGGGGGGATGAAATTTAGAGTGGAAGCCTACTTAGATTTCGTCCATAGCCTTATTCCAGAAGGTTGTATGGACTGCTTAAGGCCTAAGCCATCCAATTAGTGTTTTGGCTAATACCCTAGCAGCACCACTATTTAAGGAACCCCTAGGGCATCAGAAATCGGCGACTGGAAACCCTAAGACTCCTCAGAGCCGATTTTATGGCCCCATTCCCTCTCTTCAAAGATCATCTTCTTGCCTTGGTGTTTGTAAGCCTTTAGAGGTATTACACTTGTGATACTAAGCTCTTGAAGTTAAAGATTCTTACTAATATTAAAAGGTAATCATCTAAACTTGTTTTAGTTATAGATTTCGAATTTTGTAGTATGCTAGATTAGGGTTTACAAGCTTTGTATTAATTTATATGTATAATAGAGAAACCTAGATCTAAAGCTTTAGGGTTTTGCATGTGCACATAGGAATGTTCTTCTGCTCAAAACTGATCAGTGGTATCAGAGCCTTGCTTGGTTTCTATTGTATTTGATGCTTTGTATGTTAATTCATTGCTTGAAATCGATTTTTCTGCCTTCTTCCTGACAGACTCGTTGAGTCCCAAGATGAACTCGACGAGTCAGATGAACTCGACGAGTTCTGCAAGGGACTCAGTGAGTCGGGGTGTCGAACAGATGGATTTTCGGGATTTTTGCTTATTTTGAATTGAGATAATTACCAAAAATGTTTTTAATTAATAAAATCTGATTTTTATGAATTCCATGTGATTATCCTTGTCAAAATAAAAGATATTTATCAACTAATTAGTGAATTATTGCCTTATATGATAAACCTTAATTATTTGGTAAATTATCTTGCATGAAATTTGATTAGGTCAAAATTAGATAATCACCAATTAATTGTTTAATTATATTCTTCGAATTTTGATCAAGATAGTTTTGAGATGTTTCAAAACTTGCCCTCAAGTTTTGGAATTTAAGATTTTGATTAAAAGTTTGATTTTGAAATAATTAAATTTCAAACCCTAGAATTTTACAATTTTAAAATTCAATCCTACACTATTATAATATTATAAGAATAATTATTATATATGTATAAGATAAATGTTAGTCTTACCGTTAGTAGGTCTCATTCACGAAGCCGGTCTATAAGGGGGGTATAAGGTTGTTGCCTATAAAATGGCATTTTAATGGGTGTCCACTCTCACACACGGCTTCCTTGATTGGTAGATGGTCGTTAGCCTAACAGGTAGGATAGGGCAACTAACTCCTCATTAAAAGTATATTGATTAATAAACTAACTAAATGTTTTATGAAATTCCCAATCTTAGTTACTTTAGGAAAAATGTGAAAATGATGCTATTCCATGAAATTACACTTTGTACCCTTGCCAAGACGTTAGTGGAGCATGTGTGATTAACTAGCACACTAATTTGGGTCTAGCAAAGGTGGAAAAGGGCGACTCGATGTTTGTCATAGATCAATGGAGCGTGTGTGGCTAACCAACACATTGATTAGGTGGCTATAACATCGAGGGCACCAAATACATTTGCATGGTTATTCACACCTTGTTTGTGATCCTCGGTATCCCGGTCATAAACTTGAATGGCATATCGAGATTTAAAAATGTCATTGAAAAGTTCAATAAATCTCAAAAGATCTAGGAGTTTTCAAAACATTTAAAACTTAATTGCTTTTCTTTTTCATGGTGGAAATTAGTAAATCATCATTTACTTACCTTCAAATTATTGTTGTTTAGATTACGACATCCCTCTTTTAAATTGTGAATAATGTTATTGGATCCTAGCCCTAATTTCTCATTTGGGTGTTTAATTAGGGATTCTTTTCTAATCAAACTTTGTCTCTTTTCTAATTAGGGATTCTTTTTCAGATGTCTAATCAAACAACGCTTATGGCTCAAACTCTTCCGACTCATTCTCACTCATGAATTTGTGTGAGAGGGTGATATTCGATGGAAACAATGTTAATGATTGGATCTGAAACATACGAATGGTTACCCGCTACGAGGACAAGGAGTATATCCTCGACAAGGAGCTGAAAGAAATAGATGTCAACATTGCCACGCCCGAGGAGATCGTTGTCTTTGAGGCTCATGAGTGTGATGCCACGAAAGTCCATTGCATCATGCTCGTGACCATGACTGTTGAACTCCAAAAGTCCTACGGGGACTTCTATCCCTATGAGATGCACCGGGATTTACTAGACATGTACCACCAAAGTGCCAGGCAGGAGAGGTACGGGATCATCACTTCGATGATCACGACCAATATGAGGGACGAAGAGTTTGTCACTGCTCATCTGCAGAAAATACAGAGATATGTCGACCTCCTGTAGAAGTTAAATGTTAACTTTGATGAGGAGCTGACGATTGATATTATTCTTCAATCCTTGCCTCCTTGCTACAACCAGTTCCGCATGACCTACCACATGAACAAAGAGGAGGTCACGTTGAGCAAGCTTCAAGGCCTGTCGAGGACTGCTGAGAGCAACCTCAAGGATAAATCCGTTGCACAAACTCCTACTGCTATTGCTGCCCCCATCTAGGCTATTGGGCAAGGAAAAGGTAAGAAGAGGAAGGCTCCTTCAAAGATTCAGCATAAGAGAAAGTCCCATGATGGAACCTCTTCTAGTGGAACCAAGGCTGGTCCCGCTGCACCCTCCTCGAACCCGAAGGATGTCGAGTGCTACCACTTCCATGACAAAGGGCATTGGAAACGAAGCTGATCGAAATATCTACAAGATATCAAGTATGGGAAGATCAATTCGTCCTTCACAGGTATTTATTCTATTCAGTTTAATGATTCATTGCATGCTATTTCTTGGGTTCTTGATACAAGGTGTGGTTTTCACATTTGTTCTGATTTGCAGGGCCTAAGAAGAAATAGGGATATGGAGCATGGGAAGATAAACTTGATCATGGGGAACAGAAGAGCATCGTTTATCACCAAGATTGGAGTTTACTCTTTATTTCTTAGTAATGGATTAGGACTAGATTTGAATAATTATTGCTATTCTCCTGAAATGGCAAGAAACAACATTTCTTTTCATGGTTTATACAAACAAGGATTTAGATTTTCATTTGATAATGACAAACGTTCTATTAATGCTTTCTTTAATGGTGTTTTCTGTTTTGAAGCGTTGCTTTGTAATGAAATATATGATACTGTGATGGTGTAGACAATTTAGGAAATGATGTGTTGTGTATCGATTCTTCCAATGGTTTGGATAAAGCATGCTTGTTGTATTGTCGTCTTGTACATGTTAACAAGAAGCGCATAGCCTAACTCCAAAAGGATGGAGTGTTGGAGTCATTCGACCTTAGGGACGATGACGTGTGCGAGTCTTGTTTACTTGGTGGGTGTGTGTTGTGTTTTATTGTGTGGCCTTAATATTATTTTTGTCGTATATTTCCATGGTAGCCTCTACGTCCCTACCCAAGGTGAAATTTGCATTGCTCCGTGCTCCATGCTTCGGTCTATCAAGCTGGAGTTATTTCTTCTTGTGTAGTGAGCTTGCATTTTTGTTAACGGATTCTTCCCGTTTCATATATTTGTTTACTTTTTATAAGAATTGTTTTGTGTATTATTTTTTATTAGGTTCTGAATAACATGTATGGGTGTAGGCAATGTGTGAAGGCTCTTATGACCGTGGAGTTGTCTCTAGTTCAAAACTTGAGGGGATATCCCCTTGAATATGGCTAGCTAGCCAAGTATGGATATGCTACTTTCTATGACAAATTCTTAATATGACATGATTGTTTGAGTGAAATTTGTGTTGTTATGTGAAATGTATTTTCAATTTTCATTTAAAGTGCTCCTAGATGTAGATGTTTCTAATTTCTAAGATTTTGAACTAGAATCATGCCAAAACATACAACGTCGTTCAAAGGTGTATATAGAAAAATTGTAACATGTAGTTTTCTGAATGAATCATAAGGCATCGATTTTTATGGTTCTTGGGATGTTAGGAAGCCTTATGGAGAAGGTGGATTGGTGGCTTAATGGATTAAAGTGTTTTATTCATAAAAATGTTATTTTGATAGTTCTTACGACGTTAAGCTATGCCTGTCACGTTGTGAGGAATGAAGTATTCGACTTTTTTGTCATTTAGTGGCTCATGACGTGACCAATAGAGTGTCACGTCGTGAGGGGTAGTTGACTGTTAACTTTTGTTGATAGTCGACCTTTGACTTTTTAACTAGGTTAACTTTGGATCAAACTTGAAGGATTTGGGCTATTGATTAAGATTCTTCCATGTTTGGTGCTAGAGGGCTCATGGGAACAAGTAGTGTAGAAAGAAAATCGTGTCGCGGTGTTTATGGCTTCTTTGATTTAGGTGGGTTTTATCAGTGTACATGTGGGTCGAAGGTAGCAATCTCGGTCCACTAATTTTGGTTATCATTTAGTAGAGGGATAATCTAGGAATTGTATGTAGTCTCATAGGATAGAATGATGACTCTTCATCTAGGCTTTCTTGCCTGTTCTTTGTTTTGTTGTGGCTTTAGAGTAGGATCATATGTCCGGGTGTCTATGATATGACATTTAACAATATATTTTAGGTCATTATCTTAATATAATTGATTAAAATGTTATATTTTTAGATATATGATACTTAATATGCTTGAAAATATTCAATTACAATTAAAATGGGAGTTGGGATGTAAAAGGAAGAGAACATAGTTGAAAAAGACACAGAAACGATGTTATTGGACAGCTTAACCCCCCATAAGTATTTTGGGCATATCTCATAACTCGTAACTCCAATTAAGGCGATTCAAAATGATCTGAAAACTAGAAAAAATTTAGAAAAATTTTCATGTTTGTGCCAAAATGTGAAATGCAACTCCTACGATGTGGTAAATGGAAACTACGTGATCATTAAGTTGACTTGGAGAATACAAAATATCTATGTAGTGCCACTTAACCACGTCGTGGTGGCCAGAATTTGGCAAGTATATATATATATATATATATATATATATATATATATATATATATATATATATATATATATATATATATATATATATATATATATATATATATATATTCCAAACATTAAGTCGTTTCCAGGAGGTGGAGGAATTTGTTCCCAAAACAAAATATGATAAAATTTATCAAAACGTTTCTCAAAGAGAATGTATTTTCATTAAATAATAAAACCTCGGGATGTCATGTTCCGATACAGACCAAAAGCATAAACAATATAAAATAGACCTTACAACAGTTATTTATAACTACTGATTTATAATCCGAAATCTCTTGTCAAGTCCACCAACTTATACCCTTGTACCATTACCTGTAATGCCAAGAAAACTGAGTGGGTCCCACTTGGGAGCCTGGTGAGCATATATGGTTTTCAACCCACAATAATATGTTTATTATATTCAATCATCAAACAATCAACCCAATTACTCATCCCCATTATCTTCTTTATTTCTTAAGGTTTTACCCTAAGAATTGACTATCATTCCTTCATTTATTCCTAAGGATTTACCTAAGGAACTGGCACGAAGTCCATTACTGCCAAAGTTTATCTATCAGGTACTAAATCCATAGCTATCAGGCGCTAACTCCATAGTCACCAAGGTTTATATAACATACGCTAACTCCATAGTCACTAAGGTTTATGTAACAGGCGCTAACTTCATAGTCACCAAGGTTTATGTCATTTTTTGATAGTATTGGTTCCGAGACGTCCTCTAGCAATACATATCAATGGGTTTTTTAGAGTACGCCGGTGAACATCAAGTCCACAACACCTACAAGTTACGAGCCTGCTAGTGTTCCACAGGACTGTCTAGAATAGTACGTGGTTGTCATCCGTACTTTGCTGAATGACGGGGGCCATCGTTTGGGTAAAGGTTTCACTCATTTTTCACCTGTCACCCTCATCTCATGATCTAAATCATCTTTCGTCTCATCCTCAAACTAATTTTTCCTCACACACCAACTATTTCATCTACCCATGTTCTACCCAACATATTTGTAGATATAAATTACATATATAGTTTAAATCATTTAAATTTTTTTATAAAACATTCATTCAACAACCATCTCAAGTAAACAAACAACATATAAACACATAACACGTATTTCATAGAAAATACTTCATATCTATGCGGTTGAAGAAAGTAACTATAAACTCACTTGATTAGACGATTCTCGGACAGCACTACGACTTTTAAAAGTAGTATTCTTCGGTAGATCTCGAAGATCTTCATAAAACCGGCTTCTCGCAGGTAGAGCTTCGGCTCGGGAATTTCACTTCTTGGGATCTTCGGGCTTCAGGACTTGCTTTTGGGTCTCGTGATGATACTGGGGTTTTGGTGGGTTTTAAATAGGGCTTAGAGAGAGTATCGGGAGTGGGAGAGTAAGAGATGAGCAACCAAACTCGGCTGACCCTTGATTTCTATTTATAGGGTGAATTTTCCGGGTTCACCTCGTTAGTTTCTAATATTCACCTCCTGAGCTAGGATCACCTCGTGAGCTACATATGCTCACCTCGTGAGCTCGATACGTCATTGCATTCATCATGGCCACTTGCCCTAGAAGACGTCCATCATCTGTTCACCTCGTGAGCCACTAATGCTCACCTCGTGAACTACATATGTTCACCTCGTGAGTTCTGACATAGCCTTGGGGTTCATGCCCCGAACTTCAGAAATTCATAACTCTGGCATACGAGCTCCGTTTTTGACGTTCTTTATATCCATGCGTAGGTGAGATTATGATCTACAACTCTTGATTAGACTTCGTTGGTTAATTTTGAATTTATTTTTAATATATTATAAATATATTATTTTTAGTAGGTCGGGACAGGAAAACTCCGTTCAAAATTCATAACTCCTTCATCTGAACTTCGTTTTCGTTTGTCTTTTTGTCGTTAGACTACTATTAATGAGATCTTCGATTCTCGTTTAGGTTGTGTCGGCTAAAAACCGCTCGATCTAATATTCGAATTTCGGGCTGCATACTGCTAATGCTGAAACTTTGAAAAATCATAACTTCCTCCTACGAAGTCAGATTTAGACGTTCTTTTTATGCACGCTCTCGGTTTAACGTATTATACGAATTTCATTTATATCGCTAAGGTCAAATATTTCTCTAACGTAAATTCACTATTTACGTCATGCTGTGTCGTGTCGGTTTTGTCGCGAAACTTCGACAGGTCATAACTTCTTCGTTATAACTCGGATTTCGGCGTTCTTTATATGTACGGAATCCTTGTAACATATACTAAAACTTACTTAAGATTACCCCTTCTAAATAATCTTCCATAAAAAAGTCATTTTTCATGCTTATCATCTCTAAATTGAATAGCCCGGATCTACGGGCGTTACAAATTTTAAAGCTAGAGATTCAATTAGAACAAGTATTTTGTAACATCTTGATTCACAGGTATGATAGTTAGTATATTAAAATCCAAGTTTCCCTTGGAACTCATTGAGTTGATGGCCTTAACTCGACGTGTTGAAAGGCCTTGGGTCGCACATCTTTTTGGACCAACTCGACGAGTTGGAGAGGAAAACTCGACGAGTTGATGGCTGATTAATAAACCCTAAGTTTTAGGGTGTTGCACCCTATTTAAAGGCCATATACCCTTTGGATGGCCTCCTTAACAGTCTCCTCTGTCCAAAAACCCTAGTTTTGTGCCCCTCTCCTATATTTGTGTGTATGTGTGTGTAAGCTTGAAGAGTGATTTCTTGCAGTTCTTTTGAAGGAGCTTGAAGTTTGAGGTGGCTTGATTGAAAGGTAGGCTATAGATCCAGAACCTAATCTTTTGTTGTAGTCATTTTGAGGTATACATTCGACACCTTGCTTATCTATTGCTTAGATCTCTTCCTTGGAAGTTTATTGTTATATTTGGCTCATTTTTGGGTTTGTTCATGGGTTGAATATTTCATGAAGGTATCACTTTATATCTGGATGTTTTGTGGCATCATTGGACTTAAAATTTCAAGCTTTATCAAGATCTAGACCTCCTTCATGTTTTAGGTCCCTTATTAAGCCTTATTTGACTGTTGGGGTCTCTTTATGACATGCATAGACCTAAAGTTAGCAAATTTATGTGGTTTTTTAGCTCTTAGGTATCAGATCTTCATTTTAAAGCATTAGACTTGATAAAAAAGGACTGAATGTGTTAAGCTAGGAAAACTCAGCGAGTTGTCCAGCCAACTCGGTGAGTTGGCTAGGGTTTTCCTAATTCTCTGAATACTATAGGAACTCGATGAGTTGGGTCAACATGGACCGTTGACCTTGACTGTTGACTATGACTTTGACCATGGCTGATCAAGTTTGACTATTGAGGGCATTTTGGGTATTTCGGGGTTTTGATGGGGTTGGTTACATGGTGGTTGTAGGCATTTGATTCCGGAGTTGAGTATTGGAGTTTGATTCTAGAAGTTTAGCACTACTTGTGTGGTGAGTGTTCCTCACTGTACTTGTTGGGTCGAAGCACCAAGGCCGGCCCTTTTGGATTGTTATCCTGATTATTGCATGTGACGCCCGTAGATCCGGGTTAGTCAATTTAGAGATAATAGGGGTCGAAAATGACTTTTCAACAAAAGATTATTTAGAATAAACAATATTAACCAAGTTGTAGAATATGTCTCAAGGGTTCCATACATATAAAGAGCGCCGAAATCTGAGTTATAACGAAGAAGTTATGACCCATCAAAGTTTAGCGATGGAACCGGCACGGCACCGTGAAGACGTAAATAGTGAATTTATGATAGATCTTCTTTTAGCCTTAGTAATCTAAATGAAATTCGTAGAATATGTTAACCTGATAGCGTCCATAAAAAGAACGCCCAAATCTGACTTCTTATGAGGAAGTTATGATTTTTTGAAGTTTCGGCTTAACGGTGTACAAATTGAAGTTCGAGTATTAGATTGAGCGGTTTTTAGCCGAAACAACCTAAACGAGAATCGAAGAACTCATTATTGGTAGCGTAACAATAAAAAGACAGATGAAAATGGACATCGGATGAAGAAGTTATGAGATTTTAACAGACCAATCCTGTTCCGACCTGTTAAAAATATAACTTTAAAAATAAAGTCAAAATTAGCCGACGGAGTCTAAACGAAAGTTCTAGAGTACGTCTCCACCTACGCGTGGATATAAAGAACATCAAAAACGGAGTTCGTATGAACGAGTTACAAATTATAATAGCATATTTACGTATTAAAATAAAGTATAAATCATATATACGTACACATATATATACATATGTATATATCATTAGAAAGATATCGACGATGCTGTCATTATAAGACTAATGTTGAGTTCTTTCAACATTAGTTTAATACAAATATCGTTAAATCTATTTAAAATAGTATTATAAAGAGGTGTTTCGTTGTTTATATAAGTAAAAGGTCATTAAGTAATTATGGAGGGTAGTTTTTGAAAATTTAATTAGTATAAATAAGAGCTTTGGGCTCTCATATTTCTTGCATCATTCTCTTGATTCAAGAGTCTTTCTCTCCTTATCCCCCGAGCATTTCGGTCCCTCATGATTCGACTTCTCTTTCTGTAGCTTTAGTATAGTAAGGTGAGCGCTGAAGTTCTGCACGAATCTTTCTTAGAAAGATTCAGCGACGATGTTCTGCCCCTACAGAGCCCGAATCCTAGCTAAAATCCCCTTGTAAGTAAGTTATGCTTACCCTATTTTAAATATGGTTTATATTTAAAATTAGTATTGTTATTATAAATTTATAATAAATATTTGAGCTATTATTATGACTTATATAAGTGTCGTTATAATATCTTTTTAACTACTCGTGGTACGGGGAATCCGGTTTAAATGGTCGCATAGGGTTGTTGGATTTCAGAAGTGCTATACGCCAAAATAGTCCTGCCCTCCGATGTTTTATTTCTGGCCCGTGTCTGTACATAGTGGTTGGAAAGTATTGTTTAAATGCTTATATAATAATAATAATAATAATAATAATAATAATAATAATAATAATAATAATAATAATAATAATAATAATAATAATAATAAGACTAATAATTAGTGACGGTAAATATTAGACTAAAATCTAGTAGTAATAATACTAGGTTTTGTCGAAGGAAATTATTTTAAAGTAAACGAAGCGCTGTCCGAGTACCGAGTCATCACATTCTCAGGTGAGTGCATAATTACTTTCATCTTACACATAGATATGAAGTATTTTATATAAAATACGTGTTATGTGTGCATATTATCTGAATACTTGTTGTCTATGCTGGATGAACGTTTTTTTATACATGTTTTAAATGATTTGAACTGTATACGTATTTTAAATATACAAGTATGTTGGGTATGAGATGGGTAGATGAATGATGAGAGATAAAAGATGATGTGAGTAAACATTAGTAGCTATAGACTTAGTGCCTAACAAATAACATCGGCAGCTATGGACTTAGTGCCTATTGGACAAACACTGGTAGCTATAGACTTAGTACATGTTAGGAATTTGTAGCTATGCACTTAATACCTATTAGATAAACACTGGTAGCTATGGATTTAGTACCCAACAGCTATGTAATTAGTGCTTTACGAACGAGCATTGGCAGCTATGGATTTAGTGCCAGTCCTATAACTCTGGAAGCAAAGGACTTAAGAATGAACGAATGCAGGATAGATGACTCTTAGGATAGATCCTTAAGAGTAAAAAAGATAATGGGGATGGGTAATTGGGTCGATTGTGTGATTGTTTAAACATAATAATTATATTAATGTGGGTTGAAAACCCTATGTACTCACCAGGTTTCCCAACCTGACCCACTCAGTTTATTTGTATTACAGGTGTTGAGATGAAGTCACATTACACTGAGAGATTAAAGAGATGTAGATCACTAGTGTAAATAAATGTAAGTTCTGTTTATGCTTATGTTTCTGTATTGACGATGACATCCCAAATGTGTTAAAACGAATTAATAATACTTTTCTTCGGAAATGCTTTGATAACGTATTTATCATGTTTTACTGGGAACAAATTCCGCAACATTTTTATTAAAAGTGGTACTCTGATTTTTATAAAGCATAAACAAAATCGGTCTTTTCTGGCCGTGAAAATGGGGATGTCACAGTTGGTATGAGAGCATTAGTTTAAGCGAACTAGGAATTTGTAGGAAATTTCTAGACTTAAATTTAGAATGTTAAGCGATGATTGTGAGATGAGTGTCTGCTATAATTTAGACACGAGCACTAGTTTATTTTAGGAAAGATGCCTAAAATGTTTTATGTGCTAAATGATTTATGTTATAGCTATAAAGATGCCTTATATGTTGTTATTTGTTCGGATCTATGGTTTGTTGTCGACCGGATCTCGAAACCTTATGTGTTCAGGATTCTAAGCGTATGATTACGATATTAGAACTAGCATGTAACGTTTTGGTGTGACAAGGCGATTTATACGTCTATCGTAAATAAAATCTTTCCTATCTTAAATTCTCGTCTCGGTAGACCGAACGTCTACTTGGGTGTACAAAACAAGTGGAAGATGACAACCTGAGCCTAAGAATGTGATGGGTCATACATCGGTCGTTACGCCTGCACCCGAACCTATCACAATGGCAGAAGTTCAGGAAGTGTTGCGAACCTTGATAGACTGGGAAAATAGAGGAAAGGAGATGGCTTACGATATTGAATGATACATATCGGAAGATATCATAAGAGAGGTATCTTTCCTTTAGAATACGTCTGATAAAATAGCAGTACGTCTATAGAAGTAGGGTACATCTGAATGTACACATTTGATTGGCGGGATGATAGAACGATTGGTGTAATTCCTAATGTTTTCCTATGATCTGGAATAACCATCACCAACCGAGTTGAAGTAGAATTGATGATTGAAGATATGCATGGAAGAAGTCCTAGTAGAGTCTAGGGAAATTTTTATGATTACTTGGACACACTTGTATGTGTTAAATTGTTTTGTGATTTTAGGACTTGGGGACTACGAGACAATACTTAGGACGAGTATGAGTAGGTGTGAAAAGTAGTAGATGCATATACTATCAGAAGCACAAAACTCACGCTTGGATCGGGGAAAGTCACAAGGTTACCAAAAAGCTAGTAATTTATTCCATTTTGTTCATGTATGTTGTTACCATCATTCTGATAGTGACTAAGAAGATGATTTTTATTCTGACCCTAGTGGTCATATCAATTTGACTCCGACTACGCTGAGTATGTTATGTGGTTCAGAGAATCAAGTTCGATGTAAAATCTGACTTAAGCCATAGGATTGAAGTAAAAGATTATTGAAGTGATCGGTAGAGGTATCGCGATGGTTGCTTGTTGCTAGAAATGCTACCTTTTAAGATGTGGTTAGAACATGAAGGAAGGTATAGTATGTTCTGAAATTTGACTCTAAAAGACTTGAGTCCAAGCGATGCATGTTATTCATGATATTATTATGGTTTTTGTATTGTGTTGGTATTTTGGGGGAAACTCACTAAGCTTTGGGCTTACAGTTTTGGATTATGTTTCAGGTACTTCTGAGGATCGCAGGAAGACTAAGACATGATCGTGCACCTCCTCATGTTTTGATTTCATTATTTTGGTATTTCTTTGATGTTGAACTCGTTTTGAAAACAATTTGTAAACAATGATGGTTTTTGGATTGATGTAAAAGTTTAAAAATTTTCAAAATTTTATGGATGTTACAAGTTGGTATCAGAGCCTTGGTTTGAGTGAATTGGAGGAACACTCGTGTGAATCCGGTCTTGAAACGACCCAAAAATCACGACAAAAAAAAATTTCTTTAAAAGCATTACTAGAATCATATTTATAAAAACTGTATCATAAGTCATAACATAAATTCTCGAGTATCAATTCAAAACATAATATCATTATCAGAGTCAAACATTCCCAAGCTAACTGACTATGGTGTGTGCACTGCAATCTCCCCGAGCTCCTCTTTTGAAAACTGAGTACCTGAAACCAAAACTGAAAACCGTAAGCACGAAGCTTAGTGAGCTCCCCCAATCTAACACATACCATACAACAACATATAAAGCACATATTGGGCCTTGCCCACTGCATCGGACCAACGTCCGGACTAACTGGGGCCTTGCCCCCTACATCGGACCGAAGTCCGGAAACTGACTGGGACCTTGTCCCCTGCATCGGACCGAAGTCCGGACTAACTAGGGTCTTGCCCCCTGCATCGGACCGAAGTCCGGAAACTGACTGGGACCTTGTCCCCTGCATCGGACCGAAGTCCGGGCTAACTGACTGAACATAGCATAGCATAACATTGTTGGATTAGTGTCTAAGTCCATAACTATTTTGGTATGTACTTGACCCGATGGTGCATGGTCCTTTTGGGTTGCCTTCACCAAAGCAACTTGATAGGATGATTTATGGAGAGTAAGGATTAAATATGATTTATTAATATATTATGGGAATAATATATTAAAGGAGAAATCATATTGTTTAATTAATATTAGTCAATAATTAATTGGTAATTAGTTTTGTGACTAAAAGAGATTAATTAAACTTAAAGGACTGGAATTGTAATTATAAGATAATTATAATTTGGGCCATGGATTGCCTTATATTAAGGGATGGACGAATTCTAATGGGAAACCCATAAGGAAATCATCCATGGGCTTGATAAAAGGAGTCTATGGGTTGCTTAGGGCTTAAGCATCCAAATTAGGGTTTCCTTGTTAGATAACCCTAATAGCCCAACTATATAAAGACCCCTTAAGGCTCAAAAACGTGGCTAAGGTTCTTGTAAGGGTTTACACACGTTTTTGGCAGCCTCCATCCTCTCTCCTCTTCATCCTCTTGCTTATGGTGTTTGTGAACCATTAGAGGAGTGACACTTGTGACTCTAAGCCTTCCAAAGTCAATACAAGGAGATTTGGGATTGTTATTGCTACATAACAATCAAGGTAACACTATAAACTTATTCTCATGTTAATATGATTATATGTATGCTAGAATTAGGGTTTATAGTCTTGGATTCAAAGCATGTACAATAGAGAAACCTAGATCCAAGCATTAGGGTTTGTATGAGCACATAGGATGTCTTATGACCAAAACCCATCAGTGGTATCAGAGCCTAGATTGGTTTCTATTGTATTGATGCTTGATATAACTGGAAAATTCGATTTTTTGGATTCTGGAGGCTGGACTCGCCGAGTCCATGGCTGAACTCGCCGAGTCCATGCAGACTCGACGAGTCCAAGGCTGACTCGACGAGTCAACTCGTCAGACAGGCGGATTTTCGGGATTTTTACCTATTATGACTTAGGATAATTGCCATAATTGTTTAAACTTAATAAAATTCGAATTTTGTTAATCCCTTATGATTATCCTTGTCAAAATAAAAGATTTTGGTCATCTAATTAGATAATTGTTACCTTATTTGATATATGTTAAGTTATGGAAATTATTTGATCATTATCTTGCAAGAATTTGAACTAGATCTAATTAGATAACCACCAATTATAGTTAATTGCCTTATTTGAATTATGTGATCTAGAATATTCTTGACAAAGTTTGGAATAGTTTCAAATTAATCCCTTTAGGTTTTATATTTTAAATTTGAACCGAAAAGTTTTGTTGTTTTGAAATTTAAATAGTTAAAACCCTAATGTTTTGAAAAAGGTTTCAAAATTTGCCCTCAAGTTTTGGAATTTAAATTTTGATTAAATAGTTTAATTTTGATGTATATTTAATTCTAAACCCTAATGTGTTGAAATGTTTCAAAACTTGCCCTCAAGTTTTGGAATTTAAAAGCTGATTAAAAGTTTAATTAGGAATGTTAAATTCTAAAACTCTAGTATAGTTTTGAAAAAGTTCAAATCACACCCTTATGGTTTTATTAATTAATTAAGGTGTATAATTAAAAGAGATTTAATGAATCCATAAAGGTTTAGGTTAACTTTTTAATTGAATTAGAAGTGTAATTGTTAAAGTTAACCATATAGTATTTTAAAAGTATAAAATACACCCTATACTATATATAACATTAAAAGTCTAACATTATATATAAGTATGAGTAAAAGTCAGTCTTACCGTTAGTAGGCCTCATTCGCGAAGCTGGTCTATAAGGGGTGTTTAAGGAAATTGCCTATAAAATGGCGATTGAATGGGTATCCACTCTTACCCACCGCACTCTTGACTAGTGGAAGGTCGTTAGCCGAACGGGTAGGATAGGACGAAACCTTACATTATAAGTATAATGAAATACAAAGTAACTAAATGTTTTTCAAATTCCCAATCTTAGTTACTTAGGCAAAAGTGAATTGATGCAATTCCATGAAATTACACTTTGTGCCCTTGCGAAGACGTTAGTGGAGCGTGTGTGGTTTACCGGCACACTAAATGGTTCTAAGCAAAGGTTGCAAAGGGTGACTCAATGTTTGTCATAGTTCGGTGGAGCGTGTGTGGTTTACCGGCACATCGAATAGGTGATTGTAACATGTGAGGGCACCATGTAATTTGCATGGTTATTCACACCCGCTTTGTGATCCTCGGCATCCCAATCACAAACAAGAGGGGCATATCGAGATTTAAACATGCGATTGAAATGTTCAATGAATCTCAAAGGATCTAGGAGTTTGCATATATTTAAAACTTAAATTTCTTTTTCGTTTTTCATGGTGGAAATTAGTGAATCGTCATTCACTTACCTTCAAATGTTCTGCAATTTGAGTTACGGCATCCCTCTCCCGAGTTGTAGGATATTGTGTTGGGTCCTAGCCTTGGAATTTCATTTGGGTGATTTACCAAGGACTCAATCAATCAACTAACTTGAATTCGTTTTTTCTCCCGATGTCAAAGTTCGACAACTATGGTCTTCTCAAGTCCCGTGGAACAAGCATTCCACATGAAGATGATATTCCACGATTCGATCGAGGAACAAGAAATCATGCTTCACTTCCTCCTCCTCCTCCAATTATTCTCCCTAACCCACAAGATTGTAAAATTGAAAGGTTCAATATCACTCAAGCCCTTTTGGCAAGTAAACATAAAGAGGGCAAGTCGGTGTGTGCACACGTCTTAGGGATGAAGTCACACATTGATAGATTAAGAATGATGGGATCCGTTGTCGGTGAAGCCATGGCTATTGATTGGGTTCTTCAGTCACTTCCTAACTCGTATAGTGAGTTCGTAAGAGAGTACTATATGATGAACCACGACGTGACACTTATAGATCTCACCTACATGCTTATTGCTGCTGAATCAACAATGGTTTGGCGCAATAGAAAAGCAAAGTTGATTGGTGAATCTGCCTTCAAGACCTCTATAGATATAGACAATGGCAATGAAAGACATGCAATGATCGAAAAGTTTGATCATAAGAGAAAGGCGATGTCTGAATTAGTTCCATGTGTTGTTCCAAAGGAGTCAATTTGCTTTTATTGCCAAGAGAAGGGGCATTGGAGATGAAGTTGCCCTATTTACCTAAGAGATCTAAGAGATGGGAGAGTCAAAAGTATGACTACGCTTTAGGTAAGAATCCACTATCTAACTCCATTAAGTTCCTATTCATTGATTCTTAATACATGATGTGATAAGATTGCATTTGAATGTTTTGAAGGATCGGTGAAAAGAAAGGAAGCTTGATAAGAGAGCAAGATGAATCTAATCACAAGAGATGGATCTCGATCTCATGGACTTGAAGATTGGATTTTGAGCTTAGATAGTTATGATAGAGTTGTTAGAAATTCTCTTTTACATAGTTTTCAATAGATTTTGCATTGTAAGGACAAATGTTTTTCCGCTGCTTTTATAAATAAAATAAATTTTGTTTGACTTATTTATTTATTTGTTTACTTCCTTGCAATGAAATGGTTATATGAAAATTGATGTTTGCATATTTCTACAACGAATGGATATGATTCTTAGTTATGTTATCTATGGAAATGTCAAGAATTTACCAAATAGGGAGAGTTTCTCATCGCCCAAGTTTCAATTGGACAGAAATTTGGAATCACGCAACTTGGTTGCATGATGAATGAGAAATTTCATATTTGGAAATTAGACAAATTCGTTGACAATGTGTCAAGTGAAGGACTAGGAGATCGAGTACACAAAGTTGTGTGTAGATCAAGTTCACCATAAGAATAACAAAGATATTCGTCATGATTTACTAAAAGGCTTAGTAAATATGATTATACTTACAAGATTAAGTGTAACTCTAAATTGATTAAAGGGTTTAGATCAATAGTAGAACGAATAAGAAGAATCATGTAGGCAGAAAGATAAAAGTTTCTCCATTCTAAGAAGAAGGGAGAGTAGCTTTTATGCTTTATGATAGGTCTTAATGATTAAGAACCATATCTCAATTAATCCTCTAAGTGAGTCTTAGTACAATTGTATGTTTAAGAAGAGGAATCAAGGATTGAAGAAATGGTTAAATCAAGAAGTCTATCATACTTCGTTCGAATAACAAGTCTTAAAGTTAAGATTGTGACAATGAGTGAAAAGTATTAAAGGTTTATAACATTCATCAAATGTGGAATGTTGTGATGTCTTGAATAAGACAAAGACCAACTTGGACCAATTTATGAAGTGTTTTGATAAAAGCTACACTAACTCTTGAATATTTGTTTGTCAAGAAATGTTTATTGACAAAAGAATCTTATATGTCAAGGAGTCAGTGGGAGTCTTAATGGTCTTGAATAGTTTCAAGAACAAATCAAATAAACCTATTGATCATCACTAGCACACGAGTTGAGGTTTACAACCTATCATGAAGACATTATTTTGTTTCTGTGCCAATCCAATCGAGTTAATTATGCATGTGAGTCCTATGAGTTCTCATTTGAATGCATAAAAGGCAAGGACCTTGATCAATGGAAAGTACATTGATAGGAAAAGGTGAGCTGCTTAACTACTTGGAAGACGTGGTGGGCAGCTGTGCTACCATAAGGCAAGAAATCAAGATTAAGGAAGTTCGATCCATATGAGTTTGAATTTGTCGTAAACTTTAGTTATAACAAATTCACATGGATATGAACACATACACCGTTTAAATCTAAGTGTCATAAGATTTCCTCCTTCATGAAAATGATTGTGAGAAAATGCTTTCGCTAAGAAAGATTTTAAAAGATAGTGATAGTAAAATTGCATTCTCGAATTCGATCATGGTTACGGCATCCCTTTCCATAATTTGAATTGTGAGGTTTGGCAATTAGTCTCAATTGTTAAGACACACATATGAACTATCGAAGTCAAAGGTGTATAAGTTCAAGAAGCCTTGATAAAAGATTATCAAAGCACTAAGTATTAGAAACATGAACCTAAGAAATTCAATAAGTATTGTTTTTCTGAAAGTTAAGATGTTTATGAATACATGTCGAAGCTAGTGGGAGCATAAGTGTTATGTTTTATAATAATCATCATGATAGTGGGAGCGTAAATGTTATGATTGTATGATTATTAAGGCACGTACTACAAAGTTGGCAATATTAATTATAGAAAACAAGAGTTAAACCTTGCAAAGTAGTAAGGGTTATAATGTTGTTTTGCTATAATTAAGGGAGAGAATATTATGCTTCATTTCAACTCTAAAGGATTAGGTTGTGGAATGTTAATAAATTTAGTCAAAGGTACATAGTGTGTTCTTAAAATTTCGATTATGATTACGGCATTCCTCTTCACAATTCGAATTTTGAGAACATAGCAAATATAACATTGTGCATCGTGTCCCATACACTATGGGTATAGGATTGATTGCAAATGCTTTGATGTTTGACCATTCTAGAATTTTCCAAATGTCTAGTGCATTTAGAGGGAAAAGGGACTAGAATTGGTTTTGACTAAAATAATTAAACAACTATCAAAGGACAATCCAAAGTTCGACGAGGATTGGTCGCTTGTGAGTAGTTGGAAGTATAGTATTGGAAATTATGGAAATGTTTCCATATTGGATGGCCAATATCGACATCATTACGAATAGATAAGATTCTATTAAGAAATTAGTTGTCATATGGAAAATATGGAAGCGTGTCCATATTGGGAAGTAAATATTGAAAATCTATGACTAGATTAGAAACCTTCATGCAAAAGGATGTTCAAAGGAATGTACTTTGAGTGAGAGACATCGTATCTAAGGAATTGTCTTGCAACAATCTCCGATAGAGGACTTTGTAATATCATTGGCAATAGTCTTTGTGACTTTGGTGCAGTGACATTACGAAAGGATTGTTGCATAAAGTGTTAGAATCTAGCATATTCTATAAGTAACAAGAATTTGATATTCTTACACTTAAGAAAATGGATTTGGAGTTGTAAAATGAGAATGATTGGAAATGTGTTCAATTTGTCTATTTCACAAAAGTAAGAACCATAGGTAAACATTGTGTGCATGCTAGGAGCATGGGACAAGTGTAATAATTCAAGTAAGAAGTTGATTACCCGAAACGACAAATAATGAGTAATCGATATGGTGATAAATAAAACGTGTTTTGTTTATACTCAAAGGTTTGAGGCCATATGGGATTAGTATTATTCTTGTGTTTCACTTTGCATGTTTTGACTTCCAGAATAATTGAGTTTATTAAGAATAATCGAATTATTCAAACGGGCCACAGTCGTTCATATGTTGGAAGTAGATATGAATGAAGACTGTCGTGAATTGGTGTGCGGATTGTCTAAAAGAGTATTAGACATAAGCAAATGTTTGCTGCAACGTTCATGAGTGCTTATGAATATGATTTGAGCATTGGATTAAACCCACGCTCACTTGGATCACTATCTCGAGTGATTAGTGAGACGATAACATCTTATATTCTTGAAACCGAGATGTGTGAGTTGTATCTTGCTAATTGGTTGCACATTGATAATATGTAAACGCACTAGTAACTTGGTGTTATAAAACATATTGTTGTGGGTGATTTGGTTAGTAAGTGCAAGCGAGCATTGTATCAAAGTTTATCCGTTCCTTTTATCCAAGGTAGGATAAAAGCGATATCTTTGGGCCCCTCGATGGTTTAGTGATGACATACGTAAATGCTCGGCCGGGCTAGGGCTAATTTGATTTGTTCAATTAGTCTGTCATCATAAATCGGAAATCGAGATATAGTACAAAGAGAATGATTTGAAATCATATCTCATACGATATCTAGAATGGAGGAATATATGATCCTTTATCTAAGGACACGCGTATCTGATATGATCAGAGTTGACAGCGGCTTTGGAAAGCTACGATTGCAGATCGGGATCTGAAGTCATACGCAGAATAGTTGTTAGACTTATCCAAGTGGGAGACTGTTGGATTAGTGTCTAAGTCCATAACTATTTTGGTATGTACTTGACCCGATGGTGCATGGTCCTTTTGGGTTGCCTTCACCAAAGCAACTTGATAGGATGATTTATGGAGAGTAAGGATTAAATATGATTTATTAATATATTATGGGAATAATATATTAAAGGAGAAATCATATTGTTTAATTAATATTAGTCAATAATTAATTGGTAATTAGTTTTGTGACTAAAAGAGATTAATTAAACTTAACGGACTGGAATTGTAATTATAAGATAATTATAATTTGGGCCATGGATTGCCTTATATTAAGGGATGGACGAATTCTAATGGGAAACCCATAAGGAAATCATCCATGGGCTTGATAAAAGGAGTCTATGGGTTGCTTAGGGCTTAAGCATCCAAATTAGGGTTTCCTTGTTAGATAACCCTAATAGCCCAACTATATAAAGACCCCTTAAGGCTCAAAAACGTGGCTAAGGTTCTTGTAAGGGTTTACACACGTTTTTGGCAGCCTCCATCCTCTCTCCTCTTCATCCTCTTGCTTATGGTGTTTGTGAACCATTAGAGGAGTGACACTTGTGACTCTAAGCCTTCCAAAGTCAATACAAGGAGATTTGGGATTGTTATTGCTACATAACAATCAAGGTAACACTATAAACTTATTCTCATGTTAATATGATTATATGTATGCTAGAATTAGGGTTTATAGTCTTGGATTCAAAGCATGTACAATAGAGAAACCTAGATCCAAGCATTAGGGTTTGTATGAGCACATAGGATGTCTTATGACCAAAACCCATCAAACATATCAACTAGCATGAACACATATACTGCATACTACATCGGGCCGTAGCCCGAAACACATAACACATAACACATAAAACATAGCACATAAATCCTGTCTGAGCCACGAAGGCATCAAACATACTAACTACTGCATCGGACCGAAGTCCGGAAACTACTGCTAACTGAACGGGCCGGCATTGTGGCCTTAGACCCGTCCCTACTGGAAGGAAACTCACCTGAGACTACTGAACTGATGCTGCTAATCCTCTTGACTGCTACTTGACCTCTGACTTCGAACTGCTGCTCCACTAACTCTTCGAGCTTCAAAAGCCAATAAAACACTTAGTCCAACTGACCTCCAAAGGTCACTAGGTCAACTCTGGTCAAGGTCAAAATCCTAGTCAATGTCAACCTTCCAGGTCAACCCTACTTGCCGAGTTTACCTACTGACTCGTCGAGTTCCTACGCTCAGGGTCTTTCTTATTCGCGACTCGACTCGCCGAGTCAGTCCATGACTCGCCGAGTCCAACTAGTTCCAAGTCCTGTCCTGTCCAACTCGTTGAGTCACCACCCGACTCACTGATTCGAGTCTCAACTCGAAGGGTTTAGGGTTTCGCGATCTGACTCGCTGAGTTCAAGAACAGACTCGCCGAGTCCTAGACAATTATCAACCAACTCGTCGAGTTGTTCATCCAACTCGCCGAGTCCATGCCTAACTTCATCCGACTCGACGAGCTGCTCATCCTACTCGTCGAGTTCCTCCTCATCTTCAAGCTACTCGCCGAGTCCACTCGAAGGACTCGCTGAGTCTATCCAGTCCTCAATCCATGCAGTGGCTTTTCGAGCCAAACAGAAATTCCAACTCATAGATCCATACTTCTAGGGCCTATTCCCCACGTAAAGTGGCAAACTTTACGTGTAGATTGAGAGATCTATGCTCAAAACATACTAAATTAGGGTTTATGGCAACCATGCTTCTTCAACATACCAAGGGCTAATACTTTAGGGGATTCAAGACCAAAACCAACATGGATCTGAGGTAGCAACCTCAGATCTGAACCTCCAACTCGAATTGGTTACATAACAAACCAACAATGACCAAAACTCACACATAAGAATAGATCTAGATGCAAAGGGAGTCCAAACAACAGCTTATTACCTCCAATTTTTCTGAAATGACTCCACAATCCCAGATCTACAGTCCCTTCTTGCACCTCCAAGGTCTTTCTTCCTCCTCCAAGCTTTAGTGCATTCTTCAAGGCAAGATCTAGCTCAAAAACGGATATGGCGGCTAGGGTTTGGTGTTCTGGGGTAGAGAGGCAGTAAAGGAACCCTAGGAAGGAGAATGAGACGCTTATATAGGCTCCAAGTCCTGAATTTAGGGTTTTCCTTGATCAGACCCAACTCGTCGAGTCTCCTTGGCCGACTCGCCGAGTCGGTCGCTTACACCACGACCCGGATCCCGCTCGGACTCGCCGAGTCCCTCCATGGACTCGCCGAGTCTCTCCTTAAAATTGAGGTCTTCTTTCTTTTCTTGACTTTCCAAACTTTGGGGTGTTACAAGTCTCAAACTAAGGAAAAGGATTTTCAAAATGATTTTCAAATGGTTTTCAAAATACTCAAGGAGGAAATGATGTGTATGATCAACCGAAGCCAATAAGTAGACCCCAAAATACCATACTATTATTTGATATTGTGATATGTTAGAACAACATGCTAGTAATAGGCTAGGGATTTTCAAGAATTTCATGATAGAATTGCCTGATTGCATGATGCCCGATAGCCTAAGGCTTTCTTTTATGAAACTGACATCATTACTGTAGTTGCTTAGTGTATGCATCATGGTTATATATAACTAATATCTTATAGCCGGAGAATGTTTTATTTGGCCTTATTTACTATTCTTGTTTGATGAAGGGCTTAGGGTAGGATCAAATATTTGAATGTCTATAGGGTCCAGTGTTATGTATGTCTAGAATACGCAAGTGTTGCAGGGTTGGTGGAATTTTCATGGATGAGTCGTGAGAGGTCGGCCGACCAGTTATGAGATGTTTAGTTTTCCTCTAGGGATTAAGGACTGAGTGTTTGTCTATGCTTATGATTATTGTTAGGGCGTGATGATGATCCTTGAGACAAATATAGGTATATGTGGAAGGTAGGATGGGCCCATACTACTGGAAGCACAAGACTTGTACGTGTAGTAAGGAAGTCACAACCCCAAGGGATTTGTTAGAAGTTGGTTCCCCGTTATTTATATGGATTATCTGATATCTTCATCGTGTATTTTCAGTATGCTGACTACGAGGCGAGTTGAGATTGGAATCGGGTCGGGATTAGGGACTGACAGTCAGATGAGATCGTATGAGTTGGATGTCTGGATCAGGAGGATCCTCCATGAGGAGGTTGTGGCCATCATTTGGGCTCATATTCTGGAGGTGTTCGGGTCAATCAAGACAACGATGATGGAGTTCTTTGATGATTTCTATGAAACCATTGTTGAGACAACTGCTACTATAGCCTCCGCAGCCATGTTGGTGTTGGATTAATGTCTAAGTCCATAACTATAATTGGTAAGACTTGACCCGACCCGGCATGGTCCATTTGGGTTGCATGGCATCATGCACTTGGATAGACTATAATGAGAGAAATAAGACACTTATGGTTATTAATATATTATAAGTTCTAGTATATTAATAATAAGAATAATAAGATTATTTAATTAGTATTGATCAAGAATTAATCTAGGATTAATTAAGTGATCAAAAGAAGACTAATTAAATATATGGGTTGATTGTACAAATCATCCATACTTATATAGTGGGCTAATGCTCCATGGTGTTTTTGTACCCATGGATCATGGAAATGAAAGGCCATGTCAATTAGGGTTTACATGGTGTAACCCTAACTATATAAGCATCTTATTCTTGACCAAAATCGGCCACTAGAGAGAGTAAGAAAGGGCTAGCCGATTTTCATGAGTGTATAATTCTCTCAAGTTATTCCAAGTGTATTTAGTGTTGTGTGAACCATTTGAGGTGTCACACTTGGGGCACTAGGCACTCAAGCTTCATGAAGACTTTCTACATCAATGAGGTATGTAATCTATCTTGCTATAGTCATTGTTTTGTATGCTAGATTAGGATAACGCCTTGGATGTTCATATTTGCATGTATAATAGAGAAAACATAGATCCAAGGTATTTAGGGTTGCATGTACACTTAGGAGTGTTAGAATGCTCAAAACCTAACAGTGGTATCAGAGCCTAGGCTTGTTTTCTTGTTATACTTGCAAATGGAGCTGAAAAATTCGAGTTTTGATGTTGTCTGCCCAGCAGACTTGCCGAGTCCAAGGCAAAATGCATCCAACTCGCCGAGTTGGTTCGTGCACTCGACGAGTTGGACCCCCAGACAACATAAATTCGACCTTTTTGGCTGGAATTGGACTAGGAACATTACCCTAAGATGTTTTTTGACTTATAAACTTGTTTTTGATGTGGTAATGTTCATGCTAATCCAATTTCAAAGATAATTGTCAATAGATTCATGTTTTGTATTAGTTTAAGGTTTAGAATAATTACATGAAAAAGTTTGATTTGAATTATCTTGTTCTTATGAGTTGCTTAGATTAATAGAAAAGTTGAGTGAAATAGTTGTTTTCAATCCAAATTAATCTAAGAGTTGATTCTAAAATGTGTTTTTGTAACTTGTCCTCAAGTTATATGAAAAGTCACATTTAAGTTTCATAAAACTCATAAAAGTTGGCAAAGGTTACAAAAATGAAGAGTCTAGTTCTAATTAAATGGTTTTATGACTCCATAACTTGTCCTCAAGTTATGGAGGACCAAGAGTCTCTTCATTAAATAATAAATAAATAAATAAAAAGTGTAACCTTAATTAATTCCATAAGTTATAAAATAAAGAAAAGTTAATTCTTTTATTAGTTTAAAGTCTTCCATAACTTGTCCTCAAGTTATGGAACTTGAAGAGTTTTTGGATTAAAACTACTTTAAACACATAAGTAATGGAATTAATTAGTTTTGAATAGTTTCAAAACTTGCCCTCAAGTTTTGGTATTTGTAAAGTTTTCTCTTATGAATACTTTAATTCCAAGTTATCCCTTAGAATTTTAAGAGTTAAAATTCAACCCTTATACTTTATAATATTATAAGTTAATAATATATATATATATATATATATATATATATATATATATATATATATATATATATATATATATATATATATATATATATATATATAAGTAAAGTCAGTCTTACCGCTAGTACGCCTCATTCACGAAGTCGGTCTATAAGGTGGGTATAAGGTTGTTGCCTATAAAATGGCAACTTAATGGGTGTCCACTCTCACCCACCGCTTGCTTGACTGGTGGAGGGTCGTTAGCCAAATGGGTTTGACAGGACTATAATTCTCCCTTCATTAAAAGTATTAATGATGAATACTAAGTAACTAAACTCTTAATAATACCCAATCTTAGTTACTTAGGAAAATGTGAATAAGGTGCTAATCCATGAAATTACACTTTGCACTTTGTTTAAGTCGGTTAGTGGAGCGTGTGTGGTTAACCGGCACACTAACTCGTATTTAACAAGGTAGGCAAAGGGTAACTTAATGTTTATAATAGTAGCAATGGAGCGTGTGTGGTTAACCGGCACATCGATTGAGGGGTAAACACTTAAGGGTACCAAGTAATTTGCATGGTTACTTCACACCTTGTTTTGTGATCCTCGGCATCCCAGTCACAAAACCTGAAGGGCACACTCGAGATTGAAACATGCCATTGAACAGTTCAATGAATCTCAAAGATCTAGGAGTTTCAAAACCAATTAAAACCTAATGATTATTTCGTTTTTCATGGTGGAAATTGGTGAATCGTCATTCACCTACCTTCAAATATTTTATAGCTTGGATTACGGCACCCCTCTTCTAAGTTATAAAATATTTTGTCCTAGCCTTAATATTTTAGATTGGGTGTCATATTAAGGACTTTAGATCAACTATCTTGAATATCTCCCAAAACATGTCTGGTTTAGACATTTATGATCTTCCTAAATCTCTTGAAACAAGCTTTCCTAAATGAAGATGATGTCCCTTGGAAATCATACTTCTTTCACCTCTTTAAATTATTCTCCCTAACCCACAAGTTTAAAGTCACTCAAGCCCTATTGGCAAGGCAAGGTCTAGGTGTGATCATATCTTGGAGATGTAGTGGCATATTGACAAGCCGGGAGAGAACAGTGTCAAAGTCTTGAGAAAGTTGGTGGTTCAACTACTTTCTAAGTTAGATAGTGAGTTCTTTTGGAACACTTATGAAACAGACTATGACAAGACCCTTAATGATCTTATCTATTTGCTAAGATCAACTTCTTAAAACTTTATGGACATTGACAATGATGACATTGGATATCTAGTAAAGCTCTCTCTTCCCAGTGGAAAGGGATCGACCATAGTCAACTCGGTTGACCAAATGGTAAAGAGAAAAGCTAAGTTTGTGATAGTCCCTTGTACCATTATCAAAGGGTCCATATGTTTATATTGCCAAAGGAAGGGTCATTAGTTGCGAAGCTGCCAAATTTACCTAAGGATGTTAAAGTCAATAAGTTTGACTCTACTTTAGGTAAAGTCCACTATCTAACTCTGCTAAGTTTCTATTCTGAGATTCTTGATACATGATGTGACTGGGTCACATGGTGATGTTTTAAGAATCAAAGAAAAGTGAAGAAACTTAAAGAAAGAATATGATGAATCTGATCGCGTAGATGGATTTCTATCGCGTAGTTTGAAGATCGGATTCTTGAGCTACTTCTTAGGAGTTATGAGATCTTGCTTAGGAATAGATAACAACAAGTTTTTCATATGGATTTTAAGGATAAGTTTTTCCGCTAAGTTTTTAAAATAAAAGGAAAAATGATGATTTTATTTATTTTAAAATATCCTTACAATGGCATTTGAGGAAAAATTGTTGCTTATGTGATTCCATTAATAGCAAGAGTGGAAATATGAAATTGATTCTTTCATTTGTGGTAATGTCTAAATTTACCAAATAAGGAAAGATTCTCATCACCCAAGTTTCAATTGGACCGGGACTTGGAATCATGCAAGTTGTATAGCATGATGAATGAGAACTTTCAAGTATTGGAAAAATTAAGACTAATTACTTGTTCACATGGATGTGTGAGTCAAGTGAAGGACTAAGGGATCAAGTACACATTCTTGTGCACTGGTCAAGTCTACCATAAAAGATCGATAAGACTATTCGTCATAGTTTACTATAGCTCAGTAAATATGGTTATACTTACAAGCTTAAGTGTAATTCTGAGACATTGGAAAGAGGTTCCAACGTATGGCAGAGTGAATAAGAAGAATTAACTTAGGCAGAAAGATAAAAGTTTCTCAAATCTGAAAAGATGGGAGAGTACTTTAGTATCAGTTTTATGATCATCTTAATGATTTAGAGACCTTATCACAATTCATCCTCTAAGTGCATTCTAATAGTTAAGAAGAGGAGTGATGAATTGTTGAAGTGCTTAAATCAAGAAGATGAGTCATACTTCGTTCCAATACAAGTCTTGGAGTTATACTCTAAAATTGTAACTTGAGTGACATGTCTTAAAGAAGGTTTAAAACACTTGTCAAATGTAAGAGTAAAAGTTTTCTAGTCTTGTACATTTGAAATTGGTAAGTTGTGATGTTTTGGATAAAACAAAGACCAACTAAGGCCAACTGTGTGAAGTGTTTGTCTTGATTAGAATCCACACTATCTCTTGGATGTTTGACAAGGGAGTCTTATAGGTCAAGAGGACAGTGGGAGTCTTAAAGGTCTTGAAAGTCTCAATAACTAATCAAGAATAAAACCTAAAGTTCTTCACTAGCACACGACTTAAGGTTTAGAACCTATCGTGTTAACATATTCTGTGCCCATTCCAGTTAAAGTTTGCTTTGCATATGAGTTCTTAGAGTTCTTAGTTGGTTGCACAACAACTTGGAAGCAATGGCAGGCCCTTGAGCTGCTAGGTGGTAAGCAATTATGATTGAGTTCAGTCCATATGAGCTTGGATTTGTCATTATCCTTATCTTGTGACTATGGTTTGACAACTCACATGGATAAGAACACATACACTATTAAATCTAAGTGTCATAAGGTTTCTCTCTGATTCATGAAAATGATGGTGAAGAAACACTTTCACTAAGTAGATTTTAGCTAGATAGCAATTGTGATACTTGCATTCTCAAAGTCGTTAGTGGAGCGTGTGTGGTTTACCGGCACACTAACCTGGACTTGTGAGAAGTGGCAAAAAGGTCTAACCATTATGATTATGGCATCCCTCTTCATAATTGTGTAGACACACAAGTGTGCTATCTAAGGGAAGGTGTATGATTTTGATAAAGTTTTATCAAAACAATCTGGTATCAGAAATATGAACTTTGGTAAGAAAGTCAGCTAGTGGGAGCATGATAATTATGATAAAGGTTGCAAGTTAGCAATGTTAATTATAGAAAACAAAAGGTTTCAATTGGGAAAAAGTTGTTTTGCTATAATTAAGGGAGAGGAAATTATACTTCATCTCAAATCTATAAGTTTGGATCGTGAGGCTTTAATCATTTAGTCAAGGAAATATATATGAATTTTATGTTGGAATGGATCGACATAAGGAAATTCTGTATATGGGTCCATTATTTGCGTTCTAAAATTTGATTATGATTATGGCATCCCTTTTCATAATCTGAATTATGAGAACTTGGCAAATAGAAATGAAAATTTTATAGCAAAAGACTGGTTTAGTCTTTATGTAAGACATCATGAATCGTGCCCCATATGCTACGGATATAGGATCGATTACATGTGCTATATTCATCATTTCTAAAAAATTTCCAAATGCCTGGGGCATTAAGAAGGGAAAAGGTTTAGAACTGGATATGACTAAAAGGATTAAACAATTGTCGAGGACAATCTAAGGCTTACCAAAGATTGGTTGCTCAAGGACAGTTGGAAGTATAATGATAATTTTGGAAGGACCATATTGAGATAATCTGTAAGGAAGCAACTCTTGTTCAGAAGTGATAGTCAAAATGAATTTGGAAATGTTTCAAAGTCAGAAATTTCAATCTGTGCAAGATTAAGGAAACTTAATGCAAGAAGGATGTTTCCAAGGAGTTGATTTCCTTTGGAATACTCTGTAATGATTGTTTCCAAGTCTTTGTGAATTTGTGCATAATCGTTACAAGAGGATCAATGCATATAAGTTTAGAATCTAACAGATTTCAGTAAATGGCATGAATTTGGAATTCTTGCATTTGCAGTAAGGATTTGGGAGTGTGAAAAGAGAATCATTGAAGTTATGTTCAATTGATCTAGTTCAAAAAGTAAAGATCATAGACAAACATAGTATGCATACTTGGTGTATGGCATGACTAGTGTTCAGAAAACATAGTGTACATGCTTGGAGCATGGGACAACTATTGTTTTAAATTCAAGAATAAAGTTGAAAGCTGAAACAGTATACAATGAATAATGTGTAATCATATGGTGATAAATAAAAGGTGTTTTATTTATGTTCATAGGTTTTGATACCATATTGGATTCAATTATTATTGTGTTTCACTTTGCATGTTTTGACTTCTCGAATAAACTAGGTTATTCTTCCGGAATGACTAAGTTATTCAAACCATCCACAGTCGGTCATATGTTGGAAGTAGATATGAATTAAGATTGTCATGGGTTGGCTTGTAGAGGTCTAAGGTGTTGGACAAAGGGCTACAACATTCATGAGTGCTCATAAGTTCTGAGTATTGGATTCAACCCACGCTCATTGGAATCACTTCATGGATTTTATCACGAGTGATCATGAGACGATAATATCTTATATTCTTCAAACCTAGAGATATGAGCTGTTACTATGAGTTGGTTGTACATTGATTGCACGAAAACGCATTTGGTAACTCGGTGCTATAAAACGTGCCTTTGTGTATGATTCAACAAGTAGTAGAACAAGCCATATGAGTCGAAGTTTATCCATTCCTTTTACCTTCAGGATAAAAGCAATATCTGTGGGCCCCTTGATGATTTGATGATGACAAATGGAATTGCTCGGCCGGGCCGGGACTGATTTGATTTGTTCAATTAGTCAGTCGTCATAAATCAGAAATCGGGAAACAACAAATGGACAGAGAAAATGATTATAATCCATGTCTCAGTCCATATGATATCTCGAATGGAGGAATATATGATCCCTTATCTAATGGACAAGTCATTGACAAAGGTCAGAGTTCATCTACAAGGTCAAAGTTCGACAGAAGCTTTTGAGAGCTACCATTGCCGGGCGGTTGTTGAAGTCATACGCAATAATAGTTTTAGACTTATCCAAGTGGGAGACTATTGGATTAATGTCTAAGTCCATAACTATAATTGGTAAGACTTGACCCAACCCGACATGGTCCATTTGGGTTGCATGGCATCATGCACTTGGATAGACTATAATGAGAGAAATAAGACACTTATGGTTATTAATATATTATAAGTTCTAGTATATTAATGATAAGAATAATAAGATTATTTAATTAGTATTGATCAAGAATTAATCTAGGATTAATTAAGTGATCAAAAGAAGACTAATTAAATATATGGGTTGATTGTACAAATCATCCATACTTATATAGTAGGCTAATGCTCCATGGATGCTCCATGGTGTTTTTGTACCCATGGATCATAGAAATGAAAGGCCATGTCAATTAGGGTTTACATGGTGTAACCCTAACTATATAAGTATCTTATTCTTGACCAAAATCGGCCACTAGAGAGAGTAAGAAAGGGCTAGCCGATTTTCATGAGTGTAGAATTCTCTCAAGTTATTGCAAGTGTATTTGGTGTTGTGTGAACCATTTGAGGTGTCACACTTGGGGAACTAGGCACTCAAGCTTCATGAAGACTTTCTACATCAATGAGGTATGTAATCTATCTTGCTATAGTCATTATTTTGTATGCTAGATTAGGATAATGCCTTGGATGTTCATATTTGCATGTATAATAGAGAAAACATAGATCCAAGGTATTTAGGGTTTCATGTACACTTAGGAGTGTTAGAATGCTCAAAACCCAACAGTTGGCCGTAGGTATTGGGACAGGGCGGGTTTTTCTGTATCAGGAATTCAATAATATGAATCCCCCAACTTTCGAGGGAGTCCAGGACCAGGTCATAACCATGAGGTGTCTATCTGATGTGGAGGGGTATTTCTATTGGATTAGGTGTCTAAGCCCATAACTATAATTGGTATGTATTTAACCCAATAGTAGAATGGTCCTGTTGGGTTGCGTTCACTATAGCAATTTCATAGGATGAATTATTGAGATAGAGGTTAATTATGATTTATTAATATATTATAAGAATAATATATTAATTGAGAAATCATATTATTTAATTATTATTGATCAAAATTTAATTTGGAATTAATTTGTATGATCAAAAGAGGTTGATTAAATTACAAGGCTGATGTCGCATTTATATGATAGTTACAAGTTGGGCTTATGGATTCCTAGGAAGGGGTGGATGAAATTCTATGTGTAGCCCACACAGATTTCGTCAAAGGGGGCCTTCTGGATGGATCTACTGGATTGCTTAAGGCATAATCAATCTGATTAGGGTTTTACCTGAGAACCTAGCAGCTCAGCTATATAAGGAATCCCTTGGCTCCTTGAAATCAGCCAATGCTTTCAAGATAGAACCCTAGCCGATTTTTAGAGCCTCACAACCTTTCTCATATTCTTCTAATTGGTACATGGTGTTTATGACTCATTAGAGGTGCAACATTTGAGGCATTAAGCTCTTGAAGGTCAAGATCTACAAGCTACAATGAAAAGGTATTCATCTAAATTTGTTTTTATGATATAAATCTTGAAAAATTGTATGCTAGATAGGGTTCATGCTTTGGATTATTATAATTTCATGTATAACTTGAGAAAAACCTAAATCTAAAGCATTAGGGTTGCATGTACACCATAGGAATATTGTAGCTCTTAAAACCCATCAGTGGTATTAGAGCCCAATTGTTTTCTGTTATATTTGATGTCATGGTTAATTGTTCAAAGCTGAAAGTACTCGAAATATTTACTCTGCCAGATGAACTCAATGAGTCCAAAGCCGGACTCGACGAGTTGACTCGTCTGATTGTAGGATTTTCGAATTTTAAGCCGAAATTAGATAAGGATAATTACCAGAAGTTGTTTTAATTGATAAAATTTGATTTTACTATTATGGTAGTGATTGTTCTCATCTAATTAAAAGATAGTGGTCAAATTTTAAGATAATTACAAGATTATTTGATAAATTAATTATTTGTAAATTTTTATTTGTATTTATCTTACCAAATTAATTGGATTAGGCCAAATTTTGATAAGGATAAAATTATATGAATAATTTAATTGTTTTAAAATTGATCTAGAAGTTTTGAAAAGTTTCAATACTTGCCCTCAAGATTTGGAATTTAAAATTTGAGTAAAAAGTTTTAATTTTGAAATATTAAATTCTAAAACCCTAGTGTATTAAAAGTTTAAAATACAACTATTATAACATTAAAAGATTAATACTTATATATATATATATATATATATATATATATATATATATATATATATATATATATACACACACATATATATGATGAGTCAGTCTTACCGTTATTAGGCCTCATTCACGAAACTGATCTATAAGGGGTGTTTAAGGAAGCGGCCTATAAAATGGCCGTCATTGGGTATCCACTCTTACCCACCACACTCTTGACTATTGGAGGGTCGTTAGCCGAACGGGTAGGATAGGACATAAAATCCTCATTAATAAGTGTAATGATTATTATAAATAACTAAATGTTTTTATAAATTCTCAATCTTAGTTAGTTTAAAAAATGTGAAAATGATGTTATTCCATGAAATTGCACTTTGCACCTTGTCAATATCGTTAGTGGGGCGTGCGTGGTTAACCGGCACAATAACTTGGAATAACAAGGGTGGCGAAGGGTAGCTCAAGAATTATCCTAAATCAATGGAGCATGTGTGGCTAACTTGCACATTGATTAGGTGGTAAATGACTCGAGAGTACCAAGCTAATTTGCATAGTTATTCACACCTTATTTGTGATCATCGGTATCACAATCACAAACTTGAAGGGCATAATCAAGATTAAACATGGCGTTAAAAAGTTCAATGAATCTCAAAAGAATCTAGGAATTTCAATTAATTTAATACCTAAGTGTTCATTTTGTTTTTCATGGTGGAAATTGGTAAATCGTCATTTACCTATCTTCATATAATTTTAAATTGGATTACGGTATCCCTCATTCAAATTGTGAATTATAGTGTTGGGTCCTAGATTTAATATTTCATTTGGGTGTTATGTTAAGGATTGCTTATCTGATCTACACTCTGTTCCTTTTCCTTTTCAGATGTCTAGCCCAAAAAATGCTTCAAGGTCGAACGCCTCAAGCTCATTTTCTCTTATGAACATTTTTGGGATGGTCACCTTCGATGGGTCTAATTTCAATTATTGGATCTGCAACATCCGCATGGCCCTCCGATATGAGGAGAAAAAGTACGTCCTCGATGAAAAGACCAAAGACATAGACAAAACCAATGCTTCTGCTGAAGAGATAGCTGAGTATAGGGCTCACGAAAAGGACGCAACAAATGTGTCGTGTATAATGGTAGCCACTATGACTCCTGAGCTCCAATGGTTCTACGGGTACTACTGGCCTTACGAGATGTGCCAAGATTTGATGGAAAAGTACCATCAAAGTACACGTCAAGAAAGGTACGAGATTGTCGCCTCGTTGATAATGACCAAGATAAAAGATGGAGAGTCCATCACGAGCCACTTGCAAAGAATGCAAAGGTATGTGGATCGTCTGCTCAAGTTGAATGTCAACTTTGATGAAGAGTTGGCGAATTATATCTTTCTCCACTCTTTACCTCCCTGTTATGATTAGTTCAATATGACTTATCATATGAACAAGGAGCAAGTCACGTTGAGCAAACTTCAAGGTCTGATACGAATGACTGAAAGTGGGTTGAAAGGAAAAAGTTGTCGCAACCACTCCTACCGCTGCTTCCCCGGTCCTGGCTATTGGACAAGGGAAGGGGAAGAAGAGGAAAGCTCCCTCTAAATATCACAAGGCAAAGTCTCATGATGGATCTTCTTCAAATGGATCCAAAGGTAAAGGTGGTTATGTTGCTCCTTCATCTGATCCAAAAGATGCAGAGTGCTTCTACTGTCACAACAAAGGGCATTGGAAACGATGTTGCCCGAAGTATCTGCAAGATATCAAGGATGTAAAGATAAATCCCACCTTCAAAGATATTTATAATATTCAATCTAATAACTCACCACATGCTAGTTCTTGGGTCCTTGATATAGGATGTGGTTTTCATATTTGTTCTGATTTGTAAGGTCTAAGAAGAAGTAAGGATGTGGAGCATGGGAAGATGAACTTGATCATGGGGAATAGGAGAGCATTACTGGTCACCAAGATTGGAATTTATTCTTTAGTTCTTAGTAGAGGTATATGATTAGATTTGAACAATTGTTGCTACTCGTTAGAAATGACGAGAAATATTATTTCTTATCATGGTTTGTATAGACAAGGTTTTAGATTTTCATTTAATAATGAAGTGGGTTCTATTAATGCCTCCTATAATGGTATTTTTTATTTTGAAGCATTGCCTTGTAATGGTATATATGAAACTGTGATGGTTGTAGATAACTTAGGAAATAATGTATTGCATATTGATTCGTCCAATAGTCTGGACAAGGCATGCTTGTGGCATTGTCGTATTGGACATGCCAACAAGAAGCGCATAGCCTAACTCCAAAAGGATGGAGTTTTAGAGTCGTTTGACCTAAATTCGGATGATACGTGTGAATCTTGTTTTCTTGGAAAGATGACTAAATCTCCTTTCACTGGTACTTATGAAAGAGGTGAGGGATTGTTGGAACTCATACACACTGATGTGTGTGGGCCCTTCAGATTGACCATAAGGTATTCTAACCGCTTCTATGTTACATTCACTGATGATTATATCAGATATGGGTATATCTACTTAATCAAGCACAATTCGAAAAGTTCAAGGAGTTTAAACAAGAAGTAGAGAATCAATTGGGCATGAAGATAAAGATTCCCAGATCCAATAGGGGCGGTGAGTATCTTAGTATCGAGTTCCATGACTATCTTAAGGAATGTGGAATTGTTTCACAATTGATGCCACCTAGGACACCGCAGCTCAATAGTGTGGATAAGAGGTGTAATGTAACCTTGTTAGACATGGTTCGTTCCGTGATGAGTTGAGCTTCGCTACCTATCTCATTATGGGGTTATGCCTTAGAGGCTGCTTCCCATATCCTTAATCCAATCTCAACTAAGAAGGTTACCAAAACACCTCACGAGATGTGGACAGGGAAGGTTCCCTCGTTGGAACATATCATGGTTTGGGGTTGCAAGGCTTTCGTAAGATGAGAGACTCACGACAAACTTGAACCTTGCAGTTAGCAGTGTATTTTCATCGGCTACCAACAAAAATATTTTGGAAATCTTTTCTACAGACCAAGTGACAACTTGGTCTTTGTAGCGAGGAGAGGGGTTTTCCATAAGACAAAACTCATATGCCAAGAGGAAAGTGGGAGGAAAATTGATCTTGAAGAGCTTCAAGAATCAAGCGATGAAGGGACCTCTAACACTAGTGCTCAACTTCAGGAAGAGATTCCTGTTGAACTAGTTGTTAAGTTCTTACCTCTAATACATTCCAGTTGAGTTAATGTTCCACCTGTGTTGTATGGTTTCCATATAACTGCTGAGGGTGATACGTTTATCAGCAATAGTACACTAATAAATATGGATGAACCTAAAAACTATAAGGAAGCTATGGTAGGCCCAGAGTATGAAAAGTGGCAGGAGGCTATGGACAATGAGATTCAGTCCATGTATGACAATCAAGTTTGGAACTTGGTTGACAATGTATCGGGTCGTAAGATGGTTAGATGTAAGTGGATCTTCAAGAAGAATACCGACATGGATGGGAAAGTGCATACGTTCAAGGCACGATTGGTTGCGAAGGGCTTTACTCAAACCCCGGGGATTGACTATGATGAGAGTTTCTCACCAGTGACCAATATCAAATCTATTAGGGTTATGTTGGCTATCGCTGCATTTCATTATTATGAAATTTGGTAGATGAATGTCAAAAACACTTTCCTTAATAGGAAGCTGGCTGAAGATGTTTACATGTGTTAGCCATAAGGGTTAGTGGATGCCAAATACCCCAATAGATTGTGTGAACTTGAGAAATCCATTTATAGATTGAAACAAGCATCTCAAAGATGAAATCTTTGTTTCGATGAGAAAGTCAAAGAGTTTGGATTTCGAGAAGCGAGGACGAGTCTTGTGTGTATGTCAAGTCTAGTGGGAGTGTAGTTGGCTTTCTAGTTTTGTATGTTGATGACATACTGCTTATAAGAAACGACATCCCCGACCATGCAGGAGGTTAAGTCTTGACTTGGGAAGTGTTTCTCTATGAAGGATCTAGGAGAAGCTGCTTATATTCTTGGGATAAGGATATTGAGAAACAGAAGTAGGAGACTAATAGGACTTAGTCAAAGTACTTACTTGGACAAGGTACTGAAACATTTTAGCATGGAGAATTTCCAAGAAAATGGAACTGCCAATCCAATGAAATACCAAGCTGAGTAAGACTCAAAGCCTGAGTACCACTGCCAAGATAGAAGAAATGAGTTGAGTTCCATATGCTTCCGCCGTTGGCTCGATCATGTATGCTATGACATGTACTTTCCCTTACGTGGATTTTGCATTGAGCATGGTTAGCCGATATCAAGGGAACCCACATAGAGCTCATTGGACCGTATTGAAGAACATTCTTAAGTACCTGCAAAGGACTAAGGACTGGGTTCTTACCCTTGGTGGGAGTGATGAGTTGAGTGACAGTGTATACTGATGCCAGTTTCAGACCGATAGAGATAACTTTCTCTGTCAATTGGGCTAGGTATTTACCCTGAATGGAGGAGCGATTACTTGGAAAAGTTCCAAACAAGAGAGGGTGGCTAATTCAATGTGCGAATCATAGTACATAGTAGCGAGCGAAGCATCGAAGGAGGCAATATGGTTGAAGAACTTCATTGGAGACCTCGTAGTTGTACCATCTATAAAGGAGCCAATGGAGATTTTCTGTGATAATAAAGGAGCGGTTTCCTTTTGCAGTGACTACCAAAATATCGAGGTGGGTCTGCTATCTCTATTCGAGATAATTGACACAAGCACACCGTGCAGTCGAACTATCTCTTGGATGTAGGTTCGGGTCAGTCTCTCCATCTTGAATGTTTTTTTGATTGGCAGGAAGTGGGCGGACTTAGTCAATCTGTCGATGATTACCCACGCAGTGTCATAGCCACTCGGGGTCTTGGGTAATTTGGTGATGAAGTCCATCGTAATTTGTTCCTACTTCCATTCAGGTATTTCTGGCTGTTGAAGTAGACCTGTGGGCTTTTGATATTCCACCTTCACCTTGGAGCAAGTCAGGCACTTGCCCACGAAGGTAGCAATTTCTGCTTTCATATTTGGCTACCAATAGAGATTCTTGAGTTCCAGATACATCTTATCCGAACCTGAGTGAACGGAGTAACGAGATTTTTGTGAGCTTCATTCATGAAAACTTCCATATAACCACCGAACTTTTGGGTCCAAATCCGGTTCATGAAATAGTAAACTCCATCTCCCTTGATCTGCATGTCCTTTTCCATTCCCCTCAAAGCTTCATCCGACATGTTTTCTAGTTTCAAAGCTTCCAGCTGAGCCTCTCTGATTTGGGCGAATAGATGAGGATAGATTGTCATTGTCAGTTCCTTCACTCTGCGACCTGAGTACTCTTTCCAGCTGAGGGCATCGACTACCACATTGGCCTTATCAGGATGATAGCGTATTTGACACTAATAATCATTGAGTATCTCTACCCATTGCCGTTACCTCATGTTCAACTCCATCGGATCAAAAATGTGTTGTAAGATTTTGTGGTCGGTGAAGACAATGCACTTGGTTCTGTAAAGGTAATGTCTCCATATCTTTAGTGCAAAGACCACTGCTCCCTACTCCAGATCATGAGTTGTATAATTGACTTCACGTGCCTTCAACTGTCTCGAGGCATAAGCAATAACTTTTCCTCGCTGCATGATCACACAGCCTAGGCCCTGATTGGATGTATCGCAGAAGACAACGAAGTCCTCCGTCCCTTCTGGAAGATACAAGATAGGTGCGTTGCAAAGGCTTGCTTCAATATTTGGAATGCAGTGTCTTGTTTTTCTCCCTAATTCAAGGCTACATCTTTCTGAGTCAGGGTGGTAAGAGGTTTAGCAATTCTAGAGAAATTCTGGATAAACCTGCGCTGGTAGCCAGCAAGACCCATGTGTATGCCCTCTTCGCTAACCACATAACCGAGGAAGGTTACTTTTCTGATCCAGAATTCACACTTTGAGAAGTTTGCATATAGTTTCTCCACCCTCAAAGTTTCAAGCACTTGCCTCAAGTGATGTCTATGATCTTCCTCACTCTGAGAATAGACAAGTATATAATCTATGAATACTCTCACGAAATTTTCTAGGAAGGGGCATCACACCCGATTCATCAGGTCCATGAATATCGCAAGTGCGTTGGTTAGACCAAATGGCATCACTACAAACTTGTAGTGATCGTGTGGAGTCCGAAATGTTGTCTTAGGAATATAATCCTCATGAACTCGTAATTGATGGTACCCTGATCTTAGGTTTATCGTTGAGAAGTAGATGGCTCCTTGGAGTTGATCGAAGAGGCCATCAATTCAGGGAAGAGGGTAACGCTTCTTGATGGTGAGCTTGTTTAGTTCGAGGTAATCTATGCACATCCGGAAGGATCCATCCTTATTTTTCATAAAATAAGATCGGGGGCTCCCCAGCGTGAGAAGCTTGGTCTGATGAATCCCTTGTTGAGCAGTTCATTGATCTGGCTGGATAACTCTTGCATTTTTGTCGACGCTAGACAGTATGGGGATTTAGCTATAGGGGTAGCTCCGGGGATTAAGTCAATTCGAAACCCGACTTGGCATTCAGGAGGAACACCTGGAAGATCTTCGGGGAAGATATCAGGAAAGTTGCAGACTTCGGGGATGCTCTCGAGGTCTTTAACTTCTTACTTTTCATGAATGACATAGGCTAGGAATGCATGACACTCCTTTCGTAGATATTTTTGGGCTTTGATGCACGATATGATGCGGAGATTTGTGCTGAGTTTATCGCCATAGATGATAAGGGCTTCGCCATTTGGAAGATTGAGGGGAATGGCTTTTTCAAAACAGATAATATCCGCAGGATGAAGACTTAACCAGTCCATGCTGATAAAAGTAGTCTTAAACCCTAAGACCAAGTTGTAATGTTCGTTACTGTTTTCTATAGTAGTATATGAAAATATTAGTTTGTATGTCTGGTTACCACCAGCTATATTATATAACGTTGTTTTGTATGAAAGACCATTGTATTAAAACCTTGGCTACAACGAGTATGTACAGTATGTTCTGTATGAAATCCTTGACCACCTGTAATGTATAGTAGTCTTATTACTTAAAATAAAACCATTTGTATCCTCTGGAATGCTCCAGTGTAGTGTATGTTAGTTCTATTAATTAAAATAAAACTAATGAAGAATGAAATCTTGTAAACAAAGGATACTTATACTGTTGTGAGTTTGGAATAATTGATATACCTAGTGACCTCTGTAACGTTCTTCAGACATCGGAATGGTATACTATTTGTCACCCGAACTGTAGCTTGCAGTTTAGGCTTGGGATTATCAATCCCGATAGATCTATTCACAAATCTCATGCTCTCCCTCCAGGAGACTCTGGTTATATTGTGGTAGGATTTAGCCCACAACCCTAAGGGTACAATTGAAGTAGTGCCTCATAACCCTGTATTGAACTAGTGATTTCTCTGATGTCGAATTCGTTTCAAAGAAATTTTGTAAACAATGATGGTTTTTGGATTTATGTAAAAGTTTTAATATTTTCAAAATTTTATGGTTGTTACATATTTGAAGATTCAAGGGTTATTCTATCAAGAGTTCACTTCGGGTTTGCTTGATGATTGTGTCTTGCATTCTTCTGGTGATGTGTTCCTGTTTTAGTTTACTAATATGTTGTAAAAACCTTTACTTTCACTAGATATTGATGAACCCTTGCAGATATGGTTTGATCTTGTTAGTAGGATTAATTGAATTTGGTTTTTACTTGTGTTCGATTGATTGCTTTACCTTTCATGTTAAGGTTATGATTTTTATTGTTTATTGTTGAGTATTATTAGAATCAGATGATCATTCTATCTTGATGTACTTGAATCATATGATCTATGATCATTAGGTTTGTATGACTATGAATTTGATCATTAGGCTAGGCTTAGATAATATTAATCAGTGACTTTGATTGTGTTAGAGAGCATTAAATTTCCATGCTATGCTTAGATTGATTGTCATGATCATAGACTAGAAATCACCAGATCATATCCTTCATAGCTCAAATATATTTAACTAATTATGTGTTCACTAATTGCATGATCATTATGATAGTTTTTCATTAATTATTAGTACTAGGAAATTCGATCAAGATAACTAGTCATATTATAATTTGATAATCAATGAATTAATTCATTGCACTTTTAATTAATCAAACATAAAAACTTGGGTGATTCGTATTCTATTGGAAGTACTTATTATTTGTTGTTTCCGTTTAGTTCTTTAGTTTCAATTGATTAATAGAGTGTTAAAACAAGTTTAATTTAGTTTAAACAAAAACCTCATTTTTTACTTTTCTATTTTTAATTTAATTAACATTTGAACTATTTGATCAAGACCATTCTCCTTCCATGTGCCTATTTGTGTTTAAGACTAGTTGAGATTAGATATGATTTTATAAATTTAAAAATAGTATATAAATAAAATACATCAAGTTTTTGGCGTTGTTGCCTGGAAACGGTTGCATTTAGTTCAAATTATTTATTTGTTGATTAATTTTTTTTATAGTTTGGTTTTTTTATTTTATTTTTTATTTTTTATTTAAAGGGATACTCTTGATGCTATTGTTTAGTGTGACTTGCAGACACTTGATAATCAATACGATCCAGAAAAAGATTTGGAGCTGGAGAGGTTGCTAGCTGAAGACTCGGACGAAGAACAATAACAAGTTGGAAGGTAGGAACCACATCGTGGTGTAATCATTACCATGACGTGGACCCCTATTTTTCCAGTTTGTGTTTTGAAGCATGGAGTGATGATTCCAACTTTGGAGAAAGTTCTGATGTGCGATCCATTTTTGATGAGGTTCGAACCAATTCCAACCCTTGTCAACATTCTTGGATTTTATGGATCTAAGCTCGACACACCGATTTTCAAAACAAAATGTCAAATATTAAGAATCGGTCCAAAAGGAGTATTAAGTGCAATAGATGGATTGCCATTGATTTTATTAGAAGTTTATAAACTTGAGAGTCCATCTTAAGACTCGCACAAAAAGAAGCATTTATCGGGAGGAAACCTGACTTCTAAATTAGTTTTCATTTTCTTTTCATTTTCAATTTTGTTTTTTTTTTTTATTTTAAATTTTAATTTTATTTTTGAATAAAAGTGCTTTTGATGATTCTTATTTTTGCTACAAGAGAAATTTTAGCTAAGTAATTGATGATGGGAAAACTACAAGCGTGGGGTGAAATATTACGAGAAGAACGCAAGAAGCGTGACACACAAATAAGTGTAGGGTATACAATCAAGGTGGAGCAAAAAACGAGGAGTCTTTTGAGCTTCCAGTGCTACATATGGGAAGAAACTGATACGAGGGATCGGTTGAGAAATCAACTACTTCCAGATTGGTCGATTCATTCATCGATGAAGATTTTAGAGTTTTCGCGAAGACGCGACACAAGCCTAACTATCTCGAGATGCGGCTTTTTATTGCACTGCGACTACTTTCCTGACATTTGAAGACCGTGACGCACCAATTCTCATTGCGCGTTGTGACAATGATTTTCTCGCAAGTTCCAAATTTTTCAAGGGACTGCATCATGGCGAACAACTTGTCACGACATGGTAACGCCCTAGTAAGATTTTTGAGCTATGAATATTAGTTGTCCGCATCATGTTAATATGCCACGAGTCCATTATTTTAAGCAAGGATGTTTTGTTCCAGGAGTGTTCTAGCAGACAACTTCAAGCCAATATTAACAAGCAACCCATAACAGTCATTCAATCTCGTGACTATATAAACAAGACGAGTTTGTTCATTTTCTTCATCTTTTATTTTATATGTTTGAATTGTTTTTATACAATGAGAGCATTGTATAATTTAAGTGTGAGATAAGGGGGTCGAATAAAAGGAAAAAGAGCATGCTAGAAAAATATATATATGCCAAATTAAAAAAAAACAAAAAAAACATAGACTTGAAAAAATGTTATAAATTGTAAAAATCTAGAAAATTTAAAATTATTCTTGTGTTATAATTACGTTTGCTAGTGTTGTACAATATAATTTGATATGAATTTAAAGGTTTAGTTGAGCTAATATGTTATAATATATTTGTGGCTTCCGAGTTCCAGTGAAATCATGAGATAAAAACGTGAAATTGTGTAATTTGAGGGACATAGTATGTTTTGCGTCATGTACTTGAAATGTATCTAGAAAAGCTTATGTTGTCATTGCACTTTAAACTAATATTTTTAACCAATAAGGGTTGAGGTTAAGTTCGCTTGCTTAAGCATATCATTTTCTCTTAGGTTTTAGTTTGAGAAAAAAATGATATGGAAAAAGAAAAAAAGTTGAGAAAAAGGAAAAAAAAAAAAAAGAAGAAGAAAAAAAGTTGTCAAAAGTTGTTGAGTGAATAAAAGTTTGCAAAATATGAAGATCTTGAAGAAGTGAAAAATAAAACAAATTGCCAAGGGATTATTTAATTGGTTATTTTTATTTCTAGGTATTTTATCATATATGCTTCGGAACTTAACAAAAATTACCTTGAGGTCAAGAAAGTTTTCTGAGCATTTATTCAGAGGGATGCAGAAACGAATGTTGTTCAAAATAAGTGATGAACTGTTATGAGAATTGTGAGTATTTAGGACATGAGAAGTAATTAGGGTCTAGACACAAATATATGCATCGAGGCGAAAGATAATTTGCAAATTCAAATTGGCTTATTCTATGTGATGTTGGCAATCAAAGTTTTGAGATAACATTATAAAAATATAGTTTGCTTGACGACAAGTAAAAGATAATTGTGGGGTATTATGATATTGCCTTATTTAAATATATATTTTAGGCCATTATCTTAATATATTTGATTAAAATGTTATATTTTTAGATATATGATACTTAATATACTTGAAAATGTTTAATTACACTTAAAATGGGGGCTAAGATGCAAAATGAGGAGAACGGAGCAGAAAAAGACACAAAAATGATGTTGTTGGATAGTCTGACCCATTTTCAGTATTTTGGCCATATCTCATGGCTCATAACTCCGATTAAGTTGATTCAAAATGATTTGAAAACAAGAATTTTTTTGAATGACTTTCATGTTTATGCAAAAATATGAAATCCAACTCTCACAACGTGGTAAATGGAAACTTTGTGATCATTTAACTGACTTGGAGAATACGATATATCCATGAAGACCACAACGTGGTGCCTCTTAACCACGTCGTGGTGGCTAATATATATATATAATATATATATATATATATATATATATATATGTATATATATATGTGTGTGTGTGTGTGTGTGTGTGTGTATATATATATATATATATATATATATATATATATATATATATATATAATAAGTGTTGCAGAAATCGGTCTTAGCGGCCGATTAATCGCTTGGCGGCTTTGAATCGATTCCAGTTAGGGTGCTTGGTGGAAATTAGTCAAAATCAGTCAAATTTGGGTTTGGTGGTCCTCGAGGGTAATCAGCGGGAAATTTTTTTTAAAAAAATTAATTTTTAATTTTCAAATATTACACCAAAAATTTAAATTTTCAAATTTTCAAATTTTCAACTTTTAAAATATTATACTAAAATTTCAAATTTTCAAAATTTCAAAATTTTAAATTTTCAAATACTTAATTTTAGGGAATATTAATTTTTTAAATAAATTAGGGTCCTCGATTAATCTCTGATTAATCCCCGTCTAGTCCGATTAATCGCTTATCGTCAGTCGACCGTTAAACGATTTTTACAACCTTGATATATATATATATATATATATATATATATATATATATATATATATATATATATATATATATATATATATATATATATATATTCTAGAAATTAGGTCGTTTCCAGGTGGAGGCCTTAGAGCTTGCATTCTTTTGGTGATGTTTTCCTGTTTTACTTTACTAATATTGTGTAAAAACATTTACTTTCACTAGATATTGATAAACCCCTGCTGATATGGTTTGATCCCGTTAGTAGGATTAATTGAATTTGGTTTTTACTTGTGTTCGATTGATTGCTTTACCTTTCATGTTAAGATTATGATTTTTATATTTTATTGTTGAGTATTATTAGGATTAGATGGTCGTTCTATCTTGATGTACTTGAATCATATGAATCTATGATCATTAGGTTTGTATAACTAGGACTTTGATTATTAGCCTAGGCTTAGATAATATTAATCATTGACTTTGATTATGTTAGAGAGAATTAAATTTCCATGCTATGCTTAGATTGATTGTCATGATCATAGATAAGAAATCACCAGATCATATCGTTCATAGTTCAAATATATGTAACTAATTATGTGTTCACTAAATGCATGATCATTGTGATAGTTTTTTTATTAATTATTAGTACTAGGAAATTCGATCAAGATAACTAGTCATATTATAATTTGATAATCAATGAATTAATCCATTGCATTTCTAATAAATCAAACATAAAAACTTGGGTGATTACTATTCTATTGGAAGTAATTATTTATTGTTTCCATTTAGTTCTTTAGTTTCATTTGATTAATAGAGTGTTAAAACAAGTTTAATTTAGTTTACACAAAAATCCCATTTTTTACTTTTCTGTTTTTAATTTAGTTAACATTTGAACTATTTGATCAAGACCATTCCTGTTCCCTATGTTCAACACCCTTTCTTAAAACAACTATATTACTTCACGACTAGGTACGCTCCATATTTGTGTTTTAGACTAGTTGTGGTTAGATAGGACTTTATAAATTTACAAATAATGTTTAAATAAAACACATCAGTGTATCTCACCTCTATGTATATATGGTTATACATTCCTTAGAGAGTTGGACATGTATCATGGTGTATATGATGTTTCTATGTTGTAGTGATTTTCTATATATATATATATATATATATATATATACACATACATACATACATACATACATACATACATACATACATACATACATATCCTTATGCGTTAGGATGCATCTGTAGTGGTATGCTGGTTAGCAGTATGTTGGTTATCGTCTAGCGAAGTGCCTTAGGGGTTGTATGTAGTCATGTAGGATAGATTGAGAACTCTTAATCTAAGCTTTCTTGGCTGTTCCTTGTTTGTTTGTGGCTTAGAGTAGGATTATCTTTCCGGGTGGCTATCTCACCTCTAGTTACTTACAGCTATGTATTCCATGAAGATTAGCTGGTAGCGGTGTAATGTACTGTGATTGGTCTAGTAGGAGGTAATGAGTTGTATGATTGGTATTTGCATGTATTATGTGCCTAATTGTTCCTTGACTATTTATATGTCAACATATTTGTGGCCGATGAGGTTGAGGCGGTCTTGTTGTGTGTTGTAGGCCAAGAGAGCAGGTGTGGGCTGACTGTAAGCCGTAGGCACAGAGGCTCAGGAAGAGAGGTTGGGTTGAGGCGGCATGCCAACAAACCCGATGCAATCCAGTGGGGAGACTGTAGGCCGGGGGTATTCCAGTTCATTGATTGAGGACTCGATATACATGCTTGTATGTTTGTTGTGTGTGGTATTTTGGGGGAACTCACTAAGCTTCGTTATTACCCACCTGTTATTGTTTTTAGGTATCATCAGTTATCGTAGGAAGACGAATGTGTGACTGTATACATTCATCAGTAGCAATGAAGATTTGACATTATTATATTACTCGGATTTTCAACAAATGTAATTTGGAACAAATTGTTTTCTTAATACATATTTTATAATATAGAGTTTTACCTTGATATGACAAACAAAAATTGGTTGTGAAAATGGGGTGTTACAAAATTCTTGATCAAGTTTTAAAGATTAGATTAGTGTTTGGTAGATTTCAGCATGTTCATCTAGGTCTTTTGTTTTGTCGTAGTTTTAAAGCTATAGTAGGTGAATTCTGGGTGGTAGTTTTTAACTTAGCAAGTCGGTTGTGAATAATAATGGATATTATGTATCTTAATCTAGTACTTTAGAAGGGTTGTTTGTTTCTTTCTTGGTTGGGTTAGTTGTAGGATCCTAAAGTATGCCATGTTATATTGCCAAAAATAAACTTTGGTAACCACAGAAGGTGTCCATGTTTTCTTTTTCTTGTAGAGAGAAGGTATTAGAGCTTATATTGGCCATTACATTAATGTTAGGTGTGGCTAATGGTGAGAAAATGTGTCAATATTGGTTAGTTATAGGTGTGGGTTGAGCTGTTGGTGTTGTTTCCAAGTTTGGAAACACAGACAACAAAGGTGTTATGAGTGTTGATCCTAGGAGGTTGGTTGTTGGGGTGGCTTCAAAAGTTCTATTGAGTGGATGGGTCTTAGATTAGCATCACTCTTTTTTTTGTCACCATGTTTCGTTATCGTAGTAGTTATTCTAACAAAGCTCTAATAATGCAACCAAGTCTTGGAGGGACAAGCTTTACATGAGATGGATCGAGGACTAGAGACTTCTTTCTTGATTTGGATATTTAAAGAACTATTGATCACAAAGAAAACCAGGGTTACTCGCAATTTGAAGGGTGTGTGTAAGGATTGCACTGTGATGCACAAGTTACGGAGTCTTACTTGAGAGTAGAGAAAGAGAGAGAGAGAGAGGGGGGGGGGGAGAAAGAGGAGAGGAGAGAGAAAGAAAGAGAGTATGGAAGTTTTAGAGAGAAATTGGGAGTGAATTCTTACTTGGTGATACTTCCTATGGTGGAGGTATTTATAGCGTTGGGGAGGGGACAAGGTTTCACAATGTACGATTTTGTGTCTCCATAGTATGTATTTATTGTAGGTGATCGTAGATGCTACACGATCTTCTACAAGAATTCGACAAGATACGTTTGGCGCCTCGACATTACTTTCGGCTCAAGTGTGTCTGCACTCCGTTAATCTATGCTCTGGCTATTGGTGCTTTGTTACTCAGCTTAACTATATGTACAAGTTAGGTGGATTGATGTTCTGCTTTTTGACCAATTATGGTGGTCTACAACTACAACCCTTTCAATATTTGGAGGGAACTTTCAATTAATGTTTGAGATCGGATGACCCCATATGGATAATCTAAGGCTTTGAGATATGATCACCTTCCCATTAATCCATATCAACCTACCACCTCATTACTTCATAAAAAATAAAACCATATAATAAAAAAATACAAAGTCGTTTTTTTTAACGTTTTCATGGCTACACTTGCTAAGAGGTCACCATCCTTGAAATCATTAATCTTCATTTTAAGGCTTCTTGAATCCACTTTTTGTTTTTGCAACACGCCCTATTCTTTTCATAAAGCTAAGTGTTCGTCCACTTTTTGAAGTAATTGCTAAAAATTACTATTCAAGAGTTACTTACAGAAGATGATTCAACTCATTTTTTTATCTCTTTCATCAGCATTGAGGTTGTTCTAGTTCAAGCTCTTTCTCTTCAACGTTAAGGTTGATATGACAACACACGTCCAAAGTTTATGTGTAATTGTTAAACTAAGATGCCTTTGACCTTTTATACCATTTGATTCCGTCCAAATGTGTAGAGACCTTTTCCATTTTGGACAATTTTGTAGTATATTACAACATTTATGGTGGATAAATGACTTCCCAAAACCTTCAAGTATTGTTCGAGCGCCATTTGCAAAATGTCCATGTCGTTTGCACCACTTTTCGTGCCACTAAGTTGTAAATTTTGTCGAACATGCCAATCTTCTCTTTCAAGTCATGGAACTTTGAAGACCCTTAGCTGACACTATATTATTCTCGCCCATTGAGTAATGGAATTTGGTTAAAATGCACTTCAAGAAGATCATAGTATCCTTAGAAATGTTGACCCAAGAATGACACAATGTCTCTTCCTCCTTTGAATTCCAATCTTGTTTGCCTACACTTTCGGAGCTCCTTTTTTTAGAGCTCTTATGTCGTAGTGATGGTTAGGGTTGTGTTTTGGACACCAATTTGTATTGGAAATAGAGCATATGGGGTACAATTTGGAAAGAGGATATCTAGGGTTGAATACCTTGAAACCTAAGTTGGTAAAGCTAAGTTGTGGTCAAGGGACAAGATGCGTATCATAATAATATAAATGTCGTGATAAGTTGTTTAGTGCATAATAACTATCGGATCCTCGGGTGGTTAAAGTTATGAAACGATTTTTGTTTGAGTGTGGGGTGTTGGATTTTCATCCATTTGTGAGAAAACGGTAAAATTTTAAAAAAGGAAATTAAATGAACAACATCATCGGACACTAGTCCACTCAACAACACACACCTCGAAACGGTGTGCACATCGTGATTGTGTCACCATCTACACATCATACACGAGACATCGTAGATATACCGATTGGCCTTAAATAAGTTTATTTTAATTTAACAAGACAAATATTTTTGTAAAGTGATAGCCTTTTAATTCTGTGGACAAGAAAATCCTTGTAATTTGGGAAGAGAAAGATGAAAGTTGACTAGTGTGTACATTGGAAATGAGTCAACGAATAAAAACACCATCATGTGGTGCATAGATGCTATTAGCCATGTTTAAAAAAGGGAAAGCGATTCAATTGACACGCAAGACCGGTGACCATGGCATAAAGCACAGGTGTAGAGTTCTCGAAGTTTAACCAAATATAAATTGCAATATATTCTTATGGATTTTATTCATATATGCAATATTATTATTGATCATTATTTTATATAAAACCTAGTAATCTAATATGAAAACAGAAAAAAAAATCCTAATTTACCATTTATTTAAATTTAAAATATTTTAAATATATGTTAAAACTTTATTCTTTCTAATAAATGAAGATTTTTTTGCTACATGTCATACTCACATTTAATTTTTACATGGTTTTTTTCTTTTCTTTTTTTTTTTTTTTTTTTGAGTTTTTCTGTTTTATTAAATTTCATTTAATATTTTCATATAATAATTACAATAAATGTAATAATAAATAAATATCAATTTTATTAATGAACTTGTAAAAATTCTAAATAAAAGTTAATTAGTTTATTTTGTTTATTGATTTAAATTATTTTTTTATTAATTTAAAAGATAAATTATAATTTTAATAATATTATCTTATTTCTTTTTTTTTTTTTATAAATCTAAAATTTTTAAATATTTAGATTTTTATATTTATTTTTTTATTTAAATTAACCTACAAAATATATAGATGTTGTAACTTTAAATAAATAAATTACTAATAATTAAATTAACAATAATAGTAATTTCATCCGTATGAACTTGTCAAATTCGATTTGGGATGGTAGATCCGGTCTACCACTTTAATTATTATAGTGGCACTCGGGTTCTCTTTTTCTAGAAGGGGAATTATTTCATCGGTATGCAAACTAAATTATTCATGCTTTTGGGAATTTACGTAACATCCAAATTCACTAGTAATCATTCCTATAAATAATTCATATTTTAATTTAAAATTTGATTCATTAGCTGTCAATACATTTTACTGATAAAAAAAAATGATAGTATTAGTTTTATATTATTGACTCAACTAATATATGTTTAGTTGCATAAACAAGTTGGTTTTAGAAACAAATATGTTTTTAAGTGGGTGAACATATGTGTCTAAATCAAACAACCACCACCATCCATCGGTCCAACCACTTTCACACCATCCTACCTTTTGTGACATCCTATCTTGAGAGGTTGAGACCAAATAAATATATTATGTGAATAGTGAATATACTTTTGTTCAGCATATCAGTTTACAAAAAAAATTACATAAATAGTTATTGTGGTTTAATTTATTTTTCATTCAAAGTGTCCTTATTGAACTTTTATTTCATCAGTGCTCCCTTTCGAGTCGAGCTGACAAAAATCGATCCAATCCACCAATTCAATGCGAACCTAACCCAATATTAACACATTGAGTTGAGATTTTCAAAGTAATTAAGTTAAATATGTCAATTTGTCTAAACTATTCAATTAAATAGGTTGGATTGTATAAGAATTATAATTAGTTTTCAACCTACAAATCCATTTAATTTTAATATATATTTAGTTTAATAATTCATTTTGTCATATATTACACTCTCATTGATTTGACGGTGTGTTATTTTATGGTTATTTTCCATTACAATTTTTCCAAATGACATATTGTGATTTTTTTTCATTTTATCAAATTTTGCATAATATTTAAATACAATAATAATAATAAATATAATAATACATGCATATCAATTTCTTAATTAACTTTCCTTTTAATTTTAAAATTAGTAAATTAAAACTTCATTATTTTCTTTTGTTTATTTATCTAAATTATTTGTTTAAATTAAAAAAAAAAGAAAAAATAATAATTTTAATAATTCAATATTTTTCAAATTTTCTTATAAATTCAAACTTTTAAATGTTTAGAATTTTATATTTTATTTATTTTTTTAAATGAACCTATGTAATACATAGCTTTTACATCTAGTTATTTAAATATTATAATGTATTAATGTACGTATTAATTTATCCTCCCTAATAAATGAAAATAATTTTGCCACTTGTCATCATTTTCTGCATTATGTCACATGTCATTTTGTGGTAAATTTAAATTAAATTATATTTATGTGTCATTTTGTGGGTTTTTTTTTATTTTTTTTATTTCATATAATACTTAAATGTAATAAATGTAATAATAAATGTATATTCAATTCATTAATGCAACTTTCTTTATAATTTTTATACTTTTTAAATGAATCAAATTATTTTAGTTGTTTATTTATTTAAATTATTATTTAAATTTAAAAGATAAATAAGCACTCCAATATTAATAATGAAATATTTTACATTTTTCTTATAAATATAAAGTTTCTAAATTGTTAGATGTTCATGTTTTTTTTTTAATAAACTCATGTAATACATGAGTCTTACAACTAGTAAATTTTAATATTACGTTATTACTCATGTTTAAAAAAATGCAATCTTAATTCCTATTTTTTTTCTTGGCCCCGATAACATTAAACACTCTTCAAAATAACTTCGAAATTAAATATTTTTAATGTCATTTGAACATTTATTTGTGTTTGTGAATTAGAATTGTATTTTTGTCATTATTTGAAATTTTATTGAAGTTTGGAACTAATTTAAATTGTGTAATCTTTAGTTAAATTATTTACTTGATTTATTTTAAATGGGATAACCTAGGTTTAACCCATTCATTTAATAAGTTGGGTTGTTTTTCATATATAAACACGTCAACCCGGTGACAACCTATTTATCTTAAAGATTGTGTTGGGTTGAGAATATTAACCCATTTAAAATGACATGTTGGGTTGGGTTGAAATCTTCAGCCCAATAATTAAATGAGTTAAGTCCGAACCCAACCCAGGTGAACCTATTGGCACCTGTACTTTCGAAAAAAAATTAGCACACCAATGACGTCTGTTTGATAGGGATGTTAAGTTGCCCCATGTGCCTTGCCGTTGAAGGCATTTTGAACATTTTGGAGGGAATAAATATGCAAATGATTTGTCTCCCCATCCTACCAACAATCTAACACCAAACACTACACAAATGAAAGATTATCCATCATCCAAGTTTAAATCGGTACAAAATGTTTGACTTTGACCAAAAAGGGTTGACTAAAAAGTCAACCTTCACTTGAGGAAACTATTCTTCTAGAAACAGGCCCTTTGAATAATAAATAAATTCAAGAAACACGTCAATACCATCAGGCTCAATCCCTAGAAAAAGAATGTGGCCATTAGTTCTTCAGTCACTTGCGACATATCATGTAAACACTACCATATAATAACACTTTCAACAGGGGTATTCCTAGAGCAAACGATTATGACTTAAAAGAAGACTCTAGTATGGTTAGTTAAAAGTTAAAAATAGAGATTAGATTGATAATTTACCTTAATAAGTTCTGGATATCAAATTAAGGGTCTTCTAAACCATGGTTCTTTTGTTATATGAAGCATAGAAAGAGATAAACTTACGCACTGAGACGCGAAGTGTAAGGGTGCACACTCGAAGTGATAAATGTGAACTTAAGAATACCGAGTCTGAGGGCAGCCCTCTGCGTATGAGGTCAAGACACAACTCCCCGAAAACTAAACAAATTTCAATATCAAGAAAGAATCTAGCCATGCAATTTCACGCTAAAAATAGGTTATGACATGATGATGATGTAATAATTGTTTACATCTAAATAACCATATTTCTAACCTCTATTTTGGCCCTAAAATGTATGTAACCACCATTAATCAACTTCCGAATGTTTTCTTACATTTATATAAGGATGATAAGTGTTTCAAAATCGGGTTGATCACATATAAACATGAAATCATGCTCATAAGCAGTTCTCTATCTCATCAAGCACATATAACAACAAGGTACTTTATGTGTTTCAGATTTAGAAGGGGTCTGACTTCTAAATTGACATTCTTGGATTATCTCAAATCTAGTTTGTGATACCTAAGGCTATAGGGTCGAAATCACAAGTTTTGGAAAGTGATTGCAATCACGATCTTAGATATTATCCAAGTATATTGATATTCTCAAGACCCCAAAATCTAACATTCAACATATATGATTATGTGAAGAATATCAATGACAAAATCCATTAGGGACATGAGTTACAAATTTGGGAAACTAGAGATGTCCGAGGAAAGTGATTTTCATTGTTGGTAAAATAAGATGCATTTCCTTCCCACCACTTTAAAGTTTATTCACATTTTAAGCACCATTGCACCAGAATCTCTGGAGAATGAAACCCTTTAACATACTATAAGAAGATGCAAGTGGGAAAATAATGATTATATATATCGTGGAAACATTCTTAATGGTATTTCTGACTCTATCTTTGAGCTCTATCAAAATCATGAGTCTACAAAGGATTTGTGAGATGCAATTGAATCCAAATGTGTGGTAAAGGAGGCTTCTATCATGATTGATAAATTTCCCCAATCCTAGAAATACTTTAAGAACACTTTGAAACACAAAAAAGAAGAGTTGTCTCTGGTACATCTTGGTAATCACTTGAGAATTAAATAAGGTGTTTGGGCCCAAGAAAGTCGCAAAGGAAAGGAGAAAGAAGTTCCTGGATCTTTTGTGAACATGGTGGAAGATGATAAGCATCAGAAAAATAACAAAGAAAGAAGGAAAAAGAAAGACAACCATCAAGGTTCAAACAACAAAAGCAAAACTTATGTGTTGGAATTATAACAAATTTGGTCACATGAAACAGGATTGTCATTTTAGAAAGAACAAGAATGGTGAAATCACTGCTCGACGAGGATCTAATGATCAAGGTCCAAAACTATAAGGTCAAAATTTTATTTTTGAAGATAATACTGTTGTCATATATCATGTAACACTTATTCTTGAATCATTTTATTTTCAAGATTAGATCATGTATGGTGGATACACTCGGGGAGAATGAGTCATGTATATAAAGATTGCTATTTGTTCAAGGATTATAAAGTAATAGGTGATGGATCGCTATCGTACATGGGACACCATAACAAAGTACTTATTGTTGGTCATGGTTGTGTGTTTTTATGCTTTAGTTCTGGAAAATGTTTTCTTCTTAAGAATGTTATTCATGTTCCTATGATTAAGAAGAACTTGGTTTCTAGTGGTGTAATTAATAAGTGTGGTTATATAAACGTCTATGAATATGATAAGTATATCTTATCAAAATATGGAATATTTGTTGGGTTTGGCTATTATTGTAATGGTATATTTAGATTAAATGTAATGACAAGGTTATAGATTCTGCATATAGGGCACGTTCTATTATGGATGATTCTTCATTATGGTATGCTTGTTTAGGACATGTACATTATAAAAGAATGCTTGAAATGTCTAAAAATGGATTAATACCATCTTTTGATGTTAACATTTAAAAATGTAAAACTTGCAATTTAACTAAGACCTTTTCAAAATGTTAAAAGGAATTATGTTATGCTTGGATTAATTTATGGTGATCTATGTGATTTGCTTTCAACTCTATCATTAGGAAATAAGATATATATATGTATATATCTTCTTTCTCGGTTTTTTCTATATATATAGTTACTTTTATTGATGACGTTCCTCGTTTTTTCTATGTATACTTATTGCATTCTAAGGAGTAAGCCCTCGATAAATTCAAAATTTATAAAAATGAGGTTGAATTGAAAAAAATGATTTAATCAAATGAATTCGCACTGATAGAGATAATGAGTATGATGATCGTATTGATGATCATAATTATATTCCATCTATTGAAATTAAACACGAAATAACTACTCTATATAATCCTCAACAAAATGAGATTTCTGAAAGGAATAATAGAGTTCTTAAAGAAATGGTGAACTCTATGTTGTCATACTCAGGTTTGAGTGATGGATTTTGGGGAGAAGCTATGCTAACTGCTTGTTATATTCTAAATAGAGTTCCAAGCAAAAGGAACAAGATATCTCTCTATGAACTTTGGTAAAAAAGGAAACCAAACATAGGATATCTTAAAGTTTTGGGTTGTCAGGTAGTTGTAAAACTAAATGAACCAAAGATAAAGAAGGATTGTGTCCACTAGTTCTTCAGTCACTTGCGACGTATCATGATAACACTAAAGGGTTTTGATAATTCTAACACTCATATGGTGTATATGCAACCCGGGATGCTTTGGATCTATGTTTTCTCTAATATACATGCAAATTTTAAAATTTCAAAGCATCATCCTAACTAGCATACAATAGAGTATCTTTACTACAAAGTTCTAGTTAGATGACATACCTTTTATTGTAGTTGGAAGCCTTGTTGTGTTTTGCCTTTAAGAACTTAGCACCAACAATATGAATGCTTCAAATTGAATCACAACACACCTAGAATAAAAAGATGACTTTTAAGAGAGTTTCTTACACTCCAAAATTGGCTCATGGATTCCAATGATCACTACTGTATGTAGTAGTCAATTTTGGATGCTAAGGGATTCTTATATAGTGTGGCACATTAGGGTTACACCATGTAAATATTAATAGCCATGACCTTCCATATTCCTTAGGATCCATGGGTTTAAACCTTCATGGATCATCCATGGGTTGTCAGATGGGTTTAGCCCAACCTAAGGAATCATGGATCATTGGCCCACACCATAAGAATGAATGATTTACCAATCAACCCCTTATATTTAATTAGTCTCTTTTTGATTACATAATTAATTCCAAATTAATTCTTTATCAAAACTAATTAAATAATATGATTTCATATTAATATATTAGAACTTATAATATATTAACAAATCATAAATAACCTCTTCTCAAAAGTCCATCCAATCAAATTGTCCTGGTGATATGCAACCCAAATGGACCATGCTACTCTTGGGTCAAGTACATACCAATAATAGTTATGGTCTTAGAAACCTAATCCAACAAACTCTACCATATGATAACACTTCCAACAGGGGTATTCCTAGAGCAAACGATTATGACATAAAAGAAGACTCTAGTATGGTTAGTTAAAAGTTAAAAATAGAGATAAGATTGGTAATTTACCTTATTAAGTTCTGGATATCAAATTAAGGGTCTTCTAAACCATGGTTGTTTTGTTATATGAAGCATAGAAAGAGATAAACTTATGCACTGAGACGCGAAGTGTATGGGTGCACAATCGAAGTGATAAATGTGAACTTAAGAATACCGGGGTCTGAGGGTAGCCCCCTGGGTATCAGGTCAAGATACAACTCCCTGAAAACTAAACAAATTTCAATATCAAGAAAGAATCTAGCCATGCAATTTCACGCTAAAAATGGGTTGTGACATCATGATGATGTAATAATCATTTACATCTAATAACCATATTTCTAACCTCTATTTTGGCCCTAAAATGTATGTAACCACCATTAATCAACTTCCGAACGTTTTCTTACATTTATCTAATGATGATAAGTGTTTCAAAATTGGGTTGATCACATATAAACACGAAATCATGATCATAAGCAGTTTTCTATCTCATCAAGCACATAAAACAACAAGGTTCTTTATATGTTTCAGATTTAGAAGTGGTCTGACTTCTAAATTGTCATTCTTGGATTATCTCAAATCTGGTTCGTGATACCTACGGCTATAGGGTCGAAATCACAATTTTTGGAAAGTGATTGCAATCATGATCTTATATATTATCCAAGTATATTGATATTCACAATACCCCAAAATCTAACATTCAAAATATGTGATTATGTGAAGAATATCAATGATAGAATCCATTAGGAACATGAGTTACAAATTTGGGAAACTAGAGATCTGTGAGCTCTATCACTGATAGAATCCATTAGGGACATGAAACCCTTAAACACACTAGAAGAAGATGCAAGTAGGAAAATGATGATTATATATGTCGTGGAGACATTCTTAATGGTATGTCTGACTCTATCTTTGAGCTCTATCAAAATCATGAATCCACAAAGGATTTGTGAGATGCACTTGAATCCAAATGCATGGTAAAAGATGCTTCTAGCGTGATTGATAAATTTCCACAATCTTAGAAATACTTTAAGAACACTTTGAAACAACAAAAGGATGAGTTGTCTCTGGTACATCATGGTAGTTACATGAGAATTAAATAAGGTCTTTGGGCCGAAGAAAGTGGCTAAGGAAATGAGAAGGAACTTTCTGGACCTTCTTTGAACATGGTGGAAAGTGATAAACATCGGAAAAATAACAAAGAATGAAGGAAGAAGAAAGATGACCATCACAAAGGTTCAAACAAGAAAGCAAAACTTATTTGCTGGAATTGCAACAAACTTGGTCACATTAAATAAGATTGTCATTTCAAAAAGAACAAGAATGGTGAAATCACTTCTCGACAAGGATCTAATGATCATGTTCCAAAACTACAAGGTCAAAATTTTATTTTTTAAGATACTACTGCTGTTATATATAATGTATTACTTATTCTTAAATCATTTTATGTTCAAGATGATGATCATGCATGATTGATACACTCGGGGAGAACGAGTCATTTATATAAAGATTGCTATTTTTTCAAGCGTTATAAAGTAATAGATGATAGATCTCTATCGTACATGGGAGGCCATAATAAAGTTCTTATTGTTGGTCGTGGTTGTTAGTATTTATGCTTTAGTTCTGGAAATTTTCTTCTTCTTAAGAATCTTATTCATGTTCCTAAGATTAGGAAGAACTTGGTTTCTGGTGGTGTAATTAATAAGTGTGGTTATAGAAAACTTTATGAATCTGATGAGTATATCTTATCAAATATGGAATATTTTTTGGCTCTGGATATTATTGTAATGGTATGTTTAGATTTAATGTAATGACAAAGTTATAGATTCTATATATAGGGCATGTTCTAGTATTGATGATTCTTCTTTATAGAATGCTTGTTTAGGACATGTACATTATAAAAAAATGCTTGAAAGGTCTAAAAATGGATTATTACCATATTTTGATGTTAAAATTGAAAATCTTAAAACTAGCATGTTAACTAAGATTACTAGACAACCTTTTCCAAATGTTAAAAGGAATTATGTTATGCTTGAATTAATTCATGGTGATCTATGTGATTTGCATTTACATCTATCCTTAGGAAATAAGACATATATAAAAGTCACTATATATATATATATATATATATATATATATATATATATATATATATATACACACACACAGTTAGGTAGTTACTTTTATAGATGATTTTTCTTGTTTTTGCTATGTATACCTATTACATTATAAGGATTAAGCCCTTGAGAAATTCAAATTTTATAAAAATGAGGTTGAATTGAAACAAAATGATTTAATCAAATGAATTCGCACTTATCGAGATGATGAGTCTTATGATCATAGTTATTTCCAATTTATTAGAATTAAACATGAAATAACTACTCCATATACTCCTCAACCAAATGAGATATCTGAAAGGAAAAATAGAGTTCTTAAAGAAATGCTGAACTCTATGTTATCATACTCAGGTTTGAGTGATGGATTCTTGGGATAAGCTATGCTAACTGCTTGTTATATTCTATATAGAGTTCCAAGAAAAAGTTACAAGATAACTCTCTATGAACTTTGGTAGAAAAGGAAACCAAACTTAGGATATCTTAAAGTTTTGGGTTGTTGGGCAGTTGTAAAATTAAATGAACCGAAGGTGAAGAAGGATTGTGTCCACTAGTTCTTCCGTCACTTACGACGGATTATGATAACACTACCAAATGATAACACTTCCAACAGGGGTATTCCTAGAGCAAACGATTATAACTAAAAAATACAACTCTAGTAAGATTAGTTAAAAGTTAAAAATAGAGGTTAGATTGGTAATTTACCTTAATAAGTTCTGGATATCGTAGACCAAAGGATTTGGTTCCTAGTTTAAGTGGAACTTCTAAGGAAGTTATACCTGATTTAAATGAATCATCTGAGCTTAGAAGAAGCAAAATCCAAATAAGTTGTTAATGATTTTAAGCTTTACCTAGTTGAGGATTCTAGATATGATATTGCATGTCAATATTCATATTGTTTTAGTATTAAAGAAGATCCTAAAACATATAATGATGCAATGAAATATCAAGGTATTGATTTATGGTAAGAAAAAATAAATAATGATATGGATTTTATTATAGCAAATAATGCTTGGATATTGCTGATCATTCTCCTTGATGCAAACATTTGGGTTGCAAGAGGATATTTAAATGGAAGATGTTTGTTAATAGATCAAATGTAAATTTTAAACCTCGATTGGTTCTACAAAGTTTTAAATAAAGACCTATGATTGACTACTTCGATACTTATGCTCATGTTGCTCGTATATCTACCGTTAGATTACTAATTGCCTTAGTAGCAATTCATAATCTACTCATTCACCAAATAGTTCTAGAGTGAGATGTATATGTGAAACAACATGAGAGTTTTGTTATTCCTAACAATAAGCATAATGTGTGTAAGTTGATTAAACTGTTTCATGGGCTAAAACAAGCACATAAATAGTGGCAACAAAAGTTTGATGATGTTGTCTTATCACATGGTTTCAAGTTAAAATCAATCAGACAAGTATGTATATAATAAATTTGATGACACTTGCAAACGAGTTATAATATGCCTATATGTGGAAGATATGTTGATCTTTCATATTGATCAAGGCAAGTTGACATGAACAAAGAATTTTTATCATCTCAATTCTCCATGAAAGATATGGGGGAGACAGAAGTGATTGGAATTAGAATCAAACGTGATCATCAATGTCACACCCCAAAAATCAAGGCGGAAACATTTTTGGGGCGAACTCCACGTTGAGTATCAAATCCAATGCCCATAGCAAGCAAAGTAAACAACCATTACATTACATATTAGAATTTTCATATGTTCAAAAGTAACGTGTTACAAGTGTTATACATGTGTATATATGAACAAAAGTAGAGACGAGTCTTCTGTACGCTCCGTCTTCTCCAAAAGGATCGCTGAGTACCTGTCTAATATGGACCTGAGAATACAATCAGTTTGAAAATCAGCATAAAGCTGGTGAGTTCATAATATGTTTGTTTTCTGAAAATGTACAAGTTTCCTTTGGTTTTTCGAAAAAGTTTGTTATCCAAGAAAATCCCATATTTTCTTATATGTAATATTTAGTTAACTACTTTGTTATACAATTCTGGTTATGTACAATTGTTATCCCAGGAAAATCCTATATTTTCCTCAAAGTAAGTTTAGTTATTGAATCCCAATGTAGTATTTGATTATCTTTCATACTTGTTATATTAGCTAGGTATTCTGATATCCTAATTGTGTTACACTTGAATGTACCTAGATGCGTGCCTTCGTATTCGTATTCCTATTCTTAATCATATTCATACTCGTATTTTATATTTGTATTTGTATTCATATTTGTATTCATATTCGCATTCGTATTCATATTTATATTCGTATTCGTATTCGTATTCGTATTCGTATTCACATTCGTATTCGTATTCCTAGTCCTATTCCTAATCCTATTCGGATTCGTATTCGTATTCGCATTCGTATTCGTATTTGTATTCCTATTCCTAATCCTATTCGTATTTGCATTCGTATTCATATTCCTAGTCCTATTCCTAATTCTATACGTATTCGTATTCGTATTCGCATTCATATTCATATTATTATCTTCGCATTGTTACTTTAGTATTCCTATTCGTTCTATTTCTAGTTATACCTTCGTATTTGTTCTGTTCCTAGTTGTATTTTCGTATTCGTTATGTTCCTAGTTGTACTTTCGTATTTGTATTAGTATTATATATAATTGATAATTAGTATGAATTATTCGTAGATTATGAAATATAATTTAGATTGTAACGCTTTATCAAGAAATCTATGATTTGTCTGAAAGCTAACTTCGTAATTCGAACTATTTGATTAACACAGTTTTCGATATTAGAAACATACAGAATATAGATATTTGAACTGAAAATAATAAGTTTGAGTACAAGATTTCCTTGTACTTTTGCTTGTATTCCCCCTGAAAACATTTGAAAAAGGGTAGGGGTATGAACTCACCGGTCGAGAAGCGTGTCGGATTGGATGCTAAGTGTCGGTTCTGGGCTTGATAACGCGCGAGGTTCCTATGTAATATGAAATGATATACAAATGTATCTAATTAGAATTTAAATCACTAATTAGATATGATTATACACTCCAAGATGCGAAAACACTTCAAATCAAGTGTTTGGAGTGGCCCGGGTGACATCTACGGACGTATATGGCTTGGATAATGTGTTTACTCATCGAGAGTAAAATCCTTATGGATTTTTCGGCCCTAATACCAACTCCACATGAGTTCACGGCCGTGAACTCATGGGTGAGGGTTTTATGATGCTAAATGGCCTTATATGACTTGGGAAAATTAGCTAGGATCAAATCTAGGGCATAGGAATGGATTTAACTCACTTATGGACCATTTAATGGATTTTACAGCAGTAAACTAGGTGTTTATGGCCGTAAACTCCCCCATACCCATTCCTTATGTGTTTTGGTGGTGTTAGGACAATCACATGTGATTTAAACTCATTTTACAAGCCTTGGATGGAATTTAGGGCATCATTTGTCCATGTTATAGGAGTTTACGGCCCAGGAACCCATCCTTGGGGGGTTTACGGCCGTGAACTCCTAAGGGAGGGTTTTTCATTGAGTTTAAGGCTTCTAATTCGCTTGTGGTTGCTTATAGACTTTATTCCAAGGCTATTGGTGTGTTTAAATGACATTTTAACACTTTAAAATGAGTTTACTCCCCATGATATGGAGTTTACGGCCCAAGCATGTTCTTGGGCAGTAAAATCATGTTTACTCTCCAAAAGTTAAGTTCAAGGTGTTCTAAGTCCATTTTGGTAAGCCCGTAAGTCAAATCTAAGCTCCTAATGTGGTTTGGAAGGGTTTTTGGGCACCAAAACCATTTTTTGTGAGTTTACGGCCTAGGACTGTTCTAGGGCTGTAAACTCATGAATATGGTCGTATTCCATATTTTGACCACGAATTTGAAGGTATAAGATGCTATACTAGGAGTTAGGGTAGTTACCTTGGTGATTTGGAGCTTAAATTTGATGATTTTGGACCTAAATCTTGAGTTTGAGGAGAGAGGTTAGAGAGAGATTGAAAAGGCTTCAAATGAAGCTTAAACCACTTTATATATGGTTTGGGTTTGGGACACGGTGGAATTCTACCCGATACCGACGTTAAATGGGGCTTTTGCTCGCACCCGATTAAGTTGTCGTAACCCGGCGAGACAAATTCTAAAATTTATCTAATTATCATATTGGGGTGTTTTCTTGAGTTTCTAATGGGTTTGGATACTAATTAAGTCACAATAGAAGTCTCGGAATAAATGACTTAATTTTAAAAATGTAAACGGAAATGATTTGAAAAAGACGAATTTATAGACGGAAACGGGTTTCGGCGATGACACGAACTTCGGGTTGTCACAATCAAGGAATCTCAATTTCATAGTCTCATTACGTTGAGAAAGTACTTCAAATTTTCAATTGTTCAGATTGTTCTCCTATGAGTACTCCATTTGATCAAAGTATGAAACTTATGCCAAATACTGGTGAAGCAGTTTCATAACTTGAGTATTCAATGGTTATTGGGTGTTTGATGTATGCTATGACCAACACACAACATGATATTGCATTTGACGTAGGAAAGCTAAGTAGAATTATGTGACACCCTCGATCTAAAACATCTAATATATAAGAGTTATCAAGATTTTATTTATTAATGCGGAAAATATACGCAAAATCTAAAACTTTTATATCCCAGGTTAAATCAAATAAACACAATATAAAATTTATCTATTTATATAAAATAAAGAATACAATAATAACATCCTACAATCTGAATCTTGATTTTTTTTCAATTGTCTTCTCTTCTAGTACCACAACTGCTATTACTTTTACCTGCAAAAACACATAAATCCCTACTACATCTGACACTTGGTCTGGTGAGTTATTCTCCTATTTTTTTTTACTTTCTCTCTCATAATTAATATTTACTTGCAAAAACACATATTCTGCACATATGTTGATTTTGTCTTTGACTTTTTCTCCTCTCTATTCTATCTCTCATACTCTATTTAATTTCATCTATAGTCAACATAATGTACTTTATTATATCTCATTTATTTTAAGTCTCACTTACTTTGTATATCATTTCTCGATCTTAATTGCTTTATACATATATATATATATATATATATATATATATATATATATATATATCATCTCATACTCCCTCTCATGTACTCTATATATCTCATCTTTATTTAATCTTGTATTCTCTATTGTATGTCATTTCTGATTCGGTGCTAAAAGTTTTTATTACAAAAGAAAGTGGTATTCTACTTTCTCACGTCGTGACTCATCTGTGTCATGTCGTGAATATTGGAAATTTAGCAACTTTCTTAATTTCCTGATTTACCCTCACTCATCTTATCCCACTCTCATCGATTTGACCATTACACGAATTGACCAAATACCCACATTGGTCTAATCATTTATTTTGACATTTTTATCTATCTTTAATACATATACTTTCATAAAAGTCATATTTATTTCTATAATCAAGATTTCACTAATAACTTTGATATTATACTAGTTTCTCAATTTTATCCCCTAAGGGAGTATATTCATATTTCAATATTGTTCCCAAAGGAAGCATACTCATATCTCATCATCTATCACGAAGGAAAGATACTCATATATCATCATTAATCTCGAAGGAAAGATAGTAATATCTGATCATCAACCCCGAAGGAAAGATACTCATATATCATCATCAATCACGAAGGAAAGATACTTATATATCATCATAAATCTTGAAGGAAGTATGCTCATTGCATGCTCTACTACATGTTTATATGTATATCTCATACATATATGCCAATCATATACATACATGCTCAAATTCACATACATATACATCCATAAATATGAAATTTAAACATATAATCATAAGGAAAAGTGAGAGAAATTACTCACCTTATTCTTTAGGGCTTGCTTGGATGATATTCCAAATTGGGACTTCCATGATCAACCCCTTTCTCTAGATTGCCTAATCAGAATTTAACTTATATGCATCATTAACCAAATCATTTACCTAGTTTAACTCATGTATATCAATTCTCATTTCTAAAATCATATCATCATCTCATCATTCATAAAAATTTGTACATATATCAATCATGAAATATTCATAGTAAGTTCATCCTATATATTATGTCACAACTAGCATTTTAGCTAGGAAATTCTATTCCTGTGTAATCGTTCAACTATTGTAAAACATACACTCTGAGTAAAACATCACTTAATTCCCATTTAAATTCACCTCTTATGTTTAATAAAGAGTCTGAAAACCCTAAGAATCTCGGTTTGAGTCCATATTGGAATAGGATTTCCTTATTGGGCCTAATGGACCAATAAGCATCCACTTCAATTATTTTGGCCAAGGAAACCCTGTTTGGATTCTAAATGAACCCAATTCACTAATATATAGCATTTTGGACCATTTGGGCACATAAAGGTTCATTCTAACCCTAATATGCCTTATTAGCCATAATTAATCCAATTAACCCTAGTAAGCCATAAATCTATTCTTTTATACCATTTTGGGTCGTGAACCATCTAATGAGCCCATTGGGCCGAAAACTTCTTTATGGGCCTCATGATTTCGAGTAAGGGTCAAGATTTGGGCCAAAATGAATCATTTTCTCCTTTATCATGTAATTCTCGGCCAAACATCAATTAATAAAAAAGGGAAATGACATGAGGGTTGACTATGGAGGTGTCACCTCTATATTATTTACCATGTAATAAGGCATGGTCTCTCATATTCCCATGCAAGTAACTTCACTACTTCTCTCCTCCCTCTTCTTGATATATCAGCCGAAAGGAAAAAAAACACACACACACACAAATACTCCTTCAAACACTTTCTCAATCACTCTCAAGAATCATTCTCCTTCTTCCTCCAAAATCTCTAAATTTTGCTTCTATTTCAAGAGGGTTTTCACAAGAATATAATCATTTCTTGGTAAATTTTTACATATCTAAGTTATATAACTCCTTTCTCATGTTAGATAACTTCTCCTAAACATTTTTGGTGATCATACTCTTAGAAAACCCCCACAAGCTCGAGATCTACATCAAAGGTGTTGTTAGGACCAAAAACCTCTCCCACTTCTTCTTCAAAACCGAAACATCAAAGCAAAGGTGAGTTCATACCCCCTTGTTTTTGGTTTTCATATGATTTTTGGGGGAGAATGCAAGTAAAATGTGTAGATCTCTGTGTTATATGCATGTCTTGTGTGAATTCTTAGTTTATTTGGTAAAAATATGTTAGATCTTAACAAATCTCGACATTTTAAGTAACAATGAGAAAATCTACTTGAACTAAGACACTTTATACATCATCTTATCAAGTCTAATGTGTTCATATGTTTAAGCTATAAAAGTTTGAAACAAAAACCTTGTTAAGGGTTAAAATTGTCAAGAAAACAAAAGATAAGGGCAAAAAGTGACATTTACATTTTTTGAAGGACCAAATAGGTCCTACTTGTCTAAAAAGGGATTTTTTAGGATAAACATGTTTTCCAAAGGGCCAAAAATATAAATTTTAGCTTAATGGGTCAAATTTTTGGGCCTCACGATTTTGGGCCCAAAATTGCGAAAAAATGAAGTTTTTGGAGATTAAAATGTTAATTGGCCAAAGTTTGAATCATAAATGTAAACAAACCAAAATTTGGGGTGAAAATAACATTTATTTCTAAATTGGACCAAAAGTGTAACTTTTATCAAAATTGGGCCGAAAGTGACAACTTTTACAAACAAGATGTCGAAAATGTAATTATCTGTAAAACTGGGCCATGAATGTAAACATGTAAAATTTTGAATTAAGTTCGTGAATTTCTAAAGATTTGGTCCTTAATTGAAAATTTGAGGATTATTTGCCAAAAATGTCATTTTTACAAAAAGAAGACTTATTATCATAAATCTGGTAAACCTCGAGCTAAAACAAACAACGGAACAAATACGAATGGATGAACTACGTCGTTAACTATTTTATTGGGTCTAATATTCACATTATATGGCCAATGGGCCTTAAAGGTCCGTTCATGTGTATATTGAGCCCAATACTTTCCATGACATGTTTATTGGGCCTTGCGGCCCATTTACATTTTAATTTGGGCTTGATTTATGGGTTACATGTTTGTAGGCCTTTGTGGTCCATCTACATGCCTATTGGGTCCAAATTACCCTATTACATGTTATTTGGCCTTTGTGGTCCATTTATATGCTAACTGGGCTTGGAATGGAATTCACATGCTAGTAGATCTTAACTATACCTTTGCGTAATCATTAAACTTCGTATACTTGTATATGTACCTTTCAAATACGAAAACATACCACATATACGTAAACATTAAACATAGTACAAAAGAGTTGAGAATCTAGTGAGACTTGTCGGTTGGCACCTCTGAGTGTACAATCGTAGCTTGTAGTTATAATCAGAGTTTCCTGGAGGGAAAGCAGGAGTTTGTGTATAGATCTATACGAGGTGACCCCCCACGCCTTAGCTGTTCGCTACAGCTAGACTAGACCAATCTAGGACTACAAAATCTTGAGCAATACTGGCATTTGGAAAAGTGACAAGATGGGCAACCTAGTTATTATCATGCATGGTTATAACGACTCATATAGGGATTCAATATCAAATTTAACATTTCAAAGATTAACTCTTCGATTCTGTCAATGCAAAGCGACTTATATAACGATACAAGAACCTAGACATTGTTATACAACAGAAAATATCGTAATTTCTGGGGAAAATATTCATATACATTTATCACTTATTCACAATACAATGAATCTAAAGTACACTCATATATGTTATAACTCACACATGTATTTATACTTGATTTCCACATCATTTTCAAACAATTTACAGAAAATATTGGATTTTCTGGGTTTTTACAAAAGATACAAAGACTTTTATTCAACCATACTTATGAACTCACCAACATTATATATGTTGACCGTTTGCAAAAGAACTCATATTCTCAGGTAATCGTTAATCAGGAAGGTTTTTCAAGAATGTATTGATTTATTTTGTGTAACATCACTTATCGTACTTTTAATACTTGAAACTATGTAACTTATAACAATGTACTTGATGTGAACAATGTTGGTTGTTATATGTAATGTTGGTGATGAATGTGTTATGTTTCATGTATATTCATTGTGATGATAATTTAATTGTTAGTCACACGAGCCCCCAGACGTTTCCGTCATCTAGTTCGGGGGTGTGACATATTATAACATTACAAACATCATATTTCATCATTCAAGGACTTAATTCATTAACTTACACCTTTCACTTATGAACCTAAATCTCATGGATTCAATTTCTCATATAATTCTTCAATCCTCACAAAAGGCTCATAATCATTGAAATAAGCTATAATTAAAGTATACAACAAGTACTACTATCTCAATCTCATCATTTGAGATCAAACCCTTCACTTAGGGTTTTATAAAAACCTTCAAAATCTTACCATAAATCTGAAATTAGATGGTTGGAAGATGAATTTATTACCTTAATTCATCAATTGAAGCTTAAATCAAGTGACCCCTTAAAAAATCGACATATACGACTTAAGTGTGTTTTTCTCACCTGCAGGTGTGTTTGGGTGTTTGGGTTTCCAATAGAATCATTCATAGATCATATTTTTATGGTGAAAACATGATCATAGTGTGAGCCTATCTTGATCACGTTGTGAGTACGGGCAACAAGCAAAGTATGTTGCTGATTTCGTTCTAGCTTTAGGCAGTTTTTGTCCCATATTCAAATGTGCATATCTTCTTCGTTTCTTATCCGTTTTTGATGCTATTTATATCAATGAGAATGTGGAAAAATATTATACATGTTTTTTAGGTCATATTAATTCAATAAATACATCTCTTAATCTACTAAGTCACGAAGTTGGCGTAAAAAGCATAAAAATATAAAATTTACCCTTTTGGCCAAAAATGCATTTCGCATGCATTCTTTCTCTAGAACTTACTCATATAACCTCTAATCGTGACTTAAAATTGTTTTGACCATCTCCATGAAGTTTAAATTTCATATTCCCATCTTTTTCTCATAAATGACCAAATTTCCCTTTTTGGTCAATATTTGACTAAAAGTCAATCTTTCTAAATTTTTGGTTGTTACAATTTACTCGCAATCCTAGTACTCATAACTAGAAAGCAATAACGAGAGTGATGAAGTATCTTAAGAAAACCACAAATCATGATTTTAGTGGGTTACGAGCCTAGTCATGGACCAAATCGGGATAGTGAAAGCAACAATTTTTTCTGATCTATAGACTTGTAATTTCCACATCTAACTTGTAAGGTCACACCTTATGATCTGATGAGTCATACAATTTGTACGCCGACTGCCAGTGCCAACGTTAACATTAACATCAACGCCAATGTCTCCAGTCTTATCAGCGTCAGTGTGTATATAGTAATCTAATGTAATGTTTGTATATTAGGTAGTTATAAGTATATATATATATATATATATATATATATATATATATATATATATATATATAAAAGATCCAATTGGTGATAAAGATTTTTTCTTAGTACAAATTAGATACAATCCATTGATTGAAGGGATATACTAGTATAGTTTAGTATATATTCAACATCAGGGTGAAACCTTAATGTTAACTTCTTAGTGATCGTCTTTGTTTACAACCCTTTTTCTTGGTGAAAACAAACTCCTTTTCTTGGTGAAAGACAATGTGGTGAATACTTCGTGGTCGTTATGTTTTCTGTTCTTTATTTGCTTAGTTAATTCATTCTTGTTTATTATACTTGAAGTGTATCTGTTTGATAAAAACCTTCAATTGGTATTAGAGTGGGTTTTTGATACACTCAAGTAATCATGTCGACTTCCTACAATCCCAAATCTTTTGGTCTCAACAAGATTCCTCCCTTCGATGAGCACAACTTCGCCATATGGAAAACAAAGGCCATGATTATTATTGAAATCATGGATTATGAGATGCTTAAAATTGTTGAAAAAGTTCCCCACATTCCTATGTATCAAACCGTGGTCAACAATGATCCCGTTGGTGAAGCAAAAACCAGAGACTAGTTATGACGACCATGACAAGAAACTTATTAGTGTTGATGTAAAAGCTAGAGCAGCAGTAGGAAACTGTAACGCTTGTAGATCCAAGCTAGTCAATTTAGAGATAATAGGGGTCGAAAAATGAAATTTTGACAAAAGATTATTTAGAATAAATAATCTAAACCAAGTTGTAGAATACGTCTCAAGGGTTCCGTACATATAAAAAACGTTGAAATCCGAGTTATAACGAAGAAGTTATGGTCCGTCAAAGTTTTACGGTAAAACCGACACGACACTGTGAGACGTAAATAGTGAATTTTCCATGAAAGAATTGTTAGCCTTACACATCTAAACAAAAGTTTTAGTATACGTTCAACTGAGAACATACAAAAAAACAACGCCCAAATCTGACTTCGTATGAGGAAGTTATGAATTTTCTAAGATTTGGCTTAGTAGTGCACAGCCCGAAACTCGAATTTTAGATCGAGCGGTTTTTGGCCTACTCGAGCTAAATGAGAATTGAAGATATCATTAATAGGAACTCAACGGTAAATAGACAGATGAAAACAGAGTCCGTATGTAGAAGTTATGAATGTTACGCCGACATTTAACAGTATAATTTCCTCGTACTGTTAAATTTAAGACCGGTCGAGAATTAGCCAATGAAGCCAAAATGAAAGTTGTAGATATTATTTTTACCTACGCTTGGATATAAAGGACGTAAAAAACGGAGGTCGTATGTGAAAGTTACGAATTTTAGAAGTCGGAAATGTGCTGTGCGAAAATGGGTGATGCGGCACAATATTGGCCATTGTTTTCTCCCCAAGTCTTGCCACTAGATGGTGACATGTGGCACCAAGTTCAGCCATTTTTCACCCTATAAATAGAACCTCTCACACCCTCGTTTTCTTCACACCTTTCCCATTCTTTCTTCTCTTTACTCTCTCTCTCTCTAGAACCTCTCTCTAGCCCCGAAACCCCCCGAAAAGTCTAGGGAACCTCCCTAGCACGAGGCGGACACCCCATAGTGCTTGAAGGCTCCGAGAAGAAGAGCTTTTCGGCTCAAGAACGCTGCTCTACGTAAATCCCAGTTTTCTATAAAACCCGCTGTAAGTGAGCTACGCCTACGCTATTGTTAATATTGCTTTTATTTAATTATAGTAACGTTATTAGGAACTTATAATAAGTACTTGGGCTATTATTATGGGTTATATAAGTATTGTTTAACGGTTATATAATAGTACTAATAGCTAGACTATTAATTAGTCTCGACAAATAGTATACTAAAAATCTAGTGGTAATAATACTAGGTTTCGTCGAAGGAAATTATTTTAAAGTAAACGAAGCACCGTCCGAGTACTGAGTCACCACCTTATCAAGTGAGTGCATGGTCCCTTTCATCTTACACATGGATATGAAGTATCTAATATAAATTACGTGCTATGTGTGCATATTTTCTGAATACTTGTTGTCTATGTTTGGTGAAATATTTTTATACACGTTTTAAATGATTTAAATTGTATATGTATTTTATATCTATAAAACATGTTGGGTAAAACATGGGTAGATGTAATATTTGTTGTGTGACCAAATAAAATAATGAGAGGCCTCAATATAGATGTTATTGATGATCCAGTCGTCTAGCGGAGTATAGATGACGACCCCAGACTATTCTAGATAGTCTAATGGAACGCTAACAGGCTCGCAACCTGTAGGTGTTTATTTGAACTGTGTACTCACCAAAAGTACATGGTTGCCTTATTTGACATGAATTGTTGAGGAACCCCCAAAGCATGTGTTGTCACCCCGATGGAAGTCCCTAGACTAGGTCCCTTGTGTTAGATGTTTTAGGGACGTAATAAGAGGATAACGGGAACGGGTAATTGGGTTTGTTTGGTTTGAAAAAGTTAATAAACTTATTTATTGTGGGTTGACAACCCTATGTACTCACTAGGTTTCCCAACCTGACCCACTCGGTTTATGTATATCACGGGTGTTGATATGAAGTCACATTACACTGAGAGATTAAGGAGGTATAAATCACTAGTGATATATAAATCACATTACACTCGGATTATTTATATCACAGGTGTTTATTTATGTCACAGGTGTTGATATGAATAAAAATACTTTTCTTCGAAAATGATTTGATAAAGTATTTATCATGTTTTACTAGGATCAAATTCCCCAATATTTTTATTAAAATAGGTGCTCTGATTTTTGCAAAGCATAAACAAAAATCGGTCTTTTCTGACCGTGAAAATGGGGATGTCACAGAAACTCTCTTCCCTATCAGATGTATTATCTTGTATAGAGTTGTGATACGACTCAAGAGATGATGGATACGCTGACAGTGGCTTATGAAGGCATTGTGGATGTTCAAGTCTCTACCCTCAACAACCTCAATCAGAGATACATACATTTCTTCTCTCAACAAGGTGAGTAACTAACCCAAACTTTTAACAGGTTTAATTATTTGGTAAATGATATGAATAGGTTGGGAACTGTTAAGCATTCTTCTCAGTTGGTTCTAATTTTCCTGGAATCTCTTGGGAAAAGCTAGGAATATCACACTGATGTCCATAAGAACAGTGAGAACATAAATGACACGGATCTGAACTCCTTATTTGGAAATCTGCAAAAATTTCAAAGACACCAAAGCTCTTCGTAAAGATATCATGACGGATACAAACAAGGAAAATTCTATACCCTTTGTTTCTCTAAAGTAAGCAATGAAGGTCATCTACGAATCAGATGACTCTGATCAGGGTGAGGAGAGTGGTGAAGAAATCACTAATGAACTTATTGCCATCACTTCACTTATTGTCAAACGATATGAAGAAAGCAGACTAAATGGGGTTCAAGGAGCTCAGTTTAAGAGAGTCAATTCAGCAAAAAGATCCACTTCAAAGAAGAAAAGATCAGGTAACTATTATAACTCTAGAAGCCCTAACCGTTTTTCCCGGGACTGAACAGAGAAGAAAGAAGATCAAAGTTCTGAGAACTATGAAGCGTTGCACAAGAAGCTGTTAGCTCACATGAAGAAGGAGAACATCTCTTTGCCAAAGGCTTTCATTGCAAAACAAGAGGATCGTGAAAAATGGGTGGAAGAAGAAGAGACACCTAAAGATGAGGGTCTGAATGTTAAGGGTCTTATGGCTCTTATCAATGATTCTCCTGATGGTAATCTCAACATGTGTGATGTTGATACCTCTCAAGTTGTCCAAGGGTTGAGTCAAAATCTAAGACATACTTGGTTCCTTAAAAGCAGGTGCTTCAGACACATGACCGGTCTCAAGTCCCTCTAAACATACTATATGGATAAAGCTGGTCTAATTTCAGTTTTTGGCGACAACAACGAAGAAGTTGTCATGGGTATCGGAACATTTGAGTGCAAGGTATTCAAGATGAAGGAGGTGTTCTGTGTCAAGGGTATAAAAAGAAATCTTATCTCCATCAGTCAACTTTGTGACTCTAGTTATAAGGTTCTCTTTGATTGCCATGAAGGAAATGTTCTTGACTCTAAGAACAAAATTGTGCTCACTACACTCAGGGACAACAACATATATATTCTTTGATTTTATTTGTTTAGACAATGCTACTTTATGTTTTTAGTTTTATTTATGCTTTGCTACTTTAAAACTTCTGAACATAAGATGCTACTGTTTTATTTTACCTTGATTTTGTGTTTCAAAAATTCCTTTTAACTTTTATTTTACCAAAGAAGTATGCACTGTATATTTTTCTATTAATGTTGGGCATGTTCTTCTCTCTCGATAGTGACATGAACTGAATTTTCCCTTTAAAAGGATCAATGTATCATTCCATCAGTGCAACATCTTCAGACTAGAGCTAGTTGAAACTGACTTTGCGTCTTTTCTTCAGCACCAACGACTCTTTCCCTGACAATGGCGCTCATGCTAATTGACATGTTGCATCCTGTTGATGAGACCAGATTGGAGATTATTGTGCCATAATGTGTTCTTCTGGGCACATATCTACTCCTTCTTGAACAACCTATATCTGTTGAAATGGGATGAAACGAAGTTAGGTAACATAGCACGCCTAATTTCCATAGACTCTGTCATCGCAATACCCCTTCCCCTCTGGAATCTAGAGACCTTTTCAACAAGACAGTGGTCCCTTCTCTTCCTTAACTGATCAAAAAGAATGGAACCTTCAAGTTTTGTCTTGGTGACTTTCATAACTCGGCGGTTACAAATATTAGATATGTTTAACTTGTTGGTTAAAAAGACAGTTTCATGCTCTTCTCTTGTTCTTGGTGAACATGAAGCTTGGAATCAATCTTCAATACTTTAACGATTAAAGGCATTTTATATTTGGATCTATGAATTGTGTTTTATTTTGATATATTTGATCTTTCTTGCTTGTTCTTTTATAGACTACATCAAAGGACAGATTTTTCAGAAAAAATAAGTTCATTTATGACACTTTAATTCAAAATATTGGATGAACCGGGTCTTTAACTTATTTCTGAAAAATCTACAAAAATATTGATTTTAGAATATTTCCTTGTTTGACTAACTCTTTTGTTTGTATTCTTATATTATTTATTATCTTATCTTGTATCATTTTTAAAAAGATTTGACGGTGGCATTTCATAATCCAAGTATGTAATTTTTGATGAATAATTGTCCCTAGAAGCTTGTTGTTGTATTTACCTAAATCTCTCTAAGTATCTCATCAGTGAGTCCATCTGCTGAGATGAATTTGAGTCACCTACTCAAGTAGATTGTCCAAGATCGTCTAAATTTTCTAAGTGAGATTTCTTGGTCCAAATTAAAATTATAGAAAGGTTTGGGTGTTTATTCGTAGTTAACTATCTTACCTAACTCTTTTCCCTAGAAGGATGCTTTCCGTATGCCTCAAGTCTCATGTTCTGCTGAAACATTGAGCATAACCTAATGGCTTACCCTCATTGCATAGTCATTAGCGTAAGAGTTACTTGTCAGGTCCTTAATTGACAAAGGGTTATTCATGCCCTTGACCTCCTAGTCTAAGGTATAGCATGGTACCACTACGAATTGATGAAATATATATGATTCTAGACTACATCTAACTCTATGATGCAAGGATTAAACTACTTCTTGCTGATGGGTTATCACTATCGACGATTTACGTTGATTCCACCTCAGGATGACTAAAACAATCCATTCTCTCCTTATTTTCTTCTTAATAAAAACTTTATAATTCACTATGATATACCACAAATTGATAAAAGTTTGAAATTCTATGCTGATGGTTAGCCATGTATCGTAGACTATCACATGCACCAACCCCTTCTTTCCCTTATAATCTTCTTTAAAGCTTTATGATTCAGCGTAATGTAACATACTCTAATGAGAGCTTGAAAAATATAAACCGATAGTTAAAGCTAAAACACCACAACTCATCACACACATCATACAACTCTTGCCCTTTTCTTTTAATAAAATTGATTAATGAGTTAAACCACAAGCTGCTAAAATCTCGCAATACTATGTCAGTGAATGGTAGTTCAAAACTTATGGTACTTTTTCTTTTAACATTTCTGCAAAACTTATGGTACTTTTTTGACACTTTTTTTTGTCATTCCTAATTTAATTTTTTTCTCTTTCAAACAAAGATCTCTCAAAAGTAAAAGTTATTCTTTATTTTTTATTTTCAATTCCTAGTCTATTACATTACCTTTTTTTACATATAGCCAAAACCACATTGGACCATGACTCCACTCCTAATGAATTCAAAGTTTTTTTTCTAATAAAATAGAACAATAATGGTTTGTTTCCTCATAATAGACAACAAACCGGTCTCCTTGCTTCTGAATAAGACGAACAACCCTCCATTTATCTTTGCTCCAAGTATTTATTATGCCTCCATTTGTGAATCTTACCAGCACCTCTGGTGGATAGGTCCTCAGTTGATCAAAAGATGTTTCCTTGTTAAGAAACACCCATTGTCTACTCAATGATGTTTCACACAACAATATGTACTGAAGCCCATATACACATGACACAATCACTAAATAGTATTATCCTTTAAATTCAACTTTTGTTATTATCACCTCAACATGACCACCAACCTGAAAAACTATTCTTTATTTTCTGATACATGGAGAATCTGGATGACCCAAACTAGTGCAATATGTTAAATGTTGAATACTTCCTTTTGTAGAGGATGAAAGGGAAATGTAATTTTGTGTTTTCAAGAACATTTTTAATGATTCAATTTATTTAAAAAAATTATAGGATAAGTCCAAGCTACACTTCTCGACAAATGTCTTTTCACTGAAACTATTTTTCCTGATTGGATCGTCTTTCTAGAATAATATATCACTCGTGTTGTGTGTATCGAATTGGCGGTAATCTTACAAGATCTAGTCTGTAACTTTTACAATTCAATGTCCCTGGAATCATGTTGCCACATGTGTCCCAGACTAAATAGTACTTAGCAGCACAAGCATATGCTGACTCTACTAAGCTAGCTACTTATGTTGTATGTATAAGTACTATCTACACTTCATCTCATGAGAAAGTCTCATCCTCCTTAAAAAAACATAAGGCATGTGTGAAATTGTTTGTGTATAACCTTTGACTTAGAAACCTAATAGCATGATGCCTTATGTGACTAATGTTTCTTTATTTGCTTAATCAGTTGAGCACAACCCCTTGAGATCAAGCTGATAACAAAGTCTATGGCTTGCTCCAATTTATTTTCCAGGTCCATATTGGTAAGGGTTAATGTTTATTGCTTCAAAATGTATTTAATCATGCTGATTACACATATATAAAGGATGTTGCATCTACAACAACACTTATTGTCATTAATTCAAAAAATGTGGGTGCTACTTACTTCATTCTATCTAAATGGAGAAATCAAGGGTTTGAACAATTTGTCCTTTTTCTTTACTCAATTCCCTTCGCTATGCCTTGCGTGATGTTCTAAGTGTTCTGGTTGTTGATATTGTGTCTGAGTGTAACATGCCAAAAATTACAATAAATTTAAACTTTTAATAAAATCATTTATTTAATATAAAATCCCACTAGTTTCATTACATAACTAAAAGTCATTAAGTTTAACTCAAAACATCCATAATAAAGAATTCTATTATGTTTCATCAGCCAATAATTAAAACAGCAAAAATGATCTATAAAGTTCTACATTTATAACTAATCATCAAGTAGAACCATGTGTACAGTCAAGCTATGCCTTCCCCTTACTAGTATGTTCAATTCTTGAAACAGTAATTGTAATAGGGAAAGAATAAGCATGAAGCTTAGAGAATTCCAACACAACATGATACATTAGTATACATAATTTACACCTACCACACTGGTAAAACATACATGCTAATGAATTGTAATCCAAAAGTACCACACATGTAAACATCCAATACACTACTACACATGTAAGAATAATAACACCTTACTAGGTTAGCATCCACTAAAGACTCGATATTTCTGCCTTCAATCTATTGACACAACATATTTTCATTTAGTTCATTGACTCGACATATCTACCTTCAGTCAACCAACTCAACATTGCTGCCTTCAGCCCACTGGATCGACATTACTTCCTTTAGCATAATATACCACACACTATCAATAAATTCTATACAACCTAGTACTATACACTTATATCCTATAATAACACATAAGACATAGAAAAGGATATATGACATCAATATCATGTAGTGAGGAACTTACCTCGAAACACAATGTAGATTCCAATGACACCCTGGGAAATCCAACAATTTTAGTACAACTCCTATAAATAGCGTTTAATTGTGTTATAGTTAAACCTTAACGCTTAATATGTATTTAAGTTATTACGTTTATTTTTACATATTATTACTCAAAACAACAATATGTTCAAGACCAGTTCCCCCTTTTTATACCCATTTAATCTGGAATATTATTTTATATTCAGAAATTTTAGTTCAATACCTTTTGAGAGATATATTATGTTAGTTTTAATTATTTTTCTATGATTTACTATGAATTTTACAAAACAGCCTAGTCATGTAGCTAATCTCAGCCTAGTAAGTGAAAATGATGATTTTCACTCTAGTTAGAGCCAACATCAGGTTAAGGAAAAAATCATGGACGTACTAGATTCACAACCTTAACGTTTAGAGTTGACTTTTCCACGATCCAACATCCCATGTTTTTTCTACAATTGTTACAATACATGAAAACAACAGGGAATTATCATATGAAATCATGGCTTTGCCTTTTGGGTTAATTAGGCATCTTAACCCATTAAGTCCTTAGGAAAATGACCCCATATCTAGAAAATTAAGACTTAACAATAATTATGAGGTTTGATGACACAATGGGCATTTGATATTCAAAACCACAACACAAAGTATATTGCCCTAAAATAAGAAATGTCAAACTAGGGTTTTTTGGTTATTCTCTTAATTCATAAAGTTCTAGAGAGACAACAGACTAGAGTACATTTTGAGATAACTAATAAAGGAAATAGTACTTACCTAGGATGAGCGAGATTAAATATTTTATGCAAAAACCTTGTGTCAAAATAATCCTCTATTTATTTTCTTTTTTTAATTTTTCCTGCCTAATATCCCTCTGGATAAGTTGTCTCTCTTGTTGTCACTTTGGATATTTTCTATACTATTTTCCTCCACAAAATCCATAAATGTAGCGTTACTTTCTTAGTACAAAATAATATAGGGGTATTTCAAAAATCGCAGCTCTAAATCCATCATATCACTCATTATATGACATACATATGCTAACTTCGAAAAAAATCAAACATATTCCTCCCTTTTGCCTATCCTTTTCACTCATAGTCTTGAAAAGAATTAGAAGGAAGATTACATACCTTGAATGTGCTTTATTGGAAGCAATATTTGGTCTCTTCTTCCTCCTGTTCTCTTTTTTCTCTCGTACCTTTCTCGATTGGCCGCATCACGTATACAACTTAGTTTGGGTTTCTAGGTTATACGTTATGTATTTGGGGTTTAAGGAACCAAAGAGGGACGATTAGCATGATTATGGCTTCTAAATCCCCCAATAATAATCCATGTATGCATAATTATGAATTTTACAAGAATAGCCCCTAAAATCGTCATAATGACAAAACAGCTTGCATAACCAAAAAGTCTTACATTATAAGGTTTCTAGCATGACCCTTTTAGTCTCCCCTCTTGAATTATGATATAATTCCTTCAATACTCATTCCTTATTATTATTATTATTATTATTATTATTATTATTATTATTATTATTATTATTATTATTATTATTATTATTATTATTATTATTATTTGTTTATTTATTTATTTGTATTTATACTTATTTTCTACAACTAAATGGTTAAGCTGAAAACGGGGTGTTACAGTGAGTTTTGATATTCTTTCAACTATGATCAAGAGTCTGATTCAATAATTGATATTTTTTAGAATGGGAATCATTCATTTACCTTCTCTAATGATCTATTACAACGATGCTTACGTCTTCCGTTTTATGAATCATTCTCTCAGATGACCTCTAAAGATAAGTGCAAATCCATCTTACAAAGGATAGGGTACAATATTTCTGTTCAAGGTACTCGTAATGGTTCAAGGAATTTTCATCATTAAAGTCTTCCTATTGGATGGAAATTCTTAACTGGTGTGATTTGAAAATCTCTTTGTTACAAAACTGGTAGTTATGATCAGTAGAACATGTTTGAGTTGTCTATTATTTATGTAATGGTAAAGAGCATGAACTACAATTATACACAAATGATTTTAGAAGCATTGGAAGATGACACTACTAGTGAAGAGGATGCCCAATCATATCAATTAGCTAGTGACAGTACTGATGATGAAATGGAAACAGATAGTGTTTATGATAGTGGAGATACTGAAAGTTTTCCCACTAGAGATAAAGAAAGTGATCATGTTGATGCAACTATTATTAATGTTGATGATACTAATGAAGATGAAGGTGATCATGTTGCTTCTCATAATCATGTTTATCCTCTTAGAGTCAACACTCACATATGGTCTTGTCTTTTTGCACTATAGGTACGCATATTGATCCCAAATCCTCTCACTCTCACCATTCCTTGCATTAACATGAGGGTATGGATGTCACTTCATTAGTGAGTCCTATCCTACCCTCACCTACTATCACTAATAGCCAACCATTTACTCCTAGTCAACATTTTCCACCGCACAACCAAGAGCCACCAACTATTTCCACTGATACTCCGACCTCATTCACTTAAATTCTTTAAGCCATTAATACACTAGTTGGTTATTCTCAAGCTTTTCAACTCATCTTGATATATTAGAATAAAATGTTAAGGAAATAAAACATGCTATCATTCCCTCACAATATTATGTTTTTTCATCCTCCATTACACCACCACCTTTTCCATCACCCTCCAACTCACTTCCTCCTAACTATCCTCCACCTTAACAACCACCACCGTAATCCCATCCTTCCTTACTCTATTCATATATACCTTATTACTCTACTTTAATTGTTATTGATGATGTCAAATAAGGGAAGAACTAATTTGAGGGGGAGGATACTTATAATTTAGTTGATGTGAAAGGTTTTATAGAATTTTATTCTCTTCAAGACTCTATAAATGTTGTTCCATTAAGTATGCTCTTTCCTGAATCAGAGGATCATATTGAGGGGGAATATGTTATGGTTGTGGGTAGCATCTAAAAGTTCATATTTTTTATTATTTAAATTTAGATGATGTTAATCATATCTTAGTTTTATTGTCAAAGAAACGACCCACTGATTCTCAAGTTGGTCCGAGTTCCAAAAAGAAGAAGAATATTTTCCATTTGTTCAAGGAAAAGATATTGATTTGGGTATTTGTGATGAAGAGGTTAATAAATTAGCAAACGAAAAAGACTTTGTGATGTTTAACAAAAGGGTTTTATGCATGATACCCAGTTTATGGAGAAAATTAGTTGTAAAGGATGGGAGTTTTAAGCATCAGAAGTCCTTAATTGAAAACTACAACTCACTAATGTCCAAGAAGAAAAGGCTAGAAGAGGTCAACATAAAGAAATATATGTCTAAGTATCCTGATGTCTTTTCTAGAAGATGCTCAAAGCATCCAAATGTGAATGTTAGGTGTACTAAACCCAAATAACTACAGTTGCTTAAAGTATATCTAATCAAAAGAAATTCTTGTGGTGATTTCCTTGAGACTATTATTATCTCAGGTCTTGTGACGTATAATTACATTGAGTGGGTTGAAATGGGGACACAAAATGTTCATTCTTATGATTTATGTATGGCATTAGATTCTATTATCAATAAAGCAAGTAACTTAAATTTTGTTCCTACCAATGTTGGATCAAGTCATCAAGTTGAAATCTCCTCATCTGTTGCTCCTAGAAGGATATGAAGAAACATATAAAAACATGCCAATCATCTTCGTCCTTTTGGATCTTTTGTTATCAACAATTCCCTACCCATGAGAGCTAACATTGAAGATTTTAATCTAATTTGAAAATAGTTCGTTGCATGTTCTACAAGGATAGTAGTGAAGCTATATGTTTTATGAGAACTACTGATATTCCATTATCCCCTAATAATCATATGTTTCATCCACTAATCGAGTGTATGAAATAAAGTGTAGTGAATGAATTTTATTTTCTATTGTAGTTTAAAATCGATAATAGTATGGAATAATTAGAGATAGATGACTACAAGTGTGTCTAGACTTTGATCATTAATGAAGTTGAGAAGGTCATGTCTTGTGGTAAAGATGCTATGTGTTAAGATATTGTCTTGATTAAGCTTTGACATCATTAAATTGGGGGGCGAGGGTATTGTTAGGTCAAGCCTATTAATTTGATGATTGTCAAATAATCTTTTCAGTTCTGTTTTGTACAACATGCTCACACACTATAATATTTATGTTAGCATTAGTGTGAACGGAATTTTTGTGTTGCAATCTGAGATCCAAAATCTTAGTATTAGGATCTATCTTTTTATAGTTTGTTTATATTCATAACTTGTAAGGATTAGTTTATATCCATATCCTAGTATATATGAGATGCTAGGGTTTATAGTTTGATAGGGAATACTTTTGTAATCGTCTCTTTATGAGAGTTATCAAAACACTTAATCATAATAACTTTTTGATTAAGCTTTGTGTTATTGCTTGTCATTGATATGAAATCAAACAAACACACACAAAACATAGAGTAGATTCATGAAATTTAGATTTCTTACTAAGGCTAGGGCTTAAAACTCCATAAATTTCACAAATCCAAAGTTAAACAATAGAATGGAGATGAAAACTTAGATTCATGAACTAAGCAGTAGATTAAATTAGAAAATCATTTAAACTCATAAATATAAACTAATTTTCATATTTAGTTTGAAAACCAAATCCTAGATCGATCCTACATACAAGATGTACGCTTTTTGTACCTTATAAAGCTTCAAGGATTTAATTATACCTTCACATCTCTCCAATGCCATTTTATTCCACCTACAATTCAGTCATTGTCATTAAATCATCATCTTTAACTAAGTTTCTCTCAAATCACATTTTGGTACTAAAATGAGGATGTTACATTGTAATTCGTTGGGAAGCTTAATAGAGGAAGTTTCTAGTTGTTACATCCTCGAACTGAACGACGGATCGTCCGGGGGTGGATGACGTCATTGTACAGTATCATAACAGTTGAATATAAATGAATCATAGCATCACAAACATCCATACATTGAGAATACAAGTTTACATTGTTTACAGACTTTGTTTGGTCAAACGTTAGGTACAATAATTTAAAAGTAGAAATCATGATGTAGTGACGCTCTTCCTCAAAACGTTTTCATAATACCTGTTCACTGGTTTCTTGAGAATACAAACAGTTTTGAAAAGTGTTAACATTAAAGTTGGTGAGTTTATAAGGATTTTTGTATGAATAAAATCTGTAATGTTTCCTTGTAAATGATAGCGTAAAATTTTCCTGAAAATCTAATATTTTCTTAAATGTAATCTGTAGTCTTAAAACCCTAAGACCAAAAATGTAAGTAGTGTTGTATAGTAAAGTAGTATTATATAGCTTTATATATTTTATAAAACCGAATGAAAAGGAATTAGCCCCGTAAACCAAATGATTGTCAATACCCTATGTGAGTTATTATAACCATACTTAATATGACTAGTGGCCTGTATGACGTTCTTCAGACGTTGGAGATGGTAGAAATTTGTCACCCTAGACTTCTAGTCTAACTGTAGCGAACAACTTAGGTGCGGGGTTGTCAATCCTGTATAGATCTATACACAATGGTCTCGATCTCCCTTCAAGAGACTCTGGTTATAATGTAGGACTTAAGGTGTACTTTAGGTAAATTACATGAAGAGAGTATGTCTCACAAACTATACAAACGGTTACATGTAATGTAATGAAAATCCTTTTATATGTAGAAGCATTCTTTTTTCATAGTAGTTTTATAGAGTGACATAGTGATTGTTTGAAATATTTATTCATGAAATGCCTGAAAACTGATAGCTAGTTTAATGAACCACAAACTATACCCATTATAGTTTTGCTAAAACAGTTGTAGAGTTAGTGAAATGTAAACCCATTTATACATCTTGACAATGAAATCAATATGATTCTATTAAGTGTTTTCAGAAGGTGTGTCGGCTTTTGGTTCTCATGTTGACCAGAGATGTTGAAACATTGCAATGCATTTCCAATAATTCATGGCATGCATCATAATTTAATAATTCAAGGTCGAAAATACAATAGATGAATTATTTTATTGTGATGATTCCATATTGTTTTTTGGTATTTATATCTTCCATGGGAAAAAATTGAGATGAGAGAAAAGAAGAAACGATAAGAGAATTTCTATCCGAATCTTTTCATTTCATTATTGACTAAAATATAGAAATCTTACAACCATGTGTCTAATATGACATCGGGAAAATGATTTAAAAGCCCAACGAAGTTTTCAGACCATTCAAAAAAACCCAATCATGTTTTGTCTGTTCAAAAAAATCCAACAAACTTAACATTTTGTTTAAAAAGTCCAACAAAGTTTCAACCCGTTCAAAAACTCCTAATTTTGTTTTGTTTAAGATCGTTAGGTTTTTTTGAACAGTCAAAATATGATTGGAGTTTTTTAAACGTTTTGGAAACTGCATTGGTCTAACAAGTCATTTTTCGATGCGGTAATAAGTCACGTCATCTGTTTATCTTATTTAACTTTCAGGAAAGTGTAACTTAGTTGGGTTTTTTAGACAAAATGTTAAGTTTGTTGGGTTTTTTTGGACAAACAAAACATGATTATGATTTTTTGAACGGCTTGAAAACTTTGTTGGGCTCGTAAGTCATTTTCCCATATGACATCGGCCTATATACATAAATAAAAAAAATGGGCTAGTACAAAGATCAACTAACTCTAATCAACTTCTATCTAATCTACAAACTCATAAAAAATCTAACAAAAAAAAAAAAAAAAACATCTCAACATGGACAAAATTCGTTGTTATTCATTAACAATTATCAAATGGCTTTTAGTAGATTGACGGGATCGTATAGCATATGGCACATTGCATGAATTTATAGTTTTGCATTATTTAACCATATAAAATACTCGTTTTTAGGAAGTGAAATTTCTAGTTCATTAATTACGTTTACTCTATATTTTTTAGGTGGCATTTCCAAGTTGTATGCTGCAGTATTGATGAACATTAATTACTTTGGAAATTTCCAAATACGACAAGTTAAAGCAACATCTCTCTCTCTCTCTCTCTCTCTCTCTCTCTCTCTCTCTCTCTCTCTCTCTCTCTCTCTCTCTCTCTCTCTCTCTCTCTCTCTCTCTCTCTCTCTCTCTCTCTCTCTCTCTCTCTATATATATATATATATATATATATATATATATATATATATATATATTCATATCTTGAATTTTAAGAAATATAAATCACAAAACAAATCATGCCTAAATGTCATTAATACTTGCGAAAATTTTAAAGATTTGAATTAAGGAAAGCTATTAAAAAATTAAATTTGGAGCAAAATGACACTTTTAAAAAATAAATGTAAATAAAACAAATATAAATATAATTATTTGACTTGTAAGAAATATGTGTAATAGATGAATTTTAATAGGTTGAGGTGGTAGGTAATATTTTGGAATTTCTATTATCCAAATATAATTTTTAAAATTTTTCTTCTCTCTTTAATGTTTGTAGATATTTATATATATTAAAAGAGAAATCTTATGATATCACATTCAACAATCAAGGTCATTCATTGTGTTTTCTTTATTTATTTCAACCATTGGATTATTTTGATGATGTCATCCTAAAATTAAATTAAATTAAATTAATATTGATTAAATTTGAAAGTTTGACTAAGTGATTTAATGTAACCATAATTTATAAAAGAAATATATTCAACTCATTTAAACATCATCATAATTTTTTAAAGTAACTCCGTTTCGTCCTAATTAAAATCACGTTCTTAGTTGACACATTTCGTATATTCTTTCAACTCACATCTATTATATGAAACATATCTACAAGATTAGGGGATATCATTGCTCAATTTCAAAGAATCATAGAATTCAAAATTTGATATTATTTCCATAATTATTGTTGAAAGTTATATATAAATCATGTGTTACAGTTCGTACATTATGTTTTGTTCAGACCTTTGCAGCATCACGTTCGAACAACATCACCCTTTGCAACATCACGTTCGTCATCCATGTTCGTTCTTTAATATGATGTTCATAATTTTCATTAATTGTATTTGATTTTTTTATTCTCATTAGTGTTGTATTTGACTGTGATCTTAGAATGCATGAATAATCTTGAGTATAAATGTTAGTATTAGTTTTTCAATATTTTATTTTTGTCTTTTTAACCTTGCATTAGATGTTGCCCTCTAGATGTTTGATAAAATGCCCATGAGAAAGCATAGTGACTTTTGATTAATTGTATGTATATATGTGTGTCTTACGTATTTAATTTTTTCTGAGATTGTTTGGATTACCCGGTAGTTAATGACTGAAAACTACTATTTACCATTTAGTGTTTTAATTACCAATATTATATTACTATTAATTTGACATATTTACCCATAATTCTTGGTTTTTAACAGATTTAGTTAATAAAAATATATTTTGACTTTAATCTATAATGTTTTGAATTGCTATTTCTAAAATTCTTCTGAGTTGTTGTTATTGTGTTTAGTGAATACAAAGTGCATTGTAATTTCGATTTTGTTTTTAACATATTTAGTTAATAGTAATATGCGTAAGCGTTTTTTTATTTAAAAAGTCAAAGCTTTATTTCAGCATTTTTCCCTAACCTGTCAATCTCCTTGAAAGGTCCTATATCTGTCATGGGAAACACTTTTTTGTCGAAATTAGTGAACAAAGTTGCTTATTTAACACGATCAATCTTGAAAATAGCATAGTTATGAAAAATTATAAAGTAAGATAAAAATTATAAGATGTTAGGAGATTTATAAAAACTACAATTACTAAAAACGTTACGGTTTTTTTTTTATAAAAAAAATAAGACCGTTAACATTAGTAAAAATAAAATATATAAACTAAATTATCACAATAATAATGAAATGTCATTATTTGATATTTCATATAACTTAAAGATATATACCAAATTACATTGATGATATATCAAAATTATTCAAAGTTGTGCCAAGTCTAATGCAATGTTTTTGTGAACACCAAGTAAATAAGAACAAACATAAAACCTAACAGTTATATTCATGATCAATTTAAAATAAATCAGTCATCATTTAGAAAACAATCACCATTGATGATATACTAAAATAAGTTCATATAACATTTAACATTCCATAAATTATACTATATGACTTTATTTGAACAAATGAAATAGTTGCCCATGTTTAATCCAGTGAAAAACCGATACATTGGTTGTCAATATATGTTTAAATAAAGTAATCTTATTATGGAAGGAACTGTCTAATTAAAGTGTAACATCTATAAAATTTAAGCCAATTTAAAACATTTTAATCCATTCAAAAACCATTAAGTTAATACAAGTTGTTTTCAAAACAATTTTAAACATCAGAGTATCCCCATAACCAAATCACAAAATAATGAAATATGAGGAGTGACACGATCACGCCTTTGCCTTGCCACGATCATTTGATGTACCTGAAACAAAAACTGAAACCGTAATCTCGAAAGCTTAGTGAGTTCCCCCAAAATACTCATACACACATAACCATACACATACAACAATAAACAACATACTATGGGTCCAATCAACCATCCGGTTGGAATACCCATGGCCCTCAACCATTGGGTTGGAATGCCAACATACTATGAGTCCAATTATCCTACCAAGATGGAATACTCTTGGCCCACAACCATCGGGTTGGAATGCTCGGACACATACAACAACAACTACTATCGATCCAATCATCCCTCAAGATGGAATACCCCAAACCCTCAACCATCGGGTTGGAATGCCAACATACTATGAGTCCAATCATCCTACCAGGATGGAATACTCCTGGACCACAACCATTGGGTTGGAATACCCTACCTACTATGAGTCCAATCATCCTACCGGGATAGAATACTTCTGGCCCACAACCATCGGGTTGGAATGCCCACATGCTAATAAACATGTGCACCTATCAGATAAATCACATAACAGTCTACAAAAATACATACTAGGGCCCTATCATCCTACCGGGATGGAATACCCTCTACAACTGCTCAAACTTGCGCACATATCATAGGTAATCTCCTACCAGCATACAAACAATCCGACCAACTACATGTCACTAAGCATAGCCACATCCAGTTTACCAGGTTGCCAATCTAACCAGCCATACTAGCATATAATCATCCATTCTAGCAGAATACCAACTAACATATCACAACAACAATTACTCAAATAACAATTCAAAGGGCCAAACTTGGTGCCTTAGACCCTTGGTCAAGTGAGGATAACTCACCTCGCGAGTAGTACCAAAATCCTACAAATCTCTGACCGCTGACTCACCAGAAATCCCAACTATCACATGATAATCACCAAGTTAGAATCCAACATGACTTTCTAGGCCAAGTGCCCACACCACTCATTAAATCCATTTTCCTTTTAATGGGTCAAGTCCCAAAACCATGTCCTTATGCAAAGCTCGATTTAATAAATTGGGCCCATCATTCTAATCGGGCCTAGATCCAAGGTCCATAATAATTCTTGGGCTCGAATTACTCCATCTATATTGTTCAGTCACGACGCAAGCCCAGCTACCCCATAAACAGTCCAATACTTCAAGGCCCAAATTCAAAAACCCAATAGAGGGCGTACGCTGGGCGTACTCCTCTGGTACGCAGGGTGTACGTCGGCTCGTTGATTGGAAAGTGGCTCGCTGACCCACTACACTGGGCGTTCTACAATTTACGCTCGGTGTACGCGCATCTGTACAAAAATACTTCCATGTGCTTAATGGCTTAAGCACTTAAGCCCATATGCTAGATCCAGTGACAAAAAGGGCCTAGGACTCATAAAGTCTCAAACTTTATCTTGTTTAACGTCCACAAAACTCTTAAATCAAGGTGTTAACCTATTAAGACCTTCCTAATTTATACATGGGACAACCAATGCCGTTGGGACCACATTTTTCTCACTCAAGACCTCTCCTATGGTCTGAAAGGACAACTTATCTTATCCAAAACGCATCATGCATCATATTGGGGTTTTTTGGGACAAGAATGGTGTCAAAACTTCACAACACTTAGATCTACACAAAAAAGATGTCAAGCAAGAAGCTTTATACCTTTAGGAGCTCTTGAACCATCAAAAAAAGTTCAGCTTTACACGTTGGCCTTCTTCCTCCACTCACTAGATGCAACACCTTCTTCTCAGAACACTCCAAATTCACTTCAGTAGGTCACACACTCAAGAAGTTGGCTAGGGTTTGGGGAAAACGGCTCTAAACAGTGGGGGCTAAGGTAAGGGAGGGTTATAAGCTCTTAAAGTTGTTTAAATAGCCTTCACACTCAAAGAATTAGGGTTTCTGGATGATAGGCGTACGCTGGGCGTATGCTATGAGGCTCCGCGTTCACTTTCCTTCATACGCTAGGTGTAACCCAGCTGGGCATACCCATCCAATCACGTGCATGCATACTTAGCATGCCATGGACCTCTTTGTCGAACTTTTCCCTTTGGGACCATTGATGCCAATAACTTCAAATTACAATATCTCCTTTATTCTATGTTCGTTCCCCGACGAACTTTATATCCATGTAAAGGTGGCGAGAAGCCCTACGCATCTAGCAACACACCCCAGTCTAAAACCTTCTCGAATGAAATCCATCGCCCATAAAAGATAGAAACGCCCTTACTCTTGATCTTGGGAATCCATAAATAAATACTTTTAGAACGAGGCGTTACAACTCTCCCCCACTTAAATCTGATTTCTCCCTCGAAATCGCCAATTGCCAATTCTAGCTACTCAAAATCCCGAAAGGCACATTCACGCCCCTAAAGCATGACGACCACCAATGGAGGCTAACTCCACTAGAACTCTAACTCGAAGAGATACATACTCATTCTCATGCAATATCAAATACCTACCTTTCCGGTATGCCCTTTACTTGGAAAGGTAGATTGGATCTATCTCCTTGACAGACCGCCCAAACTAACCATCACCCGACCCCTTCCCATTGCTATCAAAAGGACTACTCAACCCTGGGAACCCGAGCTTCCGACCCGAAAAAAGAACCACGGGTCATATTATGCTATCGACAAGACTTGCTCTCTTTCAACTCTTAGCCAAACGTACATACAACAATACCCTCATAGGAACCAACACTCATACCTTGCCCAATCAGCATCGGGTTGGAATACCAGCCATGCCTACGACGGGTCCGCTCACCCTAGGATGGAATACCCTCATATCTCTACACATTTTTTGGCCAACCAACCCTCGGGTTGGAATACCAAACACATCAGGTCCAATCAATCATAGGGTCTGGTCATCCTCATGATGGAATACCCTAGATTAGCATACCACTACACACATACCCAAGGGTCGTACCCCTACTGGAAAATCCAAGGATCTCTCCTCGCATCCCTTTTAAACTCCTTGGATTCAACATAACTGAGTGCAACAGACCCAAACCTCAACAATATGACTATCCCAACCATGCTACCGAAGGGAAACATACCAATCAAGATCTCTACGCCCACGACCTAGCAGCATCAATCGTTGCTACGATGTCAACACCCCTCTCTGTCGTGCCCACTAATAGATCACAATGCCATTCCATAACTCATATACTCAACGCCTGAACACCCGACTGATAAACTTATACAGGGTCCTCATTACATTTCCTTGATATATTCACCTCTTGACGACAAACCCCTCAATCGCTATCAACATAACAATATCATCACTGCTTGTTCAAAGATCCACAATACATACAGGGTCCTTACCATAACTGGACCGTCTCATTGCACCATTCTAGTAACCTGCATCCAAACTACGTCAAGCAATAACTTTCAAAACAACGCCTCTTTCGAGAATTTCCAATTCTCCCCCACTTACAACACTAACTACTGTCTACCGCTGCGAAGCTGGTACGCAACTCAATCGCCCTAATCCGAGACAGTGAACTTCAAGGAATCCGAGCTCTTGCTGATGATTTCGGATCCCTGAATCATGACCTCTCCTTTTCTTGAATGCGTCACCGGATACTACCCCTCTATAATCTCTCAATAGTAACTTCTCACAAGCATCTACTATACTCTAATAACTCATGCAGGAAACAAACAATCTCATAATAATATGAACAAGAAATAGCAGAAAAGACATACCGGCTGTCACCTCGGGCGCTGTCCTAGTCTCTTCGGTCACAAGCTGATAGGCACGTCCTGGAGCCTATGGAGGCTATGCTCGACACTGACCCCCGTCAGTAAGTCTCAAAGTGGTTGGCGCCAGGGCCTACACTGGCCTGGCAGCCAGTAGAGGACACTGGGCCTTCATATGGCCCACCTGATCACAATGATAATAAAGTCGAACTCCGGCAGCTGGAGCCTTCTGCCTGCAATCCTTGGCTGTGTGGCCCTCCTTGCCACACTTGTGGCACCTAGAAGAAGAACGAAAACTTACCTCATGCACCTTGTCGCACTTCCCATAAGTGCGACTCTTCTGACCTCCCTGACGATAATCAGCGGCCCTCAACCGTTTCGACGCAGGCTGCGACTGCACCGAGGCCTGTCTCTGCTCTCTCAATTGGAGCTCGATCTCTAACTCGCGTTGCCTGGCGGCCTCCTGCAACTCCAATAAAGTATCACATCTCTGCGTTGAAACAAACTATCATATATCTGTCTTGAGTATGCTCAGATACTTGGTCATCTGAGCCTTTTCCGAAGCAAACTCGGGAAAAAACATCGCCCTCTCCGTAAACATCCTGGTGATCTCCGTCACCGACTTAGAATCCTACTTCAACTCCAGAAACACCTGAGCGAATCTCTCCCGCTCAACCTGCGGAACATAACGTGTATTGAACATGTCCCAGAACTGATCCCAAGTAAGCACATCCCGCTACGCATCTGAATATGATCCCGTAGTCAACCTCCACCAATCCTTTTCCCCGAGCCTCAGCAGGTTCAGAGCATACCTCACCCTCTGATCAGCAAAGCATGAACACATGAAGGAACATCCCTGCATATCTAACAACCATCTCATAGCAGCGATCGGATCCTAAACCCCATCAAAAGTAAGGGGCTTTGTATTATCAAAGTCCCGATACTGAAAGCCCCGACCGTCTCCTCCTCCTACCGCTGCTGCGGCAGCCATCTCTGCAAGAGCTGCATAGCGCTCATTGAAGTACTCAACCATGGCGGTCTTGATCGACCCTAACAAATCTGGCAACCCAGCTCGGAACATAGCAACAACCTCATCATGCAGGATATCACGAATCCTAACATCCAACTCATCCATCCTCATCTGACCAATGACCTCGGGTGGTACATATCCACCCTAATCACCCTCTCCTGATCCTGATCCTGAACCAGATCCTTCCCCGAAGAGTCTCGTAATCGCCATACTACAGTACACCAAAAAGATCCTCAGATATGCCTCATAACAGCCTAGGAACTAACTACTAACCAACACCCCAGGGGGTTGTGACTTCCTTGATACACATATGGGTTATGTGCTTTCAGTAGTACGGGCCCATACTACCTTCAACACCTACCCATATTTGTCTCAAGTATCACCACAATGCCCTAGACATATACACACACATCAAGCGCTTAATCCTCACTCCTAGAGGAATACTGAGTATCTCACATAAGGAAACCCTAGGCTAGCAGGCATCACCACATTTAGGGAATTCTATCATGCAATTTCTAAAGATCCCTAGCCTAGTACTAGCATGTTGTTCTAACATATCACATAATCAAATAACTTGAATGGTATTTTGGGGTCTACTTACTGGCTCCGACTGATCGTACCCTCTGCATTCTCCTATACTTATTTTGAAAACCATTTTAAAAATCTTTCCTTGATTTGAGACTGGAGTTACATGAATGTTCCTCCAATTCACTCAAACCAAGGCTCTGATACCAACTTGTAACATCCATAAAATTTACTCAAATTTAAAACATTTTAATCCATTCAAAAACCATTAAGTTAATGCAACTCATTTTCAAAACAGTTTTAAACATCAAAGTATCCCCATAACCAAATCACAAAATCATGAAATATGAGGAGCGGTACGATCATGCCTTTGCCTTTCCACGATCACTTGATGTACCTGAAACAATAAACTGAAACCGTAAGATCAAAATCTTAGTGAGTTCCCCCAAGATAGCCGTACACACAACCATACACATACAAGAATAAACAGCATACTATGGTCCAATTAACCATCCGGTTGGAATACCCCCGACCCTCAACCATCGGGTTGGAATGCTAACATACTATGAGTCCAATCATCCTACCAGGATGGAATACTCTCAGCCCACAACCATCAGCTTGGAATGCCCAGACACCTACACCTACAACAACTACTACTATGGGTCCAATCATCCCTTAGGATGGAATACCCCAGACCCTCAACCATCATGTTGGAATGCCAACATACTATGAGTCCAATCATCCTACCTGGATGGAATACACCTGGCCCACAACCATCGGGTTGGAATGCCCTACCTACTATGAGTCCAATCATCCTACCGAGATGGAATACTCCTGGCCCACAACCATCGCATTGGAATGCCCACATGCTCATAAACATGTGCACCTATCAGATAAATCACATAACAGTCTACAGAAACACATACTAGGGCCCTATCATCCTACCGAGATGGAATACCCTCTACAACTGCTCAAACTTGCGCACATATCACAGGTAATATCCTACCATCATACAAACAATCCGACCAACTACAAGTCACTAAGCATATCCACATCCAGTCTACTAGGTTGCCGATCTAACCAGCCATACTAGCATATAATCATCCATTCTAGAAGAATGCCAACTAACATATCATAATAGGAATTACTCAAATAATAATTCAAAGGGCCAAACTTGGTGCCTTAGACCCTTGGTATAGTGAGGATAACTCACCTCGCGAGTAGTACCAAAATCCTACAAATCTCTGACCGGTGACTCACCGGAAATCCCAGCTATCACATGATAATCACCAAGTTAGAATCCAACATGACTTTCTAGGCCAAGTTCCCACACCACTCATTAAATCCATTTTCCTTTATATTGGGCCAAGTCCCAAAACCAAGTCCTTATGCAAAACCCAATTTAATAAATTGGGCCCAACTTTCTAATCGAGCCTAGATCCAAGGTCCATAATAATTATTGGGCCCAAGTTACTCCATCTATATTGTTCAATCATGGCGCAAGCCCAGCTGGCCCATCCATAGTCCAATACTTCAAGGCTCAAATTCGAAAACCAAACAGAGGGCGTACGCTGGGCGTACTCCTCTGGTATGCGGGGCGTACATCGGCTTGTTGACTGGAAAGCGGGTGGCTGACCCACTACGCTGGGCGTTCTATAATTTACACTCGGTGTACGCGCATCTGCACAAAAATTCTTCCATGTGCTTAATGGCTTAAGCACTTAAGCCCATATGCTAGATCCTGTGACAAAAAGGGCCTAGGACTCATAAAGTCTCAAACTTTATCTTGTTTGACATCTACAAAACTCTTAAATCTAAGGCTTAACCCATTGAGACCTTCCTAATTTATACATGGGACAACCAATGCCATTGGGACCTTATTTTTCTCACTCAAGACCTCTCATATGGTCTGAAAGGACAACTTATCTTAACCAAAACACATCATGCATCATATTGGGGGGTTTTTGGGACAAGAATGCTGCCAAAACTTCACAACACTTAGATCTACACAAAACAGATGTCAAGCAAGAAGCTTTATACCTTTAGGAGCTCTTGAACCACCAAAAATAGTTCAGCTCTACACGTTGGCCTTCTTCCTCCACTCACTAGATGCAACACCTTCTTCTCAGAACACTCCAAATTCACTTCAGTAGGTCACACACTCAAGAAGTTGGCTAGGGTTTGGGGAAAACAGCTCTAAACAGTGGGGGCTAAGGTAAGGGAGGGTTATGAGCTCTTAAAGTTGTTTAAAAAGCCTTCACAATCAAAGAATTAAGGTTTCTGGATGATAGACGTACGCTATGAGGCTCCGCGTTCACTTTCCTTCATACACTAGGTGTAACCCATCTTACGTTGGGCGTACCCAGTCAATCACGTGCATGCATACTTAGCATGCCATGGGCCTCTTTGCCAAACTTTTCCCTTTGGGACCATTGATGCCAATAACTTCAAATTACAATATCTCCTTTATTCTATGTCCATTCCCCGACGAACTTTATATCCACGTAAAGGTGGCGAGAAGCCCTACGCTTCTAGCAACACATCCCAGTCCAAAACCTTCTCGAATGAAACCCATCGCTCATAAAAGATAGAAACGCCCTTACTCTTGATCTCGGGAATCCATAAATAAATACTTTTAGAACGGGGCGTTACAACTCTCCCCCACTTAAATCTGATTTCGCCCTCGAAATCGCCAATTGCCAATTCTAGCTACTCAAAATCCCGAAAGGCACATTCACACCCCTAAAGCATGACGAACACCAAGGGAGGCTAACCCCACTAGCACTCCAACTCGAAGAGATACATACTCATTCTCATGTAGTATCAAATACCTACCTTTCTGGAATGACCTTTACTTGGAAAGGTAGATTGGATCTGTCTCCTTGACAGGCCGCCCAAACTAACCATCACCTGGCCTCTTCCCATTGCTATCAAAAGGACTACTCAACCCTGGGAACTCGAGGTTCCGACCAGAAAAAGAAACACGGGTCATATTCGGTTGCCGACAACACTTGCTCTCTTTCAACTCATACCCAAACGTACATACAATAATACCCTCACAGGAACCAACACTCACACCTGGAACAATCAGCATCGGGCTGGAATACCGGCCATGCCTACGACGGGTCCGCTTACCCCTAGGATGGAATACCCTCGCATCTCTACACATATTTGGTCCAATCAACCCTCGGGTTGGAATACCAAACACATTAGGTCCGATCAATCATAGGGTTCGATCATCCTTATGATGGAATACCCTAGATTGGCATACCACTACACACATACCTAGGGTCATACCCCTACTGGAAAATCCAAGGATCTCTCCTCACATCCCTTTTAAACTCCTTGGATTCAACATATCTGAGTGCAACTCACCCAAACCTCAAGAATACGACTATCCCAACCATGCTACCGAAGGGAAACATACCAATCATGATCTCTACGCTCACGACCTAGCAGCATCAATCGTTGCCATGGCGTCAACACCCCTTTTTGACCTATCCACTGATAGATCACGATGCCATTCCATAACTCATATACTCAGTGCCTGAACACCCGACCGATAAAATTATACAGGGTCCTCGTTACATTTCCTTGACATATTCATTTGAAACCTGGCACAATAGCAAATAGAAAACATGATCTCTGGATGACTAGTAATTAGATACATCAATGAACCTATCATTTGGCGATTGAGTGTCATAACAACAGTTGGTTTGTCTAAAGACGGTGTTAGTTTCGTTCTGAATTCCATTGGATCCTTCACCTTCAAGTCTCCCACCATTCCAAACTTAGCAAGTAAGGTCTTTGTATAAGCCTCCTGATTGATAAAAATTTCTTCATGACTCTATCTTATGTACAAAGCAAGGAAAAAGTTAATTGGATCCATGGAACTCATCTCAAACTTTGTTTCCATTAACTTTAAAAATTCAACAGTTAAGTAGGGGTTAGTAAATCCGAAGATGATATCATCAACATAAATTTGGACGATCATGAACTGGTCACCATTTTTCTTACGAAAGAAGGTTGGGTTGACCGATCCTTATTTGAATTTAGCCTGTTTTAAAAAGCAAATAAAAGTTTCGTACCGGGCTCTTGGAGCTTGCTTTAGACCATAAGTTGCTTTGTCGAGAATGTAATAGTGAGTGGGAAATTTTTCATTCATGAACCCTGGTGGTTGTTCTACATATACTGTTTCTTCTAGTTCCCCATTCAGAAAGTGTAACTCCCTAAACTTGGGTCTTCTCAAGATATCAATGCAATTGTTTGAGTTAACGCGGAAACTTAATCAAACAACTATGCAAAACAAACAATTAGATGAATCAATGAACATGTTTCAATGAATGCACACAATCATATTAATCAATTGTAAGGTTCATTCGATTAGACTTCAACCATGAAATAGACTCCAACTCCCACAATCGCATGAACCACGAATAGCTATACACAGACCATATTTATACTACACCAATTAACCTAATGCCTAAACAAAACAAGCCCACCAAAAACACTAAGCCCTCCAGTGATTTTGATCCACAACCGAGAACCCATATAACATACAAAAACAAAGCATAAACCACAAAATATAGCCTAACTATATCCCCATTGGTGAAGGCTTCTCCACGAGATGCACGTCTACCTGATTAAATGTAACAGCCCAGAATTTCAGGTATTTCTTTAAATTATTTTTGGGGCATATTTAGGAGGGGACTCGGCGAGTTGGTGCCTGACTCGCCGAGTAGGACCACGGTCTTGGTCACAGATTCGCGACTGGACTCGACGAGTCCATTAGGGACTCGGCGAGTCGATGCTGTTCAGCTGAAACCCTAGCCGTTTTGATTCTGAATCGTATATAATGTCTTTAGGGCCGTCATGTCTCGTCTTTTGGCCGATTGAAGATAACTTAGGAGTCTGTGGGCATCTGGAGCAAGGGTGAGGGCTAGTGGAAGCTTGAAGAGGTTGTTAGACAAGGAGAGGCAAGGTGGTGATCAAAGGAGGTTCAAGGGGTCGAGTTCTGAAGGTTGGGGACACAGGGAACACGTTTTCCAGGTAATTCTCGGATCATATCTGTAGCTTTTACGTTGTATGCGAATCTAGGGTTTAGGAAACCCATTTAAGGATTTGATAGATTATAGTGTTGTTACAAGTGTTTAAACCCCTGTAATAGTATATGTGAAGGTCCAGGAAGCCCCATATCTATATATTATGGAATCATGCGAAGTACAGGAGGCAGTTGATTGATTGCATGGCGAGGACTCGCCGAGTCCAATGATCAGACTCGGCGAGTAGCTTGAAGATTCACTAGGACTCGCCGAGTTGTTCTTCAGACTCGGCGAGTAGCTTGAAGACCTACTGGAACTCGTCGAGTCGTTCTTTAGACTCGGCGAGTGGAGTCGGGGTGTCTAGACTCGCCGAGTTGCCTTTGCACTCGACGAGTCCGGTCAAGTTGACCGTTGACCTGTATGTAATTTAGTAGGGTCAGTTGTCTTGTTTGACAAGATCGTTAATAAAGGTATGTGGTATTATAGGGAGCCTGCAGATTAGCGGATCGAGTGCGAGTAGCTCGAAGGGTTTATAGCTTGCATACTACGAGGTGAGTCTTCTCACTATACTTCACCCGTAAGGGTTTGACTGCGTGACCGGAAGGTTGTATGTGTTATATTTATGCTATGTTTAGAGAGGTAGATGCTTTATATGTGATGTATGCTTATATGTGATGTATGCTTATACGGGCCGGAAGGCGTGACTTTATGTGATAGAAAGAATGGTATGATGTATGACTTATGTGTTATGTGTGATATGTTATATGTGTTATGTTTATACTATTATGGGCCGGAAGGCAAAATACTATGGGCCGGAAGGCAATGTAATACGGGCCGGAAGGCGATATGTTATGGGCCGGAAGGCGATATGTTATGGGCCGGAAGGCGATTATGTTACGGGCCGGAAGGCAATGTTATGTGGACCGAAAGGTCCGGGCCGGAAGGCGTATGTGGGTAAGTCGTATACTGGGGAACTCACTAAGCATTTATGCTTACTAGTTGTGTTTATGTTTTTCAGGTACTAGTGATGACCGTGGGAAGGCGCCGGCGTGACACGTACACACTGCCATTGTTGAAGATCTTGGGGATTCGTTATTTATATTTTTGCAATAAACTTGGAATACATTCCTTTGTCGAATAATGATGTTTTAATTTAAATGAAAAATTTATTTGAAAATTTGAGTTGTTACATTAAAGGCTCCAGCTCAAAACTTCTTTTCAATTATAGTAGCTACTATTCTGGTGAAGGCTATTACGGCAGCTTCAAACAATTCATTCTCAACAATTATTCAAAAGCTTGACAAAGTTCAGATATCATGTTCACAAAACTTCAACAAGTCTTTGGGATCAAAAATGCGATACTGGTTTTTCTTAAGCTTGATCACCACTGATGCAGTAGCATCATCATAAACCCAAAATTGCATTGAATCTAAAGTGCCTTCTGGTAAACATTTTGGAAGCGGAATCCTTTTAGCTTGCTTTGCAGACGGCCACATGATATCCACCATGGTTTTATTAGTTTGAGGACCAATAACATCCTTGGCCTTTTTCGTAATTGATGAAACAGTCTTCAAGCCTTTAAAGTTATTTTAGCTTTATCGTCAAGAAAACTCTTAAAACACCAGGCCATGGGTTCATTGGTTGCATTGTGGAAATGTGAGTGGATGAGTTCATAAAGATCAACATTCGTCCAGGATAAGAAGTCAACTTTCTTCTCATAATACTAAATGTGTCAGCTCTTTCGCTTTACGATCCATATTTTCTTATCATCATCGTATCCCCACATCAAAATGCCAGAGCAGTCCCCATATTTATCTGTAAATTTCTTCCTAGTCTCCCTAAAAAGCATATGAGGGTGATCACCCATAGCATTTTGGTCTAACTGCTTCATCACTAGCATTTTCCCTCTCAGTTGCTTAACCCTGATTTGCTTCTTTCTTCTTTCTTGAGTAGAAGCAAGACCAAAAGATAAAAATGTGTCAAGATTTGCACCTAGAGTAGGTCTTACAACTCTTTCACTTGCAAGTTAAGAAGTTGGATTGACTGGACCAGAACTAGAAGCATAAATCTTTTCTCCTTCAGCGCTTAAAGGTTGAAAATCATCACCAAACTTTTGATTTGTAAGAGTTGTTTCAGGTAAAATAATAAAGTAGTTAGATCACCAAGATTTAGTTGAAGTACTTAAATCTTTGCATGTTTAATGGATTTATCCTTTACAAGATCAATGATCTTAATATCCTGCCTTCCAATAATCAAATCCTTTTTAGCTGAACTTTGTTCCAAATAAAAAACTTTGTTCTTAAGCAGAGTGACATCCACAAATTTAGACTCCGGCAGCTTGCTTTTGCCTTTTGAAAAATTTTAAAACCCGATCTTAAGTACCAATCTAGATCACTAGATTGGTGCGGAATCCCAATAAAGTGAGAATCACAAATCATAAGTACTGAATAAGAACACAAAGAAGAATTTTCAATGCACATTATATTGAATAATATTCTGGTACATAAGACTCTCAAATAACTATCAGTTCTCTCTCTTTCTCTCTAAAATTGATCTCAATTTCTTAGAATAACTAACCCTTTACACGGCTGAAACAATAACATATATATATATATATATATATATATATATATATATATATATATATATATATATATATATATATATATATATATATATATATATATATATATATATATATAGCTAGACTTAATTATGAAGGCCAACCCGAAACCCAACCAAAATCCACATGAAGCCCACCTAAATCACATGGTGATTTCGGTCCAAACACCAAGAGAAATTCCAATAAGTGTTTAAAATCCTACCAATTCAATTGACACAAAATCTTGCTCTGATACCAGTTGTAAGTCCCTAAACTCGGATCTTCTCAAGATACCAATGCAATTGTTTGAGTTAATGCGGAAACTTAATTAAACAACTATGCGAAACAAACAATTAGATGAATCAATGAATACACACAATTATATTGATCAATTGCCAGGTACATATAATTACACTTCAACCGTGAAATAGACTCCAACTCCCAAAATCGCATCAACCACGAATAGCTATACACAGACCATATTTATACTACACTAATTAACCTAAAGGCCAAACATACCAAGCCCCCCGAAAACATTAAGCCCACCAGTGATTTCGGTCCACAACCGAGAACACATGTAACATACAAAAACAAAGCATAAACCACAAACTATAGCCCAATAGAAAAGCACACTTGACATCCATCTGATATACTTCAAAGTTCTTGTGAACTTCATATGCCAAGAAGATGCGAATTGGTTCCATTCTTGCAACTGGTGTGAATGTTTCTTCGTAATGTATGCCTTCTTCCTGGCAATACCCCTTAACTACTAACCATGCCTTGTTTTGAATCATATTTCCCTCTTTATCTAACTTGTTATGAAACACCCATTTTAGACCAACAACAGATGCATCCTTTCGAGTGGGAATAAGTCTCCAGACCTTGTTTCGTTCGAATTCATTGAGCTCCTCTTGCATTTCTTGTACCCAATCAGAATGATCAAGAGCAATTTGAACATTTTTAGGTTCAATTTTGGAGATAAATGAGGTGAACATGCAATATTCCACTTAAGAGAATAATGCAGTCTGCTCTGCCTTTTGTTGTGCTCTCGTAAGAACACCTAAAGATGAATCTCCTATTAGTTGAGTTTTTGGATGACCTCTGGTCCATTTGGTTAACGGAGGGTAGTTAGCATCATAGGTTGGATCCAATTCCACATTTTCATCCTCAAACTCTGACTGCACATCCGAATCATCATTTATATTTTCATTCTCCCCCTCGAATGATGTATGTTCTTCTTAATTTGAACATTATGCTGATTTTAGGGGTTTCTTTCTTCCTCTGAACTGGTGAATGATATGAGGAGGTTGAAGTGAAACCCTCCCCCTACGATGTAGCATTCGAACCTTTTGATTGAGACGAAATTTCAGAGTCTTTCAGAGTGGGGTGCTCGTGTTCCATATCTGTTGTAACATCATCAATAATCTTTTTTAGTTTGTCTTCTTTATGATCATTTGCCTTTGATTCTAAAGAGATCGCCTTGTCAGGTTTGTCAAAGAGGTTCATGAATTCCTCATAAAGGCTAGAGAGAGGATTGTCATTAGATTTTTCACGGTAAAGATTTCCTCTGATTGGGAGTCGTCCATTTGATACTTCTTAAGATAAATGTCATCAAAGGTGACATAGTTGGTCTCTTCGATTCTTTTGATCTTTTGTTTAGAATCCAATATGACTTCGACGTTAAAGAATACCCCAAGAAAATTCCTTCATCAACTTTCGCATCAAATTTTTTCCTTTGTTCCTTAGAGTTAAAGGTGAAGCACTTGGAACCAAAGACATGGAAGAACTTAACATTAGGTTTTCTATTATTAAGAATTTCATAAGAGGTAAGGGAAACTTTTTTATTCAGGAAAATCGATTTTGCGTGAAACAAGTTGTGCCGATAGCTTCTGCCCAGAAGTAGAGTGACAGGTTCACAAATGACAGCATGGCCCTCGTAGCTTCGCACAAAGACTGGTTTCACCTTTCAATGACCATGTTCTTTTGAGGAGTTTAAGGAGCCAAAAAGTTGTGAGTTACTCCTTTTGCAGTAAGAAATTCTTCAAACGCTTGGTTTTTGAATTCCAACCCCTTGTCACTGTGAATGTTACAAACTAGGTTTTGCAATTATATGTCAATAAGATTTATAAAATCCTTGAGCTTGGGAGTGGCTTATGATTTCTACTTAAGAAAATGCACCCAGGTAAATCTAGAAAGATCATCAACTATGACAAGTATATATTTGTTACCACCAACGCTTTCAATTGCAGAAGGACCACAAAGGTCTATATGCAAAAGTTTAAGTGGTTCTATGACGTTGGTGTTCACAACTGTTGGATGATCCTTACTACTTTGCTTCCCTAACTCGCAGGCTGCACAAAGATGTTCCTTATTGAATTTCAAGAGAGGAAGCTCTCGCACATGATCACCAAGAATGAGTTTATTGATGTCTTTGAAATTGAGGTGCGAGAGTCTATGGTGCCACAACCAGCTATCATTTGAAGAAGCTTCTGTAAGTAGGCGGATAGCAGGTTTCCCTTTGATGGGGTTCATATGTAGTGGATACATCTCTCCTTTTTGTTTGGATTTCATCAGCATAGTGTAACATCCTGATTCCCAGGCATAAATTTAAATTGTTTTTTATTCATTTTAATAGGGAAACTCAATGTGTTGGAGGCTCAAACTCGTCGAGTGGAGATTTAGATAACCGTGTGGATTTTAGAGACAACTTGACAAGTTGGAGGACCCAACTCGACGAGTTGGAGCTGAATGAGAAAACCCTAATTTGTAGGGTTTGTACCCTATTTAAAGAACCTGAGACCCTTTATTTTGCCTCCCTGATCACCTTAGCATCCTGAGAGAAACCTTAACCGAGCAGTTATCATCTGAGAGAGAGAGAGAGAGAGAGGCTAAGAGTATGTGTTTTGGTGCATTCTTTGAAGAAGCTTGAGGAGAAAAAGGCTTGGAATGAGACGGAATCTTTGGATCTGACATTTATTCAGTGTTAACGGCCATTTCGAGGTAAAAAGCAATTACCTTGACCACTTTATTGTTAGATCACTCCATTAGAGAGTTTATGGCCATTTTTAGCATTTCTCTTGAGTTCTTATTGGCTTTGAGCAGACCTTGAAGCTAAGACTTCAGAACTGGACATTATTAGGCCCTTTAGGCCTAAAGACTCGAACTTTATCCAGTTTTGGCCAACTTCCATAACTTAAACCCTTTCTTGAGCTTCGTTTTGGCAAACTTAGCCCTAGCTAGCATGCATGGACGTAGAGCTTTTTAGCTTTACATAGTATTTCGTTCGTATAAGGCTAGATCTCAAACTTAGGGCCTTAGTCTTTCTTAAAAATGCATGAATGAGAGAATGGATTGATGGAACTCGATGAGTTAGTGAGCCAACTCGACTAGTTGTTTAGGGTTTTCCCCAATAGTCTGGACGTGTTACAAAATCATCGAGTTAAGTTGGATTTTCCCAAATTTTCAGATGAACAAAGGAACTCGACGAGTCGCACAGATGCACTCGACGAGTTGGGTCAACATGGACTGTTGACTTGAGGGTTGACTTCCGTTGGCTTATAGGGTTTGGTCAAGTTATAAAATTAGAATACCATGGTGGGGTAAAATGGTCTTTCAGCATTTCCGAGAGTTAGTAAAGGAATAGTTTAACATCCTTGGAGTTGTTATTATAAATTGTTAATTAGAAATGATTATGCTATATGTAGGCAGAGTCTAGACCAACCGTTGAGTACGAGACATACTTGCTTACTTATGAGGTGATTCTTCTCACTATACGTACCTGAGTGGTAATGTTGTGTGACCGGAGGGTCTTATCTGAGTTATATGACTGGAGGGTCTTATGTGCTTATACTAAGTTATGTGATAGATTTTCACTTTGTCTTTGTGATTTATGTTGTATACTATTTTGTGTCTTACTGAGTTATGACCATAGGGTCCAAACCGAGTTGGGACACTAAAGGCTCCTCACTGAGATACAAGACTGGAGGGTCCAACCCGAGCTGTAAGATCGGAGGGTCTTCACTGAGACACATGATCGGAGGGTCCTTATCGAGTTACAGCCATAAGAGGCTAATTGTTTGTGTGTGGTGTTTTGGGGAACTCACTAAGCTTCGGGCTAAGACCGCTGATACGAGAGCAAGAGGATAGAATTGTCCCACTTGTGGAAAGTGCAACAAGATTCATGAGGGATCTTGCTGAGCAGGGATTTGCTACAAATGTTGCAAGGAGGGGAATATGGTGAAGGACTGCCCCAAGGGTTTTTTGGTTTTCTTTCATTACAACTAGACTAGCCACCGAAAGGCCGAGTTTCCCCGCTCACTCAGGGACCAACCCAGGCTTCTGCTCTAGCTACTTTGCGTGTTACTGATGGTCAGTCGGAGAAGGCTAAGGCTCCATGAGCTTGTAGGAGACCTTTCCAGCTGAATGCGAAGGAGGTCCGCGCAACACCTAACATTTTTACTTGTACATATCTCCTTACTTATGTTAATTTGAGCTTTTTATGCTTATATTGTGTTTCATATAGGTACTTTTCTTGTGAATTTTGTGCTTGCCTTGGTGTTATTTGACTTGGGTGCGAGTTGATCTTTCGTGTCTTTATCCCTTAATCGTTACCTTAGTGTTAGATGTGAGACATTGAGTCGATCACTCAGGGTTTCTATATCCGATGAGCATGAGGTTTTCGCCACTGATGTATTCTGGGGATGTGTTTTAGAGATTTTCGGTGTTGAGTTTCTGATAGATCTAGTGTCGATAGTGATGGGTGATGTCTATGTTATAGTGGGCATGGGTTGGTTAAGCCAATTTGGAGTTGTGATTGACTATGAGTGTCAGATGGTGACTATATGAGATCCTAGTGGGGGAGTATTTACTATTTATGGTGAGGGAACTAGATCGAGATTAGCTTTCTACTCTGCCGCTAAGGCAAGGCAGAGTCTACAACATGGATGCATGGGATTTTTAGCGTATGTGATGGATATGCAGGTGACCACTAAGAGGCCGAGTTATGTTTCTGATGTTCCAGTAGTATGTGAGTTCTCGGATGTTTTCCTTTAGGAACTGCCGAGTGTGCCTCCTGAGAGACAGGTAGAATTCCGAATGACCTAGTTCCAGGGGCGGAGGCTATTCCAGATCGACCTGAGTAGCTCGCCGTGGGGAGCACCGATCCTTTTTTCATGAAAAAGGATGGTTCACACTAGATATGTATCGACTACTGGGAGTTGAACACGTTGATGGTTGAGAACTGTTATCAACTACCGAGGGATCGACAATTTATTTGATTAGTTGCAGGGGCGTCTTGGTTTTCCAAGATTGATTGAGATATGGGTATCATCAGATGGGAGTTTACAAAGAGGATCTCCATAAGACGGCCTATCAGACTCGTTATGGGCATTACGAGTTTGTTGTGATGCCTTTTGGGCTCACCAGTACTCTAAGCTCTCTTAGCTCTTCCTTCCTTAGTGTCATGTGATGTGAGTAGCCACTGTCAATGTACCATTTAGAGTTAAACTGCTCGTCAAAAATCACCTACAAAAATCAAAAAGATTTAGGAACCCAAAGTTGTTTGGGTCCACGTGAGGCTTTCACAAGAAAAGTAATCGCAACATCAACTAAGTAAGATATTTTAATTAAGGTTGAGTGATCTTTCTTTGTTATTTAAATAAAAACGATCCTATTATCTTTTAAGTTCTTATCCTTTGAAGATATTTTCTTTTGTTTATCTTGGACTTGTTACTTAACATATTTCTTTTCAACTTTCTTTGGATTGGTTTCAGACCTTTTGAAATGAATTTTAGGCTCAAAAACTATCTTTTCTTTGCCCTTAACATCTTTTGATGTCTTGGCAGAATGTGAGGCATTCTTGTTAGGAGAGAAGTGAGACTTTGACTTCTACTTAGGATTCACTTGATTTGAAAAAGAAGGTTTTTGAAAAACTTTTTGTTTTGAAACCTGTGGAGAGTGAGACTGACTTCGTGAAAAACTTCTAGGATTCGCATGTGAAGATACTTTCACATTAGATTGGATGATTTTTCTTGGTAAACAATGTTGGGATTTTTGGATCACCAGAATTGCTTTCTTTTCTTAAGATTTTTTGTTATATCTCGCATTTATTTGACGTTTCTGAGTTGTGGACTACTCAGAGGATTTATGAACATTAGCCCTAGATTTTGGCTTTCTAATAGGAGTTTCAGTTTCTATGGAAGATGTATCACCTGGAACAATCTTGGTTCTACTTGGACTCCCTTTTTCGTAGCTTGAGTTGACTTTGTTCATCAGTTTGGCTACATATCTGCCCTTTCTTTTCTAAGAGTTCATTTCACAGATATCATCGGCTTTCTAATGGGAGTTTCGGATTGTATGGAAGATGTATTACTTGGAACATTCTTGGTTCTACATGGACTCCCTTTTTCATAGCTTAAGTTGACTTTGTTCATCGGTTTTGCTACATATCTGCCCTTTGTTCTCCAAGAGTTCATTTTACAGATATCTTTGGTTTCATCTGCATTGTCGATAGGAGCTGACCAGAAATATTCATTACAGCCATCTTTATTGTCTTCTTCGACTGGGGACTTTATTTCTATAGTCTAATTTTTATTCAGTCCCTTGGTTGCGAAAACATGATTAGGAACATTTGTTTTTTCTTTTAAAACTTTTGAATTAATTTCAGAATCACGTGCAAACTCAACTGAATTTTCAGAAATTAAGACTTTCGCGGGGTCACATTCGCTTTTAACAAATTCTGAGCAATCAACCTCATCCTCCATATAGATTTCGCTTATATCACTATCAACATCGAATTCAGATGTATTTTTAACATTAAGTTTATTTTCTGAACTCAACTTAGTGTTTAATGAGTTAAACTTCTGTACAATATCAAATTTAATTTTCTCTTTATAATTTTTATCCAAAAGTTGTTCAAACATATTTTTGTGATCTTTGGATTGTATGTCAGATTCAATTTTGTCCAGTTCTATTGTGTAAGCATCCGAGACTTTGTCGGATGAGATGATGGATCCACACCAATAACAATCTGCATCGATTTCATCCTCTTTCAATTCAAGAAAGGGCAAAATCATCTGATGAATTTTCTTTCCAATTTCACAATCAAGATGTAAGTGGGTAATATTAAAATAAAGTCTTTTATCAGTTAAACAAAATTTTTTTTGTTGTTTTAAAAGCCCCAAAATATCTCTTTTCAAATAAACCAACTACTCCCGAGACCTAGACAAATCCAACTCCAACTTTTCAATCCACATGCGCCTCTCTTCACTTTTGTTCGAAACGTTGTCGAGTTGATTGGTTAAATTAGAATTATTCAAACAGGTTCTTTTTAAACTTTCACCAAAACTAGAGACTGTATATTTTAGATCATCTAATTCAGTTTCATATTAAGACACATGAATATTTAGAGATTTAAGAATAGTGTGCACATTGTTTATCACCTTCCCACACTCACTCATCTGCTCAGGGACGGGTTTCACAGTGAAACAACTGTCGGAGACACAACCGCCTTCAGAAGCTTATCCTATAAGCTCCGAAATTTCATAGGTCACAATGAAGAACCATCCGCTAAACTGCAAACCATCATCTTTCACCACGAAGCTTCTCCCGTGAGTTGGACTACGAACCTCTTCCTCCTCAGAATCAGTCGACCACACTTCAATTCTACCAAACTCATCATCCTATTCCTGCACAATTAAAACAGGTTTAGCGTCATCAACATTTTTCTTCTTCTTGATTTCCACCAGTTCTCTGAGGAAATAAGCCTCATCATCCTCCTCTTCTTTCTTCTCATTCGTTCTTCCCAGCATGCATTCCTTTTCTAGATGATTTTTGCCATGGCAATAAGAACAGTCATAGTCAGAGTCCCCTACAAGCTTCTTTTCTTTCTTTGCTTCTTCCATTAGAGAGTTGTTCACAATCTCATCCTTCACCTTCTCAGAACTTTAACTACCCTGCGAGTTTTGGTTTTTGTTGCAACCGAAATTCTTCTTTGCGAACCTCTTAGGATTGGACACCATCATAGCATACTTCCTTTGAGAGCTCACAATTGGAGAGATCTGACTCCGAACCATCATCAACAATCTTCTTAACCTTGGATACAAGAGCCAAAGAACCCATTCCAGAAACAACCTTTCCCTTACTTGTCACTTTGTCCTCATGTGACCTCATAATACCAATAAGCTTTGCCAAGGAGTAATTTTTGAACTGCTCGTGTGCTTTAAACGTCAACACCATAACTTTCCACTCAGATTGGAACACGTTCATGAACGTGACCTTCTGCTCTATCAGTTCACGTTTGATCTTGTGCTTCACCATCATGCTTAATAGATGGTTGTATCGATTGAACGTTTGGTCCTGTTTCTCTTCAGGCTTCTGAACGAAAGCTCCAAACTCCAAAAGTAACAGAGTCTTGATGGAATGTTCAAAATCAGCGTCACTTGAGTATAGTTCCCTGTGCCTATCCCATATTTCTTTTGTAGTTTCGCAGGAGCTTACTAAGCGAAACCTGTCGCCTAGAAAAGCAAAATGAATGATCCTCATAGCCTTGACATTATTGATTAGTTTTTCTTTTTCGTATTTAGATACTTCTCCAACTTCTAGAAGAAGATCATTGTACTCAGTTTGAGTCTTGATAAACCTTTTTGTACCAGTACGAGCAAACATCTCCTTTTTTATTGCATCCCATATCAAGGAACCATTATCTTCAATCGCTAATACGTAACCCTGAAAGTGAAATGCCCACATTTCATAATCATTTGGAAAGAGTATAGGGATACTTGTTGTTGATCCAATACCACTTGAGACATTGATCGAGTTAACTTGAGAATCATCAGGTTCCATGTTGTCGATTCAATAAAAACATCTATGAACCAAACGTGTGAACTAAAATCGAGTTTTTCTTAGAATATGGATCAAAATCCAATGTCTACAATCGATCAAGATGATGAAGATGGCTTAGAACATATCCAATAAAAGCGAAATCCCTATGGAAACTCGACAGAGGATTTGCGTAGATTTACACAACATCCTGCTCTGATACCAACAGTTAAATATAAAACTTTAATGATCGATTAGATTTAAACAGGTAAAAGAATCAAAACACAAAAAGAAGATCAAAGTTGTGTCGAATTATTAATAACCACGTCCTTGGAAGAGCTCGATGAAGAACTGCTACTGTGAAGGCTATATAGGGTTTACAATGTTGATGATTACAAGATACGGTGCATGCATGTACTTTAAATAGTAAAACCCTAATAATACATAAACAAGTGGAGATGAATGGACTAAACATTATATACGTAATGATGCAACCCATATAACCCAACAATAGAAAAACAAAACATGTACAACATCAAAACGAACTCATGAGTAAGTTCTACTTTGATAGTCTCCATGATAGCTTTAAGCCTTGCAACTTCACCACTTGAAAATGCATTAACTCAATCAGTGTTGACTTTTTTTCTACAAGTTTCCTATACTTGGTGACATAAAATGACATATGTAGTAAATAGGGTCAATTACGTTTTTTTTTCAAGCGCAATCAATTAAGTATACTGCTATTTCTTGCATTTTAGTAAAAAAAACGCCTAAATGCATGAAATCGTAACTCACTTTAACTTATTTGTGGTAAAAGAGTATTAAATGCAAGAAATAGCAAAGTATATTGCTATTTCCTACACTTGGGGAAATAAAATAAATTGGTTTAAATGGAATTATCTAATGAGCTTGACCAAGTTGAGTTATCTTTGAAGACAATCATATTATTCTTTATAAGATAAACATTCCATGGTGAGATGTGTTAGAATAATTCAAAATTGGGGACAAAAATAGAACCATGGTTATTTTGGTAAAGTTACAATTTAATTAAGATTTTGTATTAGAAAAAGATTCTAATTCATTTAGTATTTATAGGGTGTGTGTTGAATGTTATAAATTAAGTTTTTCAGCTTTGAATCTAGATAATTACAGCCTAAAGAAAATTCCCATAACTGTTTTTTTCTACTTCCATTGTATTTACTTATGTACAGATTTGTTCACTTCTGTCCATATTGTTTTTCCTTCATTTACTTTTTTATACAACTTATGGATTTCTTTTAGAGAGAAGAGTATGTATGTACATACCATAAAGATTTTTTTATAGCGTTAGAGACAGTAATTGTAGTTGAAACACCTTTTCCATTACCAGTCATATCCTCGCCCAACAAAAGGTTTGAAAATCTTTCTTTCATCGTTTCTATATTTGAAAAAATAAATCTAAATAAAAAATAAAATTATGCGAATAAACTAATTGAATTGCAATAAAAACTCACGAAAATCGGTTAGTTTCTGATATTGTTTGTGGTTATGCCTAATTCCAACAAATCTTGAAAGAGTTGGGTGATGTTTATCTTACTGTGTTTGGCATACTAGAGAATTTCCATATTATGAGGAGCTCATAAAATCATCTGTTAATTGCTTAGAAAAAACTAAAGTTTCAGAGTGTGTTCTATTGTAAGCAAAAAAATTTCTAGTGTGTGTAGAATTTACTTGTGGGTGATGATTGATCATGGTTATGACGATGATGATCCATGGAGGAAATTCATCCTGATTGTAATCTAGGATCAAAGATCTCTTCCAAATCATCAAATTTATCCATTTTACACCCCTTTCATCACGAAATCTTTTGATGTTCACTCCTCCATGAAAACAAACAGTTGGTTTGCACGATAAATGTTTGGACATTTTTGGACTCTTGCGAATGAAGATGGATATACAATAATACAAAAAACGTACGAATGAATCAGAATATGGGGAAATGAATACAAACGAGACAATCCTTACGGGATTCCTGCCTTTTTGAAAACCAAGAGTAAACAGAGAGAACGATAATAGAGACAATGATATGAAATAACTACGTAGATGCCTGATTTTTAGTAAATTCAGAAGAAAGTCATTAAGTTCTTACTTGTTGAGAAGCAATTGACAGGTTTTGAGCATTCTAACACTTCCTAAGTGTACATGCAACCCCAATAACCTTGGATCTATGTTTGTCTAGTTATCATGCAAAGTTGATTTCCAATGTTATGATCCTATCTAGCATACATGGGGAACAATTTTAACTTGAATAAAAGATAGAACTACATACCTTGTTGTTGCTTTTGATCCTTGAAACCCTGTGAGCCTAGCACCCCAAGTGTGATGCCTCAAATGCTTCACACAACACCGAATGCTATGGAGTAAACATGGGGAGAAAGTATAACACTCTAAAATTGGCTCTAGCCCTCTTGTTTCTTAGTGTAACCGATTTTGGGGAGAAACACATTGCTTATATAGTGTGTTGACACATCTAGGGTTACACCATGTAAACCCTAATGTGTCATGAATCTTCATTTCCATGACCCATGGGTTTGTAACTCCCATGGAGCCTCCATGAGCATCCAATGGGTTTAACGCAACTTGATTATCCATGGAGCCTCTTAGCCCACTATACAAGATATGGACGATTTACATAATCAACCCATATATTTAATTAGTTATCTTTTGATCACTTAATTAATTCTAAATTAATTCATGATCAAACTAATTAAAAAATATTATTAATATATTAGAACTTATAATATATTAATAACCACAAGTGTTATTTCTCTCATTTAGTATATCCAATTGCATGGTGCCATGCAACCCAAATGGACCATGTCGGGTCGGGTGAAGTACATACCAGAAATAGTGATGGACTTAGACACCTTATCCAACAGTCTCCCACTTGGATAAGTCTAATAACTATAATTGTAATACTTCAGCAACCGATCAGCAATCGTATCTTTTTTCAAGGTTTCTCGGAATTGAGAAGATGATGGTACCCCATTTTAGATAAGGGATCAAATAATTCTCTGTTCTAGTTATCACCCAGACAAATAGATGGAACATGGTCTTACTTATTGTCCAACAGTTTGTTTCCCGATTTCTGATTTGTTTGACAAGGAATTTAATTGAACACATCAACTTAGTTCTGATCGGGCCCGGTACATAGGTCAAAACAAAATCATCGTGGGGCCCAGATATCAGCTTCTAATCCAAGAAGGAACAGATACACTTCGACTCATATGCTTGTTCTACTACTTGTTAAATTACACACAAACGCACGTTTTATAACATCGAGTTACCAATGCATTTTGGCACGATCAATGCATAACTAACTCGTAGTTAACAAGTCATATCTCTAGGTTTGAAGACTTATATGATATTACTGTCTCGCAATCACTCGAGATAAATTCCATGAAGTGATACCAGCGAGTGTGGGTTGAATCGAATACTCAGAAGTTATGAGCACTCATGAGTGTTGAGGCCATGTCCAACATCTTAGACCTCTACAACCAACTCATGATAGTCTTACTTCATATCTACTTCCAACATATGATTGACTGTGGGTAATTTGAATAATATGTAACACAACATAAATTATTATAGAAGTCAAAACATGCAAAAGAAATAATAGTAAACGATTGACAAGGGATAACAACACTTTAATCATAAATAAACACACCTTTTATTCATCATCAAATGTCAATTACATTTTACAAATTTCAAACTTATCTAACTACTAAAACTAATATCATCCTTCAGCCCTATGCTCCTAGCATGTTGGAGATGCTTAACCCTACCCAGTCCCTTCGTGAGGGGATCTGTCGGGTTTTCATCCGATGATACCCTCTTTTCCATGAGGAGTCCTTCTTCTATACGATGTCTGATGAAATGATATTTTCTGTCAATGTGTCTGGATCTCCCATGATCCCTTGGTTCCTTTGCTAATGCAACTGCACTTTCACTATCACAGAAAATCTCTATGGGCTTCGATATAGCTGGTACAACTCCAAGGTCTCTAATGAAGTTCTTTAGCCACATAGCCTCTTTTGCCACCTCGCTTTCTGCTATATACTCTAATTCACAAGTTGAATCAGTCAATGTCTCCTGCTTGGAACTTTTCCAAGAGATTGCTCCTTCGTTTAAGGTAAGGACCCAGCCCAACTAAGAACGGAAATTATCCCTATCAGTCTGGAAGCTAGCATCACTATACCCTACAGTGAGCCTTACCAGGATTCCCCTGATACCTACTAACCATGCTTAAAGCAAAGGCTACATTAGGACGAGTATAGGTCATAGCATACATGATGGAGCCTACTGCCGAAGCATAAGGTACCCGACTCATTTCTGCTATCTCATCCTCAGTACTCGGACTCTGAGTCTTACTCAGTCTAGTGTTACTCTGGATGGGTAACTCTCCTTTCTTGGAATCTTGTATGCTGAATCTCTTCAGCACCTTATCCAAGTAGGTACTCTGACTAAGTCCAATTAGTCTTTTACTCGGGTCTCTCAAGATCCTTATTCCTAGAATATAGGCAGCTTTTCCTAGGTCCTTCATAGAGAAACACTTCCCAAGCCAGGACTTAACTTCCTACAGAGTTGGGTTGTCACTTCCTATGAGTAGTATGTCATCCACATACAACACCAAAAAGCTAACTATACTCCTACTAGCCTTGACATATACACAAGAATCATCTTCACTCCTAGAAAAGCCAAACTCTTTGACCTTCTCATCAAAGCAAAGATTCCATCTGCGAGGTGCTTGTTTTAATCCATAGATGGATTTTTCAAGCTTACACACTCTATTAGGGTACTCTGTGTTGACAAAACCCTCTGGCCGATTCATGTAAACATCCTCAGCCAACTTTCCATTAAGGAAAGCGGTTTTGACATCTATTTGCCATATTTCATAGTCATCAAATGCAGCTATGGCTAACAGTACCCTAATTGACTTAATCTTGGCTACTGGTGAAAAGGTCTCATCATAATCAACTCCTGGAGTTTAAGAAAAGCCCTTTGCAACCAGTTGTGCCTTATCAGTGTGTATATTACCATCCATGTCGGTCTTCTTCTTGAAGATCCATTTGCACCCAACTGTCTTACAACCTGGTACATTGTCAACCAAGTCCCAGACCTGATTGTCATACATGGATTGTATCTCGCTATCCATTGCCTCTTTCCATTTAGCAGACTCGGGGCCTGCCATAGCTTCCGCATAGCTGTTAGGTTCATCCCGACTTAAGGGTGTCCCATCACTGATAAGTGTCTCACCTTCCGCAGTAATATGGAAACTATATTAATGCTCAGGTTCATTCCTAACCCTTGTGGAACACCTCAGAGGTACAATTGGAGTTATAATTGGATCCACAGGAGGTTCCTCCTCAAGTTGACTGCTAGGGTTTGAGGTTCCTTCACCACTTGAATCTTGAAGTTCTTCAAGGTCAATTAGCCTCCCACTGTCTCCTTGGCTTATGAACTCTCTCTCTCTCTCTCTCTCTCAAGACAACCATCCTTGCTACAAAGACCACATTCTTACTAGGTCTATAGAAGAGGTAACTAAAGGATTTTTGTGGGTAGCCAATGAAAATACACCTCTCACTTCGAGGTTCGAGCTTGTCATGAGTCTCGCATCTCACGAAAGCCTCGCAACCCCAAACCTTGATGTGGGCTAGACTAGGAACTTTTCCAGTCCACATCTCATCAGGTGTTTTGGAAACCTTCTTTGTAGAGACCAGATTTAAGATATGGGTGGCAGTCTCTAAGGCATACCCCCAAAATGAGATTGGTAGCGTAGCTCGACTCATCATGGAACGAACCATGTCCAACAAGGTTCGATTACGCCTCTCAGCTACACCATTCAACTGTGGTGTCCTGGGAGGTGTCAATTGTGAGACAACCCCACATTCCCTTAGATAGTCGAGGAACTCAGTACTAAGATACTTACCACCACGATCGGATCGAAGCATCTTAATGTTCCTGCCCAATTGATTCTCAACTTCCTGTTTAAACTCTTTAAACCTTTCAAAAGTATCTGACTTATGCTTGATTAGGTAGACATCCATATCTACTATAATCATCTGTAAAAGTCACATAATAACGATTAGCATCCCTTGTGGTAGTTTTGAAGGGTCCACATACATCTGTGTGTACAAGATCCAACAAACCTTCACCCATCTCACAAGAACCAGTAAAGGGTAACTTTGTCATTTTTCCAAGTGAGCATGGTTCACAACTATCATCTGAATTTAGGTCAAATGATTCCAAAACTCCATCCTTTTGGAGTTCGCCTATGCGTTTCTTGCTTATATGTCCAAGACGATAATTCCATAATGATGCTTTATCCAAGTTATCATCATTAGTAGAATCAATACACAACACATTATTTCCTAAATTATCTACAACCGACACAGATTCATACACACCATCACAAGGTAATGCTTTAAAATAAAACACATTATTAAAGAAAGCATTTATTCCACGAATTTCATTATCAAAGTAAAAGATAAAACCTTGTTTATACAAAGCATGAAAGGAAATAACATTTCTTGCCATTTCTGGCGAATAACAACATTTATTCAAATCTAAAGTAAATCCACTACTAAGCAACAAAGTATAAACTCCAATCTTGGTGACAGGTGAAACTTTCCTATTCCCCATGATCAAGTTTATCTTTCCATGCTCTACATTCTCACTTCTTCTTAGTCCCTACAATTCAGAACAAATATGAATACCGCAACCGGTATCAAGGACCCAAGAGTTAGAATAGAGTGAATTATTAGATGAGATAGCGTAAATACCTGCATGGTTGGGTTTAACTTTCCCATCCTTCAAATCTTGCTGGTACTTTGGACAGTTACGCTTCCAGTGCGCCTTTTCGTGGCAGTAGAAGCATTCAGGCTCTTTGGGATCAGAAGAAGGTGTAACGAAATCTTTCTTTGTTCCGCTAGAAGAGGAGCTATCAAGGTTCTTACCCTTGGTACCCTTCGAAGGGTTCTTTCTCTTCTTCCCTCTACCTTTCCCTATTGTTAGGACAGGTGCTGAGTTTGGAGTAGAAGTATGAGTGGTCACAACTGACTTATCTTTAAGACCTGATTTTGCGGTCTTTAGGAGTCCCTGAAGTTTGCTAAGTGTAACTTCCTCCTTATTCATGTGATATGTCATGCGGAATTGATCATAACACGAAGGTAAGGAGTGAAAAATAATATCTATTGCTAACTCTTCTGGGAAGTTCACATTCAACTTCATCAATCGATCCACATACCTTTGCATTTTCTGCATGTGGCTTGTGATGGGTTCACCATCTTTCATTCGGGTTGTGATCATAGAGGAGATGATTTCATATCGCTCTTGATGAGCACTCTGATGGTAGCGGTCCATCAAATCGTGGTGCTTCTCAAAGGGATAGTAGTCCTCATAGGACTTTTGGAGCTCAACTTTCATGGTGGCCATCATGATGCATGCCACTTTGGTAGCATCTCTTTCATGAACCTCATATTCAACAAGCTCCTCAGGAGTAGCAGTTGGCTCAGGCACCTTAAGCTCCTTGTCAAGAACATATTCCTTGTTCTCGTAACGAGTGACCATCCTGATGTTTCTGATCCAGTCAGAAAAGTTTGATCCATCAAAGATGACTCTCCCACAAAGGTTCATGAGAGAAAAGGAGCCAATAGGGTTTGAGCCAGGAGTAGCATTGTTGGAAGACATCTAAAAGGAAGAAAGTAAGTGTAGTTTAGATATAGGAATAATCCGTAATAAAACACCCAAATGTAATATTAAGGCTAGGATCCAATCACAATATATTATAACCTAGAAGAGGGATGCCGTAATCCAAGTTAAGACAAATTTGAAAGGTAGGTGAATGACGATTCACCAATTTCCACCATGAAAACGAAACATAAATTATTAGGTTTTATTTGGCTTTTAGAAATTCCTAGATTCTTTGAGATTCATTGAACTTTTTAATAGCATGTTTCAATCTCGAGTGTTCCCTTCATGTTTTGTGACTAGGATACCGAGGAGCACAAAACAAGGTGTGAAGTAACCACGCAAATTACTTGGTACCCTTAATGTTTTTCACTTAATCGTAGTGCTGGTAAACCACACGCGCTCCTTCCGAACTCATGAAAAACTTTAAGTCACCCTTTGCCTTCCTTGTTAAGTCCAAGTTAGTGTTTCGGTAAACCACACACACTCCACGAATGACTTAAACAAGGAGCAAAGTGTAATTTCATGGATTAACACCTTATTCATATTTTCCTAAAGTAACTAAGATTGGGTATTTATAAAATATTTAGTTACTTTATAATAATCATTATACTTTTAATGAGAATTTTTAAGTCAGTATCCTACTAGTTCAGCTAACTACCCTCCACCAGTCAAGCAAGTGGTGGGTGAGAGTGGACACCCATTAAGTTGCTATTTTATAGGCAACAACCTTATACTCACCTTATAGACTCGCTTCGTGAATGAGGCGTACTAGCGGTAAGACGACTTTGATCTTTTACATACATACATATATATATATATATATATATATATATATATATATATATATATATATATATATATATATATATATATATATATAATTAACTTATAGTATTATAAGTATAAGGGTTGAATTTTAACTTTTAAAATTCTAAGGGTTGGAACTAAATTTTTAATCAAGACTTTACTTGTTCCAAAACGTGAGGGCAAGTTTTGTAAACTTTCAAAACTTTTCATTTCTTATAACTTATGAGTTAATAGAGTATTAAAAATGAAGACTCTTAATTTTTATAACTCATGTGTTATTTTAATGATTTTTTTTAACAAAGTGACTTTTGGTTTTCCATAACTTAAGGACAAGTTATGGATTCCATTAAAACACATAATGATCATGAATTAATCTACCACATAGGGTACAAACAATTCCTATGATCATATAAACATCATAAGAGCAAGAACATGGATATGAACACTTTCATGAATCAAAAATTACACTTAAAACTTGTAATTTTGATTATTGTCATTGTAAATGGATTAGCAAAAACATTACACCGTCTAAAACATGTTTACAAAATCAAAACAATTTAGGGTAATGTTTCTAGTCCATTTCCAGCAACTAAAATCGAAATTCTGAAAACTGCAACTTCTACTCGTCATGTGCAAGAACAAACTCGACGAGTAGCTTGCATTTGGTCATGGACTCGTCGAGTCCCCCCCATGGACTCGGCGAGTTCATACGAGTAGACAACAGAAAAAAATGATTTTTTTCAACAGTTTGCACAAATAATCAACAAACAAGCCTACGCTCTGATACCACTGATGGGTTTTGAGCATTCTAACACTTCCTAAGTGTACATGCAACCCTAATAACCTTGGATCTATGTTTGTCTAATTATCATGCAAAGTTGATTTCCAAGGTTATGATCCTATCTAGCATACATGGGGAACAATTTTAACTTGAATAAAAGATAGAACTACATACCTTGTTGTTGCTTTTGATCCTTGAAACCTTGTGAGCCTAGCACCCCAAGTGTGATGCCTCAAATGCTTCACACAACACCAAATGTTATGGAGTAAACTTGGAGAGAAAGTATAACACTCTAAAGTCGGCTCTAACCATCTTGTTTCTTAGTGTAGCCGATTTTGGGGAGAAACACATTGCTTATATAGTGTGTTGACACATCTAGGGTTACACCATGTAAACCCTAATGTGTCATGACTCTTCATTTCCATGACCCATGGGTTTGTAACTCCCATGGAGCCTCCATGGAGCATCCAATGGGTTTAACCCAACTTGATTATCCATGGAGTCTCTTAGCCCACTATACAAGATATGGATGATTTACATAATCAACCCATATGTTTAATTAGTTATCTTTTGATCACTTAATTAATTCTAAATTAATTCATGATCAAACTAATTAAATAATATTATTAATATATTATAACTTATAATATATTAATAACCACAAGTGTTATTTCTCTCATTTAGTCTATCCAATTGCATGGTGCCATGCAACCCAAATGGACCATGCCGGGTCGGGTCAAGTACATACCAGAAATAGTTATGGACTTAGACACCTTATCCAACAGCAAACCCTTTTTTTAAACCTTCACGACCATTTCATTCTCCCCCATTTTGTTAATTTTTTCTCTAGATAAAAGTAGGGAACAAAAGAAACAATAATTAAGAAAACAAAACAAAGAGATATGTAATGATGCAGCTGCAAAAAAGCATATAATTTGTGGATTTATCAGTAACATCTTCAAGCATGATGAAGGAGAAAATATGGTGGTGGTTAAACGGTGGTGGTAACATATTTGGTGTAGAGAGAGAAAAGAGGAGGAGTTCATCGGTGATGGTGCTTTGGTGCGCTTGCAGCAGAAACGAAGGTATGATTAGTGATTTGAGGTGTACAGGCATAAGGTACAACAATTGTAAATGGTCGGTGGTTGTGTAGTGTTAGAGAATAAGGCAAGTCAACGATAGGTCTATGTAAATCATTCCTATTGTCGAGTTTGTGCAAGAACAAGTTCAGGCTTTCTAAAATTTTGGATTTTCTTTATCCCGATACTTAATAAGGAGCTTGTTCCCTAAAAAATTATAAAATGATATATAATTTTAGGACACTTAGAAGTGCGTGTCCTAAATCCTTTAAATTTTATAAGGGGTGACATCATCTTTATGACACCCAACTTTTCGTATCATAAATCAGTGTGTGTCATAATTCGCGTGTCCTGAAAGGCTTGTTTTCTAGTAGTGCCTTCTAACTTATGGTGTTTTATTGATGTTGTGATGTGATGCTATGCATCTTCTCATGATATGGGTCAATGTTCTAAGTAACCTATCCAGAAATGATCCAACAGAAGTCACGCTGCAAAACAAGGGAACACTAGGTTAGATAGCACTATCGCGGGCAGACACCACTAATGTTCTATGAGGCCTAAGGTAGATATCAGATCTTGATGTTTCTTAATGGATAGTTGAAGTGTACAACCTTTATTGATGTTTTACTGAGTGTTTTTACTCAAACAAGAGAATGTTGGTAATTGTTATTAGTCGGGCGATGTCCTTGTCCAGAGGTTACAAGGGTAGTACCTCCTAATACAATATTAATGCTTTTTCTATATTTCTAGGAATATGGTCTGGGTACTTTCTTAAATAATTTATTGACATAGAGTATTGCCTTATTGGTTACGAAGTTGATCGGAATTGTGGAAGAAAACTAGCCTAGTTAGCAATGGGCTTACTGACATTCCTAATCCACTGTTAATGTTGTCGTATGACTATTATGTATCGGCTAACCACCATACACCATTAACCCACTTGACCTACTTGCTAAAGGCTGGTACACCACAGGTTTTGATAATTAAGCTTCAAATTGTTTTTACTTACCTAGGAAACGAACTATCCGTCATATGTTATACACGACTTTGGATCTACGTAACCGATGCAATGGATTAAGTTTCGGTAATATATATACTCTTGGCTCTTTTCCCTTATTAATGTACGTCCCATCGATTGATTTTATCTCTTTCATCTCATATTTGCTTTATTCTTCCATTGTTACTCTGTTTTTTCCGAAAAGATATATTGATTCTTCATGCGTGCTTTACCATCTAAAACGACTTATGATCGGCTAGTTCAAATTTATTAGAAGTATCATCTTGTTGAATAAGTTGTAATCCATGGTGTGGGCGAGACTATTTACCCTCCTCCCTCGGGTAAGATGGGTTTTTATCTTATAGGATTCACACTGCCTACTATAGCCAAAATCTATATACAAGATAATTTGTTTTTACTTGTTATGCCATGCTTCTCTTTTTGTGCCACCGTATACTTGTTTCAATACTTTTTTGGCATATTTAGTAGTGTTGCTTTGTTCTATTTATGTTATAGGGAAAAGCTTTATAAAGGGTCTTCCGGAGTCCATTAAAATATGGTGGAATGAGTTTATATGACTTGATGCCTCAAATTTTTCTTTATATATGTTTTTCATGAACCTTGTACTATCGAGCACCAAAAACCTAATATGACCCCTGATCTTGCACAAGCCATATCCATAATATCCAGGATAAATGTGTCGATGAAAAATTTTCATGAAGTGGTGTTGGAGCAAGCGGTCATGAGTCTGTGTTGGGTTCATATGGGGATAGTTCCTATCTTGTATGTTTAAGGACCAAGTTCTTTCACTTTACCTCTTCCATTTTTTTCTTGATTATTTGTGCTTGTTTTATTGCCAGCCAGTTATTTGATTGTCTCGTACTTGGATTGTTTCTGTAGATGGTGATTGATTTCCCTTGCTCTAGCATGATTTTGTTGAGGGCTATATTTCTAATACATATGTTGCTTCTGATTATTTTGAGTTGTCGATAATGCATGACAATATGAGTGGTGATGTGAAAGAATGTAGTAATGAAGATAATGATGACGACGATAGTGAAAATCCTTATTTTTTCACTTCATATTCATTATGCATATGATACTGACATGGGTGGTAATAATCAATCCTTGAGTGGAGGTGTTATTAGAATAATTGTTGATGATGAAAATGGTAATGATGAAGCTAATCATAATGGATTGGTTTCCTGGAAGAGGGTAAAGTGGCATTGGATTCATCTATTTTGCAGCAGCCTTCTTTGGTGGAGGGATTGTTTGGTCATGTGATAAAGTGATCCCTCTCTTTGGATTCCAATGCGTTTAATTCTTATATTGATCGACTTAAAAATATGAGCCCTCTTTGAAGTTTATACGCTCCCCATCCTAATTGGCTGGTCCATGCTTCCGATTGGGAGTATCATCAAATTCAATTTGTTGGATCCAAAAGGTACAATGTTATTTATTACGCTTCGCTCGGGACCCATCTTACGTTAGAGAGAAGATGCCAGGAACATATATGAGATTTGTTTACGGCCAAGCTTTTTGAGAACCTGGCTTTGGGAAGTGAGATTATGAATTGATGTGATGAAAATACAAAACTGCACTAGGAAAATTGTGATTTGCAGGACGATTTTAAGGAGGTAGTTGATATTATGAAACCCTTTATTACTCCTTCTATAGGCTTATATTGAAATGTTAAGTTGTTTAACGGTAAATTTGTGGATATGTCGAAAACGTTAAAGGGAATAAGTTCATGTATTCCTATGGCTCCTTTGTCAGAGTTAAAGGTTGTAAAAGGTGAAGTAAGTTTATTAAAAGAGGAAAAGGTGGTTTCGGAGAGTAAGGTAGTCGAGAATCATCATTTGGAAGAAGAGATTTGACCCTTGAAGGGTAAAGTGGCTTCATTAGAGTTGGAGAAGATTGGTCATGTGGAAAAAATAACCATTATGGAATTAGGTGTCTTGAAAGTTAAGAGTTATCTTGGGGACATCTGTGTTGAAGAATACAGAATTACAAGAAAGTGGACCGAACTGATCAGACATGTTCTAAATTGGAGGAAGTGATAGGTTATTTTTGTTGGTTTGAGCTAGGCATCAATTTGTATAGGTATTTATAGGGTTTGGTCATGTAATGTATGGGTGTAAGGTTGTGTGTTTGCGGTTGTATAGGTGTTCATGGTCTTGAACGTGTATGTGGCCATGAACGTGTTTGCGGTTGGTTGCTCCCTTTATATAGATGTCAGATGTGTCAAATGAACAGTATACGTGTGTGTGTATCCATGTGTACCTGACATTTGTGGCCTAATAGACATGTGCATTGTTGGATCGTTCTTTGCTTCTACTCCTTTTTAATCTTATTGATTACTGCTTGTTTGTGTGTTTGATCACTAGTTGGTTAATGTTTTGGGGACTTACAATTGGTATCAGAGCCAATCTAGTGTCAAACTTGTTCAAGTGGTGTTTACAGTTGGAGTAATCTTCATTTTTTGTGATTGTTCAAGCTTTGTTATTTGGTTTCTGCATTTGATCGTGAAGTTCAAGGCCAAAGGAATCGAAATCAGCTCAAAATCATATGTTTTCATCATATATGGGTGTGTACGGTTTCATCTGTTGAATTGTTTACGGCTGTGAACAGTGTGTACGTTTGAACCACTCATCTAAATTGACCGTGAATCTCTCATTTGACCATGATCAACTCATTGGACCATGAACCATTCCTTGACCGTGAACCATTTATTGACCGTGAATCATCTCATGTGTACGACAATGAACACTCTGCGACCGTGAACCTCTCTTGGTTATAGAACCTCATCCTTTTTGGTTGCCTTTTCTTTACAAACTTTTATTTTTAGTCAATTAAGAAAATCACTAAAAATTAAAAAAACGGAATCACAAAACTTAACAGCTCATCTGGAATTAGACTCGATTATGAGAACCACTACCAGAATCCTAGGTCTTCTATCAGCAGAGGGATTCCCAGAATGGAAATACCGAATGGAAAAGTACATCAAGATGAAGGACTTCAAGATTTGGCATAGTATTCTGAAGGGTCCCATCAGAATCACTACCACTCTAGAGAATGGAACCATTGTTGACAAAGACTTTGCAAACTACACTGATTAAGACTTTGAGAAAATCGAGGAATAAGAGAAGGCTCTGGCTACGCTTACAATGGCATTATCTACGGAGATTGCTCAAGGTTTCCGTGAATATGACTTAGCCAAAGCTTTGTGGGAAGCATTAATCTAATTGTATGAAGAGAATGAGGATATGAAGAAAAGCCGTCAGGATATGCTTTAACAGAAGTTCTATATGTTCAATCACGTTGTTGGAGAAAATTTGGAGACTAAACTACAACATTTCATTACTCTCACCACTGAGATGAGTTCAACCAGAATCTTAGTGCCAAGATCAGAAATTAACAAGAAGCTGCTTAACTCTCTCCCAAAGTCATGGGACATGAATGTCTCAGTTATTAAAAAGACAAAAGATCTCAATCGAATTAGTCTTGCGGAAACAATGGCAATCATCAAATCATGTGATCTTGATGACAAACAAAGAGAAATCAACCATGTCAATTCTTATTCTACTGCAAACCTTAGGATATCATCTAACAATGCTTTTTCATCCCTTACTTCACCTGCTCAACAAAATCAAGCATTTGTTGTTCTACAAACACTACCCTAGGTTTTTCAACCATCCATGTCTCATCCATATGCAACCTCTTCCTCAAAATCCCCTATTCCTACCTCTGCTCCCGAAGAAGCCGAAGAGAACATGGATCTTTCTTCTGGCCTGGTGAACTGCGACAATGCCTTTGTGGCTGGAGAGTTACCTCCACATATTTCTTTTGCTGATTTAGATCAAATTCACCTAGAGGATGTAGAGGAGACGGACATTACTTGGCAGATCGCAATGGCAGTGTTCAGGGCCAAGTAATTTGCAAAGAAAACAGGAAAGAACAATTGGGGAATGAATGCAGAGAAGAAAGTTGGTTTCAACAAGGGAAAGCTGAGATACTTTAACTGCCACGAGCCTGGTCATTATGCTCGTGACTGTCCGAAACCCGATCGAAGAATCAATAATGAAATGACGATGGTGCCGGTGGGAAATAATAGGGGATTTGCTACAAACAACGAAACTGTAAATCTAGTGGTGGTAGCTCATTCATTTGACTGGGAGTATCAAATTCAGGCCCTAAACATTTCTCGACCCGAATATGCTCACTTGGCCCAGATCAGTGACATTCCTGAAGAGAAAGCTGAAGAATATCCAGAAGCAGAGATGATGGAATTAAAATTTGCTTACATGATGTCCACTACCCCTGAACCTGAAATGAAAGAGGTCTGTCAAAATTCCTGTTCTCAAACATGTATTGATACTGTTAAATTTTTACGTGAACATATTAAATTACTGAGTAGAGAGAATGAGGAGCTGAAATACGAGGGATATAACCTTAGGAAGGGCCAAGAACCACTAAAAGAAAATTTAGAGGCCAAGACTAAGGACTCTAGGAAATTACAGGAAGAATTTAGCAATAAGTGTAAGAACTACAATTTCATTAAGAAACAACTTGCCACCGTGATTAAGAAACTCGACACATTAAAATTTTGTTTTGAAAATGCAAATTTTCACTTTAAAAAGTTTGATGTATCAAGTGAAATAGTTGAGACCATGATAGAAAAACAAATGAGATGGAAAGATAAGAAACAAGTAGGTCTAGGGTATGAGCGTGTCCCTCCTCCCTTTAATCACAATTACACTGCTACACCTATGACCCAGGAGGAGATGGACAGAGCGGAATTTCTTAAGCATGTCAAACCTACTGTACTCATGACGGAAAATAGTGCTAGGGAAGAGGATACTAACGTTTCTAGCTCCTATGCTGATTCACCTTTATGTCAGGGCAAGCATGCAGCAGAGAAAAGTGTGTATGATAATAATAATAATGTGTCTAATGTTTCTATTTCAAACACTACTACTTTTGTTTCTAAAACTGATGTTTTGATTTGTGATGACTCTGTGTCAAAGTCTGTTGATCCAGTTGTTTTTGTTAAAAGTGGTGATGTATTTTCTAAAGCTGATGTTTCTATCTCAAGCACATCCACTACACCCACACTTGTCATACCACCTGAATCTTTCACATGTACGTGTGGGAAGAGTAAGGGATTAAATAAGAATAATAGACCAGAGAAGAGTAGTACCAGTTCTTACGCTAAGAAACATACATGTTTTAACTGTGGAACTGTTGGGCATATTGCTTGCAGCTGTCTAAATTGAGCATTTGTTCCTTTCCATGCGTACAGAAGAGAGAACAAGTCACGAGGAAGATCTCTCGTGAGAAAATTCTCGAGCCCTCCTTCTTGTGATGATGATTGGAATCTCAATAATGACATGAAACGAGTTGAGCTTAAAAAGGATAAATAGGTTTTTCATGAAAATATAACAGGTACTTTCACAAAACCGAACGCGGCTAAACCATGGTCGGTTTCGTCAAAGTCTTCGTGTGGGTCTTTGGCTAATATTAGATAGAAACTCAAAGGATGAAAACAAAAGAAAACTGTTTCAAAATCACCTATAAATGTTTCTAAACCTAAATACCAATGGGTACCCAAGAACTTAAACGTCCAATCATCTCAATCTTCTGCTTGTGCATTTGGTGATAAATCAAAATCAAAAAAGTGAAAAAGAAATTTTTGTTGCTAAAAAGGGAAAGCCCAATGTTTCTATGACGTAGGTTCGAAAATCTAACTAATCTCACGCATCGTGCAGGAACGGATATGGAGGAATGTCGTCAGACCTTGCTATGTCGACAGTGATTGTTCCAGGCACATGACAGGAGACATATCCCAACTACATGACATTCAAAATTTCAATGGGGGTTATGTTTCCTTCACGGGAGGAGAAGGCGATTCAGAGATAGATACGGTGACAGGTTAGGGATTCGTATGTGGGGTTTTCACGATAAATTGAACTGCTGGCTGATCAAGCACAAGGGCGGTAACATTGAATATTATAAGGATAATAATGATTTCTCTTCTCTGACCAAGGTGGATCTTACTGAGCTCTTAGAAGCCCCATTCTCAAATCCAGCTAATGATCCGCATGGAATAGACTTCAAACTCTTCTGGGAAAACAAAGTTAAGATACAATTTGGTGGGATGAAGACCGCTGAATCTTTTCTAAAGAGAGCCAAATAATGTGTTTGACCCAAAGAACAATAAGAGCTTCACAAATGTCATGTGGCCTCCAACAAATAAGATGAAACATGATCCCTATTGTGAAGAACTTTTGTGATGGATCTCTACGCAATATGGAATACTGGGTCTATGATGAAGCTACAGCCTCTGCTGTCATCAAATTCCTAGATGGGGTTTTTTGCATTGTTGACAAAAGGGATATGCTTCAATTTGATGAAAGGGACATCCACACTTTGGCTTATCATCAAATTTTACGTCAGGAAGAGATTTTTGAGGCTACTTCTAAGGATTTCACATGCATGATTGCAGAGATTATCGAGAAAAAGATGTAGGTGGGTGCAATGGGAAGATCAGACGTGCTCATCGTTGGAAAAATTAAATGTATGCTAGCCTCAAACCAAGGAGGAGATTATTAGGTCATATTTTGTTGGTTTGATCTAGGCATCAATCTATATAGGTGTTGATAGGGTTTGGTCATGTAATGTATGGGTGTACGATTGTATGTTTGCGGCTGTATGGGTCTGCATGGCCATGGACGTGTTTGCAGTTGGTTGCTGTCTTTAAATAGGTATTAGATGTGTCAGATGAACAGTAGACGTGTGTATGTGTGTATCCAAGTGTACCTGATGTTTGCGGCCTAATAGACGTGTGCATATTTGGATCGTTATTTGCTTCTACTCCTTATTATTCTTATTGCTTACTGCTTGTTTATGTGTTTGATCACTAGTTGGTTCCTATTTTGGGAGCTTACAAGAAGACATGAGTTGGGTGCTGTTAAATGTAACTCGAGCATTTAGATCATTTTCATGAAGCATTTGGAGCACTTGGAACTCAATGGAGCACTTAGGGTTCATGGAGCATGTGATAAAGGAATGGATCATCTAAGAAGGGAATGGATTGTCTAACAAAGGAATAGATCTAGTGCCAAAGGAACAGATCGTATAGAAAGGGGTTTGGAGCACTTAGGAGTGATATGGAGCAATAAGGAAACCTTGTTCTGCCGTATGTTGAAGGAGTTGGGCCAATAAGGATGTTGTTGTGCTAGGGTCATTCCTTCTTGCACCATTATGTTCCCTCTTGCACCATGAGGGGTTCCACGTGCGCCATGAGGATCCCTCTTGCGCCACGAGGTACTCCTATTGAGCCATGGAGTATGGTTTTGCGCCATGCATGTCCTTATTGTGCCATGTATGTTCCTATTGCGCCATGTTGGTGTTGTTGCTCCATTATTGATGTTCTTTTGCCACACTTGATGCCTGTTGCACCATCCATACACTTGTTGCGCCATCTTGGTGCATGTTGGTTCATCTTGGTCCTTGATAAGCCAAGTATGCTATGAAGTTTTCTATGATGCTCAAGATTATTCAAGGATGCTCAAAAGTCAGTATTGCTTAAGGATTACACCATGTTGTGCCACCGTGATGGATGCTTGGCCATTAGTGTTCACGATGTGCCATTTGTACGTCATATTGCTCCATTATGGCACAAGGTGATTCGTCATGTGTGTTGCTGATCCTGATGGGTTTTATGACATGGAAGAATGTTCTAGAAGATGTTGCATGTTGGAATATGATTGGTTGTCACCATTCATAGGCCTAAGAGCCCATGGGCTTGGCCCATTAGGGTTTTAGGTCTAATCCCTCAAGTATAAATAGGGATGCATGCAGAGTCATTTGAAGAGTCTTGATTCTTGCATATTGTATCCTTAGTCAGTAGGATCAATCTCTGGTGAATTGTACTTGTGTAACAACCCAATTTTCACGTCAAAAAATTTCATTTTTAAAACTTTACTTAGAAAACACTAATAATTAAAACATTGTTTAATTAAACCATTTTACATCTAAAACCCAAATTTGAAATCCACAACATGTAACCAACCAAAATATCAGAGTATCAATCCCAGAATAAACTCATAACTGCGGAAACAGAGTGTGTGTGTGTGATATGTTGCTACCGCACCGACTCCTTTCCCTTAGCTGAAGAGGTACCTGAAACCAAAACTGAAAACCGTAAGCACGAAGCTTAGTGAGTTCCCCCACTGTACCACATACCATATATTCACATAACATCCATAAATTGTCAGGCATATCTGGGTGCCCGACCTACCCCTTCGGTCCTCTCGACCGGATGCTGCCTAGCATATCTGGGTGCTGACCTCCCCTTCAGTCCTCTCGACCAGATACTGCCTAGCATATCTGGGTGTTGGCCTCCCCTTCGGTCCTCTCGACCGGATACTGCCTAGCATATCTGGGTGCTGGCCTCCCCTTCGGTCCTCTCGACCGGAACTGGGGACTATTTCACCCCTACTACTACCACATAACACATATATCACATAGTCTATCTAGCATGGCTGGGCATGACCGCCCCTTCGGCCCTATCGACCGGTATTCTAGGGGACTATCTCCCCCTACTGTCACTAACACATAAACATAACACAGGTAGTAGCAACCCTAGATGAATATCACAAAGACAATCATCTAATCCTACATCTCATACTAGTGGGCCGGCATTGTGGCTTTAGACCCACCGCTACTAGAAGGTAACTCACCTCAAAGTAGCTGCTGAACTGATCGGAAACTAACTGTCTACTGTTGTTGCTGCTCCGGACGTCCTCCGACTATAAATCCCACAAAACCATTAGTCAAACACTGCTATATGTTCTTAGGGTAAAATGACCCCTTTTACCCTCAACCAGGTCAAAATCCAAGTCAAAGTCAACTTCCAGTTGATTGGACTCGCCGAGTCCTTTCCTTACTAATCTGATCCCACTCGCCAAGTCCCTCTCCCCACTCACTGAGTCACCGTTGACTCACCACTCGGGACTATGGGGCCGACTCGAGTACTGGCTCGCTGAGTTTGAAGAACAACTCGGCGAGCTCCAAGCAATCTTCATAGGACTTGCCGAGTTGTTCATCCAACTCGCCGAGTCTAAGACCATCTTCATAGAACTCGCCGAGTTCCACTTTGGGACTCGCTGAGTTCCTCGACCCATTTCCCAAGTGGGCCAGATCTGAGACATGCAATGCTTCAAAACTAGAGATCTAAGGTCCTAGAGCATGTTTACCACGTAAAGTTGCAAACTTTACGGGCATGCACCGCCCAATGAGCTCAAACATGCAATTTCAAGCTCTTTAAGAGGTCCTACACTCAATAGGGACCTCAATCACCTCAACCACAAAGACTTTATGCTACTAGGATGTCCTAAAGGTCCAAATCCGAAGTCCTTGCAGAACATTAACCATAAACACATAGAGATTTAGGTTGTTAGGGCTTAAAACCTCTTTTTAAGGACAAGAAAAGGGGTTCAATGAACTAAAGATCAAGGTAGGAACTTTTCTACCTGAATAGAAGCCCTTCACAGAGTATATTCCGGATCTTCTTCCCTTCTTGCACTCTTCAATCTTCTCCTTCTTCTCCCAAGCTCCAAACCACCTTCAAAATGCTAAAAATCACCCACAAGGATAGAAAGAGGGCTAGGGTTTCGTTCTATAGATCTCTGGGAGTGCTAGGGGTAGTGGAGGCTGGGTTAGATCATTTAAATAGGGTGCAAACACCCGGGTTAGGGTTTCAGTCCAGACAGGGTCTACTCGCCGAGTAGCCAGAGCTGATCCTGTGACTAGACCTATTTCTACTCGGCGAGTTAGTCCTTCAACTCGCTGAGTCCAAGGTTAAAATGCAATACATAAGGAAAGTTAATAATCAAGAATACATACCAGGAATACTCGGCGAGTTAGTCCTTCAACTCACTGAGTCCAAGGTTAAAATGCAATACATAAGGAAAGTTAATAATCAAGAATACATACCAGGAACCAGGTGCTACAACTTGTAACCTCTATTTGAGAACTCTGAAATAAAGAATACTCCCCTCCTGCATGTAGATGTAGGTCACCTTGACTGAACCACGTAAATATTGTGTCTTTGTGTGCTTATAGTTCAACTTGTTATCTGTATTACTTCCAAACATGGGTCATCAAAACTTGGCAAGTGTCATCATATTTGTTATGAGTCTTGACAAGTATCGCCTCTTTTTCCTAACAAATGGTATCAGAGCCGTGGTTCGTGTTTTGTTGATTGAAGATCGCATCTCAGAAGTTTGATTTGGAGAAGTTCAATGTCTATAATGATTTCACTTTGTGGAAGGTGAAGATGGAAGCTCTTCTAGTTCAACAAGAATGTGCAGTGACACTAGAAGGAGAAGAAAAATTGGCAGAGGACATAGTGGCTGAAAGGAAGGTGGATATTCTTGAATGAGCACATAGCACTATTCTTTTGAGTTTGATAGATGAAGTACTAAGAGAGGTTGTGGATCAAACGAGTGCTGATAGGCTTTGGTAGAAATTATGTGACAAGTAATAGAACAATTTTCTAACGAATAGGCTATATCATAAGCAACGTTTGTATACTCTTAGGATGTCAGAAAGCACCTAAGTGAAGGTTCATCTGGATAGCTTCAATAGGATCCTGTTGGACCTACAAGGTGCGAATGTAAAGATTTAAGATAAAGATTAAGTACTTATCCTCTTAAGTTCACTGCCGAATTCTTATGTGAATTTCGTTGATACCATGTTCTAAGGTAGGTCAACGATCACTGTGAATGATGTGAAGGATTATTTGTTATTCAATGAACTAAAAAGAAAAGTTTCAGTTGGAGAAGAAGTTTACAGTTCTGGTTTGTTCGCAGGCAGATGAAGAACATCGGATAGAGGTGGAGGTAACAAAGGGAAGTCAAGTTCTAAATCTAAAGCCTACATTAAATGTTATAACTACAGGGAAAAGGGTAACTTTAGAAGGGACTATACATTGCTAAAGAAAGGGAATAATGGTTCTGGACCAAGCTACAACAATGTTGTTGTGGTTCAAGCGAATTCTGATGAAGGGGATGATAGTGAAGTTTTGATAGTTTGTACATCTAGTTCTGTTGATGCTTGGGTCTTGATCTCTGGATCATCCTATCATATGAGGTGCAATCACAACTAGTTCAACTCTTTTAATGAGTACAACGGAATAGTCAAGATGGGTGATGATTGGGTGAGTAGTATCAAGGGCAGTGGCATGGTGTAGATCAAGATGCATAATGTTATGGTCACGAAAATGGATTTCTGGTTCGTCCCAGAACTTAGGAAGAATTTAATTTTTTTTGGCACTTTGGCGAATGATGGATTAAAGTATTCCAGAGAGGGTGAATGGTTAGGAGTCTCCAAGGGTACTCTTGTAGTTATCAAGGGAAGGATGAATCCTCATAGGATTTATATTCTAGATGTTGTATGATTGGGGGAATGGTGATTGTATCCCAATACTTGTAGTGTGATGATGATAGAAATTATGCCATCATAAGTTGGGACATGTGAGCAAGAAGGGGTTGTTTGGTGGAGATACAACTGGAAAAGTTGAACCAGGTGAAGCTTGTGTTCAAGAGATACAAACTAGGGTGAAGTTCATTTCGGTTCAACACTCAAGTAAGGAGATTCTCGAGTGTGTTCACTCAGATCTATAGGGTCCCTCTCCTGTGAAGTTTGATGGTGGATGTCAATACTTTGTGACTTTTATTGATGATTACTAAAGGAAGATATGGGTGTATTTTATGAAGACATAAGATCAAGATGAAGTGTTTGGGTGGTTCAAGGAGTGGAAGATGATGGTTGAGAAACAGACTGGGAACCATGTCAGGTCACTCAGAACATAAAAAGGGTTGGAGTTCTGCTCGGCTTCATTTGAAAACTTCTGCAAAACAGAAGGTACAGTGAGGCATCGCACTATACCGCTAACACAACAACAAATCGTAGTGGCAGAACAGACGAACTAAACACTAGTGGAGCATGCTCAGTGCATGTGATTATCTACTGATTTATCGGAGAAATTCTAGGCGGAAGCAGTCAACACTACTTGCTATTTGGCGAATAGATCTCCATCAACTGTAATTGATTGTAAGACTCCTCAATAGGTGTGTCTGGATAACCCTCTAAGAACACCGATTTACGAATGTGTGGGTGCTCTGCTTATGCTCGTGTGAATGATGGTAAACTAGAGCGCACAGAAATAAAGTGCATATTTTTTGGATATGCATATGGAGGGAAAGGTCATCGTTTGTGGTGTACAGAAGAAAAAACACCAAAATTCATTATTAGCATATATGTGACCATTGAATCTGCTATGTGTAACCAGAGAGGAGGTGGTACAAGTGTTGCAGGGAATAATCAGGTTGTTACCCAAAAGGTGGAGTTTGAAATAGAAACCCCCATATTGTTTTGTGATAAATGTGGAATACTAGGGTGGCATTGAACAACATAGAGGTGAGGAATCCCTTTTTCAACCCAGTGAAGGAATCCCTGGTGATGCTGATGCCAGAAACGACAACTTGAGTAAGCTTCTGGAGAATGAGCTTGTGATCAATGAATTAGGAGCTGAAAAAAGTTAACAAGGATGGAGATTCGGAGTGATAGAAGAGCAGGGTGGTTATACATTTCTCACTACATTGAGAAAGTCTTGCGGTCGTTCTATTATGACCAGTCCAAACGTGTTGGTACTTCTTTGGCGATTTGAGGCAATCTGGGAAAAACTCATTAGGAAGTGGTCAAGTGGATCTTGAGACACTTGAAGGGATCACTTGATGTTTTTCTGGTGTATGGTGCAAATGCATGACATACAGACTTCGTTGGATCGATAGACTTGGACCATGAAAGCGATATGGAGACAATAAGATCATTGGTGGTTGGTCTTGTTTTGAGTCTTCTTTTGAAAGTGGAGGAACCTATCATGTTCTGTGATAAGTTATGTATTCAAAAGTCTGGTGAAGATGAGAATTCGGAAGACAAGGTGACAAGGCCTTTTGCCTAGAAAGAATTTTAAGCTTTGCTTAGACTTAGTGGAAGTTCGCAGGAGGTAATCTACTTCGGGGCTTGATGGTAGGATGGGAGAGGAAGTTCTTGTTTGAGGTGGATTTTATAGGTTGCTCAAGTTAAGGTGGGGATTGTTAAATGTGACTCGAGTATTCGATCATGCTCATGGAGCATTTGGATCATTCTCATGGAGCATTTGGAGCACTTGGAACTCAATGGAGCACTTGGGGTTCATGGAGCATGGAACTCAACAAATTATCTGAGAAGGGAATGGATCGTCTGACAAGGAACAGATCATATAGAAAGGGGTTTGGAGCACCTGGAAGAGGTTTGGAGCACTTGGGAGTGATATGGAGCAAAAGGGGAACCTTATTGTGCCATATATTGAAGGAGTTGGGCCATGAAGGATGTTTTTTAGCCAAGGGAATTCCTTCTTGCACCACTATGCTCCCTCTTGGGCCATGAAGGTTTCCTCTTGCGGTATTAGGATCCCTCCTGCACCATGGGGGTACTCCTGTTGAGCCATGGAGTATTCTATTGCGCCATGCATGCCATTTTTGTGATATGTACGTTGTTGTTACGCCATGGTAGTGTTAGTTCTCCAATCTTGATGTTCTTGTGCCACACTAGAAGCCTGTTGTGTCATCCATACACTTGTTGCGCCATCATGGTGCAAGTTGGACCATCCTTTTTGTTGATGAGACAAGTATGTTATGAAGTCCTCTATGATGCTCAAGCTCGTTCAAGGATTCTCAAAAGTTGGTATTGATCAAGCATTACATCATGTTGTGCCACCATGATAAATGTTGGGCCATTAGTATTCATGATGCAGCACTAGTACATGATGTTGCTCCACTATGGCACAAGGTGATCCATCATGTGTGTTTCTGATGCTCATGGTTTGTATGACATGGAAGAAGGCTCTAGAATATGTTGCATGGCAGAATATGATTGGTTGTGACCATTAATGGGCCTATGGGACAATAGGCTTAGCCTATTAGGGTTTTAAGTATGATCCCTCAAGTATGAATAGGGATGCATGCAGAGTCATTTGAAGAGTCTGAGTCTTGTATCTTGTATCCTTAGTGGGTAGGATGAATCTCTATTAAATTGTACTTGTAACCTCTATTTGAGAACTTTTGAAATAAATAATACTCCCCTCCTGCCCATGGACGTAGGTCACCTTGACCGAACCATGCAAATATTGCGTCTCTGTGTGCTTATAGTTCTGCTTGTTATTTACATTACTTCCAAACAACGGTCATCAGAACTTGGCAAGCGGCATCATATTTGTGCCGAGTCTTGACAAGTATTGTCTATTTTCCCTAAAAGGTGCTATCTGCGGATATAAGTAAGGTTGTTGATAGGGTTTTTTGATGATTCATCTTTTTATGATGAGAATCAAGAGTTGGATTCAATACACATTGAATATGGGAAAAGACAGGGTTCTAAGTTGATGAACATGGAACATTCATTGGGTCTGGCCATGGTTGAGGTTCCTTTTTATAACCCCACACTTTTGCACAACGGATGTAAAATGATTTTTATAACTTGGTTTGTGAATATTTCTTATTGGAGATTGGTTTTCTAGTGGATTTGGTTGCTGAGCTTAGATCGTTTGTGCCTTGTCGTACTGGAGGTGGTGCATCCATGAGTGGTGGTTATTATGACATTGTTTGAAGGGTGATAGTTATGGGTTTGTATTTAATATGGTTTGACAATTTCTTTGATTGTTTGGTGATGTATGGATATTGATTTCTCTTTGTTGGTTTTTAGGTTGTCATTTGTTTTTTTGGTGCTATATGTAACATCCTAAAAATACCAAGTGAAAATTTCATTTTCAAAAACCAAAAAGCATACATTCATTTGTTTGAAAAATAACCAGAGTGTAAATTGCTCTAAAACATCAAAATAAAATCATAAATTAGAATGCGGAATAACATTCTAGGGGATGCAGTGCGATCAACTCAGACTCTTCCCTTTGGAACCAGAAGTACCTGAATAATTTAAACATAAAACGTAAGGATAAAGCTTAGTAAGTTACCTAAAATACCACAAAACCAGACATGCCCCGCCCAATTAGCATCATAGGTCCCATCCAACTCACATATCGGGCCCCACCCATCATACATAATGGCCCTCGCCCAATTCACGTAATAGGTCCCACCCAACATGCATGCAATAGTCAGAAAGACAGCCAACATCCTACATAGTATAGCCAGAAGACTCACCTCACACACGAAGTCGAATGAACTACAGCTCGAACAATCGGAAGGTTGGCACTACACACCACCTAAAGAACCAAATAAAGTCAACCCATAGTCTACTCTCACAATTACTAATTTGGCTAAAAGTCAACCACTTCAAAAGTCAACGCACCACGCTCAACATGTTGTGGATAACCCCTAGCCACATTGTGGCAGCTAAACGACGAAACAATCGAGGAATAACCCATCACAATGTCATGGCTATCCTTGTGGCACGTCGTGAGCACATCCTAACAAAACAGACATGACTTGCCAACCACCACGTCATGGAAAGCATGCCACAATGTCGTGGCAATTGCACACAATCAACTTAATGGATTAAGCTGTTAATCCATTAAGCTCAAAACTTATGCTTTCCAGAGAGCTTCCCAACACTCCAAAGCACCACAAAACCCTTTCTTTTCAGACATGCATATCATTCATTCATCAAGGTCAAAATGGAGGAAAAGATGTCACAATCCTAAGAATAGACTAAAATCATTATATCATTTTTGATCTAGAACATAAAACCATATCTGTGACCCTAAAGGTTCATAAACATCCAACCTTTATGGATATGTATTACCCATGCATGTCTCAACTCCAACTAGGTTAAAAAGGAAAAAAAAATAGTCTCAATGTCATGCATGGTATTCATAACACCAACAACTCCTAGATCTAGAAGTTGTAACACCCAAGGTAAATTAAGGAACCATAAATTTGCTAAATTTATCTCACCCGATCATCCAAAATTCAACCATGGACTAAAATAAGCTACATAACTTAGATCTACAAGGAAGGATAAAAAAACGACGGAAAATTGAGGACTTACAAAGAGTCCAGAATATGCACCAAGAATGTAAATGAGTTGCTTGTTGGATTCATTCACTAAGAATTTCTACTTCTTCCTTCCAAAATTACAAAGACATAAAAAATGAGCACAAAAGCTTGAAAGGAGGATAGGATTTTATCAAGATCACTTTATAGATGATAGGGGATGAGGATGGAGGAAACCCTAGCCATCACTACCTTTAAATATGGTTCCAGGCTTGAAAATCTAGGGTTTTGCGTTCAGTCGTTACCACGCCGTGGCAACTAAAAAGATGCTCAATCACAAAACGGTTGACATGTCATGGTGATCCTTATCACCACATTGTGGCCACCTAGAATTTACAAAATTAGAGTTTAAAATTAACACTTGAAAAACTAAGTGTACGCTATATCATTAAATTTTGATGCTTCTTAATAGTATTTACTGTTCTAGATGTCTTCATTGCCAACCATGATTTTTTTCGTTGTTGCAGTTCCTTTTTATTACTTCTACTTGGGTTGCCTCTTTTTGTTTGTGTTGTTTGTTTATGTGGGTTGTTCAAATTTCTTAACTTGCTGATTGTTGGATGTTGAGTCCTTGTGAGCAATTGGCATGTTCTTGCTAAGGTGTGTTTCTCAATCTCTAGTAGAATCATGATAGGCTTAGCTTATTGCAGAATAATATAACTCGATGAATGTCTTTAATTGTTGAGTAGATGTAGCCAAATGAATAGTTTAAGGGCTAAACTACTCATAATATCAATGGTATTTACACATTTGTTGATCTGCGTTGTCAAAAATTTCTAGTGATTTATATGATTGAGTATTGATGATATGTACTTGACTGGGCTAGAAGCTATGGTTGTCGTGTTGATGTGATCAAAATTTCTAAGTAAGTAGTCGACCAAGGTCAACTGTTTTTTTGAAGAATGAATGTTGCGTCGTTGGCTGATGACGTAACAGTGGCCAATATATTGTTATGATCAAAATATCTAAGTAGTCGGCTGACCGAGCTACTTTATCTTTAGAATAAATGTTGCATCATTCGCTAACTAGATAGTCATGGTCAATATGTTGCTATGACCCTAATATCTAAATAGTCGACTGACTGAGCTGCTTCATCTTCAGAATAAATGTTGCATCGTTGGCTAATAGGATAGCCATGGTCAATATGTTGCTATGACCAAAATATCTAAGTACTTGGCTAACCAAACTACTTTATCTTTAGAATAAATGTTGTATCATTGGCTAACCGGTTAGTTATGATCAATATGTTGCCATGAACAAAATATTTAAGTAGTTGGTTGATCGAACTACTTTTATCTTTAGAAAAAAAAAATGTTGCATCATTAGTTAAGTGGCTCAAACACAATCTGCGATAACCATATTTCATACAATTTCACTCGTAAATCTGTAATTTTCTAATCCATCTTGTTATGATTCCATATTGACTATATTCTCCACTACCATCTAACTTTGAATTTTTTTATGATAGAAACTCACTTAGAGCAAAGAATGACAAATACTTAGAAACTAAAAAAAATATAGGAAAATTTGAAAACTTGCTCATTTATATTCACATTGTTTTTGTTTAACTGGAGATCAATTTTAAAAGTGTAGCCAGGGACTATGGTGCATTGATAGCTAGTGATTTAATTGAGAGACTAAAAAAAACAAATTATATTTATATTTTTTAGCAAGAATGCAACAAATTCTTTGCTATTTTTTCTTTTTTATCGCATTGTATTTTCTAAATTTTACTTTTTTTAATAGTAATGTAAATTTTGTTTTCCACATTTTTATATTCTATTTTTTTCGTCATTTTCGATTGTTATGGCTAACTAATACTAACCGATAACCAAAACCATTAGCCAAAACCATAATAACCAACAACCATTGGTTACAAAAATACATTAACCAATAATAACGATTATGGTTCAATTTCATAACCCAACTAAACCGACCATTCACACCTTGTTAAAATTGTCCGAACTAATTTGAAGAAAATTACGACATAAATAGGTTTTGGTGAAAGCTTTTTAACGCGTGAGAAATATCAATATCAAGTTGATGTTGATAATTAATGGAAAACTTTTAAAAACAACTTTAGGTGATAATTATTGGAAAACTTTATCTTATCTTAATATCGTAATAAGTAGTTGGATTTTTTTTTTTTTGTTTTTTTTTTTTTGTTTGACTAGAAAAATGACTTTTTGAATTTAGTTTATATAAAATATTTAACAGAATTTCAAAAACTACATTTTAGCCTCTCAATTTATAAAGCTTGAAATTTTGACATTTTTTTATATATCATATTTTCAAAAATTATTGTTAAGCTCCAAAAGAAATTAGGATTAGGAATTTTGAGGGTTCCATGACTTAAGATACCTTGAATTCTTGAAATGTGGAATGGAATTGAAATATACGGAGCTCATGTTGGGTGAAAAAACTAACTTTCGAAAATTTTACGTAAAAATATGATATCTTTGGGAATTATATTTCCAACATTTAACTTATTCAAAAGTATTTATAAAATCACAAAATTCCCCAATGTTTGAATAGTTATCGGGATTTGCATCATGGTGAAGGACAGGAACCAAATCGAACAAGAAGTATCAATGTAACCAGTGGTAGAGCCAGACTCAAAGTAAAGGGGTATCTTAATTTTTTTTCCTGGGTATCACCGCAACGACTGAGCATGGGGCGGAGCGGGTTAGTTTTTCCTAAAACCGACAGCCTAAGTTATGAAAATTTTAAACCAAACCAAACCCAATACCATTTGTTTAGTTTTTTGGTTTTCAATTTGTACTTGGGTTTCCTGGTTTGGTTTTGGTTTTAAACACAAACCTTAATCGAATTGTTAGCTAACTTCAAGTATTGTTATATAAACATGAAGTTGAAGTACCTTTTGATACTTGAATCGATGTGGACTTAAAGTTGATATCAAATAAAACATGGGGATAACAAGCTTACATAATAGGTGAAAATAACTAAGTTTATGTGTTTGGCGATGGGGGATAGAATAGTTGGAAAAATAAATTAATAGAATAGTTGGAAAAATAAAAGATATGTAAACAAATAATTTGTAAGAAACAAGAATTGATCCTAAGACCTTTATTTCTATTTCATGAAGCAAGTACCTTAACCAGTAGACTAACTATTTGTTTGTACTTATAAGTGAATGGATGTGTATATATACACTACATAAAACGATTTTTTTTTTCTAAAAAATTAACACTACCGAAATTTTTTTGAGGGGTATCCCGAGCTACCCCTGAATGTAACGAAGCCAATGAACAATGTATTTTACTAAATGATTCTTATTGCCATAAAAGTTAGAAGTTATAAACAATATATACACGAGTATGAGGCCATTGGGCCGAACTAGCAATCAATGTTAAGGGACTATGGGCTACCTCCCCAATGCATAAATATAATACAGTATACTAGCATCTTTTCGCAGGAGTAAAACCATACACATGTATATATTGTTTACAATATACTTAATAAATATTGAGATTCAAAAATGGTAGAAAAAAAAAAATGAGAAAGGAAGAAGTAACCATATAAAAATCTTAAATCTCAACCTTCTATGTCAATTAGAAATGGTAATCATGTGGGTAAATCGTCTAATCATGAAAAGTGAAAGTTTGATTAAGAAGTATAAGAATTTCAAATATAGTTAAGGGAGTATTAAAACTAAATTGTATCTATAATTGTAACTTGAGATCTTAATTTTAAAAGAATCCCACAAATTGGGACAATATTAATGAGTGGATACGAGTATTATTTTATAAAAGTAAACAAAATGTACGAGATTGAGAATAATAGAAGAGTGATTTATATTATCTTTATAAAATGATAAAAACTTATTTATCTACCAAGAATGAAAATGAGTTATAAAGGATGCGAGCATTACTTAGATGAATTATTATGATAATCGCAAACGAGCATTTTATAAAGATATTCTTCAAGTATAATCATGTAGTAGAATCTGAAAAGATTAAAGAAAATAAAAGTTGTAATCTGTCTTGCTTGATGAATCCAAGGGCGTAATCTAATTGTAACATTCGGCTTTCGGGACTAGAAGTTTTGGGAATTTGATAAAAATTTAATTTCTTAACAATTTCTAATTAAATAATGTATTAAATTCTCAAATGATAAAAATAATATTTTGAAAGAATATCGAAGCAAAATGATTCATATGTTTATTTATGGATTTAAATGGCTAAAATGGAGATATTGCTATAAATTACGAGTTTAAAAGTTTGGCCATTTGACCAACTTAGCTAAGATAAATGGATTTAAATGAGTTAAATAAATGTTATTAGGGTTTTATTAATTAACTAGAAGTTATGTAAATGTTTGGGTAGAATTTGGTGACCGTTATACTAGAATCTTGAATGAGGAGACTAAAGTTGCCATTTGACCAAAGTTCTGAAATATTAAGCTCCTTCACCCCTTTGCCTCTCATTGGATTGATCATTCACAATGAGCTCCCATGGTAGAATTTATATTCTTCTCCATGAATTATGAAGCTCTCAAGTTAATATCTCGAAGAAACATTTAATTCGTCCTCATATTCTAGCAATTAAACGTAAAACTCTTCCTCTTTTTGCTCCTTGTTCAAGTTAGGGTTCATGTGTTTATCTCCAAATCTGATTTTCATCAAGGAAATCTGTGATTTATCATGTTTTGTTCAATCTTTCTCTTCCTATATTGATTCCTTTTATTTTGACAATTAGTGAAGATTTGGGGGTTTTCCGAACCCTAACTTTCTAAAATCTGATTTTGAGGATCATTTAATGTTTATGAGTTGATTCTTATGTTTATAGTGCTCTCTAATTCATCATGAGGTTGCAATGTAAAATATTTGGAATAACAACTGAAATAGTTGTGAATCTGTTTACTGGAGAATTATATATTAACACTCAATTTGAGTGCATGTTGAATGATTGAAAGCCCCATTAGAATTGTAAGGATTAAGAATATGATGATATGTTGTTAGGGAATCAGACAATACTTTTCAATAATTAGAATAGTTCCGATGCCACTTGTCAATCGTTGATGACGCATGATAGGAAGTAATGTGGATAACACACGAAACTAAAAGCACACAACGACATAATATTTACGTTGTTCGGTCAAGGTGGCTTACATCAACTGGTAGGAGGAGGTATTCTTATTCACAGGGTTCCTAAACAGATGTTACAAGTACAATTCAACAGAGAGTCAACTTACGCACTAAGGATACAAAAGACCACACACAAATGACTAACATGCATCTTTATTTAATATACATATTTAGTTGGGTAACTATTTTATATGCTACTATACAGGTCACTCACTAAGCTTCTTGTAGCTTACCAATTTGTTGTGTCTGCCTTTAAGGTTCAAGTAGATTTGGTAGAAAGGTGTGGAATTGGTAGCGCCTGGATTGGATCCTTACACGAGATTGTTGTAAGATCATTTTGATAGCTTCTTGTATAAATTTGTTAATACAGAAGTAGACTAGATTTATTATGTATTATGATTTGAAAAATAAAAATTTGTTTGGTGTACTTTGTATTAAAACTCGAGTGTTACAATTTAATAGTATATATGAGGATCCTAGTTATGATTCTATTATTACATTGAAGTAATGATTAAAATTGGTGATTCCAATGGTGAATCACCATTGGAATGTAATAAACATAATTTTGAAGCAAGTACAAAGACTAATAACTGAATTTAATGTAAAACAATTTTGATTTCCTAATGGATGATTCCAAAGTTGTAAATGCTTTTATAGCCATAATAATAGCATGGAATTCAAAAGAACTTACAAAAATATTAAAATCACAACGAAAGGGATGAAATCATAACTTAGAAATGGATTTGATATGTCATAGATAACTGGGTATGTTTTGGACGATTAAGGAAAATATTTAGCACCTTTTGTGAAGTGACTAAGTATTTATGCTTAAAAATGAAGATTTAATGTCCTTATGAGTACTTAAAGGGACTTATGAAACATTAAGACTATATTATTAAGTACTATTTGGATTAAGAGGTTTATATGTATTAAATCAAGTTATTAGCATCTTAATGCATCCATTAGAATAATTTAGAAAAGTTGTAGGATAATCGGACACTTTGGGGCCAGAGTTGGATGTCGAAAAGTGAAATGTTGGATGTTTTTAACCTATTTGGTTGAAACGTCATGATTTTCACCATAAATTTTTTCTCTTTTTAAATATTTTTTTACAGAAAAACATGCAACGAAAGTCTTAAATGTTTCAAAAACAGCCACCAACATTATTTAACTTTCGAAACATCCCCAACTAAAATCTTTTTCAGTTTAATACTTCAAAATACTAGATGTGGTCACCGTCAGAAGTCCAAGTGGTATCAATTAATAAAATGACAAAACTAACCCGAAGAATCCCAATCTCACCAAGCCATACAATTAAGCAACCTGAAACAATGCATGGAAAAAGCAACAAGCGAAGAACAATTACAAAAAGTGCTAAATAAATCATTCATAAGTAGAATGTTAAATGAAAACATGTATATCCGAAAACGGGTAAACCACCATATAACATGTAATCCACTTCACACATTACATATCATCACACACATCATATAATGATATAATCGTCACTATAATACGTAAAAATAAATCTTCGTTTTAATCTTTGTTAATAATCACCCATCACTATTCATCTTTGTAATTATTCATTATTGTACATCACTATGATATTTTAGATATCAATGCTCACTATAATTACTCATTACGATTCACATTTGTAATTATTCATCGCTATTATATTTTAACTTTTAACCTTCATTATTGTAACATCTGTGTCCTTGGATGAATCGAGTTAGGGTTTTACAGGGTTAAAAGATTGAATTTTTGTGCAAAAGGGGTCATCACGACCTGAGGCATGGAGGTTGACATCCTGAGGAGGGCCGCATGAAGATTTCATTCGGGACTGAGCTCACGACATGAGCAATAAGAGCTCACGACGTGAGGAGCGCTACAACCCAAGCCCATGAGGTTTTAGGGTTTCACGCCTATTTAAGCCCTCTTAACTCGGTTTTAGGGTTCATTTCTCAGTTGCCACCTTCCCTTAACTTAGTAAAGCCCTAATCATAGCCTTTCTTTGTGTTTCTTGAGCTTTTCGTGGAGTTTTGATGGTTTGAAGAAAAGGAGATCATCATGGAAGCATAGTTGCAGTTTGGAAGTCTCATTTGCAACCTTTAGCTACATTTATGAACCAGTGTGAGTAATCAAGATCTAAGGTAAATGTTTCCTTGTTGCTAGATCTAAGGTTTTATGCACATTTATCCAAGATCTTAAGAGTTGGAGTGCCAGGACTCCATAAAGTTAGCAAATTTATGGGTCCTTAGGGTCCCTATATGCTTATATGTCATGGATATGAAGTTTGTATGATGTTGGAGTTCATGCATGAGAATTGATCCTATTTTTCTCCATGAATGACCCATTTTGAGATTGTGTCTTGTATTGGACATACAAGGCCTTAAATTACCAATTTTTATGACCCTAGGAATGTTAAGAAGCCTCCTAGAAAAGACGGATTGGTAGCTTAATGGATTAAGAGGTTTTTGGATCAAAATGTCATACAGAAGAATCTCACGATATGAGGAATATGCATGTCATGTCGTGAGGGTTATAGCCTCGATTATTTTGTCTTGTAGTAGCCCACGACGTGGGCCATAGATGGTCACATCCTGAGGGCCTGCTGACTGTTGACTTTTTGGCCGATGGTATTTTGGGTGGTGTTTGAGATGTGGTTTTAGGATTTGTTGGGCCATTGAATTTTTTTATTTTAGGATTTGAATTGCTATTTTGGGCTTTTTGTGCTTTTGGAATAGGCCTTGGTTCTGGGCTAAGTCAGGAAAAGGGTAGAATGGTCTTTTACCATTTATGAAGTTGGATCATGGATTGGGCCTTGTATTTTGGATTTTCGGGATAATTATTGATTAAGATTGTATTTTGTTAGGTAGACGAGGTTATCCGGTTCAGCAACCCAGATAGGCATTTGATTATTAGCAAATTGAGGTAAGTTTTCATCATTGTACTTACATGTTGAAGGCAACAAGGTTGGTCGTTTGGATATGTATCCTGGTATATAGGATGTCATTATGATGTATTGATCTTTTAGATGTGTATCCTGGTATATAGTATGTCGTTATGTTGTAGTGATCTGTTAAGTCGGTATCGTTGTGTGTGGGAAGTTAACATGTGGTAGTGATCTATAGATCTACCTATTTGTTTCATGCCTCGTTATATGTTATTTATATGTGTATATCGATATGTTGTGGTTGGTTGGGTTGAGGCAGTCCTGCTTTGTGTTGAAGGCCAAGAGACCCAGGGCTGCCCGGATAGACTAAAGGCCGGTAAGGCAGATCAGTCAGGCCAAAGGCTCGAAGAACGGTATAGATAGGATGAAGTCCCAGTGAGGCGGTCCAGTCATGCTGAAGGTTATGTGAGTGGTCCAGATAGACTGTAGGTCTACGAGGCAGACCATTCAGGCTGAAGGATCTGTATGCATGTTGTTTATTATTGTTGTTATGTGTTTTGTGTCTTGGTACATTGGGGGAACTCATTCAGCTTCGTGCTTACAGTCTCAATTTATTGTTTCATGTACTTCTAACGATTGTGGCAAGGCGAAGGCGTAACCGTATACATCCTTGGTTTTACTATTGACTGGATCTTGGTAGACTCTGATTTTAAATAATGTTTTGGAAACAATGATTTTGTAAACACTTTTATTAGTAAACGGGTTGTTTTGAAAGGTTTAAATTTGTTGTGATATTTGGGATGTTACAATTATCATCTATTTGTTTCATTATTATGGATCTTTATGTCCATTCCTAACCCAAAAGGTGATATCTCACTCACTACTAACATGACCAGTTCACCCTAAAGCACTAAGTGATGTGTAACTCTTATCCATAACATTGCCCCATATTTGATGCGTTTGTTGCTCCAACGATGCATATACAAGTATGATGTATTGTTGTTTGGGAGTGGTACTTACCGATATATGTCTATCATTAGATATTTCCCACTCAAACATGATGTTTGTACTTGCATGATCCAGCTGCCAACACCACTCCATTTCCCACATCAAGTGACCATGTACTGAATGGTTTCCTAGAAAAACCACCCGACATTGTTATTGGTTTAAGCGGTTATCTTTTAGGCACTCTTCCAACCAAGTAGGCCATCATATAATCTATGTATGGTACATACCTAAGTATACGCTACTACACTTGCCCCTCTCAGTATGTTTCATGTAAAGATGTTGTCGCTGGCGTCCTAAGCAAATAAAATATCACTGTGTGGTTGCACTATTAGGTAGCATAGGGAACCGAGATTAAATCCTCAGGGACAGCCTAAGAGTTGATGCCTATTTGCGTAATGCACATTCTAGTCATAAAATAGAAAAATGTAAAAACTGGGAGTTTTTATTATTAATTAAAAGCTAAAATAGCAGTGAAATAAACTAAATAAAATTCAGTAATAAGACGAGATTCAGCTCTGCTGCGACTTTCTTAATCATATGATCGATACAAACTTGTTTATTCAAAATGTGTTCTATCTAAGCTAGTATTGATAATAACTAATAAGCTCTAGTACATTCTTTTTTTTTTTACCTAGTTAATTAACCAAAACAAGCTCTACAGTTAATGATAACTTTTTACTAACCTAATTAAATAAGATCCTCATCAAGTTAGAAAAGCAGCATTATGATCTGTTTAAAATTCCCAACAATATTCAGTACTTCTCATAAGCTCAGAAGCGTAAAAATTAGAAATTTCAGTTTATAATAGAGTCAAATCCCAACAAGGAACTGACAGTTTCTTGTTACTTATTACCAATTTATCAAAACAATTACAGATTTCAACAACCGATATATCCTAACATCTAGCTTCCTCAAGTGTTTTAGCTCTAGATAAGCTCTGAATATGCATTCGAAGCTACTTCCAAAGTACCACCCCACTCAATATATCTTAAATTGGCATTAAAACATGAGCTAAACATTATTTAAACTAATACACACACGAATGCATACAATATGATGCAAAATGCGAATAAAAACTACCCTAAAAGATGCATAAAATGACATCTATCATTTCCCTCCATTATTAGCATGTTATTAATTTAAATACAAAGTGTAACACTCTGTTTTTCATTTAATTATTAAATAAAGGATTATAAATATAAATTTAGCAAATAAATAAATTTAACAATACGAAGAATAATTGAGTATGGGAAAGTTAAGTTGGGGTTTTCAATAATTTAAAAGTCAAATTTTTGGTCATAAGGGTCGAATAATTGAGTATGGGAAAGTTAAGCGACCCTTTTTGTAAATTATGAAATTTATGGCACAGGGCTTATAAGTTACGGGACTTTAGACTTACCTTGTAGCCCAAAACATTTTGGATTGGCCCTCCCTTTCAAAACCCTATAATTGTGAACTCTTGAACCCAAGAAACTGATCTTGGTTCTTCCTTACATTCTTCTAGCTAGAATTGGAGATTGAGAGGGAGAGCAGCGAAAGGAAGAGGTTGTGATGGGGTGAGGTGTAGAAACTTATCAAAGGATTCCTTTATTGTGAATATTGATCTCAAGGTATAAGTTATAATCCTCCTCCTTCTTTTCCTTCTTCTAGCCGAAACCCATGCCCCAATCATCATCATCACCACCGCTCACCATTGTTAGCCACCACTTCCATGATTTGTAATGCTCATTTCCAAATATTTTCCATAGTTCACCCTCTATATGTTAATTGTTGCAAACTAAGCCCCTACGTTGGGCGTACATGGATTGTACGTCAGGTGTAAGGCAATAATTGGATCGCGAAGGAGGTTGAGTATGTTAGACGTACTCTTGCTGCCCTTAAACCATAAATTTTTAGGGTTATATCCCCTATTTAAGCATCCTATGCCCCCTTAGATCTTCTTATGACTAGTCTCCATTCCTCTAAACCCTAAAATCGAAACCCTAGCCCTAGAGAGTGAGATTTGAAGCCTTTGAGTGATTGTTGAGTGTTCTTGATAGTAAAGGAAGATCATTCAAGAAGTGGTGGTGCATTTATGCTCTTGTATCCAGAATATACCTCTATTTGTTCATATCCATAAGGTATAAAGCCCATACCTTGAGACTTGCTTTGCTAGATCGTGTTTAAGCATAGATTTATGTTCATTTTTTCCCGAAAACCTTTAGCTTTGCGAGTATGGATTACTCTAGATCATTTAAGTTGTCCTTTGAGATGATTTACAGTACATGGTGTCGTAAAAATGCAAGCTTGGGCCTTTTCTTTCATCCATGCATGAGTTAGGAGATTTTAGTGATGTTAGAGGTTAGGTATTTTTGATTAAGTTCTTTTTAGCCTTGCAAAGGCATAAATTCAGAGACTTTATGGATTAGGACATTTTTTATGGTCAAATCTAAGGTTGGGGTAAAGTGACTTGATGATTAAAACCTTAAAAGTTGGGTTTTGAGTTAAGGCCAAGTACGATGAGCGTAAATCTAACTACATGCAGCGTAACAAGTTACGAACCCATTTTCAGTATTTGTTGGTATGTTGTGTGTAAAAGTCAACTTTGTTGACTTTTGACTTTTGAGCACATGTGATTACTGGCCAATGTTTTTTAGGATTTTGAGTGTTGGAAGGGGAAAAACAGTCTTTTGCCCAATCTAGGGGATTAGACATGGCTTGTGAGTAGATGAGTTGGTAAATTTCATTAACTGTTAATTAGAGTTATTTGATGCAGTTAATACATGAAGTCTAGTTTCGGTAGTTTGGTCTAAGTTTTAATAGTCATGTGTGAGAGGTGAGTCTCCTCACTAGTCTTACATATAAGGAAGAATAAATTTGTTAACTAGTTGGGTCTATGTGTTATTACTATGTGTATTGAGACTTTGGGTAGTCTCCAAGGTTGTTAATAACCCACATGACATGTTACTTGCCCAATGAGACTTCGGGTAGTCTCCAGGAGTGCTGATAACCCATACCTATTTATTTTGTGTTGTATTGTATGTGGTACTTTGGAAAAATCACCAAGCTTCATGTTTACAGTTGTTGATTTTATGTGTTTCAGGTACCTCTGATGATCGCAGGAAAGCAAATGCTTTATTGTATACATTCGCCTGCAGTTTTTGATTCCGAATATTTTGGGACACTTCCATATTATGATGATGATTTGTATTTGATACTTGTGATTTTTCTTGAGATTGTTTTTATAAAAAAAAATTTAGTTAATTAAAAAGGAAAAAATGGTTTGCAAATTTGGATGTTACAAATTGGTATTAGAGCCTTGGTTTGATGGATTTAGATGAACTCTTGGGGGATTCCAAACTCAAACTAAGGATCTGAGGTTTTAATAAAAACTTTCCATAAAAAAGTAAAAAAAAAAAAGAAACAACGAATTTCAAAAGAGAAAAAAACAAATGAAGTAGTGTGTACAATCAACTAGAGCTCGAGCGATGGTTTCGCAAAATATCTCTACTTATTTTACGCATAGTTTTGAGCTGTTATCTTATTAACTGATAGAACTGCATTCTAGTTCATAGGCTAAGGATCCGTCATGAAGTGTATGATAGGGTTGCCTGATTTGTGATGCCTTTAGCCGAGGAGGTTGCTTTTAAAATATTAAACCTATCTCTGTTATTTGCCTAGTGTATGGTGCATAATTGTACATAGTTTGGACTTTATAGCCTTAGAATGTCTTATTTCGCCTTTCTTCCTATTCCTTGTTGTGGACTTGATGTAGAATCATTTATTCGACCATCAATCAAGTCTTGTATTTTCTACGATTGGCATACGAGAAGCAAATAGTAAGGATAACAAAGATCTTTGAGAGGTGCAACAATGTTTGGGGAGTTACGTAGGATGAGAGCCTAGGGGCTTAGTAGTGGTTTTGTGGAACCTACACGTGTGGATGTATAAATGCCCTTGAGGAGTAGAATTTTCATAACTTAGGGTCTCGGGAAGACGACTTCATACAAACACGGATTGGTGTGGAAGGTAGTATTGGGTCCGTACTACTGAAATCATCAGATCCTTACACGAATCAAGAAGGAATCTTAAGGAAATAGGGAAGGTGCAGGAGTATGAATGTGTTTGTGTATGTGCTATATCTCGATTCTGATCATATTCTTGTGTGTTTCAGTATGGTAGTTACCCAAGATTCAGGCTCCAGCGACCCCGAGAGGTCGAGTGCCAGTGATGATATGATATGTAGGATCGTTGTCGCTGAGGTGTCCGTGGAAATCAGAGAGGCCATACCAGAGATGTTCGGATCTATTAATACCACACTAATCGAGACTTCCGACAAGCACTATGCTACCGTCACTGAGGCTGCTGTTGTTGCAATGACTGCAGCCGTTGCTGCTTCAAAACCACATGGGGGTGATTCGATGTGGTACCAAGAGTTTAACAGCACAGAGCCACTATAGTGTGATGGGACCAAGGATCTGATTGCTAGGATGAGACGGATTTCTGATGTTTAGGGTTTCTTCTACACTTTCTCTAGCACATAGAATATGAAGGTTCGCTTTGAGTTGTACCTACTTCTCTTAGGAATGAAAGATTGGTGGAAGTTTTTGATGGTCGACTATTCTCCTGTGGAGCATTCTGCAGTGACTTGGGAACGAAGGATTTGGGAGTGTGTAATTAGAATCATTGAAATAATGTTCAATTGGTTTATTTCACAAAGTAAGGATCATAGACAAACATTGAGTGCATACTTAGTTTATGGCAAATGTATTGTTTAAAAACATAGTGTACATGCTTGGAGCATGGGACAACTAGTGTTTTTAATTCAAGTATAAAGTTGATAAAACTGAAATAATGAATAATGAGTAATCAGTATGGTAATAAATAAAAGGTGTTTTATTTATATTCATAGGTTTTGATACCATATTAGATCCAATTATTCTTGTGTTTCATTTTGCATGTTTTGACTTCCAGAATAAACTAGGTCATTCTTCCCGAATGACTAAGTTATTCAAACCATCCACAGTCGGTCATATGTTGGAAGTAGATATGAATCAAGACTATCATGGGTTGACTTGTAGAGGTCTAAGATGATGGACAAAGTGGTGCTACAACACTCACGAGTGCTCATAAGTTCTGAGTGTTGGATTCAACCCGCGCTCATTTGAATCACTTCATGGATTTTATCACGAGTGATCATGAGATGATAACATCTTATATTCTTCAAACCTAGAGATATGAGTTGTTACTATGAGTTAGTTATACATTGATTTCATGAAAACGCATTCGGTAATTCGATGTTATAAAACGTGCCTTTATGTATGATTCAACAAGTAGTAGAACAAGCCATATGAGTTGAAGTTTATCCATTCCTTTTGCCTTCAGGATAAAAGCGATATCTGTGGGCCCCTCGATGATTTAATGATGATACATGTGAATGTTTGGCCAAGCCAGGACTGATTCGATCTATTCAATCAGTCAATCGTCATAAATCAAAAATCTGGAAACAACAAATGGACTAAGAGATTGATTGATAATCCATGTCTCAGTCCATATGATATCTATAATGGAGGAATATATGATCACTTATCTAATGCACAAGTCATTGACAAAGGTCAGAGTTCATTGAGAAGGTCAGAGTTCTATAGCGGCTTTAAAAGCTACGATTGCAAGTTAGGTTTTGAAGTGATACTCAATAATAGTTTTAGACTTATCCAAGTCGGAGACTGTTGGATTCATGTCTAATTCCATAACTATCATTGGTATGTACTTAACCTGACTTGGCATGGTCCATTTGGGTTGCACTTTACCGAAACAATTTATATGGATAATCCTTTGAGAATAGCATGCTTATGATTTATATTAATATATTATAAGTTCTAATATATTAATATATGATCATATTATTTACTTAGTATTGATCAAGAATTAATTTATAACTAATTAAGTGATCAAAAGGAACTAATTAAATATGGACTCTTAGATATATATATGTGTAGTGGGCCAAGTTCATTTAGGTTGGGCTAAGTCTTCATGGACAGCCAATGGAGCTTTAACCCATGTATCCTAGGAAATGAAAGGTCGTGGGTATTAGGGTTTAACCCTAATCCTCCACACCATATAAAGGGTCTTATTGTTCATGAAATAGGGCTAATGGCTAGTGTGGATACACTAAAGAGGGTAATAACCGATTTCATAAGTGTGAGCCAAGTATCCATATTCTCTAAAGGTTTTTCCAAGGTGTTTTGGTGATTTGTGATTCCACTTGACGCTTCCACACTATTGGGGCTAAGCTTTTAGAGTTCAAGACTTCAAGCTTCATTAAAAAGTATGTATTCTAACTTGTTATATTACCTAAGTATCAAGGATTGTATGCTAGATAGGATAATACCTTGGAATATTCATATTTGCATGTATAATAGAGAAAACATAGATCCAAGATATTTAGGTTTGCATGTACACTTAGGAGTGTTAGAATGCTCAAAACCCAACACATCATTTATTCTCTAAATGGCACAGCTGCCAATGTTGTTTATTAGGCGCAGCTGCCAACAACATCATTTATTCTCTAATTGGCACATTTGCCAATGTTATTTATTAGGTGCAGCTACTAATAACATCTATATCATCTTTCATCCCTCATTCTTTATATACCCACATTTTACCCAACATATCTGTAGATATAAAATACCTATAAAGTTTAGAATCTGTATAAAATAATCTATCATCTATCCATGTTTTACCCAACATATTTGTAGATATAAAATATATATACAGTTTAAAACCTATATAAAACATTCATTCACCATCCATCTCAAATAAACAAACAACATATATACAAATAGCAAGTATTTTATATAAAATACTTCATATCTGTGTGTAAGATGAAAGTGACTATACACTCACTTGATTTAACGATAATCAGGCAACACTTCATTTCTTCAAATAATATTTTTAGATGAAACCGGGATTACTTCTCAAAAATCGGGCTTTGCACGGGCAGAGTTTCGGATCAAAAACTATTTTTTCTCGGGATCTTAGGGATCTCCAGGGCTTACTTATCATGTTAGGATGATATATTAAGGTTAAGGATAATTTTTGAAACAAAAGGGAAATTAAATGGTGAATGGATTGAAAAATGTATCCAAAGTCCGGCTGGCTTCGGTTCCTATTTATAGGAGACCGAAGCACCTTAATATGCAGGGCGTACATCTCAAGTACGTCGGGCATACTGCCTCGCACAACTCTTCGTTGCGCGTAACTTTGTACATTGGGTGTACGAAGTGGATCAGCTCGGATACATCAATGCTACGACACGTGGCACTCATGCGAAGGAGTAGGGAGGGTGACGGAATTAGGAACACTTACACGAGTACGCTGGGCGTACTTCGAATCTTCAAACTTCAAAAATTCGTAAATTTTGCATACGAGCTCCGTTTTTGACATTCTTTATATCCATGCGTAGGTGAGATCGTGCTCTATAACTTTTGTTTAGACTCCGTCGGCTATTTTTGACTTTATTTTTAAAGTTATATTTTTAAAAGGCCAGGACAGGAAAAGTCTGTTAAAAATTCATAACCTCTTCATCTGACGTCCGTTTTCGTCTGCGTTTTTATCATTAAACTACAATCAGCAAGATCTTTGATTCTCATTTAGATTGTTTCGGTTAAAAATCACTCGATCGAAAATTCGAGTTTCGGGCTGCATACTACTATGCCAAATTTTAGAAAATTCATAACTTCCTCATACGAAGTTAGATTTGGACATCGTTTTTATGTACGCTCTTGGTTTAACGAACACTACGAATTTCATTTAGATCACTAAGGCTAAAGACACTTTAACGAAATTACACTTTTTATGTCACACAACGTCGTGCCGATTCTATCGTGAAACTTCGACAACTCATAACTTCTTCGTGATAACACGGATTTTGGCATTCTTTATATATCCGAAATCCTTGTCATGACCACTACAACTTGTTTAATATTATTCATTCTAAATAATCTTCTATCAAAAAGTCATTTCCAACTCTTATCGTCTCTAAATTGACTAGCCCGGATATATGGGTGTTACAGTTATCTACTCTTTAGGATGATTACATCCTGGAATCATCAACGAAATAGGGCTTGTATAATGATTCCATATGATTTCTCTTCATACTAGATAATAACCATGACTTCTTTGTTCATTTGAATGAGTATCTAACTTTTGGACTTCTCGACTGCAGGCAGTGCTCAATCCTGCACATGCTCCGCGTATTATGTCGGACAAGATTTGATATGACCACTAGGGTCAGATTAACAATGATCTCCTTAGTCATTACCGAAATGATGGTATCGACATACTTGAATAAAACAGAATGAATTACTAGCTTATTGGTAACCTTGTGACTTTCATTGATCCAAGTGCGAGTCATGTGCTTCCGGTAGTATAGGCTGCTACTTCCATTCACACCTACTCATACTCGTCCCAAGTATTGTCTCGTAGTTTTCCAATTCACCATTCAAGAATGTCACATAATCATTTAACAAATAACAAAACAAAGCTTTATATTATTTCCTGAAACGGTTACATAAACGTTCAAGTTTAACCTATACTATGCCTCTTATAGGCTGCACCATGAGATTATATTGGCCACTTCATATCTTGATTTGTGGATATAGAGTCCTTAATCCTGATTCCTTACACTATTACCTGCTTCATCGAGGATCATTTGGAATGTCTTTGGCTTTGGTGGTACGTTTGTCCTTGCTGGTTCATTCTTCTTTGGGCAATTCTTAGAAATATGCCCTTTTTCGTTACTTTCATAACACACCTTCTTGCTAGATGTACACTTATTGGCATAATGCCCAGACTTTCCACACATGAAACATGTCACCTCCTCACCACATTTTCCAAAGTTTTTCTTCTTGCAGTTATCACACCATCTTGCTTCTTCTCCTCCTCCTCCAAACTTCGAGAATTTTCTTTTCTCATTGGACCCTGAAGTTCCTTCCAACTTTCACTTCTCGCCAACTTCTATCTTGTTGGCGGCTCTTCCCTTGATCATCTCATCAAAGACTTGGCAGCCCAGATAGCTGTCTCCAGAGTAAGTGCCTGACGCACTGGTACAACATACTCCCATGGAAGTCCCTTTCCGTACGTGTCGTTTTTTGTCAACTCGTCTGGGACAATATGCAAAGCAAACTTCGTTTTATCTGTGACGTTATTGGTGTAATCATTGATGGACATGCTTCCCTTCTTTAATGTCAGAAATTGGTTCTCTAGCTCCAATAGATTTTGGGTCGAGCAGTACTTGCACTTGAATTGTACCAAGAACTCAGCTCAATTCAGTTACAGTGCCTTATTAGGGCTTAGGGTCTTCCCCATAGTGTTCCACCAGCGAACAACGCCACCTCTAAACTAACGCACTGTAAATGTGGTTTGTAGGTTGCCTTTGCAACCACATGTCAGGAAGGCTAATTCCATCTCCGAGATCCAATCCATTACTCCGACGGGATCTTCCTTTCCGGTGAAAGTTGATGGCTTGCAAGTCATAAAGTATTGGTACTTCATTCATGATAGATACCTAAATTCTTCTTATCACTCCGAAACGTTACATGCTAGTTCTTATATCGTAGTCATACGCTTAGAATCCTAAACACATAAGGTTTCCAGATTCGATCGGCAACAGACCATAAATCCACACAAGTAATATCATATATGGAAACATATAGCATTTAGCACATATAAGCATTCTAATCATCTTTCCTAAAATATACTAGTGCTCGTGTCTAAAATATGGTGGATACTCATCTCACGATCATCACTTAGCATTCTAAGTTTAAGTCTAGAAATCCTACAAATTCCTAGTTCGCTTAAACTAATACTTTGATACCAACTGTGACATCCCCAATTTCACAGCCAGCAAAGACTGATTTAGTTTATTTTTTTAAAATAAAATCAGAGTAATCTTCTAAAAGATGTTGCAGAATTTGTCCCCAAAACAAATATGATAAAAATTTATCAAATCATTTCTTAAAAAAATGTATTTTCATTATATTAAAAAACCTCAAGATGTTATGTTTTAATACAGACCAAAAGCATAAATAGTACATTATAAACCTTACAACAGTTATTTACAACTATTGGCCTATAATCCAAAAATCCCTAGTTATCATCCAACTATGCTTTGGGTCCACTACTTGTAATATAAAAAGCTGAGTGGGTCAGGCTTGGAAGCCTGGTGAGCATATAGGGTTTTCAACCCACAAATAATAAATTTATTAATTTCATCAACCAAAATAAATTTATTTATTATATTTAAACATCAAACAATCAACCCAATTTCCCATCCCCATTATCTTCTTATTCTTAAAGATCTTAAGAATCATTTGTCCTTCATTTATTCATTCCTAAGAATTATCTTAAGGAATAGGCACGAAGTCCATCGCTGCCAGGGTTCTTAAATTACAACTGGTGAACACGTAGTATAAAACGTCTGGTGAACACATAGTTCAAAAATACTTAATGAACACCTAGTTCAAAAACACTTAGTGAACACTCAGTTCAAAAATACCTAATGAACACAATCACCTAGTGAACACTCAGTTCAAAATACCTAGTGAACGCAATCACCTAATGAACACATAGTTCAAAAAACACCTGATATACACATAGCTCAAAACATTTGTTAAACAATCATTTATTCCAAAGGATTGTCCTAAGATATAGGCACAAAGTTCATCATTGCTAATAACACAGCTACCAATTTCTCTATTAGGCACGACTACCAGTATTTTTTTGTTGTCAACCTGGTGCAGCTGCCAGTATTATCTATTAGGCACAGCTGCCAATGTTATCTTTTAGGTGTGGCTGCCAATATTATCATCTAGGCGTAGCTGTTGGGATTATTACGTTCTCTATTAGGGCGCAGCTGCCAGGATTGTGTTGTATCTATTAGGCATAGCTGCAAATATTATCCATTAGGTGCAGCTCCCAGGATATTTAGATTACAACTGGTGAACACTTAAATCAAAAACACCTAAGGGTTATAATGTTGTTGCCAATATTCATCTATTAGGTGCAGCTGCCAACAACATCATTTATTCTCTAATTGGCATAGCTGCAAATGTTGTTTATTAGGCGCAACTGCCAACAACATCATTTATTCTCTAATTAGCATAGTTGCCAATGTTATTTATTAGGCGCAACTGCCAATAACATCTATATCATATTGCACCCCTCATTCTTTATCTACCCACGTTTTACCCAATATATTTGTAGATATAAAATACAGATACCTATACAGCTTAGAATATGTATAAAACAATCTTTCATATACCCATGTTTTACCCAACATATTTGTAGATTTAAAATACATATACAGTTTAAAACCTGTATAAAACATTCATTCATTATCCATCTTAAATAAACAAACAACATATATACACATAGCACGTATTTTATATATAATACTTCATATCTATGTGTAAGATGAAAGTGACTATACACTCACTTGATTTAACGATAATCAGGCATCACTTCATCTCTTCAAATAATATTTTTAGATGGAATTGGGATTATTTCTCAAAAACCAGGCTCTGTGCGGGCAGAGTTTCGGCTCGAAAACTATTTTTTCTCGGGATCTTCTGGCTCTCCAGGGCTTTCTTATCATGTTAGGATGACATATTAGGGTTAGGGATAATTTTTGAAACAAAAGGGAAATTAAATGGTGAATGGATTGAAAAATGTATCCAAATTTCGGCTGGCTTCGGTTCCTATTTATAGGAGACCGAAGCACCTTAGTACGCAGGGCGTACAGTTCAAGTACGCCGGGCGTACTGCCTCGCACAACTCTTCGCTGCGCGTAACTTTGTACGTTGGGTGTACGAAGTGGATTAGCTCAGACATGTCAAGGCTACGACACGTGGCACTCATGCAAAGGAGTAGGGAGGGTGATAGACTTCGGAACACTTACACGAGTACGCTGGGCGTACTTCGAATTTTCAAACATCAAAAATTCGTAACTTTTGCTTACGAGCTCCTTTTATGACATTATTTATATCCATGCGTAGGTGAGACCGTGCTCTACAACTTTTGTTTAGACTCCATCGGCTATTTTTGACTTTATTTTTAATGTTATATTTTAACAGGCGGGGACAGGAAAAGTCCATTAAAAATTCACAACTTCTTCATCTGACGTTTGTTTTCGTTTGTATTTTTATCATTAAACTACAATCAACAATATCTTTGATTCTCGTTTAGATTGTTTCGGTTAAAAATCACTCGATCTAAAATTCGAGTTTCGGGCTGCATACTACTATGCCAAATTTTAGAAAACTCATAACTTCCTCATACGAAGTTAGATTTGGACATTCTTTTTATGCACGCTCTTGGTTTAATGAACACTACGCCTTACGCTTAGATCACTAAGGCTAAAAGGCACTTTAACGAAAATACACTTTTTACGTCACACAGTGTCGTGCCGGTTCTTCCTTATAACTCGGATTTTGGCGTTCTTTATATATACGGAATCCTTGTCACGACCGCTACAACTTGGTTAAGATTATTCATTCTAAATAATCTTCTATCAAAAAGTCATTTTCGATGCTTATTGTCTCGAAATTGACTAGCCCGGATCTACGGGCGTTACAGAAAACCATAACCAACTCGTTGAGTCATCTCCTAGACTAATCGAGTTTGATCAGGAATCAAAAAAGGATGGGGATCACGATCTAACTCACCAAGTTGCATGAACAATTCATCGAGTTCCCTTAGTCTACACCTATTAAGTCGCTTGAAATCGAGTTCGATGCTTCCAAAACAAAGATCTGATCCCCTAGGACTAAATTACCATGTAAAGTTGCTAACTTTAAGTCCATGCAAGGTGTTATGAAGCTAGAAACAACAAAAATAAGCTAGATAAGAGATCTAGGGCATTGGGAAGGGCCAAAGCTTGATAAAGCCGACAACTTTAAGCCCTATAAGCTCATGAGTGCCTAGATCTGAAATCACAACTTCATTATATACTCAAATTCCAAAAATGACTTCAATATGGCCAAAAAGTGCCAACATACTACCCTAATTTAAGTAATAGAAAGCCAAGGTATTAACTTTATGCCTCAAATGAGTAAGAAATGCAGCTCAAACTTCGGATCTACTAGCTTCCTCTTAAATTACCAAGCTTCTCCTTCCTTCTCAAGCTTCAAAATGACAAAGAATGCACAAAGAAGCTCAAAACTCTCCAAAAGTGGATTACGGTTTCTTGGCTAAGGTTTGGGAGGATGGAGGCTGCAAATGAGGCCAACCCTTGGAGGTTAAGGTGTTAAAATAGGGTGCTAAACCTTGAAAATTAGGGTTTCATTCTAGCACCCCTACTCGCCGAGTTGAAACTCTCAACTCATCGAGTAGATTTTAAATCCTCGTCCACATTCCATTCATACTCAATGAGTTTGGGGCCTCCAACTCGTCGATTTCTTGTACAAAAATAAAGAAACTGATTTAAAATACATACCAGGAACTGGGTGTTACAAACGAGAACGTTAAATAAATGTAAATAAAAAATGTGAATGTAAATGCAAAAATGAATAACGCATATATCCTCCCCTAAAAGCTTAAAAATTATAACATGGACCGTAGAATTCAACCGTGTAGCATGTGGACTTTTTGTTTCAGAAATCGAGACTCTATTTGCGATGTCTCGACTTTTGATTGAGATAAATTTTGAACAAATACACACCTAAGGCTTGCATATCTTCTCGTCGGGAACCTGAAAATCAACTTTTCAAGTCCAAAGAACTGTTGGAACTTTTTTCGGTCGCCGGATCTCCGTCAGTCATGGTGGCACGTGGCCAGCCGGTGTTCCTCCTTGCGGCTATTTAGCGACGAAGGAGAGGGGTCATCAAGTGGCAAAGGTTTTCTAGAGTAGGAAGCAATGAGGGTGGCAGGAGGAAGGTTTACGATGGCTGGAAGGCAACGGAAGCGGTTGATCGTGTTTTTTCGATGGCTGGTCTCTTCGCCGATACACACAACCCAAGGAAGAAGTGGGATTGGAAATATAGTGAGAGAGTAGATAGGGTGGGAATGGGGCTGATCCAAGGCAAAACTTGGCAATAATTTTCAAGCCAAACTCTCACAAGCAACCTCTCGTTAATGCCATGTGTCACCTCAGGAAACACAAATCAATTTCGACTTTGTTACCATGTAAAGTTGCTAACTTTAAGTCCATGCAAGGTGTCATGAAGCTAGAAACAACAAAACTAAGCTAGATAAGAGATCTAGGGCATTGGGAAGGGCCAAGGCTTGATAAAGCCGACAATTTTAAGACCTATAAGCTCGTGAGTGCCTAGATCTGAAATCACAACTTCATTATATACTCAAATTCCACAAATGACTTCAGTATGGCCAAAAAGTGCCAATATACTACCCTAAATGAAGATCTAAGTAATAGAAAGCCAAGGTATTAACTTTATGCCTCAAATGAGTCAGAAATGTAGCTTGGGGTTTCAAACTCTTGATCCAATCTGCAGGCTATAATCCCGACCTAACCATGCCTACAAATCGATCGAACACTAATTCTACCTTGAGCGCCCATAGATACAAACGAAGGATCACCCCATCAATAGCACAAGACGTCGATATCACCGATCGAAATAGGATCCCATACTTGATCGAGACTGCACGAATCCTACCCACATGAAACTAGCCCGAGAACACTTCTAAGGCAGTCTCAAAGGTTGTCAAACCCAAGTATTCTATGACTAAGAAATTCCTCTCTATCACTAAGGGTAAATTTACCCAAGGACCATGGGAAACACAAACACACTGCATTGGAGGGTGTGTGACATATTTCTTGTTCTTAACTGTCGCCTCTTGAATCCTTCGAGGAATTTCTACTGAAAAATAAATTCAGTAAGCAATGGTCGAGGACATCCAGACACCTAAAACAGAGAATCATAAACCCACCTGGAGCTGAACATACCCGCTTCTGAAGAGGTCCACTAATCAATATTTACCCAACATAGCTGAAACAATAGTCCAAACAACAACTAACAAAACCTTCAATGCCTGACACTCAACCTGAGAATTCCCAATTCTCCCCACTTAGGGTTCTAGGTACCATCCATTGGCTCGAAACTAATCCATAAATCAAATCGGCTCAACCTGGTACTATCATACCTGACCTCAGAATAAATGATATGCACGAAGTGATCCCCCTGATCCGGATCAATCAAATTCTAAGAAAAACCTAAATTCCGGTTGAAGACTTTCGACATGCAAAATGGCATGTAACGACCCTCAATAACCCAAAATAGAAGAAATTCAACCCAGGATATAACTTACATAATCCACAAAAATTCCAACACAATACGATTCTCGATACAATCCCAACGACAATCCGGTACCCAGCCTTCCCAAAATTATTGTACCTAACTTGTCTCGCAAGATACTCATACCACAACGATCCACCTGCGCTCACCAATGCTGAAATACTGCTGCCAGCAACTGTGAGCAACTAGCCCAAGCTAGCAATACAACCTGACCCTAGGTTAACAAGCCTACTCACTCATTCGAACTAGGAATACTAAAAGGCACAACTCTTAGCCTAGAGAAGGATATTCTAATCTGTCAATCAGTCATTCTACTTCCAACTGCTAAAACTCAACTGATCATAATCATTGTTCCCTTCCTGAGTCCTGCGACTCGCATCCCAGACTCGAGCTAAACCCCCGAAGCCTCAAACCAAAACTGGCTAGGTCTGCACCAAACCACCAAAATCGATAACGCTACTCGACTCACCCCAAATACCAGGACCATCCTTATGTCTGAGTTGCCACAACCAAAAGATCGACATGAATAAAACCACTATCATGAACCATGGTATCCAACCATGCTACCTTCCCTGACTAGCCCTTAGAATTCCTGAGATCTTCCTTGATTTGAGTATGGATCTTGTGCTTTCAGTAGTACGGGCCCAATACTGCCTTCCATACCTATCCATACTTTCCTCAAGAATTATCTCAGGTCCTCTAAGTCCTAGTCACAAAATACTTCTGAAACCTGCTCCTTGGCAAAACAACCACACCAAATACTCCCTAGGTTATCCTACGACTCACACATACCCCCTCTTTTATTAGCTGCTGAAGAACTCCTCACAATATCAATTAGCCATTCCATGAATACAATCACATGCAACAAAGCTCAGATAATCCTTCAAGTAACAGACTCATTCCTACAACGGTTGGACCAGACAAGAGCTGTGAAGCAGGGTCAAATCCGTCACTCTGAGATTATCCAACCTTTTCAGATGTGAATTAACATATTCACATAAGGGCTAACTCACATCACTCATGAGTCCTAAAAAGTACAAAGAAAGCAGCATTCGTGCAGAGGAGTCGACTAATAAAATGCAAGAAAATTTGACAGATCCTCCAATGAAATCCCCAATCTTAGACTCCTATCATCTCGCGCACATCTTCGCCCTACCCTTGTTCTCTCAAGAGTGGCTAATATTTCCTCATGTCGACCTGCTATGAACTATGTCACACCCCAAAACCAAGAATGGCGGAAACGTTCTAGGGCGGAGGACGTCATGTAAAGTATCACAACACAGTAAATGTAAATAAGCAAACAACATCATCCATTGCATTAAATATAAAATTTTAATACAAGCGTGTTCCGAATAGTTTTAGACACCAAAAATATAATTTAAATCAAAATAGTATGATGAGTCTTGAATGCGCTCCATCTTCTCAAAAGCTAGCATCGGTACCTGTCTACTGATGACCTGAGAATACAAGTTATTTTGAAAGAGTTTATCAGCATTAAGCTGGTGAATTCATAAGTATTTTAGTGTCGAGGTTTGTTATCAAAACGTTTGAACTTGTCGCAAGTATGAGTTGTAAATGTATGTAAGTGTTTGTAAAAGTTTGAATCTCTCAGAAAAACCTATATTTTCTGTTAAAGTAGCCCTCTACCAAGGCTTAACTGTTTTGTATGCTCGTTTGATGTAAAAGTGTGTAATTTCCCAAGTGTAACTATCATTTAACAAAATATAGTTTGTACATTAAAGTTTAAGTGAGGTTATCACCAAAATGTAATGGGTAAATTATTGTAGTACGGTAATTTTGTTTTATAGGAACTACTGTTGTACTAACTACCTTAAACCGGGTTTATATTAAGGTATCATGTGATAAATTGCACCATACTATCGACTGGTAACAACGACAACGTATAGTCGAAAAATAAGGTATGACGTTTTGCACCCGCAGACCTGTCGGTCCCACTGTAGCTAGCAGCGAGGTGTAGGATAGTCAATCCAGTATAGATCTATACGCAAACTCATGCTCTCCCTCCAAGAGACTCTGGCTACAACTCGGGTCATGACAATTAAGACATGCTCCCATACAGTGGATCACAATTGTTAACGTATTCGTGTATATGCAATATAATGTTACTTGTTCTAGTATCGTTGTATATGTTCTCTTAGTAATAAGTATTGACTCCTGAATGAACTGACTCGTTGATCTAGAAATTGTAGTAGTATGATCCCGTGTTACCCCGATGGTAACTTACTAATGATGTGCTGATAAGTATGAATATGGAAGTACTTTTATGTCTATACATGTATATATGATATATAACTAATATTGTAACGACCCTCGGATGGTCACCCGAAATCCCACCGGACCACATCTCAGTTCGCGAAAAGGAAATCGGGCGGATGGCCTTCCTAAGCCCTTTAAACATTACTTATATATCTATACATATATGGGCATGCAATTTATAAGTAGTAAAACATAGTTTAAATAAAAGCATTTGATAAGTAAAAGAGTTTGTGAAACATTTTGAAGTAAAACAGTTTGAATAGTGATAAAAATCATTGGTTTCCTAGTTATTAATCACATGTGATTAATGCAATCACAAGTGATCGAAGCAATAACTATAAGTGTTTAACTTGTATTCCCCCCCCATAAAGTATTTAAAACATTTAATAGCATTTCAAAGGTTGAATAAAGGGGTATGAACTCACTTGGAAGCTTGAAGATAACGAGATCGAAAACCGGGCAGAGTTTCGTCTCGGGAAACGGATTTTTCTTGGGATTCTCGGGAATCTCGGGAGTAAAATCAACTCTCGGGACTTGAGCAAAAAGACCAGAGCTTCGGGTTTGAACGAGCACGGAAATCGAGGCAAGATCGTGAGAGAAAGAGAGAAAATGAACAAATTTTTCGGAAAGGCTCGCATCCCTTTTATAGGGGTGCTGAACCGCCTCCGTACGCGGGGCGTACGGGCGTACGCAGCGCGTACCCGTACGTCATCGCTTACGTATTTCGGATGGGGCGGGTCGGATGGGATGGCGGGTCGGGTAGCTTCGCATAGGGCGACGTGGACGATCTGAGGCCGTGGCCTCGAGTACGCAGGGCGTACGAGGGTACGCGGCGCGTACCTCGGCCCTAGGCTGACTCCTCTTCGGATAATACCGAATTTTTAATAAAAATTATATATAAATTATTTATCAAACTTAAAAAATTCATATCTCCTTCATACGAACTCCGTTTTCGACATTCTTTATATCCCCGCGAAGGTGAGACTACGATCTACAACTTTCGTTTAGATTCCGTTTGCAAACTCCGAAATTATTTTTATTATTTATTTATTAAAATGACGTGATTAAGGAATTTCTTTAAAAATTCATAACTTCTTTATCTGACGTCGGCTTTTGCCAGACTTTTTACCTTTGAAATACCATTGTCGAGACCTTCGATTCTCGTTTAGGTCATTCCGACCAAATGTCGCTCGATCTCCGTTTCGAGTTTTTAGCTGTCTGTTGCTAAGCTGAACTTGGAAAAATCATAACTTCAATATACGAAGTCGGATTTGGGCGTTCTTTTTACGTACGATCATGGTTTAATGATATTTAAACATAGAAGAATTTAAATAGAAACTTTTTGGACATTTTATTATCAAAGTTAATTTTATTAACTCAAAAATGTTTACAATACTTGACCTATTAGGCCATTACAAAGAGTTGAAATATCGGGTTGTCACATCATCCCCCCGTTAGAGGGAATTTCGTCCCGAAATTCAAAGTAAGAGAACACTCGTGGATTAGGGAAACAGATGTGGGTACTTGCGTTGCATCTGATCTTCGCGTTCCCATGTGAATTCAGGTCCCCGCTTAGCGTTCCAGCGAACCTTCACGATGGGTATGCGACTTTGTTTTGTTTGCTTGACCTCTCGGTCCATGATTTCTACTGGTTCTTCCACAAAATTGAGGCTCTCGTTGATCTTGATTTCATCGAGTGGGATTACGAGAGTCTCGTCGGATAGACACTTTTTCAAGTTAGATACGTGGATTGTAGAATGTACGTTACGAAGTGCGCCTGGTAGATCGAGTTTGTAAGCTACGGGGCCGACTCTTGCAAGAATTTCGAAAGGCCCTATGTACCTCGGTTTAAGCTTCCCACGCTTGCCGAAGCGTATCAAGCCCTTCCAGGGTGAGACTTTGAGAAGGACTCGGTCTCCTACCTGAAATTCCAAAGATTTCCTTCGTTTATCTGCGTAGCTCTTCTGTCGGTCTCTAGAGGCTTTCAATCTTTCACGGATCTGAACGATCTTCTCTGTCGTTTCCCGGATGATTTCCGGACCGGTAAGAGTAATGTAGGAAGCTTGCCCCCTTGCTAGTTGGGTATCACCCACCTCAGCCCAGCACAGAGGGGATCTGCACTTTCGACCGTAGACAGCTTCAAATGGAGCAGCCTTGATGCTCGTGTGATAACTGTTGTTATAGGAAAACTCGAAAAGGGGTAAATGAGTATCCCATGCCTTCCCAAAGTCAATCACGCAGGCTCGCAACATATCTTCCAGTGTTTGGATGGTCCTCTCACTCTGTCCGTCGGTCTGCGGATGGTAGGCTGTGCTCATGTCCAGCCTTTTTCCTAGGGAATGTTGTAGTGATTGCCAGAATCTTGAGGTGAACCTACTATCTCTATCAGAGATAATAGATATAGGCACACCATGTAGCCGTACGATTTCCCTAATGTATGTCCTAGTCAGTTTCTCCATCTTGTCGGTTTCTTTGATAGGTAGGAAGTGTGCAGACTTGGTCAATCTATCGACGATGACCCATATGGTATCAAGTCTACCCGCTGTCTTGGGCAACTTGGTTATGAAATCCATAGTGATCCGCTCCCACTTCCATTCTGGGATCTCTGGTTGTTGTAATAAACCAGAGGGGTTCTGGTACTCGACCTTAACCTTTGCGCAAGTAAGGCATTTACTCACGAAGGTAGCAATCTCTGCTTTCATATTAGGCCACCAGTATAGCTTTTTAAGATCCAGATACATCTTATCTGAACCTGGGTGGACGGAATACCGAGTGTTGTGCGCCTCGGTCATGACCAAGTCTCGGAAACCACCGTGCTTCGGTGCCTAGATCCGATCCATGAAATATAAGGCTCCGTCACCCTTGGCTTCTAAATTCTTGTCCATTCCTCTGAGGGATTCACTTGTCACCTTTTCAGGTTTCATGGCTTCAAGTTGGGCCGCCTGAATTTGATTAGACAAGTGTGAATGGATGGTTATTGACAATGACTTGATTTTGCGACCAGAATATTCCTTCCGACTTAGGGCGTCTGCTACTACGTTGGCTTTACCCGGATGATAACGAATATCACATTCGTAATCACTGAGTAGTTCGACCCACCGTCGTTGTCTCATGTTGAGCTCCTTTTGATCAAAAATGTGTTGGAAACTCTTGTGGTCGGTAAAGATAGTGCTCTTCGTTCCATACAAGTAATGTCTCCAGATCTTCAGAGCAAACACCACTGCTCCTAGTTCAAGATCGTGGGTCGTGTAGTTAACCTCGTGTGTCTTCAACTGTCTCGAGGCGTAAGCGATGACCTTACCTCGCTGCATCAGGACACATCCAAGCCCTTGATTCGATGCATCGCAATAGACTACGAAGTCTTCTATTCCTTCGGGAAGGGATAGTATTGGTGCGGTGCACAAGGATCGTTTGAGCGTTTGGAACGCTATTTCTTGTTTCTCTTCCCAGTCAAAGGCCACGCCTTTCTGGGTTAGGGTTGTAAGAGGTTTCACTATTCGAGAGAAGTTCTGAATGAATCTGCGGTAGTAGCCAGCGAGACCTAGAAATTGGCGAATTTCTGTAGGCGTCTTGGGTGCTGACCAGTTCTCAATGGCTTTAATTTTGGCTGGGTCCACGTGGATTCCCTCTTCGCTTACCACGTGTCCTAAGAATTCGACTCTTCGTATCCAAAATTCACATTTCGAGAACTTCGCATAAAGTTTCTCGGTTCGTAATGTCTCTAGAACTTGTCGCATGTGATCGCCATGCTCTTTCTTACTTCGGGAGTAGATCAGGATGTCGTCAATGAAAACGATGACGAACTGATCCAAATAAGGTCGGCATACACTATTCATCAGATCCATGAAGACTGCTGGCGCATTGGTCAATCCGGATGGCATCACCACGAACTCGTAATATCCGTAACGAGTTCGGAAGGCTGTCTTCGGCACATCCTCCTCTAGCACTCGTAACTGGTGATATCCGGATCTCAGATCAATCTTAGCAAAATAGTTCGCCCCTTGCAGTTGGTCAAATAGATCGACTATGCGAGGCAGAGGGTAACGATTCTTGAACGTTAGTTTGTTGAGTTCTCTGTAGTCAATACACATACAGAATGATCCGTCTTTCTTCTTAACGAACAAGACCGGTGCTCCCCAAGGTGAGAAGCTTGGTCTTATGAAGCCCTTGCTGAGCAGTTCGTTAAGTTGACCAGAGAGTTCCTGCATCTCAGCTGGTGCTAAACGGTAGGGCGACTTGCCTACTGGGGTAGCTCCTGGGATTAAGTCGATTCTGAACTCGACCTATCGTTGCGGAGGTAACCCGGGTAGTTCTTCTGGAAAAATGTCGGGGAAGTCGCTCACTACAGGGATGTTCTTTAGTTCTTTCGTTTCGAGGCTCGTGTCGACGACGTGAGCAAGGAATGCATGGTATTCCTTACGCAGATACTTCTGTGCTTGAATACTTGATATGATGCGAAGACTTGCACCGGGTTTGTCGCTGTAGACTATAAGAGTTTCGTTAGACGGAAGGTTTAGACGGACTGCTTTCTCGTAGCACATGATGTCGGCGCAGTGAAGGCTTAACCAATCCATGCCAACGATAACGTCGAAACTTTTTATTGAGACTGGCATGAGGTCGATTGGGAATGAATGGTTATCTAGAGTTAGGGTACAACCTAAATATATGCTACTCGTACTTTCAGTTTTTCCATTAGCCATTTCTACTATGAATAGTTCTTTGAGTGCGTGCGGTGGTTGATTAAGCATGCGAGCATATTTATGGTTAACGAAGCTTCGCTCCGCTCCACTATCGAATAGAATGCATGCATAGGAGTCATCAAGGAGGAACGTACCAGTCACCACTGTCGGGTCAGCAACTGCTTCCCCGTGGCCTATAGCTAGTACCCTCCCTGCTCCGCCAGCATTTTTCGTCTTGGGGCAGTCCCTCTTATAGTGGCCTGCTTCGCCACATCCATAGCAGGTCGGGCTCGCGCCAGAGCCGGGGACTTGGGCGATCGGTCTCGCCGGAGATTTACAGAAACAGACTGTGTGTCCTCTCCTGTGGCAGTTAGAGCACTGCATTTCATGGCAGGGGCCATTGTGGTGGTAGTTGCATTTGTTGCACTTGGGCGAACTTCTAGCATACCCACCCACCGGAGTAGTAGTAGCAGCAGCAGGGGTTATTGCGGCATGTATTGCCACAATTTGCTGCTTTTTGGCAGCTTGTTGCTTCTTCTTTTCATCCCAGAATTTCCGCTTAGTATCAGCGGGTTTGGAGGGTTCCGGGATGGCTAGGGTGGTTGTGGTTGCAGGGGTTTTGACTCCATGGTCAATGAGTCGTTGTGCCAATCGTTTGGCACTGTCAAAGGTAGCGGGGTTTGATGCTAGAACATTCCCCTAATACGGAGGCACAAGCCCCCATATGTACCTTTCGATCTTTTTCCCTTCAGTGGGAACCATATTAGGGCAGAGGGCCACCAGTTCGCTGAACCTGGCGGTATAAGCAACAATATTGGTGCCCTTCATGGTCAGGCTCCAAAGCTCCTGCTCTAGTTTCTGGATCTCGCCCCTCGGGCAGTATTCCTCAATCGTGAGGTCTTTCATCGTTTCCCAGCCTATGTCGTTGGCTACAACGAGAGTTAGAGATTTAACGTGGCCGTTCCACCACGTCAGGGCCTTTCCTTCAAAGGTGCATGCGACATATTTCACTTTGCTCGCAGCAGGGCATGACCATATTTCGAAGACCGCTTCAGTCTTCTCGAACCATTGCGAGAGGGCAACGACTCCGCCGGTCCCATGAAAGGACTTCCGCTTGCAGTTGGTGAAATCCTTGTAAGAGCACTCTCTCGAGCACACAGGGGTTTCAACCGGGATTGATTCCACAGGGGTTCCACCTCTGCTGGCATCAGAAGAGTGATACTGAGCCATGGTAGTTGCCACTGCTGCAGCTACGGCAGCATTTAGGGCTGCAGTATCGATGACCGAAGGCGGAGGAGGTGGTGGTGCAGGATTATTCCTGGGAGATTTGCGAGGAGGCATCTTTCAGCTATAAGTTTATAAAGGTAAGAAAAATGGTAAGAATCAATTTGTAAGCAACGTGAGAGTGACACATGGACTAACTAACCATAGCCCAACAGTTGAATGAGTGTTTGAAATCACAACAAGAAATATTAGTAGGAAAACACAAGTGTATAGATTTTTCCCACAATTTAGATAGATTTCAATAATACTGGTATTACTGATGTAATAAGCTCAAGGAAAATCGACCTAACAGTAGGTCTTACATCATACCATATAGAAAAGTTTGACAGTTCTTAGATTCCTAATTAGAGTACTGAAAGTTAGGAATATTTTACAGACAAGTGGTACTTAGAGCACAGATGTTAAAGGCTAATCCTTAACCCTAAAGATAATGATGTACTAGACATCATCTAACGGCGATGAATATTCCTCGGGAGAACCCTAAGGTCTCTCATTTGATGGACCACCTCTTGAAGGTGTCGCTCATGAGCCCTTTGACGAGCTCGAAGTTCCATGACTTCTGCTTGAGAGGCAACCAGACGTTGCTGTAGGGTTTCATCGGTTCTTCGGGTCCGTTCCATGTCTTCTTCAAGACGGCGGATGCGGACTGTGTTGACACCTGAGTTGGCATCAATCTCTACGATCCGGTCGATGGTTGCTCGACCTTGCTCGACATTACAAGCTATTCTGCGGATAATGACGAGCGGTAGGTTGTTGACTTCAGGTTCGGAGTCGGATCCATTAGAAAAGCATTCTGCGAGGTGATCATCCAAAGGGATTGGATGCTCAACTTCGGGCTCTTCATCGATCCACCCGGCATTGCCTTCATTTGGAAAGTATGGGTCGCCGTGTTGGAATCCAGCCATTTAGATCTACGCGAAAAAAGAGGTATAGGAATATAGTATACGTGTAACTAGTAGTACAAAATACACCTATAGTATTTTAAAGTTTAAGTTCTATTAATCTTCCTGTGGTATTGTTGGTAAGTATTTAGACTTGTTAACCTATCACAACCATTCTAGGGCTTATGCTAATCACTCCTCGGACCAGCATAGTTGATCAGGCTATGCCATTCCCAGGACTGACCATACATCCCCTAGCTTACCTGTGATATTTAACAATCGCAATACTTTTGTTCTTGTCATTGTGACACTGGTTTTAGTATGAATGCAAACTAGTATACTTAATTAACTATTTTAGTATTTAAAGTATAGACTCTTGGTCAGAGTGTTTTAATCCCAAATGGGTTTATAGTTTAGTATATCTTTTATGGGTTGATATACTTGCTTCACTATAAACAATGCTCTGATACCAATCTGTCACACCCCAAAACCAAGAATGGCGGAAACGTTCTAGGGCGGAGGACGTCATGTAAAGTATCACAACACAGTAAATGTAAATAAGCAAACAACATCATCCATTGCATTAAATATAAAATTTTAATACAAGCGTGTTCCGAACAGTTTTAGACACCAAAAATATAATTTAAATCAAAATAGTATGATGAGTCTTGAATGCGCTCCATCTTCTCAAAAGCTAGCATCGGTACCTGTCTACTGATGACCTGAGAATACAAGTTATTTTGAAGGAGACTCTGGCTACAACTCGGGTCATGACAATTAAGACATGCTCCCATACAGTGGAGCACAATTGTTAACGTATTCGTGTATATGCAATATAATGTTACTTGTTCTAGTATCGTTGTATATGTTCTCTTAGTAATAAGTATTGACTCCTGAATGAACTGACTCGTTGATCTAGAAATTGTAGTAGTATGATCCCGTGTTACCCCGATGGTAACTTACTAATGATGTGCTGATAAGTATGAATATGGAAGTACTTTTATGTCTATACATGTATATATGATATATAACTAATATTGTAACGACCCTCGGATGGTCACCCGAAATCCCACCAGACCACATCTCAGTGCGCGAAAAGGAAATAGGGCGGATGGCCTTCCTAAGCCCTTTAAACATTACTTATATATCTATACATATATGGGCATGCAATTTATAAGTAGTAAAACATAGTTTAAATAAAAGCATTTGATAAGTAAAAGAGTTTGTGAAACATTTTGAAGTAAAACAGTTTGAACAGTGATAAAAATCATTGGTTTCCTAGTTATTAATCACATGTGATTAATGCAATCACAAGTGATCGAAGCAATAACTATAAGTGTTTAACTTGTATTCCCCCCCATAAAGTATTTAAAACATTTAAAAGCATTTCAAAGGTTGAATAAAGGGGTATGAACTCACTTGGAAGCTTGAAGATAGCGAGATCGAAAACCGGGTAGAGTTTCGTCTCGGGAAACAGATTTTTCTCGGGATTCTCGAGAATCTCGGGAGTAAAATTAACTCTCGGGACTTGAGATAAAAGACCAGAGCTTCGGGTTTGAATGGGCACGGAAATCGAGGCAAGATCGTGAGAGAAAGAGAGAAAATGAACAAATTTTTCGGAAAGGCTCGCATCCCTTTTATAGGGGTGCTGAACCGCCTCCGTACGCGGGGCGTACGGGCGTACGTAGCACGTACCCGTACGTCATCACTTACGTATTTCGGATGGGGCGGGTCGGATGGGACAGCGGGTCGGGTAGCTTCGCAAAGGGCGACGTGGACGATCCGAGGCCGTGGCCTCGAGTACGCAGGGCGTACGAGGGTACGCGGCGCGTACCTCGGCCCTAGGCTGACTCCTCTTCGGATAATACCGAATTTTTAATAAAAATTATATATAAATTATTTATCAAACTTAAAAAATTCATATCTCCTTCATACAAACTCCGTTTTTGACGTTCTTTATATCCCCGTGAAGGTGAGACTACGATCTAAAACTTTCATTTAGATTCCGTTGGCAAATTCCGAAATTATTTTTATTATTTATTTATTAAAATAATGTGATTAAGGAATTTCTTTAAAAATTCATAACTTCTTTATCTGACGTCGGTTTTTGCCAGACTTTTTACCGTTGAAATACCATTGTCAAGACCTTCGATTCTCGTTTAGGTCATTCCGGCCAAATGTCGCTCGATCTCTGTTTCGAGTTTTTAGCTGTCTGTTGCTAAGCTGAACTTGGAAAAATCATAACTTCAATATACGAAGTCGGATTTGGGCGTTCTTTTTACGTACGATCATGGTTTAATGATATTTAAACATAGAAGAATTTAAATAGAAACTTTTTGGACATTTTATTATCAAAGTTAATTTTATTAACTCAAAAATGTTTACAATACTTGACCTATTAGGCCATTACAAATAGTTGAAATATCGGGTTGTCACATCATCCCCCCGTTAGAGGGAATTTCGTCCCGAAATTCAAAGTAAGAGAACACTCGTGGATTAGGGAAACAGATGTGGGTACTTGCGTTGCATCTGATCTTCGCGTTCCCATGTGAATTCAAGTCCCCGCTTAGCGTTCCAGCGAACCTTCACGATGGGTATGCGACTTTGTTTTGTTTGCTTGACCTCTCGGTCCATGATTTCTACTGGTTCTTCCACAAAATTGAGGCTCTCGTTGATCTCAATTTCATCGCAATAGACTACGAAGTCTTCTATTCCTTCGGGAAGGGATAGTATTGGTGCGGTGCACAAGGTTCGTTTGAGCGTTTGGAACGCTCTTTCTTGTTTCTCTTCCCAGTCAAAGGCCACGCCTTTCTGGGTTAGGGTTGTAAGAGGTTTCGCTATTCGAGAGAAGTTCTGAATGAATCTGCGGTAGTAGCCAGCGAGACCTAGAAATTGGCGAATTTCTGTAGGCGTCTTGGGTGCTGACCAGTTCTCAATGGCTTTAATTTTGGCTGGGTCCACGTGGATTCCCTCTTTGCTTACCACGTGTCCTAAGAATTCGACTCTTCGGATCCAAAATTCACATTTCGAGAACTTCGCATAAAGTTTCTCGGTTCGTAATGTCTCTAGAACTTGTCGCAGGTGATCGCCATGCTCTTTCTTACTTCGGGAGTAGATCAGGATGTCGTCAATGAAAACGATGACGAACTGATCCACATAAGGTCGGCATACTCTATTCATCAGATCCATGAAGACTGCTGGCGCATTGGTCAATCCGAATGGCATCACCACGAACTCGTAATGTCCGTAACGAGTTCAGAAGGCTGTCTTCGGCACATCCTCCTCTAGCACTCGTAACTGGTGATATCTGGATCTCAGATCAATCTTAGAAAAATAGTTCGCCCCTTGTAGTTGGTCAAATAGATCGTCTATGCGAGGCAGAGGGTAACGATTCTTGATCGTTAGTTTGTTGAGTTCTCTATAGTCAATACACATACGGAATGATCCGTCTTTCTTCTTAACGAACAAGACCGGTGCTCCCCAAGGTGAGAAGCTTGGTCTTATGAAGCCCTTGCTGAGCAGTTCGTTAAGTTGACCAGAGAGTTCCTGCATCTCAGCTGGTGCTAAACGGTAGGGAGACTTGCCTACTGGGGTAGCTCCTGGGATTAAGTCGATTCTGAACTCGACCTATCGTTGCGGAGGTAACCCGGGTAGTTCTTCTGGAAAAATGTCGGGGAAGTCGCTCACTACAGGGATGTTCTTTAGTTCTTTCGTTTCGAGGCTCGTGTCGACGACGTGAGCAAGGAATGCATGGTATTCCTTACGCAGATACTTCTGTGCTTGAATACTTGATATGATGCGAAGACTTGCACCGGGTTTGTCGCTGTAGACTATAAGAGTTTCGTTAGACGGAAGGTTTAGACGGACTGCTTTCTCGTAGCACATGATGTCGGCACGGTGAAGGCTTAACCAATCCATGCCAACGATAACGTCGAAACTTTTTATTGAGACTGGCATGAGGTCGATTGGGAATGAATGGTTATCTAGAGTTAGGGTACAACCTAAATATATGCTACTCGTACTTTCAGTTTTTCCATTAGCCATTTCTACTGTGAATAGTTCTTTGAGTGCGTGCGGTGGTTGATTAAGCATGCGAGCAACTTTATGGTTAATGAAGCATCGCTTCGCTCCACTATCGAATAGAATGCATGCATAGGAGTCATCGAGGAGGAACGTACCAGTCACCACTGTCGGGTCAGCAACTGCTTCCCCGTGGCCTATAGCTAGTACCCTCCCTGCTCCGCCAGCATTTTTCGTCTTGGGGCAGTCCCTCTTATAGTGGCCTGCTTCGCCACATCCATAGCAGGTCGGGCTCGCGCCAGAGCCGGGGATTTGGGCGATCGGTCTCGCTGGAGATTTACAGAAACGGACTGTGTGTCCTCTCCTGTGGCAGTTCGAGCACTGCATTTCATGGCAGTGGCCATTGTGGTGGTAGTTGCACTTGTTGCACTTGGGCGAACTTCTAGCATACCCACCCACCGGAGTAGTAGTAGCAGTAGCAGGGGTTATTGCGGCAGGTATTGCCACAATTTGCTGCTTTTTGGCAGCATGTTGCTTCTTCTTTTCATCCCAGAATTTTTGCTTAGTATCAGCGGGTTTGGAGGGTTCCGGGATGGCTAGGGTGGTTGTGGTTGCAGGGGTTTTGACTCCATGGTCAATGAGTCGTTGTTCCAATCGTTTGGCACTGTCGAAGGTAGCGGGGTTTGATGCTAGAACATTCCCCTGATACGGAGGCACAAGCCCCCATATGTACCTTTCGATCTTTTTCCCTTCAGTGGGAACCATATTAGGGCAGAGGGCCACCAGTTCGCTGAACCTGGCGGTATAAGCAACAATATTGGTGCCCTTCATGGTCAGGCTCCAAAGCTCCTGCTCTAGTTTCTGGATCTCGCCCCTCGGGCAGTATTCCACAATCATGAGGTCTTTCATCGTTTCCCAGCCTATGTTATTGGCTACGACGAGAGTTAAAGATTTAACGTGGCCGTTCCACCACGTCAGGGCCTTTCCTTCCAAGGTGCATGCGGCATATTTCACTTTGCTCGCAGCAGGGCATGACCATATTTCGAAGACCGCTTCAGTCTTCTCGAACCATTGCGAGAGGGAAATGACTCCGCCGATCCCATGAAAGGACTTCGGCTTGCAGTTGGTGAAATCCTTGTAAGAGCACTCTCTCGAGCGCACAGGGGTTTCAACCAGGATTGATTCCACAGGGGTTCCACCTCTGCTGGCATCAGAAGAGTGATACTGAGCCATGGCAGTTGCCACTGCTGCAGCTACGGCAGCATTTAGGGCTGCAGTATCGATGACCGGAGGCGGAGGAGGTGGTGGTGTAGGATTATTCTTGGGAGATTTGCGAGGAGGCATCTTTCAGCTATAAGTTTATAAAGGTAAGAAAAATGGTAAGAATCAATTTGTAAGCAACGTGAGAGTGACACATGGACTAACTAACCATAGCCCAACAGTTGAATGAGTGTTTGAAATCATAACAAGAAATATTAGTAGGAAAACACAAGTGTATAGATTTTTCCCACAATTTAGATAGATTTCAATAATACTGGTATTACTGATGTAATAAGTTCAAGGAAAGTCGACCTAACAGTAGGTCTTACATCATACCATATAGAAAAGTTTGACAGTTCTTAGATTCCTAATTAGAGTACTGAAAGTTAGGAATATTTTACAGACAAGTGCTACTTAGAGCACAGATGTTAAAGGCTAATCCTTAACCCTAAAGATATGATGTACTAGACATCATCTAACGGCGATGAATATTCCTCGGGAGAACCCTAAGGTCTCTCATTTGACGGACCACCTCTTGAAGGTGTCGCTCATGAGCCCTTTGACGAGCTCGAAGTTCCATGACTTCTGATTGAGAGGCAACCAGACGTTGCTGTAGGGTTTCATCGGTTCTCCGGGTCCGTTCCATGTCTTCTTCAAGACGGCGGATGCGGACTGTGTTGACACCTGAGTTGGCATCAATCTCTACGATTCGGTCGATGGCTGCTCGACCTTGCTCGACATTACAAGCTATTCTGCGGATAATGACGAGCGGTAGGTTGTTGACTTCAGGTTCGGAGTCGGATCCATTAGAAAAGCATTCTTCGAGGTGATCATCCAAAGGGATTGGATGCTCAACTTCGGGCTCTTCATCGATCCACCCGGCATTGCCTTCATTTGGAAAGTATGGGTCGCCGTGTTGGAATCCAGCCATTTAGATCTATGCGAAAAAAGAGGTATAGGAATATAGTATACGTGTAACTAGTAGTACAAAATACACCTATAGTATTTTAAAGTTTAAGTTCTATTAATCTTCCTGTGGTATTGTTGGTAAGTATTTAGACTTGTTAACCTATCACAACCATTCTAGGGCTTATGCTAATCACTCCTCGGACCAGCATAGTTGATCAGGCTATGCCATTCCCAGGACTAACCATACATCCCCTAGCTTACCTGTGATATTTAACAATCGCAATACTTTTGTTCTTGTCATTGTGACACTGGTTTTAGTATGAATGCAAACTAGTATACTTAATTAACTATTTTAGTATTTAAAGTATAGACTCTTGGTCAGAGTGTTTTAATCCCAAATGGGTTTATAGTTTAGTATATCTTTTATGGGTTGATATACTTGCTTCACTATAAACAATGCTCTGATACCAATCTGTCACACCCCAAAACCAAGAATGGCGGAAACGTTCTAGGGCGGAGGACGTCATGTAAAGTATCACAACACAGTAAATGTAAATAAGCAAACAACATCATCCATTGCATTAAATATAAAATTTTAATACAAGCGTGTTCCGAATAGTTTTAGACACCAAAAATATAATTTAAATCAAAATAGTATGATGAGTCTTGAATGCGCTCCATCTTCTCAAAAGCTAGCATCGGTACCTGTCTACTGATGACCTGAGAATACAAGTTATTTTGAAAGAGTTTATCAGCATTAAGCTGGTGAATTCATAAGTATTTTAGTGTCGAGGTTTGTTATCAAAACGTTTGAACTTGTCGCAAGTATGAGTTGTAAATGTATGTAAGTGTTTGTAAAAGTTTGAATCTCTCAGAAAAACCTATATTTTCTGTTAAAGTAGCCCTCTACCAAGGCTTAACTGTTTTGTATGCTCGTTTGATGTAAAAGTGTGTAATTTCCCAAGTGTAACTATCATTTAACAAAATATAGTTTGTACATTAAAGTTTAAGTGAGGTTATCACCAAAATGTAATGGGTAAATTATTGTAGTACGGTAATTTTGTTTTATAGGAACTACTGTTGTACTAACTACCTTAAACCGGGTTTATATTAAGGTATCATGTGATAAATTGCACCATACTATCGACTGGTAACAACGACAACGTATAGTCGAAAAATAAGGTATGACGTTTGGCACCCGCAGACCTGTCGGTCCCACTATAGCTAGCAGCGAGGTGTAGGATAGTCAATCCAGTATAGATCTATACGCAAACTCACGCTCTCCCTCCAAGAGACTCTGGCTACAACTCGGGTCATGACAATTAAGACATGCTCCCATACAGTGGATCACAATTGTTAACGTATTCGTGTATATCCAATATAATGTTACTTGGTCTAGTATCGTTGTATATGTTCTCTTAGTAATAAGTATTGACTCCTGAATGAACTGACTCGTTGATTTAGAAATTGTAGTAGTATGATCACGTGTTACCCCGATGGTAACTTACTAATGATGTTCTGATAAGTATGAATATGGAAGTACTTTTATGTCTATACATGTATATCTGATATATAACTAATATTGTAACGACCCTCGGATGGTCACCCGAAATCCCACCAGACCACATCTCAGTGCGCGAAAAGGAAATAGGGCGGATGGTCTTCCTAAGCCCTTTAAACATTACTTATATATCTATACATATATGGGCATGCAATTTATAAGTAGTAAAACATAGTTTAAATAAAAGCATTTGATAAGTAAAAGAGTTTGTGAAACATTTTGAAGTAAAACAGTTTGAACAGTGATAAAAATCATTGGTTTCCTAGTTATTAATCACATGTGATTAATGAAATCACAAGTGATCGAAGCAATAACTATAAGTGTTTAACTTGTATTCCCCCCATAAAGTATTTAAAACATTTAATAGCATTTCAAAGGTTGAATAAAGGGGTATGAACTCACTTGGAAGCTTGAAGATAGCGAGATCGAAAACCGGGCAGAGTTTCGTCTCGGGAAACGGATTTTTCTCGGGATTCTCGGGAATCTCGGGAGTAAAATCAACTCTCGGGACTTGAGCAAAAAGACCAGAGCTTCGGGTTTGAACGAGCACGGAAATCGAGGCAAGATCGTGAGAGAAAGAGAGAAAATGAACAAATTTTTCGGAAAGGCTCGCATCCCTTTTATAGGGGTGCTGAACCGCCTCCGTACGCAGGGTGTACGGGCGTACGCAGCGCGTACCCGTACGTCATCGCTTACGTATTTCGGATGGGGCGGGTCGGATGGGACTGGGGGTCGGGTAGCTTCGCATAGGGCGACGTGGACGATCCGAGGCTGTGGCCTCGAGTACGCAGGGCGTACGAGGGTACGCGGCGCGTACCTCGGCCCTAGGCTGACTCCTCTTCGGATAATACCGAATTTTTAATAAAAATTATATATAAATTATTTATCAAACTTCAAAAATTCATATCTCCTTCATACAAACTCTGTTTTCGACGTTCTTTATATCCCCGCGAAGGTGAGACTACGATCTACAACTTTGTTTAGATTTCGTTGGCAAATTCGGAAATTATTTTTATTATTTATTTATTAAAATGATGTGATTAAGGAATTTCTTTAAAAATTCATAACTTCTTTATCTGACGTCGGTTTTTGCCAGACTTTTTACCGTTAAAATACCATTGTCGAGACCTTCGATTCTCGTTTAGGTCATTCCGGCCAAATGTCGCTTGATCTCCGTTTCGAGTTTTTAGCTGTCTGTTGCTAAGCTGAACTTGGAAAAATCATAACTTCAATATACGAAGTAGGATTTGGGCGTTCTTTTTACGTACGATCATGGTTTAATGATATTTAAACATAGAAGAATTTAAATAGAAACTTTTTGGACATTTTATTATCAAAGTTAATTTTATTAACTCAAATGTTTACAATACTTGACCTATTAGGCCATTACAAAGAGTTGAAATATCGGGTTGTCACATCATCCCCCCGTTAGAGGGAATTTCGTCCCGAAATTCAAAGTAAGAGAACACTCGTGGATTAGGGAAACAGATGTGGGTACTTGCGTTGCATCTGATCTTCGCGTTCCCATGTGAATTCAGGTCCCCGCTTAGCGTTCCAGCGAACCTTCACGATGGGTATGCGACTTTGTTTTGTTTGCTTGACCTCTCGGTCCATGATTTCTACTGGTTCTTCCACAAAATTGAGGCTCTCGTTGATCTCGATTTCGTCGAGTGGGATTACGAGAGTCTCGTCGGATAGACACTTTTTCAAGTTAGATACGTGGAATGTAGAATGTACGTTACGAAGTGCGCCTGGTAGATCGAGTTTGTAAGCTACGGGGCCGACTCTTGCAAGAATTTCGAAAGGCCCTATGTACCTCGGTTTAAGCTTCCCACGCTTGCCGAAGCGTATCAAGCCCTTCCAGGGTGAGACTTTGAGAAGGACTCGGTCTCCTACCTGAAATTCCAAAGATTTCCTTCGTTTATCTGCGTAGCTCTTCTGTCGGTCTCTAGAGGCTTTCAATCGTTCACGGATCTGAACGATCTTCTCTGTCGTTTCCCGGATGATTTCCGGACCAGTAAGAGTAATGTAGGAAGCTTGCCCCCTTGCTAGTTGGGTATCACCCACCTCAGCCCAGCACAGAGGGGATCTGCACTTTCGGCCGTAGAGGGCTTCAAATGGAGCAGCCTTGATGCTCGTGTGATAACTGTTATTATAGAAAAACTCGACAAGGGGTAAATTAGTATCCCATGCCTTCCCAAAGTCAATCACGTAGGCTCGCAACATACCTTCGGGAAGGGATAGTATTGGTGCGGTGCACAAGGCTCGTTTGAGCGTTTGGAACGCTCTTTCTTGTTTCTCTTCCCAGTCAAAGGCCACGCCTTTCTGGGTTAGGGTTGTAAGAGGTTTCGCTATTCGATAGAAGTTCTGAATGAATCTGCGGTAGTAGCCAGCGAGACCTAGAAATTGACGAATTTTTGTAGGCGTCTTGGGTGCTGACTAGTTCTCAATGGCTTTAATTTTGGCTGGGTCCACGTGGATTCCCTCTTCGCTTACCACGTGTCCTAAGAATTCGACTCTTCGGATCCAAAATTCACATTTCGAGAACTTCGCATAAAGTTTGTCGGTTCGTAATGTCTCTAGAACTTGTCGCAGGTGATCGCTATGCTCTTTCTTACTTCGGGAGTAGATCAGGGTGTCGTCAATGAAAACGATGACGAACTGATCCAAATAAGGTCGGCATACTCTATTCATCAGATCCATGAAGACTGCAGGCGCATTGGTCAATCCGAATGGCATCACCACGAACTCGTAATGTCCGTAACGAGTTCGGAAGGCTGTCTTCGGCACATCCTCCTCTAGCACTCGTAACTGGTGATATCCGGATCTCAGATCAATCTTAGAAAAATAGTTCGCCGCTTGCAGTTGGTCAAATAGATCGTCTATGCGAGGCAAAGGGTAACGATTCTTGACCGCTAGGTTGTTGAGTTCTCTGTAGTCAATACATATACGGAATGATCCGTCTTTCTTCTTAACGAACAAGACCGGTGCTCCCCAAGGTGAGAAGCTTGGTCTTATGAAGCCCTTGCTGAGCAGTTCGTTAAGTTGACCAGAGAGTTCCTGCATCTCAGCTGGTGCTAAACGGTAGGGCGACTTGGCTACTAGGGTAGCTCCTGGGACTAAGTCGATTATGAACTCGACCTGTCGTTGCGGAGGTAACCCGGGTAGTTCTTCTGGAAAAATGTCGGGGAAGTCGCTCACTACAGGGATGTTCTTTAGTTCTTTCGTTTCGAGGCTCGTGTCGACGACGTGAGCAAGGAATGCATGGTATTCCTTACGCAGATACTTCTATGCTTGAATACTTGATATGATGCGAAGACTTGCACCGGGTTTGTCGCCATAGGCTATAAGAGTTTCGTTAGACGGAAGGTTTAGACGGACTGCTTTCTCGTAGCACATGATATCGCCACGGTGAAGGCTTAACCAATCCATGCCAACGATAACGTCGAAACTTTTTATTGAGACTGGCATGAGGTCGATTGGGAATGAATGGTTATCTAGAGTTAGGGTACAACCTAAATATATGCTACTCGTACTTTCAGTTTTTCCATTAGCCATTTCTACTGTGAATAGTTCTTTGAGTGCATGCGGTGGTTGATTAAGCATGCGAGCAAATTTATGGTTAACGAAGCTTCGCTCCGCTCCACTATCGAATAGAATGCATGCATAGGAGTCATCGAGGAGGAACGTACCAGTCACCACTGTCGGGTCAGCAACTGCTTCCCCGTGGCCTATAGCTAGTACTCTCCCTGCTCCTCCAGCATTTTTCGTCTTGGGGCAGTCCCTCTTAAACTGTTTTCAAAATTGTTTCATATTAGAGTTTCCCAGAAACCACAATTCCAAAACGAGAGAATGTGTACAGTCATGGCTTCGCCTTGCCAAAACATCTGAAGCACTTGAAACAATAAACTGAAACCGTAAGCACAAAGCTTAGTGAGTTCCCTCAAAATACCAACGCCATACAAATCATAACCATGTCATAGAAAATAAGAAAACAACATGCATACAGAGACATCAACCTAACTAGACTACCTTGTAGTGCCATTAGCCTATCTGGACCGCTCTCCAAGCCATTAGCATGTCTGGACATCCACATAGGCGTTCAGCCTATCTGGACCGCTCATCGGACCTCCGGCCTAACTAGTGTGTGCTTACCGGTTCTGAAGCCTATCTGGTCCACCCTAGGTATGTTAGCATAGATCACAAAGAGAGACCGCCTCAACCCATCCCCAATCACACAATCAACACATAAATATCAAATTCTAGCATATACAACAGTCAGACTGATCTAATAGATCACTAATCATAGCATCATCCTTTATACCAAGATACCAACCTAACAGTTCACTAACATAGCATCATCATATATGCCAAGATATTGACCTAACAGGTCACTAAGCATATCAACATTTAATAAACCTGGATACAAATCTGAAAAGGGCCCACATTGGTGCCTTTGACCCTGTTTGTATAGTGAGGACAACTTACCTCATAACGTCGAACTGCACTGAACTGATAAGATCAAACTCCCGAAGTATGACTCCAAACATAACACCTAAAACCACCATTGATCTAATTCTGTAAATTCCTAAATGACCAAAATACCCTCAGAAGGCAAACATGGTCAACCCCTGGTCAATGTCAAAGTCAACGGTCAAGATAAATAGTCCATGTTGACCCAACTCATCGAGTGCAGCTTATAGACTCATCGAGTTCCTTCAGAACTCATAAAGTCTTGAAAACCCTAGTCAACGCACCGAGTTACCAAGTAACTCGTCGAGTCAATGCAGTATTCAAAATGTCGGGAAAACACTAACTAACTCATCGAGTACCTTGCTAACTCACCAAGTTCATGCAAAATCCAGAAGCAGGATACCTCCATCCAACTCATCGAGTTAACCGTGCAACTCATCAAGTTCCTCCAGTCCTTTTCTTATTCAGACGTTTCTAAGGAAAACCAAGGCTCCAAATTGTAGATCTAAACTCCTAGGGTGTAGTTATCATGTAACGTTGCTAACGTTACATTCATGCAAGGTCCCATGAGGCTAAAATCCTCCATACTAAGCTTAGGAAGATTTTTATGTTAAGGATAAGGGCCAAAGCTTCATAAAGCTTGAGGCTTTATGTCAAAGAGGGCCTATAGGAGTCTAGATCTGAAGCCATATCCTTGTGACAAGCTCCAACCCGAGAATGACCCCCATTTTGCACAAAAATGCCCATAAACTTGTAATAGAAGAGATCTAAGGAATGATAAGTCAAGGTATTAGCTTTATACATCAGATTGGTTGCCAACACCAAGTAGATAACGAATAGAGAGCCTTCTTCTTGATTCAAGCTTCTCAAGCTTCAAGATTCTTCAAGAAATGCACCAAAACCCCACTGTAGCCTCACACACACACAAAATTTGAATTTGTTTACGTTTGCTCTTTGGATGTGAAAGTGGCAAGGGTGGCTAGGGGATAGGACTTAAAGTCCTTTAAATAGGTGCAAACCCTAAAAATTTGGGTTTTTCATCATCAGCTCAAACTCATTGAGTTAGGTCCTCCAACTCATCAAGTAGGTTCTCCAAATACGCGATCCCTTCTGGTTTCTACACAAGATTTGGGGCCTCCAACTCATCAAGTAGACTTCCAAAAATGCACAAATCCCTATATTTCATTCCTGGAAATTGGGATGTTACATTTTCCCACCTATACATTAGTTTATATGCATTATATAAATGCACTTAAGTAGGTCGAAAACCTTGTACATGACATATCAAATCATACCTTACAATATATTAGTTAGTTACACTCCTGAAAACTATTAGTTTCATAAAGCAATAATTTCCCAACTAACTAGAGGTGTTGATAATATTTATTAATAATCGAATTACAACAAATATTCAACAAGTGACTACTTGATAATGGTGTGACCCTATATGATCATATGTTATTAGAAATATAATTCTAAAGTGATTCTTAAGCATATAGATCCAATAGGTTGCTCACCATATATTTTTACTTAAGGATGAGTTCCTAAATCCTCTAGTTCCTTATCAACTTTTACCTCCAAAGTTGTTAAATCAATATGTCACAATTGAGTAAAACTTAACAAAATAACTAGAATTCCAACATCGTATCCCCAAGTTAAGGTTCAAGTCACTACTTCCAATATCATTATAACAATGCTTCCATACTTTGTTTTAAGAGATTTTAAACAAGCAAACAAGTAATTACTCCTCTACTTCTCCTTATCTATCAAGATTTGTAGCATACAAGGATATATATATATATACACACACACACACACACAACTAAAGGTCTAGAAACTCTTTTTAGTTACACTATCATAGCTACAAATCACCAAATAAAAGAGGAGTTTACCTTGCTTAAGTTAATGATCTACTTGCATGAATTATCATTGATTTCTCTTCAATTTGGGTGTTAGGAACCGCCAAAATCATTTCTCCTCTGTTAGAGAGCTCATAAAGGTTATAGAAGTGTTTCTAAGAAGCTAGGATCCAACATACAACCTTTATACATACTATGGATACTTTGCGCACAAAGTAGGACAAGTGTTTCCCAAACACGGTCGTGTTTTGGCTAACTATTTCTAGAATAGTAATATACTTCATTAAAAGTCATTTTTACGCACTTTTAGGACTTAAAAACTAAATCACGACCATGATGCCCTAACACGATCATGTTTCACTTAAATCATGTGTATTTAGGAAGTATACTTTCATAAGTTCAACTCTGGCTTAATCCCCTACTTCAAAAGTGCATAACACTCTCAGACGGACTCCATTTAGCTGTTTCTTTCTATCACACATTCTATATTATTATGGCTACATTCCAAGCACAAGATTTAATCCATTTAACTCCATTATGTCATACTTCATAGTCTGAACACATTGGGTATTGAGCAAATAGATTATTAATATGAAATTAGCAAATCATCTCGAAATAATACAACTTTTCTATATAATATTTTACCAACATATGTAAGAGTTTTATTTTACAAATAAATATTTTTAAAGAATAACTACACCCTAATTTACCACCACAACTCTCAAAATAGGGTGTTACAATATCCATCCCCTTCCTTAAGAATATTTCATCCCCATACTCATTTTAGAGAAAGCGTGTGTATATATATACTTTCAAATCTCCACTTATGTAAATAATGTTTAAAATGAAAACTTGCTAGTAAACTTTGTATTCAATTTTGGGAGATATATATATATATATATATATATATATATATATATATATATATATATATATATATATATATATATATATATATATATATATATATATATATATATATTCACCTACAAATAATCACTAAGGATGCTAATCTTCTAATCAGATACTGTCATAGTCCCTTGACTATAACATAAACATAGCCAAAAACTCCTTTTTAAGTATCAAAGTCAACAAGCATAACCAAGTGATATTGTTAGGGAGTGACACATATTTTGCTACAACCATATTTTTTAAACTTTGTATGTATTGAGGTTTCATGTTTACCATGATATTTAATCATAGTAAAATGCGATTCAAGATAAACCTTTCAAAAATATCAGAGTTACATCTTTTGGTGTAACAAAGTCAATACCTACAACCACAGTAAAAAAGAAGAGATTACACAACCTTCTCTAAGTCCTTCAAATTCCTTCTCTAGCAATATATTATTAAGCTTTGATCTCCATACCAAAGTACATAGCATAAACTATGTAAGTCCTAAGACTCGTGAACTACATAGGTTTTAACTTACCAAAGTAATTTAAATCAATCATATTTAATACAAAATATCTAAAAACAATTCATTTTTATCCATTAGAATAACTTTAAGACTATGCAGTGCATGTCCTCACTTAATGTAAACATACGGGTTCTCCCAGTATCTTACTTTTTTCTTTAACTCATGGCTATATGTCAATTATGGTGTCTAAAGGATACAACATTTAGTGATAAATCGAATTTAGCTTATAATGGTAGAAGAACATATCAACTACCGCAATATCTAAATACTAGACAACTACTTTGCGATGAGAGGTTGATATGTGCATATTTAGTTATATATTTTGTGTAGAATCTTAATACTTTTTGGCTATTTTATTTCAATTAATGAACAAAAGGTACTTAATTATGTTTATATTGTATTTTTATCCTAAAACACATGCTCAGAAGCAAAAGGAAGCGGGAATAGCAAAAGGAAGCTCGGGAATTGAAGCAATAAGAAAAAAAGTCAAAAAGCTGAACAACTCGGCGGGTTGGACACCTACTCGACGAGTAGGCACAAGCATCTGTGAACCATTGGGTGCCTTACCGCGCACGAATTATAAGTGTGGGACTCGACGAGTCGCCCATGTTTTCAGAAAACTATATAAAGGGCATAAAATCACGAGATAAGGACTTCTGGCTGGAACCTTAGAGACTGAATTGCGATTAAGAGTGTTGCTAGAGCTCTGGAAATGGAGGATCAACCTTAGCATTCAATATTGAGGAGATCAAAAGGCACAAATATATTCTCTTTTCTTAATCTAGTGTTTATATCATGTTTGAATCATTAGGTTTAGTTTGTGAGATATTTTATGCTATGACTATGAGCTAAAAACTCTTTGCTTCTGTTTAGGATAGACAAACTTATAACTATGGTTTGAATTTTATGGTTTGGATTATTTAATTTGGTGAATTTTGTTTTGTTAAGCTTTTTAAAGATCCGTTAATTATCAAGTCTATTAAGTTACATGAACATCTCTTAATTGCTTGTCTCATATAATTTATGTGAAAACAATATTATATGCCTAGGAATAGTGAACATGAAACTAGGGGTTAATTGGAAAATAGGTAAATCAATGTGTGAGCTTGTGTGATGAACAACCATACAAGAAGTTAATTGAATTATAAATTTAATTAGCTAACTAAAAGTCTTACTTAACCCGAATCACTAAACTAGGAAACTCATTAGTTTAACCAATTGGCTACTATTTGAATTGATTTGTTTTCTAAGAATTAGTAATAGTGAACATGAACCTAATCACATTAACCGGTAGCTAATGAAAAATTAATCCATTGCACTTGCCATAAAATCAACCATAGGAATAAGTAAGTTGAACCTGAACAGAAGTCTCCTTTATTATTGAATTTAGTTGATTTTTATTTGTTTTAGATGTTAATTGCTTTGTTTGAGTGTTAGTTAAGTGATTAAGTTTCTAGTATTCCAAAACTAGAGAAAACCTCTTTTCTTTTATTATATGTTTTTTTTAGATAACTATAGTAGTTATTTTAATTACTGTTCCCTGTGTTCAATACCCTGCTTTCTTAACTATACCACCAATTGACAGGTACACTGCCTTTTGTTTGTCTAAATAATATTTAAAAAGTAGAACTAAAACTGGTGCATTCAACACACATCAGAGGTACCATCCCAATAGTGTCTTGTTGATCCCTTAAGGGAAACTATAGATATCCTAATATTCATTTATTCACTTGATATGCTATATACTTTTATGAGGCATGATCACCCTTTCTTTTCAAGACAAAATCACACACATATGTTATGCTTAGCAAAATAATCATATGGAAACATATAGTGTTAAGCCATTTCATATCCAAACATATAATTCCAATTTACTTATCAAGAAGATATCTTGCTATCTTTTCAAATATCATATATCAAATATATAAACTTTCTCTTTATGAAAAGATATCTCTAAGCTAACTCTTATTTTATTAAGCCATGTACCCCTACAAAAGCTTCTTATAGCTTACTCTCAGGGTAGAATCTGTTGACTAGCACATACAGGACAATCTATTACATAGATGTATTGTTATGTCTTATCTATATGTCTTAATTTTGAGACTTATCATTACTTACCATTACTATGTTGCATTACTGAGACGTGGTATTGTATTGTGTCTTATTTCTAAGTCTTATAAATGTCTTCCTCTCATGGGAACCTATAACTATGCTCGTTTCATAGGAAGTTAAATTTGTGCTCCTCTCATAGGAACCATAATTATCTTCCTCTCATGGGAACCTATAACTTGAGGACTATAAACTTGTCCTTCACAAAAAATCATAATAATGAAAACTCAAAAACATTAAGCATTTTCACATAAATAATTTTATTTCATATTTCACATAAAATCATTTACTTTGATATATACCCAAAAATTCAACATGTACTCAGTTGACTACTTAGTGGAGACTAACTACTGTCGTAACTAAAGCTTAGCACTCATTTCCAACTTATTTCCTTGTTTATCTTTTTCTACGAGTGTATTCTCGTAATTGTCGTTGTTACAAACTTTTTTATTTACGAGTCACCACTCGAAATTTATGAACTTTAGTTGGAGAATTTTAACATTTTAGACTAATTATACATGGCTATGATACGTGTCGACAAGCCTACCAATGTGATTCCTCAATCTCTTAAAAACTTCTATAATCTCAATCTTTTTTACTCACGATTAAATTGAGTCGTTGATATTATTAATCTAACAATGATACAAAATGTTTATAAAACGTCCCATTAATACATTCCAAAAATTTCATTTTTATTTATTAAAGAACCTTAATTATCAAATCATCACATAAAAATCATACATCATTGTTTCTCAAAACATCATAAACTTCTGTCAATCATATCAGAGTAAAAACATCTCAGTCTAAAATCATGGTGTGTATACTGCAGTCATCCCGAGCTCTATCCCTTTGCTAGCAGAAGTACCTGAAACCAAAACTAAAAACTGTAAGCATGAAGCTTAGTGAGTCTCCCCAAACTACCACATACCATACAAATAATCATGCTACTAGGAAATACGGGCCCCGCCTTCACTCGGCTAACTAGGAGATACGGGCCCCGCCCACACTCCATTGACTACGAGATGCGGACCCCATCCACACTATGCTAACTACGAGATATGGTCCCCACCACACTCGGATAACTATGAGATGCTAGCCCTGCCCACACTCAGTTGCTAAACATGCACACAAGTGTCATACAGACAACAAGTATAGCCAAATCTATCAATCAGTCCTATATACATACTCAAATAACGCTATGAGATACGAGACCCACCCACACTCATCTAATGATGAGATATGGGCCTCACCCGTACTGTATGAGATACGGACTCTGCCCACATTCAGTGAATGATGAGATACGGGCCACACCAACACTCACATTCCTAATGACACATACATGTATCACACAGATAAAAGGTCTAGCAATCCAACAATCTAACTGATATCTATACTCAGGTAATAATAAGATACGGGCCCCACCCACACTCCGTGTTCCCATCAAGAAAACAAAAAGTACATAGGCCAGCATTGGTGCCTTCGACCCGTTCAAACCCGGAGGAAACTCACCATGCACTGTTGAAGTCCTGCGGATAATTCTCTAGATGATGGCTGACAAATCCTCGAGCTGTTAATCATCAAAACAAAACTCAATTAACCATTTGGGTTTGAATTCATAACCATAAATACACACTTGGGTTAAAAGGACCATTTACCCCTAACATAGCCTAATCCAAGACCATGGCCCAATTCATACTCTAAAGGCCCAAAAGTCAAATAATCAACCAAGGCCCAATTATGGCCTAGTTTTCCTTATTAGGCCCAAAGCCCTTACATGGGCCTTACCCTAAAGCCAATAGAATTAATCTAGTCCATACGCTAGTTCTAAGATGGCCCATCAAAATCCCAGTCACCAAAGCCCAATTGAAAGGCCCAACTGAAGGCCAAAGAAAAGGGTTTTCACATAAAATGATGATTAGGGTTAAGTGTTCTTACTTAACCCATTAAGGACTTAATCCATTATGTCCATCACTCCACTAGGCCAATCATACAATGTGGTTAGGCGTAAATCAAAATTCCCAATCCAACGGTCCAAACGTGGGTACCGGTAAATCCCAAACCAACAATTTCCAAAATTAGGGTTTTTTAAACCCTAATTTGGGTTTTCAAACCAATCACAAGCCAAAAAGTCCATGATCAAGCTATTGGACAGATTAAGGTCTCATTATGTCGAGCACCATCCACTGCCATCTCGGACGGTGTGTTGGGTTTTGTATACTACAACATCCTATGGTGCACATACAACCCTAGAAGCTTTGGATGTATGTTTTCACTAATTATACATGCAAATGGTTTCCAAATCTTTAAGCCTATAACTAGCTTGTAATTGACATAAACAATATGTAATACTAGTTAAGGTGACATACCTTTTATGTAGCTTAAAACGATGATGTATTTGATGCTGCTTGTGTTGGGTTTTTGGTATACTACAACATCCTATGGTGCACATACAACCCTAAATACCTTGGATCTATGTTTTCACTAATTATACATGCAAATGGTTTCCAAGGTATTAATCTTACAAATAGCATGCATTTAACATAAAAAATGTAATATACTAGTTAGCATGACATACCTTTTGATGGAGCTTGAATTCTTGGTGTATTTGGCCTTAAAGAGCTTAGCCCCAATAGTGTAGAGGCCTCAAATGGAATCACAACACACCATGGACACAGGATGAACTTTAGAGAGAATTCCATGCACACAAAAAGACACCATGAACTCGAAAAGGATACAAGTAGCAATTTTAGGCAATGAAGTATCTATTTGTATGTGGGATTTCTAAGGTCATGGATATAACCCAAATCCATACCCATGGGTTTTATGATCCACAGTTCATGTGGCCCAACTCTTTATGTATCCATACATAAACTTGGTCTAACATGGATCATAAGCCCAACACATATAAATATAACTAATTATCAGAATTAGTCCCTATAGATTTAGTTAGTCTCTTTTGACCACTAAATTAATTCCAAATTAATTCTTGATCAATACTAATTAAAACATATGATTTCATATTAATATATTATTACTTATAATATATATATAAACCATAAATAACCTTCTCTCAAAAGTCCATCCTAACAAATTGTCCTGATGATATGCAACCCAAATGGACCATGCTACTCTCGGGTCGAATACATACCAATAATAGTTATGGGCTTAGACACCTAATCCAAAAGTCTCCCACTTAGATAAGTCTAAAACTATTATTCAAGTATGACTCAAAGATCCCGCCTAGCAATCGTAGCTCTTAAAGCCGATGTCAAACTCCGAACAAATCAAATGACATGTCCATTAGATAAAGGATCATATATTCCTCCATTCTAGATATCATATGGACTGAGACATGGATTAGAATCATTCTCTCTGTCCATTTGTTGTTTCCCGATTTCCAGTTTATGACGACTGACTAATTGAACAAATCAAATCAGTCCAGGCCCGACCGAGCACTTACGTTTGTCATCACCAAATCATCGAGGGGCCCATAGATATCGCTTTTATCCCGAAGGTAAAAGGAATGGATAAACTTCGACTCATATGGCTTGTTCTACTACTTGTTGAATCGTACACAAAGGCATGTTTTATAACAGCGAGTTACCAATGCGTTTTCGTACAATCAATGTATAACCAAATCATAGTAACAACTCATATCTCTAGGTTGGAAGAATATAAGATATTATCATCTCATGATCACTCGTGATAAAATCCATGAAGTGATTCCAATGAGTGCAGGTTGAATCTAATACTCAAAACTTATGAGCACTCATGAGTTGTTTAGCCCTTTGTCCAACATCTTAGACCTCTATAAGCCAACCCATGATAGTCTTAGTTCATATCTACTTCCAACATATGACCGAATGTGGATGGTTTGAATAACTTAGTCATCTAGAACAATGACCTAGTTTATTTTGGAAGTCAAAACATGCAAAATGACACATAAGAATAATTGAATCGAATATGGTATCAAAACCTATGAACATAAATAAAACACCTTTTATTTATCACCATATGATTACACATTATTCATTGTATACTGTTTCAGCTATCAACTTTATTCTTGAATTTAAAACAATAGTTGTCCCATGCTCCAAGCATGTACACTATGTTTTCTAAACACTAGTCATGCCATACACCAAGTATGCACACTATGTTTATCTATGTTGTTTACTTTGTGAAATAGATCAATTGAACATGATTCCAATGATGCTCATTTCACAATCCCAAATCTTTATCGTAAATGTAAGAATTCCAAATTCCTACCATTTAACAAAATCTATTAGATTCTAAACTTATATGCATTGATCCTCTCGTAATGACTATGCACAAAGTCACAAAGACTTATCAACAAACATTACAGAGCATTCCAATGGAGATCAATTCCATGGAAACGAAGTCTCAAATTCAAACATTATTTTGAACATCCTTCTTGCAGCTTTCTCATCTAACACAGATTGAATAACTTCCACCTATGGGAATATTTTCATATTCTCATTTTGACTATCACTTCTGAACAAGAGTTTCCTCTTTTCAGAATAGTTAATTATGGTCCTTTCCAAAATTAACACTTATACTTCCAACTGTCCATGAGCAACCAATCTTTCATAAACCTCAGATTGTCCTCGACAATTGCTTAATCATTTTAGTCATATCCAATTCTAGACTTTTCCCCTCTTAATGCCCTGAGCATTTGGAAAATTTAGAAATGACAAATATGGGACACGATTCACGATGTCTCGCATAAAGACCTGATACTAGACCAATATTTTGCTACAATATTTCTTATTTATTTATTTGCCTTGTTTTCAAAATTTGACTATGAAGAGAGATGGCGTAATCATAATCGAATTTTGAAAACACAATATATATATATATATATATATATATATATATATATATATATATATATATATATATATATATATATATATATATATATATATATATATATATAGAGAGAGAGAGAGAGAGAGAGAATTTCCTTAAGTCCAACCATTCCAACATAAAATTCATATATATACTTGACTAAACATGATTAAAATCTCACTATCTAAGATGATTTGAAATGAAGTGTAATTTCCTCTCCCTTAATTATAGCAAAACAACTTTTCAATCCCTGCAACTTCATGAATTGAAACTTTTGTTTTCTATAATTTAACACTTCACATAATAATCATGCTCCCACTAGCTTTGACATGTATCCAGAAATTAGTTGGACATCTAGAAATCAATACTTTATTGACTCTCTTACCAAACTTAATATTTCTGATACTAGATGCTTTGATAAAACTTTATCAAAATCATACACCTTTCCTTACATAGTTCACATGTGTATCTAAAAATTTTTATAGAACTATGAAAAGGGATGTCGTAATCATAGTCTCAATTGTTTAGACCTTTTCCATTTCTCACAAGTCTATGTTAGTGTGCCGGTTACCCACACACGCTCCATTAACGACTTTCAGAATGCGAATGTCACAATTGTTATCTACTAAAAATCTACTTAGTGAAAGCGTTTCCTCACAATCATTTTCATGAATTGGAGAGAAACCTTATGACCCTTAGATTTTATGGTGTATGTGTTCTTATCCATGTGAATTGTCAAAACCATAGTCATAAGACAAGGATAATGACAAATCCAAAATCATATGGACTGAACTCAATCTTAATTTCTTGCCACCTAGCAGCTCAAGGGCCTGCCATTGCTTCCAAGTTGTTGTGAAACCAATTGAGAACTCTAAGAACTCATATGCAAAGCCAACTTTAACTGGAATGGGCACAGAATATGTCAATATGATAGGTTATAAACCTCAAGTCGTGTGCTAGTGAAGAACTTCAGGTTTTATTCTTGATTAGTTCTTGAGACTTTCAAGACCGTTAAGACTCCCACTGTCCTCTTGACATATAAGAATTTCTTGTTAGATATTCAAGAGATAGTGTGGATTCTAATCAAGACAAACACTTCTAACAATTGGCCTTTGTTGGTCTTTGTTTTATCCAAAACATCACAACTTACCCAATTTCAAATGTACAAGAGTAGAAAACATTTACTCTTACATTCGATAAGTGTTTTAAACCTTCTTGAAGACATGTCACCCAAGTTACAATCTTAGAGTATAACTCTAAGAATTGTTTTTGGAACGAAGTATGAATCATCTTCATGATTTAACCACTTCAATAATTCATAACTCCTCTCCTTAACTATCAGAATGCACTAAGATTTCCTTAGAGGACAAATTGTGATATGGTTTCTCAATCATTAAGATGGTCACAAAACATGATACTAAAGTACTCTCCCATCTTTTCAGATTTGAGAAACTTTTATCTTTCTGCCTAATTTGATTCTTCTCATTCGTTCTGCCATACATTGAATATTTTCCAATGTTTCAGAATTATACTTAAACTTGTAAGTATAACCATATTTACTAAACTTTAGTAAATCATGACGAATAGTCTTATCAATCTTTGTGGTGGACTTGACCAGTGCACACGAATGTGTACTCGATCCCTTAGTCCTTCACTTGACTCACACATCCATGTGATCAAGTAGTTAGTCTTAATTTTTCCAATGCTTGAAAGTTCACATTCATCATGCTATACAACTTGCATGATTCCAAGTTTCGGTCCAATTAAAACTTGGATTATGAAAATCTTTCCTTATTTGGTAAATTATGACACTACCATATCCGAAAGAATCAAATCCATTTTCAAATATTGCTATCAATGGAATCATATAAACAACCATTTTTCACAAATGCCATTGTAAGGATATTTAAAATAAACAAAATGTTATCTTTTATTTAAAACTTGCAGAAAAACTTATCCTTACAATGTAAATGCATATGAAAAAATTTGCCGTTATCTATTCCTAAGCAATATATCATAACTCTTAAGCAACAACTCACAATTCTAATCACCGAACCATGCGATCTAAATCCATCTTCGCGATCAGAATCAGCATATACTTCCTTTAAGCTTCCTCTTTTGGATTCTACAAAACATCAAAATGTGATCTGGTCACATCATCTATAAGAATCTCAAATAGGAAATTAATAGAGTTAGATAGTGCACTTTACCCAAAGTAGATTCAAAATCTTTGACTTTACTAACCTTATGATTGTTCAGGTAAATTAGGCATCTTCGCAACCAATGCCCCATCCTTTGGAAATAGAAGGTTTGGGAAGTTGATCTTCTAATCAAATTTGCTTTACAAGTCCTCAAATCATTTATGATTCAGCATCACCAAGCCAATTGGTAAGATCATCAAGGGTCAAGTCATGGTCTTTCACATAGTAGTCCTAAAAGAACTCAATATGTGACTTAGAAAGTGATTGAACATCCAACTTTCTCAAGACTTTGACACCCAACTCTCCCGGCTTGTCAATATGTGATTTCATCTCCAAAATGTGATCACACATAGACCTTTCTTGCCAACAGGGCTTGAGTGACCTTGAACTTGTGGGTTGGGAGGAATAATTAGAGGAGGTGAAAAAAGTAGGATTTCCATGGGACATCATTTTCATTTAGGAAAGCTTGTTTCAAGAGATTCGGGAAGATCATAAATGTCTAAACTAGACATCTGTTGGGAGATATTCAAGATAGTTGATTTAAAGTCCTTAATATAACACCCAATATGAAATATTAAGGCTAGGACCCAACACAGTACTTTTATAACTTGGAAGAGGGATGCTGTAATCCAAGCTATAAAATATTTGAAGGTAGGCGAATGACGATTCATCAATTTCCACCATGAAAATGAAATAATTTATTAGGTTTTAATTGGATTTGAAACTCCTAGATCTTTTGAGATTCATTAAACTTTTCAATGACATGTTTCAATCTCGAGTGTGCCCTCTCAAATTTTGTGACTAGGATGCCGAGGATCACAAAACAAGGCGTGAATAACCATGGAAATTCACTTGGTACCCTTAATATTATCACCTAATCGATGTGTCCGTTACCCACACACGCTCCACCGATCTATGATAAACATTAAGTCACCCTTTGTTATCCTTACTAGTCCAAGTTAGTGTGTCGGTTACCCATACAAGCTCCACCAACGACTTGGTAAGGCACAAAGTGTGAATTTCATGGGATAGCAGCAAATTCACATTTTCCTATGTAACTAAGATTGGGAATTTAATAAGTGTTTAGTTACTTAGTATTTATCATTATACTTTTAATGAAGGGAGAATTATAGTCGTTTTCCTACCCGTTCGGCTACCGACCCTCCACCAGTCAAGGAAGCGGTGGGTGAGAGTGGACACCCATTAAACTGCCATTTTATAGGCAATAACCTTATACCCCCCCCCCCCCCCTTATAGACCGGCTTCATGAATGAGGCATACTAACGATAAGATTGACTTTACTCTTATACGTATATATAATCATTAACTTTTAATATTATAATAGTATAAGGGTGTATTTTAAACATTAAAAATACTTGGTGGTTTAATTTATTAATTAAACTATACTCTTAATTTAATTAAACTTAAACCATGTCTTTATGGAATTATTAACTCTTTTAATTAAACACTTTAATTAATTTAATGAAGTCCATAAAGTTTGAACTTTAACCTTTAAAATACTAGAGTTTGGAATTAAAGTGTATATGGGGGGTTAGTTTACAAATTCCAAAACTTGAGGACAAGTTTTGAACTATTCAAAAACTTATGAGTTTTAAAGTGATTTAATGGAAAAACTCTTCAAGCTCCATAACTTGTAGACAAGTTATGGAAGACTTTAAATGCATTTTAAAATGTGACTCTTCATTTTTTTCATAACTTATGGAAATTTTATGAGTTATAAAATTCATAAATGTGACTTTTCAAGTAACTTGAGGACACGTTACAAAAAAACATATTATTACCAACTTCTAGATTAATTTGGATTGAAAAAAACTATCTCATAATTTTTTCTTTTAATCTAAACAAACTCATAAACATGAACATTCATAATCAACATTTTTCAAGCATCATATAAACATGTATAAAACTTGAAAATTTGATTATTATCATTACCATAGTATCAAAAACAAATTTTATGAACAAAATCACTTTGTGGTAACGATTTTAATCCAGAACAGGCCAAAAAAACTCGAAGATATGCTGTCGGGGGGTCCAAATCGTCGAGTGCATGAACCAACTGGATGAGTTGGATGAACTTGTTCATGGAATCGTCGAGTCCATCACTGGACTCGTCGAGTCTGCTGTCCTGACAACAAAAAAATTGTTTTTTTTTTCAGTTTTTTTTCCAGCAACTTGCATCAAGTATAATTGAAAACAACCCATGGCTCTAATACCACTGTTGGGTTTTTGGTATACTACAATATCCTATGGTGCACATACAACCCTAAATACCTTGGATCTATGTTTTCACTAATTATACATGCAAATGTTTTCCAAGGTATTAATCTTACAACTAGCATGCATTTAACATAAAAATATAATATACTAGTTAGTATGACATACCTTTTGATGGAGCTTGAATTCTTGGTGTATTTGGCCTTAAAGAGCGTAGCCCCAATAGTGTGTAAGCCTCAAATGGAATCACAACACACCATGGACACAGGATGAACTTGAGAGAGAATTCTATGCACACAAAATACACCATGAACTCTAAAAGGATACAAGTAGCGATTTTGGGCAATGAAGTATCTATTTATATGTGGGATTTTTAGGGTCATGGATATAACCAAAATCCATACCCATGGATTTTATGATCCATGGTTCATGTGGACCAATTCTTTATGTATCCATACATAAACTTGGTCCAACATGGATCATAAGCCCAACACATATAAATATAACTAATTATCAGAATTAGTCCCTATAGATTTAGTTAGTCTCTTTTGACCACTAAATTAATTCCAAATTAATTCTTGATCAATACTAATTAAAACATATGATTTCATATTAATATATTATTACTTATAATATATTAATAAACCATAAATAACCTTCTCTCAATAGTCCATCCTAACAAATTGTCCTGATGATATGCAACCTAAATGGACCATGCTACTCTCGGGTCGAATACATACCAATAATAGTTATGGACTTAGAGACCTAATCCAACAGCTTGAAAGACTTTTTCCTTTAAGAACTTAGTGACCCAAGTGTTGCACCTCAAATGGAATCACAACGCACCTAGGACAAAGGCGACTCTTGAGAGAGAAACTCCATGCACCAAAAACCACCATGAACTCCAAGAACGTGTCAAGTGTATATGGGTGACGTTTTTAGGTCATGATGTATATATTTATATGTGTGGATTCTAAGGGTCATGGGTATACCCAAATCCATACCCATAGATTTTATGATCCATGGTTCATATGGCCCAACTGTTTATGTATCTACGCATAAATTTGGTCCAACATGGATCATAAGCCCAACACATATAAATATAATTATTTACCATAATTAGTCCCCATAGATTTAATTAGTCTCTTTTGATCACTAAATTAATTCCAAATTAATTCTTAATCAATACCAATTAAAACATATGATTTCATATTAATATATTAGAACTTATAATATATTAATAAATCAGATATAACCTTTTCATAAGAGTCCATCCTAACAAATTTTCCAGGTGTTATGCAACCCAACTGGATCATGCTACTCTCAGGTCGAGTACATACCAATAATAGCTATAGGCTTAGACATCTAATCCAACAGTCTCCCACTAGGATAAGTCTAAAACTATTATTTCAAGTATGACTCCAAAATCCCGACTATCAATCGTAGCTCTTAAAAGCCGCTGTCGAACTCTGACCTAGTGAATGACGTGTCTATTAGATAAGGGATCATATATTCCTCCATTCCAGATATCATATGGACTGAGACATGGATTATAATAATTTTCTCTGTCCATCTGTTGTTTCCCGATTTCCTATTTATGACGACTGACTAATTAAACAAATCAAATTAGTCCAGACCTGGCCGAGCACTTAGGTTTGTCATCACCAAATCATCGAGGGGCCCACAGATATCGTTTTTATCCTTCCATGGGTAAAAGGAATGGATAAACTTCGACTCAAATGCTTGCTTGCACTTACTTATCAATAACACACAACAATATGTTTTATAACACTAAGTTACTAGTGCGTTTACATATGTTAATGTGCAACCGACTTGTAAATTACAACTCACATGTCTTGGTTTCAAGAATACAAGATATTATCATCTCATGATCACTCGTGATAAAATCCATGAAGTGATTTAAATGAGCGTAGGTTTAATCAATACTTGAATCTTATTCCAGGAGCACTCATGAATACTACAGTTATGTCTAGGCCACCTAGACAAACTACAGACCCATTCATGACAGTCTGGCCTCAATACCTACTTCAAATGTATGATTGACTGTGGGCGGTATGAATAACTTAGTTATTCGGGAAGTCAAAACATCCAAACTGAAACACAAGAATAATACTAATCCAATATGGCCCTAAAACTTTTGTGTGTAAATAAAACACCTTTTATTTAATCACCATATTGATTACACATTATTCATTGTTTAATGTTTCGAATAATCAACTTAATACTTGGATTAAAACAATAGTTGTCCCGTGCTCCAAGCATGCACACTATGTTTACCTATGGTCCTCTCTTTTTGAATTAGATTAATTAACAACACTTCAATGTTTCTCATTTCACAATTCCAAGTCCTTATCGTAAATGTAAGAATACCAATTTCTTTTCATTTAATATAATCCATTAGATTGTAAACTTATATGCATTGATCCTCTTGTAATGACTATGCACAAATCACAAAGGCTTGGAAACAGACATTATAGAGTATTCCAATGGAGAGCAATTCCTTGGAAATGCAGTCTCACATCCAAAGTACATTCCTTTGAACATCCTTATTGCATTAAGTTTTCTAATCTTACACAGATTAAAAGAATAACTTCCACATATGGAAACATTTCCATATTCCCATTTTTACTATCAATTTTGAACAAGAGTTGCCTATTTTCATAATATTTCAATATGGTCCTTCCCAAAATTAACACCATACTTCCAATTGTCCATGAGAAACCAATCTTTGGTAAACCTCAAATTGTCCTCGACAATTTCTTAATTATTTTAGTCATATCCAGTTCTAGTCCCTTTTCCCTCTTAATGCCCTAGACATTTGGAAAATTTGGAATGGATGAATATTACAGCACATGTGATCGATCCTATATCCGAAGCATACGGGACACGATTCATGATGTATCACATAAAGACATGATACTAGACCAGTCTTTTGATATAATATTTCTATTTATATTTGCCATGTTCTCACAATATAAGCTTTAATTATAGCAAAACAACTTTTTCAACCCCTACAACTTCACGAATTGAGACTTTTGTTTTCTATAGTTAACACATAAGAATCATGCTCCCACTAACATGATAATTATTACCTTATTAGCATAACACTTATGCTCCCACTAGCTTTGACATGTATCCAGAAATAAGTTGTACTTCTAGAAATCAATACTTATTGACTTTCTCACCAAAGTTCAGATTTCTGATACGAGATGCTTTGATAATACTTTATCGAAGCTTCTCAAATCACACACCCTTCCTTAGATAGCTCACATGTATGTCTAAAAATTATGAATATGGATGTCGTAATCATAATTTTTAGACCTTTCTCATTGCTCACAATTCGAATTATGAAAATGGATATCGTAATCATAATTGAATTTGAGAAATGCAAATATCACAATTCCTAACTATTTAAAATCTACTTAGTGAAAGCGTTTCCTCACCATCATTTTCATGAATCGGAGAGAAACCTTATGACACTTTCATTTTATGGTGTATGTGTTCCTATCCATGTGAATTTGTCAAAAAGATAATCACAAGATACGGCTAGTGAGAAATCCAAACTCATATGGACCGAACTTGTTCAATCTTAATTTCTCACCACTTTGCAGCATAAGGGCCTACTAGTACTTCCAAGTTGTTATGAAAACAACTGATAACTCATAGAACTCACAAGCATAGTCAACTTTAGCATAGAAATAAATATATGTCAACACAATAGGTTGTAAACCTCAAGTCATGTGCTAGTGATTAAAAATAAGCTTTATTCTCGATTAGTTCTTGAAAATTTTCAAGATCTTTAAGACTCCTAATGACCTCTTGACATATAAGATTCTCTTTGTATAGAACCACTCCTTGATAAAAATATATATATATATATATATATATATATATATATATATATATATATATATATATTTAAGAGTTAGTGCAGATTCTTATCAAGAATAAGACTTCACACAATTGGTCTTAGTTGGTCTTGTCTTGTCTAAGACATCACAACTTACCAATTTCAAATGTGCAATAGTAGAAAACATTTTACTCTACATTTGACAAGTGTTTTAAACATTCCAAAGATTATGTCACTCAAGTTATAATCTTGGAGTATGACTCTAAGACTTGTTTTTGGAACGAAGTATGATTCATCTTTTGATTTAATCATTTCAACAATTCATGATTCCTCTTGTTATCCAAACAAATGCACTAAGATGTCATTAGAGGATCAATTGTTATATGGTTTCATAATCACTAAGATAATCATAAAACAAGATACTCAAGTATTCTCCCATCTCTTCAGATTGGAGAAACTTTTATCTTTTTGCCTAATTTGATTCTTCTCATTCGTCTTCACATACACTGAAACTTTTCCAATGTTCCAGAATTACACTTAAACTTGTAAGCATAACCATATTTACTAAAAGCACAACCACTCAAAAAGCTATGAACTTGGGGACCAAAAACCCTAAAACTTCTCTCTACAAGGTATGAATAGAAAAGATGCAAAGCTTGAAGCTTTTTACCTCAAAAGGGATCTCCAACCACTATAGAACTCGGATCTACTCTTGCTCTTCCACTTCTAGCTCCAACAATGGCTTCCTCTTCTCCTTCTTTACCTCAAAAAGGTACCTTTAAGCTCAAGAACACACACACAAACTTATACACGGATTTATGCACTCTAAGGGCTCACTCAAGGGGGTATGGTGGCTGGGGTAAAGGACTAGACGTTCCTTTTATAGTGCACAAGCCAAAATTTAGGGTTTGCATCTGGGACTCATCTTGCCAACTCTCAAAGTAGAAGGGTCATAAGGCTTACCTGAATTTCGGGCTGTTACAATTCTCCCCCACTAGAACCAGAGTTCGCCCTTGAAGTCTCATGTCGAGAACAACTCCGGATGCTGCTCCCGCATCTCCGACTTCAGCTCCCAAGTCAGCTCGGACCCTTTTCGATGTTGCCACTGGACCTGCACCAGGGGCACTTCCTTGTTCCTCAGAACCTTGATCTTTCGATCCAAGATTGCGATCGGCTTCTCAACATAATTCAGACTCGTGCCCACCTAGATATCTTCTAATGGTACCACTTCCGACTCGTCGACTATACACTTCCTCAGCTGCGACATGTGGAAGGTATCATGAATCTGGTCCAACTCCGCAGGTAGCTCCAAGCGTTACGCTACCTTGCCCACCCTCACGATCACTCTAAACGGCCCGATATACTGGGGCCCCAGCTTGCCCCTCTTCCTGAAACGGATCACTCCTTTCCAAGGAGACACCTTTAGGAGCACAAGATCCCTGACCTGAAAATCGATATCCGATCGACGCCTATCCGTGTAACTCTTCTAGCAACTCTGAGCGGTCAATAACCTCTGTCTGACCTGCTGTATCTGCTCTGTCATCTGAAGCACTATCTCTGTACTACCTATCACACGTTTCCCTACCTCGCCCAACAAATGGGGTGCCGACACCTCCTTCCGTACAACAGCTCAAAGGGTGGCATACCAATGCTCGAGTGATGGCCATTGTTATAGGAAAACTCAGCCAAGAGAAAATACGTGTCCCAACTCCCGCCGAAATCCTAATACACATGCCCGAAGCATGTCCTCGAGCGTCTGAATCGTCCGCTCGCTCTGTCCGTCAGTATGTGGGTAGTATGCGGTACTATAATGCAACCTCGTACCCAATTCTCATGAAATTTCATCCAGAATCTGGAAGTGAAACACACATCTCGATCTGAGACAATCGAGATCGGTACTCCATGTCACGATACCACCTCCCTAACATACAACTCTGCCAGTCTCTCTGCATAAGATCTCTCATTGATGGCAAGGAAGTGAGTTCTTTTCGTCAACCTATCCACAATCACTCAAATTGCATTGACACCCCTAGCAGTCCTCGGCACTTTGGTGATAAAGTCCATGGTAATTAGTTCCCATTTCCACTCGGAAATCTCTAACGGCTGCAACTTACCATGCGGACGTTGGTGCTCGGCCTTAACCTTGTGATAGGTCAAGCACCTCTCTACGAACCATGCAACATCTCTCTTCATACAGGACCACCAATGCTCCTTCTTCAGGTCCAAATACATCTTAGTTGCCCCGGGGTGGATCGAGAACTTCGATCTATGCGCCTCCTCCATCAAGATGGTACGCGTTCCGCCAGCAAACGGTACCCACACCCGGCCCTGAAAGGTCATAAGTCCTTGACTATCGGTAACGAACTCCGGTACCTACCCGATCACTCACTCCCTTTTGAAGTTCTCCGGTTTCACGGCCTCCACCTGGGCCCCTCGAATGGTGTCCCACACTGGATTCATCACTGTCAATCTCATGCAGACATCTTGTATCAGGGCGCCCTCCGCCCTACGGCTCAGGGCATCAGCTACAACATTAGCCTTGCCCGGGTGGTATAGGATCTCGCAGTCGTAATCCTTTACCACATCCAACCATCTCCTTTGGCACATATTCAGGTTGGGCTGATCCGTCAGGTACTTGATGATATTGTGGTCCGTGTATATGGTACACTGAACCCCATACAGATAGTGACGCCATATCTTGAGGGCGAACACCACTTCCCCCAACTCCAGATCGTGGGTGGGATACCTCAACTCATGAGGTTTCAGCTGCCTCGATGCATATGCTATCACATTCCCCCTCTTCATAAGCAATGCTCCCAACCCTGATATTGATGCATCACAGTACGCCACAAAATCCTCCATCCCATCCGGGAGTGCGAGCACCGGAGCTTCGCACAATCTTTGGCGAAGTGTCTCAAATGAGGTCTGCTGCTCCGGACCCCACAAAAAAGCAACACGCTTCCGGGTCAACTTGGTGAGTGGCACGGCGATCTTAGAGAAATCCCTGATAAATGTCCGATAATAACCAGCCAACCCTAGGAAACTCCTGATCTCGGTAGGTGACCTCGGCACCTCCCAACTCATCACCACCTTGATCTTTGCCGGATTAACCAATATCTCCTTCTGGTTAACGAGGTGACCTAGGAATTGGACCTCCCGTAACCAAAAATCACACTTGGAGAATTTGGCGTAAAGCCTCTCCGATCTCAAAACTCCGAGGATCTCCCTCAAATTCTCCTCATGCTGCTCTCTGGATTTCGAATACACCAAGATATCATCGATGAATATGATCACCGAATAATCCAACATCGGCCTGCACACCCTGTTCATGAGATCCATGAACGCTGCTGGTGCATTGGTGAGCCCGAAAGGCATCACCACAAACTCGTAATGCCCGTAACGAGTCCTGAACGCAATCTTCTGGATATCTACATCCCGAACCCTCATCTGGTGATATCCCAATCTGAAGTCTATCTTGGAGAACCAAGATGCTCCCTGCAACTGATCGAATAGATCGTCGATCCTCGGTAACAGGTAACGGTTCTTGACCGTCAACTTGTTCAACTCCCAGTAATCAATACACACCCGGCGTGAACCATCCTTCTTCTTGACAAAAAGGATCGACGCTCCCCAAGGTGAGCTACTCGATCTAATAAACTCCTTCCCCAACATCTCCTGAAGCTGTGTGGATAACTCCTACATCTCGATCGGCGCAAGGCGATAGGGTGCCATGGCAATAGGTGCCACCCCCACTACTAAGTCGATACGAAACTCCACCTGCCTCTCGGGAGACACACCCGACAACTCCTCGGGGAAAATATCAGGGAAATCTTGCACAATCGAGACCTCATCAATCAACTTGGCCTCCCAGCGGCCACTCGCTTGTCCATCACATAAGCCACAAATCCCCTACAGCCCTGTTGTAAACTCTGCCTCGCCCTAGCAGCCGAACAAAATGCAGACTCATGATGGGTGCCCTCACCGTACAACGTAAGTACTCCCCCACTAGGGTCTCAAATCATCACCAACTAACGCTCACAATCTATAATAGCTCCAAATTGGCTCAACCAATCCATGCCCACTATGACACATACGTCCCCTATCGCAATCGGGACTAGATCGATCGGGAACACCACACCGAAGATCTCAAGTCTACATCCTCGTCTCAAAGCCTCTCGACTGGAAGGCTCTCCTGCGAAGGATAAATATTGGCCACAACGTCGGGTGCTGCGCAGACCTCCCCACTGTCAACTGGAAGGCTCTCCCGCGAGCCTTCGGCGCCTCGACCTTTGCTAGTCGAACCTCGGTAGCCCTAGCAGCAGGCGCAAATCCCTGCGTTGATCCCTGATGGAGCTGAGGGCACTCGAACTTCCAATGGCCGGTACGGTTGCAATGGAAACAAACAGAAAATCCCTTGGGGCAATCCCTCGTGATATACCCCTCCTTCCCGCACTTGTAGCATACTCCCGCTCTGCACGACCCATCATGACTCTTGCTGCACTTCCCACGAGTGCGGCCCTTTGTGCTCCCAGATCTCGTATCAGCGGGCATGGCCCGCTTGGCTGCTGGCTAAGACTGAGCCTGCCGCCGATCCATCCTCTGTGACTTGGCCTCCTCCCTGGCTTGAGTCTCCAACTCAATCTCCCTCTTCCGGGCATTTTCCTGGAGCTCAAAAAATGTCCGGTATGTCGAGTTCGATACGAACTCCCAAATATCTCTCCTCAGAACGCCCAAATACCTACTCATGCGTGCCTGCTCGGTAGACACCTGCTCAGGGAAGAACATCACCCTTTCATGAAACTTCCTAGTAACAACTGTAACAGAATCAGTACCCTGCTTGAGGGTCAAGAATTCCTGAATCAACCACTCCCTCTCCACCGAGGGAACATACTTGTCTCTGAACATGGAGGTGAATCTCTCCCAGGTCACCTCAGAAATCTCTGCTAGAGTGAAGCTCGCCGTCACAAACTTCCACCAATCCTTCGCTCCCAAGCGGAGGTGGTTCAGAGCGAACCGTACCCTCAAGTGCTCTGGACAAGAACACGTGTAAAAACATCCCTCGATATCAAAGATCCACCTCATCACAGCAATCAGGTTCTGCGTCCCATCGAAATTCGGTGGCTTCGTGTTGCTGAACTCCCGAAACAAGAACGAATCACCTCCCTAAGGTCTGGCAACAGCAACAGCAGCAGTAGCTGCAGCAGCCGCAACCTCTGTCACTGCTGCATACTGCTCATCAAAGGTCTCAATCAATGTGGTCTTGATGTCCCCAAACATCTCTGGAATCTCGGCCCGGATGGCAGCAGCCACCTCCTCATGAATCAATCGACGGATATCCTCGTCGCTCACACCACTGCTCCCAGGTGTGTGTTGTATCCCAACCATGATGTCTCTAAAATACAACATAAGAATATCAGAGAATCGATCTAGCATACTCTCACTCGCTAACGCAACCCTACTCGTCCTCCAATATCCAAAGGATTCTTACTTGGACTGCTCACTGATCCGGTGTCTTCAATAGTACGGGCCCTATACTACTGACCACACCACATCAGCATTCACCCCAAATCCTCCTCCTTGGATCCCGGATCTCAAGTACTCTACTCTCACTATGCATTGGCTACCCTCCGATAGACCTCTCATGAGGTCCTAACTGCTACCTACTCACTCTCAATGCATCTTATAGCAACTGTAATCTCCTAGGCTAAGTCATCACAAATTAGGCCACTCTAGTCCTAATATGAGTACCTCGCCTACTCTAGCATGCATAACATAACATATCATATCTCATAACACATAATGTAAGGGTATTTTGGGGATTCACCGTTCGGCCGCTGGCTGACCGTACACACTGCTCCGCTCTGGTTGTTTCAAAACCTATTGCTCTTTTTAGAAAAATCAGTTCTTATTTGTTGAAAATTTCTCAAATCCTCAGTGTGAGTTCAGATACGCCCGAAGGTGCATCCGAGTCCCTCAAACCAAGGCTCTGATACCAACTTGTAACGATGAGATTTTCAAAACAAAATTTTCATTTTTCAACAACCAAATTTATATAAAAATATTCTCAAAAAGTATTCCACAATAGTTATCAAATCAAACATATCCCAAGATCACAAAATCAAATCTCCTCTCTATGTGTACGGCTCACGCCGACGCCTTTCCTCGGTCCTCGCTAGTACCTGAAACACATAACACAACAACTGTAAGCATAAATGCTTAGTGAGTTCCCCAAAATACCACATACAACACATACGCCACTCGAGGCTATTGTACGACCCTCCGGTCGATGTGTCTCAGGGGGACCCTCCAGTCTCGTAGCTCGTTGGACCCTCTGGTCTGGTCATAGCTCGTTGGGCCCTCTGGCCCTATCTAAATCGTTGGACCCTCCGGTCCGGTCTATACCATCATATAACATACATATATCACATAGCACACAAGTCATTCGTAACACATAATCTCATACATAGCACATAAGACCTTTCGGTTAACTCATAATACCACTCTAGGTAACGTATAGTGAGAAGACTCACCTCGTGTAACTCGGTAACACGGAAATCTCGGACTCCGTGAAAATAGGATCTAGCCTCCGCCTAATCATACAAAATAAACACTTGCCATCAACACATTTCCCAAGGCTAGACCATTCCCTCTCTTAGCACTCTCAAGAGGGTAAAAGACCATTTTACCCCTCTCAAGGCTTAAATACTCTAAAGTTGACCAAACCATAAAAGTCAACAAAAGTCAACCTTCTGGGGTACGAGGCGCGTACCAGATCTGTATGCTAAGCGTACCCGATGGCTTCACAGAATCGGGGTACGCGGCCCATTACGCCGCACGTACTGGGAGTTGCGCCCAGCGTAACTCCCATATTTCTCCTCCTCTTCATTCGGGTCTTAATCGGTTAAGTCTTGCATCCAAAATCTAGATCTGACTTCTCTAACATGACTTAATCCATAAAGTTGGTGTCTTTAAGCCTTTGCATGGCTGTTGAAGTCACAAACACCGAAAACACTCTAATTCCAACCTTAAAAGGTCCATATCTCATGCATGGACAACCTTTAACAACCAAGACTGGATTTTTATCACATGACAACACTAAATGAGCTAGTATGGGTCAGATCTCGGCTTCTAAGATCACAACCACTCAAAAATCTATGAACTTGGGGACCAAAAACCCTAAAACTTCTCTCTACAAGGTATGAACAAAAAAGATGCAAAGCTTGAAGCTTTTACCTCAAAAGGGATCTCCAACCACTATAGAACTCGGATCTACTCTTATTCTTCCACTTCTAGCTCCAACAATGGCTTCCTCTTCTCCTTCTTTACCTCAAAAAGGTACCTTTAAGCTCAAGAACACACACACAAACTTATACAAGGATTTATTCACTCTAAGGGCTCACTCAAGGGGGTAGGGTGGCTGGGGCAAAGGACTAGATGTTACTTTTATAGTGCACAAGCCAGAATTTAGGGTTTGCATCTGGGCACTTTACGCCCAACTTAACCCTGGGTGCACCCAACGTACCCGGGCGAGTCCGCGTCCAAAATAAGCGCGTGCGTACACGCGACATATGCTTCGTTACGCCAAGCGTACTCACAAATCCAACATATAACTATAAGGGACTCATCTTGCCAACTCTCAAAGTAGAAGGGCATAAGGCTTACCTGAATTTCAAGCTGTTATAAAATACCATCCTTGTGACACATCCAATGGTCAAACACCTCACACAACTGACACCATCATCTTCCTACTACTGTTCCCTCCCAACAACGGTAGTGCCTTGAACTCTTAAAGTCCTTCCATAGGCAGTTGTCGTCATACCCGACAATTAATAGAACCACTGAACCCTGACTCCACTGGAGGACTATCTCACTAACCCTGGCCAAAGATCCTCCAAGTAATCCCCCTGAATTAATCTGCCAAGGACCAAGATAGACAATGGAACACACTGGAACCCACTTAACAAAATACGAACCTCTAATGATTCATTGAAGACTTCCAGCATACAGAATGACTTATCACACTTCTTTACAATATAATCCCGACAATAGCATAAAATCCATCCAAGATGTTTCTTATCCAAATCCTAAGCCAAAATTCCAACACGAACAAATTCCTGATAATCGCCCAGAAGAAACAGAAGATATCATATCTACAAAAGTATCAGAATGAAACCCCAACCTCTTCCCACCAATCATGTTCCCTATCCTTCAGTAGGCAGGAAGCAAGTCAGACCTGATCCCACTCCGGACAACGGTTGGCATGAAAAGCGTTGGCGAAAACTGCTAACCATCTGCTGCTAGCAATGGGGTCCTTAGCCCCATGATAATTTGGAGCTCCACGAGCTCAGTACTCCTAAAACGTCGACGTGCGCGTCACTCTCATAGCCGCCATTTCAGTGAGGAATGTACCCATCCTCTCATCACAAATCTCCAAAATGCCCTCCTTGACCTTACCGAAGATCATAGGAGTCTGGTCAATAATATTGCGTGTAATCTCAGATGAGGTGAACTCCCTCATCTAACTATCAAGTTGCCCGGCTCCAGAGTCCGCGCCTGATCCCTCTTCGGCACCAGAACTACCATCTGGTCTACCACGTAGCATCACCATCCTTGGAAATATACCATAACAACCATCAGAATACTCGTCATAACTCAAGGGATCTCACACACTACAAGTTCCATTGGTTCATCTCATCCTTCCTTGATTCGAGTATGGATCCTCTGCTTTCAGTAGTATGAGCCCATACTACCTTTCATTTCTATTTGTACTTTCCTCAAGACCTGCCTTGACCCCACCAAGTCCTTTTCACTATTACTTCTCTCTGATAATATCATCCTAGGATTGCCCTAGGGTAATCTCCGACCCACTCTCCACCATCAGCCGCATAAGAAGTCCCTGTTATCTCCCCCTAACTAGCTCGCGAATACCATTACATGTCATTAAGACCAGATAATTCTTCGAATGAGAGGTCCTACCCTACAATGGTTAGACTCAGACAAGAGCTGCAAACTAGACCTAAACATAACCTTCTGAACTTGTTTAGTCCTCGTAATATGTAACTTAACGTATTTTTTACTAGTTAGTTAAAGATAACCAGAACTCCTAAAATCAGAAAGCAAGCAACATTCAAGCATTTAATAAACATAATCAAGCATATCCTACACAGGCTATCATATTACTAACTAATCAATACTAGCATACAGTTCAATAAGCTCATACAACAAGCATATAAGGCATCCTTCCGAGATCCATAGCCCTAAACTAGCATGCAGTTCTCATACACATATAACATGCATATAAGACATCATTCCTAGATCCTTCTCCATAATCTAGCCTGCAGTACTTATAATCATGTCATAACATAAACTTGTATGGGTAATTTGGGAGTACTTACTTGAGCTCGGTTGATTGCATGCACCATACCCTTTTTCTCTTTTCAAAATCCTTTTCGAAAAATAAATGGTTTTCTTTTAAAAACATTATACCAAGTCCTCAGTTTGATTTCAGACACACCCAAGGGTGTGCCCGAATCCCTTAAACCAGGGCTCTGATACCAATTTGATACATCCCATTAATGTAGTCCAAAATTTTCATTTTTATTTATTAAAGAACAATAATTATCAAATCATCACATAAAAATCATAAGTCATTGTTTCTCAAAACATCATAAACATCTGTCAAGCATATCAGAGTAAAAACATCCCAGGCTAAAATCATGGTATGTGCACTACAGTAATCCTGAGCTCTTCCATTTGCTACTGAAAGTACCCGCAACCTAAACTGAAAACCGTAAGCATGAAGCTTAGCGCATCTTCCCAAACTACCGCATACCATACAAATAATCATGCTATTAGGAGATACGGGCCCCTCCCACACTCGGAGAGATACGGGCCCCATCCACACTCGGCTAACTAGGAGATACGTGCCCCGCCCACACTCTGTTGTCTAGGAGATACAGGGCTTTCCCACACTCTGTTGACTACAAGATACGAGCCCCACCCACACTCAGCTAACTACAAGATACGGGCCCCGCCCACACTCGACTAACAATGTAATACAGGCCCTACCCACACTCAGCTATTAAACATACACATAAGTAGCACACAGACAACAAGTACATCTAAATCTATTAATCAGTCCTATATACATACTCAAATAATTCTATGAGATACGACCCATGCCAACACTCAACTAATAATGAGATAAGGGCCCTACCGACACTCTATCAGATATGGGCCCCACCCACACTTAGCTAATGATGAGATACGGGCCTCACCCACAATCACGTTCCTAACGACACATACAGGTGTCACACAGATAACAAGTATATATCAATCCAACAATCTGACTGATATCTATACTCAGGTAATAATGAGATACGGTCCCCGCCCACACTCCATGTTCCTATCAAGAACATACAAACTATACAGGACGGCATTGTGCCTTCGATCCATTCAAACCATGAGGAAACTCCCCTCGCACTGCTAAAGTCCCGTGGATAATTCACTGGCTACTGGCTGACAAATCTTCGAACTGTGAATCGTCAAAACAAAACCCAATTAACCATTTGGGTTTCAATGCATAACCATAAATACACACTTGGGGTAAAAGGACCATTTACCCCTAACATACCTTGGTCTAAGACCAAGGCCTTACTCATAATCTAAAGGCATAAATGTCAAATAATGAACCAAGGCCCAATTATGGCCCAATTTTCTAAATTGGACCCAAACCACTTACATGATCCTTACCCTAAATCCCATCAAATTAATCTAGTCCATATGCTTGTTCTCAGATGGCCCGTCAAGAGTCCAATCATTGAAGCCTAATAGAAATGACCAACTCAAGGCCCAGAAAAATTATGGTTTACACATAAAATGATGATTAGGGTTAAGTGTTCTTACTTCACCCATTAACGACTTAACACATTAAGGACTTAATCCATTAATTCCATCACTCCACTAGACCAATCATACAATGTGGTCAGGCATTAATCAAAATCCCTATGTCGAGCACCACCCACTGCCACCTCTGGTGGTGGTGGTCAACAGCGACTCTCGGCGGTTAAGACCACTTTATGGGGGTGGTGGTTATGATTCTAGGCCAAAATAAAGACAAAAGTACCCAAACTACCAATCCACACACACCCATAAACATACAACCACTAGAGATGGTGGCTAGTGGCGGCAAAAAAGGTGGCAGCCACCACCTCACGGTGGTGGTGGTGGGTTTTCTGGCCACACAATCACAAATACAACCTCATGAATACCGAAAGTAGCAGATAAAATTATATACACGCCCATACACACACCCACAACCACCTTCTACGGTGGCTAATGGAAACAAGATACGACAGAAAGCAACAAAATGAAGTAGAAGTGGCGGTAGCCTCCATGATTAGCTGCCATGGAGGTTTACCTCGTTTTCCGGCCAACTGAATACTCACACACGCCTTCGAATTGCAACAACAACACACTCACTTACATGAGACCCACTAAAGATGCACCGAACACAACCACCCTCATGGTGGCAGGCGGTGGTCGGAAGGTGATAAAATGATAGCCGCATGGCCTCTCCACTAGGATCCCCTCTTGTGCTCCGAATGTACCTTTACCAGAGGCACTTCCTTGTTCTGTAGAACCTTTACCTTCCTCTCAAGAACGGCCATTGGCCTCTCCATGTAATTTAAGTGCTCGTCGAACTGAATATCAATTAATGATACCACTGCCCCCTCATTTGCTATGCACTTCCGCAATTGTGACACATTGAAAGTGTTGTGGACCTGACTAAGCTCCTCCGGGAGATCCAATTGATAAGCCACCTTGCAGACCCTGGCAACGATCCTGAATGGACCAATATATCGGGGACCCAATTTCTCCTTCTTCCTGAAGTGAATCAAACCCTTCTAGGGTAAGACCTTCAGGAGTACCATGTCACCCACCTGAAACTCCAACTCAGATCGGCATCTGTCAGCGTAACTCTTCTGCCATCTCTGAGTAGTCTGCAGCCACTGTCAGATCTGCTGAAACCTCTTGGTAGTCTGCAGAACTACCTATGTCTGTCCCATCACCCTGTGAACGATCTCACCCCAACAGAATGGGGTGCAACGTCTCCGATTATACAACAGCTCATATAGTGGGGCATCAATACTAGAATGAAATTTGTTATTGTAGGTGAACTCTGCAAGGGGTAGGTAGGAGTTCCAGCTCTCACCAAAGTCAATAACACAGGTTCTCATCATGTCCTCGAGAGTCTGTATGGTCCACTCACTCTGACCATCTATCTACGGATGATAGGCTGTACTAAAGTGCAGTCGTGTGCCTAGTACCTCATGGAACTTTTGCCAGAAACAGGAGGTGAACTGAACTTCACGGTCTGACACAATGGAGACCGGCACCCCATGGCGGGAAATGATTTTGCGGATATACAAGTTGACCAGCTTCTCGGCCTATGAACTCTCCCGTATCTCTAAAAAGTGGTAACTCTTGGTCATTCGATCCACGATAACCCAAATAGCGTCGAAGCCCCTTTCCGTCCTCAACAGATTGGTGATGAAATTCATCGTGATTTGTTCCCACTTCCACATGTGAATCTCCAAGGGTTGTAGCTAACCCTGAGGCCTCTAATACTCGGGGTTGACCATCCAGCAGGTTAAGCACCTCTCAGTGTACCATAAAATCTCCCTCTTCATGCCTAGCCACCAGTAAATCAAACACAATTCTCGGTACATCTTGGTGGCCTTAAGGTGAATAGAGAAGCGAGACTTATGAGCCTCCTATAAAACAGTCTACCTGACCCTACCAGATATCGGTACCCAGACCTGACCATAGCGGGTCAATAGTCCCCGGCTATCCTACACAAACCAGGTGTTCTCACCCCTGATCTTCTCAAGATTCCAATTCTCCTTAAGCATACCCTCAGTCTGAGCTTCTCTGATCAAACCTACAAGTGGAGAATCCACTCATATCCTCATACATGTTGTTGAGGTATAAGATCCAGCTGACATGCAGCTCAGGGCGTCCGCAACTACGTTCGCTTTACGTGGGTGGTAAAGGATCTCACAGCCGTAGTCCTTGACTACATCCAACCATACGTGTTGTCTCATGTGCAGGTTTGGATGATCCATGATGTACCTCAAACTCTTGTGGTTTGTGTATATGGTACAACGGACCCCATAGAGGTAATGTCTCCAGATCTTGAGAGCAAATACCATTGCTCCCAACTACAAATCATGAGTAGAGTATCTCGTCTCGTGCAGCTTCAGCTTCCGTGATGCGTAGACTATCACCCGTCCTCTCTGCATGAGGACCATTCCCATTCCTGTGATGGATGCATCACAGAACCCTACAAAATCCTCAACTCCCTCCGGGAGAGTCAAGACTAGAGCCTCGCAAAGTCGTTGTCTTAGGGTCTTAAATGCCCTCTGCTGCTCAGGGCCCCACCGGAAATCCACCCCCGTCCTCGTTAGACGAGTTAGGGGTACTGCAATCTTGGAGAAATCCTGTATGAATCTCTGGTAGTAACCTACCAATCCTAGGAAGCTCCTAATATCTGAGGGAGATTTCGGAACCTCCCACTGCATAACCGCCTCAATTTTGGCTGGATCAACCAAAATTCCCTCCTGGTTAGCAAGGTGTCCAAGGAACTAAACCTCTCGTAACCAAAACTCACATTTTGAGAACTTGTCATAAATCCATTCTCATCTCAACACTCACAATAGCTCTCGTAGATTCTCCTCATGCTACTCTCATGTCTTGGAGTACACCAAGATATCGTCCATGAATACGATGATCGGGCGATCGAGCATCAGTTAGTGGACATGATTCATTAGGTCCAGAAATATTGCAGGAGCATTGGTGATCCTAAACGGTATCACCACGAACTCGTAATGTCCATAACGAGTCCAGAACGCGGTCTTCTCCACGTCCTCCTCTCTGACCCTGACCTGATGGTACCCAGACCTCAGGTCTATCTTGGAGAACCAAGATGCCTCTGCAATTGATCAAAAATATCATCTATCCTCGGGAGTGGATAACGGTTCTTAACCATTAACTTGTTCAACTCCTAGTAGTCAATGCACATCCGATGTGAAACATCATTCTTCCTAACGAAGAGGATCGATGCTCCCCATAGAGAATTGCTTGGACAAATGAACATCTTCCCCAGCAGCTCATGCAGTTGTGATGACAGCTCCTAAATATCTGGTGGTGCCAAACAGTACGTCACCTTGGTGATAGGGGCCACACCTGGCACTAGGTCGATCCTAAACACTACCTGCCTCTCCGGAGGCACTCCTGGTAACTCTTCCGGGAACACGTCAGCAAACACCCTGACTACCGGAACCTCTGAAACTAAAATCCGATCTTGGACCCACGTATCCACCACATACGCTAGATAACCCACACACCCATGTTGAATGTACTATCGAGCCCTGGCAGCTGAACAAAACCCTGATCCTAAACTGGTTCCCTCGCCATAGACAATCAGTTCTACCCCACTTGGGGTTCGAACTACCAATCGCTGACCCTCGCAGTCGATCATGACACCAAAGCGACTAAGTCAGTCCATACCCACGAGCACACATACAACTCCCAAATATCTCTAACTCACATCCTCGGTAGACTGAAGAAGTGGAAACCCTATGTTCGTTGGCTATAGAGACTCGGAACGAACACTCTAGCTCTCCTACTAGCACACTGAACACCCTTATAAATATATAAGAGACAACTGACCGACTCTCCCCTGAGTCAAATAATACCAAAGCGGGTAAAGAGCTCACTAAAAACGTACTTAATCACGGGTACAAACATATAAGCATAAAACAGATATAATCAGTAAGATAAAGGATAGAAACGTACCAGCAACCACGTCCAGTGCTTCCTTGGCCTCCTTTGTTGTGAACTTGAAGGCTCGTCCCTGAGCCCTCGGGGGTGCTGCTCTACCCTGACTCATGTCAGTAATCCTCAGGGTATCTAGTGCGAGAGCCTGCGCTAGCTTGGCGGTGTGCAACATACAGTTGGCCTTCACATGGCCAATCTGCTCACAGTGGTAACATATCCTCACACTTAGAATCGGGGCAGGTTGGGGACGATTCTTCACATAATTCCCCTCCTTGCCACACCTGTGGCACCTGCTACCTAATCGATAAACCCCAGAATGACCCTTTCCGCTCTTTCCACAAGTACGACCGTGCTGACCTCCAATACTAGAATCAACAGTCTTAGACCGCTTCGATGCTGGCTGTGACTGCACTAGGTTTTGCCTCTGCTCCCATAACTGTAACTCAATCTCCATCTCATGCCTGTTAGCGGCCTCCTGTAACTCCACAAAAGTATCAAATCGCTGGGTAGCAAAAAACTGACAGATGTTGAGCATGCTCACATAATGTGTCATCTGAGCCTGCTCAGAAGCAAACTCTAGGCAAAACATCGCCCTCTCTGTGAATATACTGGTGATCTCAATCACCGTCTCACCATCCTGTCTCAATTCCAAGAACTCCTAAGCTAACCACTCACGCTCGACCCGTGGAATATAGCGGGTGCGAAACATATCCTTGAACTGCTCCCAAGTAAATGCAGCTCTATGGTCATGCGAATACAACCCAGTCATTAATCTACACCAACCCTTTTCCGCAGACCTTAGTAGGTTCAGGGCACATCTGACCTTCTGGTCATTAGGACATGAGCACGTGAAAAAAAGCCCTCCACGTCAGACAACCACCTCATGGATTTGATCGGATCATGGTTCCCATAAAATGTCGGGGGATTTGTGTTATCGAAGTCCCAGTATTGAAAAGCTCGGCTAGCTACTCCCCTGCTGCTTTTACAACTATTGTAGCTGTTGCGGCAGCCGTCTCAGCTAGGGTTGCATATCTTTCATCGAAATACTCCATCATGGTGGTCTTAATAGACCCAAACATCTTCGGAATCTGACCCTAGACAATCTCGACCACCTTCTTGCGAATGATCTCCCTGACATGATCCTCTGTCAATGGTGGCCTATCCTGAATGATGATCTTGGGTGTTGTTGGGATCGCCCTACCCCGATCTCGATCCAGATCGAGTCACAAAATGCATCGTAACCACCATTTTGAAATTACACCAAGAAGATATCAGATAATCCGTATAAATAACAGGGAACGAACTCCCAACTAAACCCTAGGGGTTGTGACTTCCTTGCTAGGCATATGGGTCATCTGCTTTCAGTAGTACAGGCCCATACTACCTTCCAAACCTACCCATATTTATCTCAAGTATCATTACAACACCCAAACATTCTCAGGCTATAAGATCTTAATTATGTACAGTCGTGATGCATACACTAAGAAACTATAGTAATGATGTCAATTTCATATAAGGAAAGCCTAGGCTATCAAGCATCATATAATTAGGCAATTCTATCATGCAATTTCTAAAGATCCCTAGCCTAGGACTAACATGTTGTTCTAACATATCTCAATATCAAATAACGGCACAGTATTTTGGGATCTACTTACTGGCTCCGGCTGATCGTACACTCTACATCCTTCTTTAATTATTTTGAAAACCTTTTGAAAATTATTTTGGAAATCTTTTCCTTAATTTGAGACTAGATTCACATGAGTGTTCCTCCAATTCACTCAAACTAAGGCCCTGATACCAAGTTGTAACATCTATAAAAATCATGCCAATTTAAAACTTTTTAAAACATTTAGAAACCAACAGTTATTACAAATTTGTTTTCAAAATTGTTCTATATATCAGAGTATCCCAGAAACAAAGTCATAAAATGTGAGGAGCTGTATGATCACGCCTTTGCCTTCCCGCAATCATCCGAAGGACCTGAAACCTAAACTGAAGCTTTAACCCTGAAGCTTAGTGAGTTCCCCCAAAATACCTATACATACCAAATAATACACATAATAACAACATGTAATGGGTCTACAACACTACAGACTGGATTACCCATGATCCCTCAGTGTGAGTCTGGCTTGCCATTGAGGCCTACAGCTCACATCTGGCTTGCTTCCAAGCCTACAACATAAGTTTGGTTTGCTCTCGAGCCCACTGCATATGACTGACTTGCCCCCTTCAATGATAAGGCTGGAATATAACTTATCAACCTGCAGTGCGAGTTTGGCATGCTCCCCTGGCCCTCAGCTTGCAACTGGAATGCCTAGGAGCCCTCAGTAAGAGTCTTGTATGCTTTCTCAGCCCTTAGCTCATATATGACATACTCTAGGGTTTCTTGGTCACCGTACGAAGCAGTACATCCTCAACCCTACCCATACAACATGTCGGCATATAACATCTAAATGCACATACAGATAATCAAGTAGTAACACAGGTAGTCCTACAGATCTACCAAACTAGCATAGAAAACTAGCATGCATAACTATCTCATACTCAACATATCATCAACTACTAGGATATCATATCCAATGGGCCGGCCTTCGACCCCTAAGTATAGTGAGCACAACTAACCTAAAAAATGTCAAGCTGTAGTGATAAGATCAAACTCTCGAATCACAACCGCAAACTCCACCAACTATATTCACCATAGAAACACTTCCATACATTCCCGGTTTACTAAAATACCCCCAAAAGTCAAACTGGTCAACCCTTGGTCAAATTCAAAGTCAACGGTCATGGTCAACAGTCCATGTTGACCCAACTTGTTGAGTGCAGTTCACTAACTCGTCTAGTCCTTCCAGAACTCATGAATTGTGAAAACCCTAGTTGACTCGCCGATTTTCTAGACACCTCATCAAGTCCATACATGTCCAAATGTCGCCAAAAACCCTAACTGACTCGTCGAGTCTCCTTACTGACTTGTCGAGTCCATGCAGAAACCAACAATGGTTAATCTTCATCGGACTCACCGAGTTGACCATGCAACTCGTCAAGTCTCTTCAGTCCATTTCCCATTTAGACGTTTTTTAAGCTACCCCAAAGATCCAAATTATAGATCCAGCTTCCTAAGGCACACATTCCACATAAATGTGCAAACTTTACGTGCACGCAAAGTCTTAAAGGCTTAGAACACCAAAAATCAAGTCTAGAATGAGGTTTAGGGCATGGTGAGAGGTTAATACAAGATAAAGTCGATAACTTTATGGATCTGAGATTTGGAGGAGTCCAGATCTAAAGTTGCAACTTCAGATCATGGCTAATACACGAAATGACTCACATATATGCTAAAAATAGCCCTAAACTTGAGCATGGAGAGATCTAGCTAGAGGGAAGTCAAGGTAACAAATTTTTACCTTCAAAATGATGTCACGATGATGTAGAATCAGATTCACAAGCTCTTCTTTGCTCCAAGCTCCTTAAGCTCCAAACCTTCTTCACAAAATGCACCAAAACACTCTTTAAATCTCACAAACACACAAGAACAAGATCTAGACTGGTTAGGGTTTCTTCTGGCTGTCAAGAAGTGGTAAGGGATTGGAGGCAACGACTTAACACTCTTTAAATAGGGTGCAAACCCGAAAATTTAGAGTTTCATCTTCTAGCTCCTACTCGTCGAGTCCGGGTCCTCCGACTCGTCGAGTAGGTCCAATAATGCACGCAAGATAACCTGCATCTACACAACGAGTTGGGGCAACCAACTCGGCGAGTATGTCCATAAACATGTACATAATGCTTTAAAACTTATACCTGGGAGTCGGGGTGTTACAGTATGACTCCCTGACAGATCGTCCGTACCGAATTATTGTCGAATCTAACCCACTTGTCTCCCAACCGGTTACTCTACTTTTGATAGCATGAGGTCCTCTCTAAGTAATAGAATCGTTGACCAATTATCCCTAAGGATCACTTACACTTGACCAAGGCTCAGATAATCCTTCGAGTAAGAGACTCGTCCCTGCAACGGTTAGACTCAGACAAGAGTTGCACAACATGATCAAATCATCTACCCTTGGATTATCCAAACCCAACTGCAAGTGACCTGACATCTCCTTCGAATACGAGATACTTAACACATAAGTTCCAAATCACTAATATTGCCTTGGATTATCTTGATGCTCTTACCAATAGAACCAATCCAATACACAATCACGAGAGTTAACCTACCATCCAAAACGGAATCCCCAACAACCAACCCGATACACAAATCATAACCTAAGATTCACGGAGATGCACTTTTACTTCATCCAACACTTTCTGGTTCACAACAACCCCTCATTAGACTGAGGTATAACGGTTCCCAAACTAACGCTAAGACTACTAGCCTCGCACCTGGTCCAACCACTAGGTTCCCAAGAATCCAAATAACAAAGCTATGCAGTCTATAAACCCTTCTACGTCTCACACACACACACACACACACACACACTGGTCGCTCACTGAATCCTGAAACCCAGAATCCAATACCTTTACCCAACAGTCTCTACCAGGTCCCACCTGCATCACAAAAGTTTATTGAACACTTGATATGTATCACAAATAGGTGAACTCTAGAAAGAACAAAATTACCAAATGCATGAAAATATAGATTCTCTACTAATTTTCGGGATCTAATAGCGGATCCAAGTTATTACAGAATGAATACAAGTATATATACACACACACACACACACACATAAAGCACTGAAAATCACAAACAAATGCAAGCCTAACAACAAAATGGAAAACAAGCAGGTTGCGGGAATACGATAACAATATGGATACTTATATAAAAACCCTAAAGTTTAGTAGAAATATGCATATTTACTTTTATGTAGATTTTAGGTTCACTAATAACAATATTTTCATTTTTTTTTTTTTTAATTTTACCCTTTTGTGTATTTCTAGTTCATTAAAACCCTTACATTTGGTACAAATACTTGGTTTTACTATTTTTTTTTTCCCGTTTATGAAAGTCTTTAAGTTTGGTTTGCGGATTCATTAAGGTCCTTTAGTTTTGCAGAAATTTTCGGTTTACCGAAAAATCTGCAAAAATGGTAAAATAAAATAAAATAATAAAAAAAAAAAGTTGCAAATGGTATTAGTGAAACTAAAATTCACAAATCGACAAATCTGTAAATTCTCACACTTAAACCTTTTATATAAAAATCCCATAACAAATTATATTACTAGAGTATTTACAAGCACAACATTTAACATGATTCCACCGTCATGAAAACGGTTCGCTTCACGAAGAGAAACATACAACTTATATGTTGATCAATATAAATCGAGAGTTCAAAATAATTAATAATTTAACAACTAAGCAAAATAAGATACAATGTAGTATCTTAAAATGAATCACAAGAGATAAATAAGTAGGAAAAGACTAGGTCAAACACAACAAAACGGCGACTTATACCCATGGTCTCGAAATACAATATCAGGGCGGACTGAAGAACCCGCGGCCATCTCAACCGGAACCCTACACGACGTGTTGAAACTATCAAACTACCGCCAAATCGCGTATAAAAACATTAATTGTTCCTTATCAAAGAAACCTCTGCTATGAAGTTCCTACTTCATCCTCACGACTTCTCAAATTGGTATGCTACATAACATAATATAAAACAGTGCAGCTACCACAAATACCTTTATATACATCGCTACCATTCAAGAACTTATTAAGTTATTGAAGAAATTAAGAAAGATCAAAATCCTTTCATATTTCACCAAAAATAAGCCCCGGATGCCTCATTAAACAATGAAAAGAAATAACAAACTCAAAAGGAAAATGAACTAATGAACTATAAATCATCCTGACGCAACATTAGTTCATTACAACATATGATTCTACGTATATTGAACAAGGAAAGGAAATAATAAACTCACAACTGAATCAAAAATCCACCACACATGGCATATATATCGATGAAGAACAAAACAAAGAATATCCCACAATTTAGTGTAATCTTTATAACATTTCCATCAACAACTTATTGTTTATCATTAAGAAAATTAAGAACTTATATATACCGGCACATAATCATCTAGAAATTACGTATGCACCTTCATATTAGCGATTAAGAAAAAATAAGTTTAAAAAGTTGCCTGGCTCCACTCTGTTTGCCTCTCCTGAAAACTTATGAAGGCATATAGGAGAGAGTTCTCTTCTACGTTCTCCCATGCTGTATCTCCTTCAACGAAACCATTTTACCTTCTACATCGTTACCTGAAACCATTTTCGGTTTCTTCAGAGAGTGAAGTTCAGCCGTTGGATTCAACTCTAAATCCTTTTATCAACCTGATCGAGGGTAAATAAACAACGCACAAATAGTGGGATCTTCGATCGGTATATTTGGAAGCTGGAAAACACTGATCATGAATGATGGCCTTCATATATAAAATAAATATATATACACGTTGTTGAACAGTGTTTGCTGTGCGCGCGCCGACGTTTTTAGTTATATAATATATGAATAGGATGAAAGATAAAATAAAAAAAGGGTGGTGGAGTTGGCTTTGCGTTTGGGCTACGGTTTTGATGTTGTGACGGGGATTATATAATTAATATTAATATATAATAAAAAAATAAAATAGTTTGATGGGGTGTTTTTACGATGTCATAATAAGGGACAACATGTTATATAGATTTCTTTAATTGTAAATGGTTTAGAAGATATATATATATATATATAGACAGTAATATATGACTTTCTAGGTTTTATAGCCTAATTGAAGTTATTTTCGGAATAACTATAGGCTATGTTGAGACAAATTTAGGGTATCTATAGTAGAATAGAATAGTGAAATACTCGTAAATCTAAAGATATGGTTTATAGTAGTAAACCCAACGCTAACTTGATCATTGTAGCATATATCCTCGGGATACCTCTATTTTAGTGATCTCGGGTCCAAACATTGCGAATCACATCCAACTTTCACATCAACACCTCCAAGTCTCTCCTCTAGATCTCAGTTGCATTAGTTAACTAATAATATACCATGCATCATGATTTTTATTTAAATAGAAGTTATAGAGTTGAACGACTACTTTAGGTTATTGAATGAACTGCTTTAGCATTGCTTGATGACTGGAGGACATGAAACTTCTGGCATCAACGTGTATGATATTCCATAAATCATTAATAAACAAAAGTAAAGTATCTAAATCCAAGATTATAAGTTATTTTGAGCAATCTAGTTGCACATTATAGTTTTGCATATTTAATGTGAAAATATATGAAATAGTTGTTACTTTCCACTTTTTTCATATTTCAAAAGGTTTGATTGTTGAATGAGCATATTGTATGAATATGATGCTCAAGGTAAGTGCAGTCGCTTCATGACTCTTGTGGACCTTGGAACGAATAAATGTCTGAGAAAGATGCTTTGATGCTCAAAGAACCCAAACGTATCCTTAAATAACGTGAAGATGTCTTTTAATTACTTTTGTTTGGAAACCTCCGGTAAAAAATCGTTTCTTGATAATTTTCACATACGTTCTATAGTTTGATAGGGTGTAACGTGTAAGCAGTTCGGGTTTCTTAGATATATGTTATCAGGGATAAACCGACAATATTTGACATCATCACATATATTGATAGAAGTATAATGTGGGTGTGTGTCTTGGGTGGTCCATTTTGTTGTTGGTGTGGTAGGGTACACAAGACACTCCACTTTGTGCTTTCATTCAACCTATCAATCATTAGATCATCACCCACCCATCACCCCTTCATTTTAGTCTTGTCCTCCCTTCCCACCATTTGCCATAGGTTCCAGAAACAGATAATAACTTGTATATTATGTTTCAAATGGTAGGATATTAAACATGATTTTGTCTTTTTTATGACAAGTACTTATGAATCAATGATATTGGGCATTTAACCAATTTAGATGGATGAAAGTAGCAATGGCTAAGAAACTGGTTGTACTCCGAGAGTAACATCATATTGTCCTTAACTCCCCAAGAACTAGTGCATCCAAGACAGGATGGGGTCGGTTTAATCGATGGGTACACAAGAGATCGGGGTCAAAGTATAAATCATTAGACTCATTTTTATTATTCGTCCTTGCCATGATTTTGTTGGTATTGTTTATATGATGTAAAAAAAAGACACAATTTCAACCTTTGATATCATTTACGTGATAGAAAGAAAAGTTCAAAGAAATTCCAAAACCATTGAGAAAAACAAAATTAATATCCGCAAAACTTTTAAATGTTCTGTAGTACTAGACTTTGTATGAACTTTTTCTAAAATAGTGATTAGGATTTAGCAAAATTTAATTACATAAACACATAAAGTTGTAAGAAAAGTAAAACAATAGTTTATAAACCTAATGCCATTTTTATATGCATAAAAAACATAAAAATGAATTCGATTATATTAAAATGATTGTTATGATGTCGTTAATCATAAGTAGAAATGACAAATAATCAATTTTCCTAATCATTTGCGAAAATAGTCAAAAAGTCTACATCTCCATCGAAATAACAACATATTTAACAGTCGACTCACTAGAAATGACGTGTCCATGTACTGCAAAATGCAATTGCAACTTTTTTATAAAACGGTCGAATCTTACTAAAAGTGGCTAGCAAGAAACTAGGTTGGCAAACAAAAGAACAAAGTCGGAAATAAAGAGCCAACCCACTCCAAAAACAAACCACAAACTCCATTACAAAAGGAAGGAATGGTTATGCATACAACTTATCCAATTTGATTTTAAGTTTCTACTCCTACTCGACTTCAAAAGAAAGATCAAGAGACAATTTTCTGAAAAAAAGATTGGGTTTCTTCAGTTTAGTTTTGTCAAACAAATAGTTGTTCCTAAAAAGCCACAAGTTCCACCAAGTTGAAAGACAAATATCAGTCAAAAGATCTTGTACCTTTTTCTTCAGATTAGAAAGCGAAGTTTCTAGTCACCATACTTAGCAAGGACTCTGATCGACATATTCCACAACTTGGCTAAAACGGACCAAATGTCAACTGCAAAGTCGCATGAAAAAAAAATTAAGTGTTCTTCAAATTCCACTTCTTTATCACAAATCGAACATGAACTTGAAGGAATGTCAATACCTTTTATGTCTAAATTATCTCCGGTATGAAGTTTATTTAATGACAACCACTAACCAAAGATATTAACTTTTATAGGTACCAAAATGTTCCAAACAGTCGAATGATATCACTAATAAGCAAACGTCTATGAAAAAACGAGCCATGGTTGTAGGAAACTCCCCAATAACCATATCCATCTATCATGACTACTCGAGAGAACAATGGAAGATAAGAGACTGGTAATTTCATCCTACTAAGCACCTTTAGCTCCATACAAAGGCAACAGAAGCAAGGTTTTATCTTTTAACAATATCTGATTATTTAACGCCAAGGAATACAAGCGCACAAATCTATTTTCAAAAGGAAAATCTAGTAGCTATGTTTCCTCCCAAAAATAAGCTAAAGAACCATCTACAAATTTTTACTTACAAAAAGAAACGAGATCGATACCTCTTCCTATAAGACTTTTGATGACTTTAATAACATTCAACCATACATTATTAGACTTTGTCGTAGGTACAGGACCATCGATACATCCACGATCCCCATGTAGAGCCTTAACTACATTCACCCATATGGATTGGGGCTAATTTTTTAACCGCCACACCCATTTAAACAAAAGGACTCAGTTCAAGGCAAACAAACTACCAACCTCGAGCCCATCACATTTCCTTTGAGCCATCACTTTATGCCAAGCAATCCAAGTCAATTTATGGTCACCCACGTCACCTCCAATGGAAAACTTACTTTAATGAGACTCGATATGTGTAAGAAAGATGCTCTGGAGCTTTAAACAATGTCTATATAATATGTTGGTAAAGAACTCAAAACGAATTTGATCAAAAATTCAGGTGAAAGCAAATGCAAAGTGTTTGCACTTCCTATATAGATAACCTGGATATAAATTTTTTTTCACTACCTCCTGTTATCTCCAATGGAAAACCCTAGGGGTATAAAAGGATCCTTAATTGGAGAATAACCAATATGACTAATGAAAGAACCCAAAATTCAGAGAGAACTAACTTTAAGTCAAGTATTGACCAAAAAGGTAATTTGGTCACTAAGAAGAATTTTATATGTTTGTGAATGCTAGAAAATGTGTAACACAGCAGTATAATTATGTATATATGTTATAGAAACAAATTGAAATACCATCAATAAACATAAACAGAAGACTTACAAATAAGAAATTACAAAGTGTCTTAAAACAAAAATTTGTCACTATTAGTACAATAGTTTTTGGACGTATGAATTGAGCATATAACTATCTTTAATCAAGTTATTGCACTCGAACTTTATTTTCGATGAATCTACTATATGTATTCATGGAATTTTAGAGAGGGTTTTGGTATATGTGAGATGGTTGTTCACTCAAGAGATCCAAAAAATCATATTTGACTTCGTTAAATAAGAACAATCTAAAACTGTCAAATTATAGTTTTGATAACTTCTAAAAACTAACCATATTTGATTAAAAGCAAAATTAATTAATTAAAAAATTTGGATTATCTCTTAAGACCCCAAGAGCCCTAATGCCCAAGGCCATCTTTTGACCACTAATATATATATATATATATATATATATATATATATATATATATATATATATATATATATATATATCACTAGTAGTCCAATAGCAATTCAAAGCCCGCAAACCCACACTAGCCCGCTTCATATTCTTAATCCATTGTGATAAGAATGTCACAACTAGCATTTTAGGGCCAGGATTTCCTATCCATGTACAAGATAGTTCTTTGTGTACTATGTAACGATGTCTTTAAATGTGAACCAAACTTCAAAGTTATCAGTTTATACATCCAGAATTTGTCTCATGTCAAACTTCATCGTAAAAGCTCTAAACCAAACTCAATAAACTGTATTCACTCAACTTTTGGGTTTTGACCTTGACTTCTCGGTTCAAGCTTCTTAATGGACCAAAACTCTCTTATTGGGCCTAATGGGCTGGTAAACTCTCAACTTGGTTATTATGGGCCGAGAACCCATATTTGGGCCCTAGTTGTGCCGAAATTGATTATTTAACACTAATTTGGGCCATAAGTCACTTAGTGGGCCTTATTGGGCCGTAAACATCTTCATAGATCCTTATGGACCGCAAATCACTATTGGAACTCTTATTAGGCAAAATTCTCAAATGGGCCAACCATTAGGCCGAGAACCTCCTAATGGGCTCTATTGGGCCGAAAACTCATCCATTTAGCCTTCATGGACCGAAAACTCGTGTTGGGCCTTCTTTGGCCAGAAACCCTTATTGGGCCAACAAGTTCTCGGTTATCTCTCCACCCAAGCCCAAACTATTTTCCTTTTTCCCTCTCCTATTGGGCCAATCGGCCATTATATATATATATATATATATATATATATATATATATATATATATATATATATACAATCGCATGGGGATGGACTCTTGGAGTGACACATCATTTTTACATAGAAGATATCCATGCAAGATGTCCACCATGTATCAAAGGATTCTCCAAAGTACACCTAGGCTCTCTCTCACTCTCCTCTCGTCCCTATCTTCGGCCGAGACCACCATCACCTCCCTTATTTCTCACTTCAAACTCATTCAAAATTCTCTCATACCTCCCCGTTAAACTCAAAGAAATTCTCTCATTTTCCCTTCAAATTTTCAAGGATTGTGTGTGCATCAAAGAGGTTCTTTCAGGTTTTCACTAACTTGGTAAGTTGATAACTATACTCAAGTTATTACATTCCATTTTATGCTAAGATTTTCCCTCATAATCACTTTATTTTTGTGTTCATGCTCCTAGAACCCTCTAAGTTTCGAAAACTCTTCCTAAAGGAGCATTCAATGCCGAAAACATCGTTCCTCTTCGTCTTCAAAACCGATCAAAACCCAAGTTGAGCTTCATGCCCCTTGTTTTCATGATTTTCTATCTTTAGGGGGAATACAAGCTTGTTTTTGTGTTTAATCTTAGTATTTATGCATGCATGTGTATAATTTCATGATATGTTGTGTGATATGTTATGAAACCATGATAAACACTCATGAACTCGAAATTTCTTCCAAGTTTCGAAGTTATTAGTAAACAAGTCACTTTATGTAACTTCCTATGATACTTGGAAAGATTAAACATGTTAAAATTGCTATGAAATTAAAGAAAGTATACAAAGGGGGCATATTTGAAAATAAAGATAAAAAATGGGTTGCTATTGATGTTCTCGGTATTAATGGGCAAAAGTGTCATTTTTTATATAAAAAAATGGGCTTTTATTGACATTCTTGGTAAAAATGGGCCTGTTATGTCATTTTCGGTATTAATGGGTCAAAATGGATATTTTAGATAAAAATGAGCCCTTTGTGTTATTTCACTATTTTGGGCTAAAAAGACCATTTTTGATAAAAATGAGCCTTTTATGTCAATTTCGGTATTTTTGGGCTAAAACGGTCATTGTTGGTAAAAAAAGGGTTTTTATGACATTTTCATTTACAATGGCCGAAAATGAACTATTTAACAAAATTTTGGGCCTAAAATTACATTTTTATATAAAATGGGTCGGAATTGGATTATTTAGTAAAATGAACCATTTATAACAATTTGAACCAAAAATTGGCCTTATATGGCCCTTCTATCCTAATTGGGCCTTATATGACACACTTTGTGTTAATTGGGCCTTAGTGTCAATTTTATGTAAATTGGGCCTCTCGTGAACATATCGTTAACAATCGATTATTCTTATAACAACGATGAAACAACGAACTATTCCGATACTCTCGATAAAAATGATTATATTTTTACTATTTATGAGTTATAGTAAAAAATATACACTCATAACATTATTTTAACGCTAAATAATGAAACACACTATTCACGTAAAAATTTTGTTAAGGCTCTTGTGAGACGCACCTTCACCATACCTAACTTAGTATACATCGTAATCCTTCTAGTTATAACTAGAGTCTGCTAGAGAGAAAATGTGAATTTGTGTATAGATCTATACGGGGTTGACACCCCACACCTAAGCTGCTCGCTACAGCTAGACAGGCTAGTCTAGGGTGACAAATGTCTTCTTAGAAACCGACACCTAAAAAACGTCAAGACACGCACTCCTTCATATTAGTATGGTTATAACGACTCACATAGAGAATAACAAAAATATTATAGGATTTACACTGAATATACATACCACTCAGTTTTTCAAAGTATAAACACTGTGTTGATTATTTTGTACTATCAGTTTCTCATGACACAGAAAATACAGGATTTTCTGGTAATCACTCTCTATACATTTTTCAAACAAGATAAAACAAGGATACACATGTTATAATACAATATTTGAAATAAAACTCACAAACTATTTTTACAGAAAATATCGGATTTTCTGGTGTTCACGAACTAATGCAAAATTTCTTATAAACATGTTTATGAACTCACCAATATTTGATATGTTGATGTTTTTCAAAATAACTTGTATTCTCAGGAACTCATTAAATAGGTGGGCAGCTAAGGAACTTGGACTTTTGTTGTATTTTGTTTTCACTATACACTTGTTGTTTTTGGGATGTAATTTATGAATGGATACAATGATGCAAACCATGTATTTTTTTTATATTTGATGTATGGTGGTGATGATGTCTATGTTTCATTTATATACACCTGTTATGATATTAAAAGATGAAGTCATTCGCCCCCGGACGTTTCCGCAATTCCAGTTCGGGGTGTGACAAAGATTAAGAGAGCAAGTCTTTTAACCATACAAAAGTTTGATGTTCCTTCCTATCTAGGATGGTCTTGGGCCATGGGGCTGTTGGGGTCATGGGGTTGTTGGGGTCTTAAGAGATAACCTGATTACTTGTATATTAATGGTCAAAAGATGGTCTTAGGCCATGGGGCTGTTGGGGTCTTAAGAGATAACCTGGTTTTTTTTTAATTAATAAACTTTAGTTTTAATTAGATAAGGTTAGTTTTCAAAAGTTATCAAAACTGTAATTTGAAAGTTTTAGATTGTTCTTCTTAACGAAGTCAAATCTGAATTATTGGATCTCCTGAATGAAGGACCATCACACATATACCAAAACTCTCTCTGAAATTCGATGAATGCATATATTAGATTCATCATAAATGAAGTTCTAGTGCAAGAACTTGATTAAATATGGTTGTATCCCCAATTTAAACTTCCATAAACTATTACTCTAATAGGGACGAATTTCTGTTTTAGGAAATTGTTTTGCAAGCCTTTAGCTTGATTACAATTTGTAGTTACTTATTTGTAAGTCTTCTGTTTATGTTTATTGATGGTATTTCAATTTTTTCTGTAACATATATATACATATTTATATTGTTAGTGTAATAGTTTATAGATGTCTGAATTAAGGATACAACTATCTCTAATCAAGTTCTTGCACTAGAACTTGATTTCTAGTCAATCTACTATATGTATTGATGGAACTTTAGAGAGAGTTTTGGTATATGTGTGATGGTCATTCATTTAATAGATCCAAAAAATCATATTTGACTTCGTTAAATAATAATGATCTGAAACTGTTAAATTACAGTTTTGATAACTTCTGAAAACTTACCTTATCTAATCAGACTATCTCTTAAGACCCCAAGAGCCCAAAGGCCCAAGGCCGTCTTTTGACCATTAATATATAAATAAATCCCTAGTAGTCCACTACTAATTCAAAGCCTACAAACTCACACTAACCCACTTTATGTTCTTAGTCGATTGTGACAAGAACTAGCGCATCCAATATAGGATGGTTTTGGAATTAAATTTTGCTAAATCCTAGTCATTATTTTAGCAAAAGTTCATACAAAGTCTAGTACTACACAACATTCCAAATTTTTCTTGATGTTAATTTTTTTTGGCTCAATGGTTTTGGAATTTGTTTGAACTTTTCTTTCTATCACGTAAATTATATCAAAGGTTGAAACTGTGACTTTTTTCTTTACACCATATATGCAATACCAACAAAATCATGGCAAGGACGAATAATAAAAATTAGTCTAATGATTTATACTTTGACCCTGATTTCTTTGTATGATTTTGCCTCTCCTGAAAAAATAAGTTTAAATAGTTGTCTGGCTCCACTATGTTTGGAACACTTTGGTACCCATCCAAGACAGGATGGGGTCGGTTTAATCGATGGGTACACAATAGATCACGACCAAAGTATAAATCATTAGTTGGATGCAAAACCGTTTTGGGAATAACTATTTGTTTGGAAAAACTAAACTGAAGAAACCTGATCTTTTTTTTTTCACAAAATTGTCTCTTAATCTTTGTTTTGGGGTTGAATAGGAGTAGAAACGTAAAACCAAATTGGATAAGTTGGATGAAAAACCATTCCCTTCTTTTGTAATATAGTTTGTGGTTTGTTTTTGGAGTGTGTCGACTCTTTATTTCCGACTTTGTTCTTTTGTTTGCCAACCTAGCTTCTTGCTAGCCCTTATTAGTAAGATTAGGTTGTTTCATAAAAACATCGCAATTGCATTTCGCAGCACATGGGCATGTCATTTCCGGTGAATCGACTGTTAAATACATTATTATTTCGATGAAGAGGTAGACTTTTTGATTATTTTCGCAAATGATTAGAAAATTTGATTATTTGTCATTTCTACTTATGATTAACAACATCACAAGAATCATTTTAATATAATCGAATTCATTTTTATCTTTTTTATGCTTATAAATGGCATTAGGTTTATAAAATATTGTTTTAGTATTCTTACAACTTTATATCATTTATGTAATTAAATTTTACTAAATTCTAGTCACTATTTTAGAAAAAGTTCATACAAAGTTTAGTAGTAGAGAACATTCCAAAGTTTTGCTGATGTTAACTTTGTTTTGCTCAATGGTTTTGGAATTTGTTTGAACTTTTCTTTCTATCACATAAATGATATCAAAGGTTGAAACTATGTCTTTTTCTTTACACCATATAAGCAATACCAATGAAATCATGGCAACGACAATTAATAAAAACGACTCTAATGGTTTATACTTTGGCCCTGATCTCTTGTGTACCCATCGATTAAACCGACCACTTCCAGGAAAATACTTGACTTTTTTCCGGAAAAAAAAAAAAAAAAAAAAAAAAAAAAAAAAAACCCTTAAATTTGTATTTCTTTATTCAGAAAAAAAAAAATCCTCGACTTTTTTCTAAAATAAATTATCAAATTTGAGGTTTATTTGGAAAAACATAAAATCTGAACATTTTTCATGAAAAAAATCATTCTAAAACCGGAAAATCACCGGTAAACTTGCTAAAATGTCCAAAGTAATATATATATATATATATATATATATATATATATATATATATATATATATATATATATATATATATATATATATATATATATATATATACAAAATCTTGTTTAAAAAAAAAGAAAAAAAAAGTTCAATAGATAAAACCTAAAATATAAGATATTTTATGATTTTTTTGGAACGTTAAATTTAATTTACTTCTAAATTACTTCTAATTTTACATATATCTCTAACGAAACTTGAATCATCGACCTTAAAAAAAAGGACAACACATTTATGATATTAAATCTTATTTTCTTTAATCATTTTGTTTGCATGCCATAATTTTATAATGAGCATGCAAACTTTTCGATAATCATAAATCAAATTAAAAAAATATTTAATTGAAGATATGATTTTTTAATAAAAGCTTTATACCTAGCGATATTAGAAGTTAACATAAGGATACCCTTGTAAATGGTTGAGGGTTTAAATCTCGAGGGACAAAAATGTGTAAGTTTAAGATTATATTTTTGTTTTTTGGAAGGGTGGAATATTATAAAGCTAGCAAGAAGCTAGAAAGATAATTACATCAAAATAGTAGCTGAAAAAGAATTATGAAGCCAAGAGACCAACTAAACTTGGCTCTACTACGCCTACTAGAAATCCAAAAAAAGATTTATGAACGAAATTATCAAAAATCATAGATATCTTAGGCGTAGCCGCTCTAAAAATCAAACGGTTCCTGAAATTCCAAATGCATCAAAAGGCAATCAAGATCGCCGCGTCAAAAGCTTTATGCTGGCAGATACGTCAGATGGTAGTATCAGCCCAATTGATAAGAGAATCCATGGTCAACTGAGAAGGATAGTTAACACCCCACCATATCGCAATACAGGACCATAAAGCACTCAATTCAGAACAGTCAGCAATAATATGGTCAACACTCTCCATTCTAGAAGAACATGCAGGGCAAATAATAGAATCCACCATGACACCCCTATAAGATAAGCGTTCTCTAGTATGGATATTAGACAACCTAATTCTCCAAATAAGAATATTGATCTTAATTGGGACCCAATTATTCCAACGAGTAGAGCTACCTCTGTTTCTAAGCGTAAGACCATCCAAAAGTTTTCGAGCCAAAGAAATTGAAAAATTATCTGAAATATCGATAGCACAACCCAATCTATATGGGACCAGTTTGAGTTGAAACTCCTGCAAAAGTCAAGAAAAGTTGTTCCATTACACCTGTTTCGCGCCACCTCGAGGGTTACGTCTGAGAGTGTTAACTCCCAAACCCATGGACAACCTGTATGTAACAGAGACATGTCTATGCAAATCCAGCGCATAGATTCTAGGAAAAGTGGTAGATAGAGGCATATCGTACCTCCAAACATCATGCGAAAAAGAAGTGTGGGTACCATCACTAACTCTAATAGGGCACAAAGATTGAAGATCAATATCTTTCTGGAGTAACTGGGAGAACATACGAATAACTCTACCCCAAGATCCTTGGCCAGTAATAGGATATCTCAGATTCCTGCAAGAGCCATCCAAACCATATATAGATTTCATCACTCTAACACACAGAAGATCAAGGCAGTGATAAAACCTCCACCACCAACAAAAAATCATAGCTCTATTGAAAGAGAAAAGACTACCAATCCCCAATCCGCCTTCATCCTTGGAGGCTAAGACTCTATCCCATCTAACCCAATGCATACGATGTTCATCACTGTCTGCACCCCAAAAAAATCTTGCCCTCATACCTTCAAGGTCCTTCAGAACCGAAATAGGAGCAAGGAAAATAGACATCAAGTAACTCCCTGACGAACCCAGACAGACTTCACCAAAGTAACACACCCTCCAAACAAGAGACATTTAGCCTTCCAGTTTGAGAGCATGGAACGAAATCTATCAATTATAGGAACCCAAGAGGACTTTCGAGTCATAGGCTGACCCACCGCGATACCAAGATGAGAAAAAGGGAGCATAGAGGCTGCACAACGAATCCTATTAGCCACCACAAGAACTTGGGAAAAAGAAATTACCACAACAATCAAGTTACTTTTAACTAAATTGATTTTGAGCCCTGAAGCCAAGTAAAAGCATCTAAGGATACGAAGGAGACAATTAGCATTTTCAGGATCCTAAGGAGTGACCAACATAACACCATTCACCTATAGGAGATGAGAAATCTCAATTCCTGAAATAGAGACCCCTCTGAGAGCATTCACACCTCGAGCCTGCATCAAAGCAATATGAAGACCCTCCATAGCCAAAATAAACAGAAAAGGGGAGAGAGGATCACCCTGTCTCAACCCACGGTGAATTTGAAATTCATCAGTCAGGGAACCGTTAATCAACACAGAATCCCTCGCAGCTGATAGAAGTTCTTTAATCCACCGACACCACGTAGACTCAAATCCTATACTGGACATAATTTCTAATAAGTATTCCCAAGATAAGGAATCAAAAGCCTTCTCAAAATCAACCTTAAAAAGCATCAAAGGTTTTTTGGAAGACTTGCTCCAAGCAACCTATTCATTAAGAAGAAAAGGACCATCCAGGATCCGTCTACCTTTGATAAAAGCATATTGCTCAAGGCTAACAACACTATGAATAACCTCCATAAGACGATTAGCTAGAAGTTTGCCAATAATTTTGTATTGGAAACCAATGAGACTAATGGGTCTAAAATCTTTTGGAGTCTTCAGATCTCTGACTTTTGGTATAACAGTGAAAAGCAAGGCATTACATCCTTTAGGAATAGCAAAATGATGGAAAAATGATGAAGAAAGGCCTCAACATCGGATGCAACGAGGTCCAATATCTCTTCAAAAATCCGCAAGTTAACCCATCAGGGCCAGGGGCTTTATTAGACCCACAATCCCAAACAACTCTTTCTATCTCCTTACAGGAAAAAGGAGACTGCAAATACTCAACTCTTTTTTATCGTGAAACCCCTCTTTAACCTTGATCGGATTATCTACCCACGCGTCATCAATCATCAAACCTCGAATGGAAGTGTGTCTCCTTTTACGATTAAGCATACCATGGAAAAATTTAGAGTTCTCATCCCCTTCGATGCTCCACTGGATTTTAGCTTTTTGAACAAGATCAACTTGAGCTAAGTGATCGAGATCCGACAGCTCCTTTAATAAAGAAACTCTTTGCTCTCTCAAGTTGGCATAGCCTTCATCCTCCATGAGCCTAATATCAATAGACACTAATGAATCTTGCAAATTCTTCCTTTTACTACCCACCATATCCCAGTGTTTGGAATTCCACTCCCTGAGATTAGATTTAAGAAACTAAAGTTTTTTCTTAAAAATAACCCATGGGTTAGTCAACTCCATCCCCACCAACGAGGTAGCCCAAGCCTCCCGAACAATGTTATCAAACCCTTCCATATCAAACCAAGAGTGAAATAAACGAAAATGAGTTAGGCCATAGTCAAACTGATGCTCCAAGAGAAGAATAGGGCGGTGATTACGAATATTCTTTTCCATGACCATAGCTGAAAGATGAGGAAACAAATCCATAAAACCCTCCGTCACCAAAAGTCTATCAAGCTTGCTAAATTTGGAACCCCATTTATCGCTCCAAGTAAATCGAGGACACCCAAAGGAACATCCACAAGATCAAGAGAATTAATAAAATCATTAAAGACTCTCACAGAAGACATATTGAAGTTCGAGCCTAATCTTTCGGAATCATCTCTAACTTCATTGAAATCCCCAATAACAATACATTCCCCCGGAGAGTTGGAGATAGAATTATAAATATCATTACTAAGACGTCTTTTGTTACTTATCCCTTGAGGAGCATAGACAACAATAAAATTCACATGGAGACCCGAACGAACCCAAACCGCTTCAATAATAACAAAGTCATCATGAATGCAAACTCAAATATGAGAGATCAAGTCCACATTCCAAATAACAAGAATACCCCCAGAAGCTCCACGAGAGGGAGAGAAAGCATTCAAAAAGGAAGAATTTCCCCAAAAAGATCTAGCCATAACTAAGTCAATGCTTTCAAGCTTAGTTTCTTGAATAACTAGAAAATTGTTTTTGTAATGATTACACAATTTTCTTATCCAACTCCTCTTATCACATGATCCCGCCCCTTAGATATTTATTGATAAGCAATTCATCTTGGAACTTGCCTCTCAACGTGACCTGTTAAAATCTCTGTGACACGATCCATACAACCAGCCATATTATAGCCAAACAATTCTCCCATAGCAATGGTTTTTTGTAGTTCATTTAGGAATGAATTATTTTTTTTCAATGCCACGTGAAATGCTTTGATTGTTCCCCGAAAACGAAACCCGCTGATTTGAGAAACCCGGGGGATGCGATAAATCATCTTCAAAACAATTAAAACCCAAGACTCATCCATAACCTCAACAAAAACCCACCGATTTACTATGAACTCGGTCCTTAGAAGAACAACTTTCAATAAAAACATCATTCATTCCCCCTTGTATTCTGATTGGCTCCAGGTTCTTTTTCGAATATTAGACGAGAAAAATGGAGTTGAGGTTGTCGAGGTAGTATCCGACGCTTTATCAGGGGCTTCTGTCACATTTTTTACAGCAACAGAGGCTCTTGTCGCAGATTTGACAGCAATAGGAGTAGCTTGAGCTATTATCGTAGAATTAACAGCATCAGGAGCAGCTTGAGCTACGGTCAGCTTGGTTGCAACCTGTGGACAAGTTTAAGTTGGGTCGTAATTAGGATCAGCGATAGGAGGAGGTCCCTATGAAGTTGGGTCTTCATTTTTTGATACAGAATTTCGTTTATGCCCCTGGGATGAAACCTTATGTATCTTGGCTGATTTTTTTAAGTTCCTCTTCAATATCAATTTTTTTTCATAACATCATAGATACCAAAAGGATCAAGTGAAATATCTTCCCTATCGGTTAAAGAGTCATTTCTACTATTATGATCTTGCTCGAATCTGTGAATAACATCAACACTATCATTATCAATGTTATTGAACTCACAAGCGAATGTCGGATTCCAACCAGGGGCTTCTTTTATACAAATGGGAAATATTTCACCGTCAATGCTAACTTTAATCACTTTAGAAATTATACCAAGAAACGGGGTGATAATACAAACACGTGACTTGTAGACGTCTTCTCTAATGTTATCATCAAGATGGGCAATTGAACCCCATTTGGCCAAAATAAGTCTAAACGAGTTCTTACTCCAAGCACGAAGGGGGAGACCTTCAACATCAACCCGCACAATACGATCAGATTGCACAAAATTTTTGTCCCAATTTCTTTTTTCAGTGATCCAATGATTAACCGCATCACTAGTTAAAAAAAAAAATTACAAGCTTCTTTGGATTTAAATTCAAATATCACCCACACACCACCCACATATCGGACGATAAAGTCATCTAAACCTTCATCATGGCATAACATTCCCAGACTGGGAAGAGTATTAAAGTCACGGGCCTTGGCTAAGCATGCTAATTTTTTGTTATCAATAACAAAATTCCCAAATTCAAGAACAATGGCTACTTCTTCTTTGTCAAATGAGGATTTCTCACAATTACCACTTGTAACTGAAAATCTGACAAAACCAAAACGTTTTCCCATACAAAACAGCTTTTTTGAGATAAATACATCGCAAACTTTTCCAAACCGGGAACATGCACGCCAAATATCAGAATGAATTATGTAATCTGGGAAGTTTGTGATATAAAACGAATCATCAGACCTGGATGATGCATGGGGTCTTTCAGTAGAGGCCTTTCGGTCGTGATACTTGTTCATCTTCCAACCCTCACCAAATGAAGAGCTTGAGTGATTAGAGACCATTGGATCGATCAGTATTAGAAGAAACTTCACCAGAACTCGATCACCCCAACGAGAGAAAAACAGGAAGAGAAATCCCCACAACGGAAAAACTCGATCAGAAGAGAGAACAAGCTGAGGCCCTACCGGCGTTTGCACCTGCCGGAGAAGGACTGGGCCAAGCGGCTACGCCGCTAATCAGAAGGAGAATTCCGAAATCGCCAGAGAAGAAGGGCTCTATGAACGTGATTTTTAGAAAAGCTAGATATCGAAGATATATTCTACGATAAGTTTAATATTATATTAGTAGATGCATGTGTTAATTGTTCTAATATATATATATATATATATATATATATATATATATATATATATATATATATATATATATATATATATATATATATATATATATATAATTTTTATTTTCAAAAATCCATATTCATTGAATAAGCCTTTGTTTGTTTTAATCCGAAAATTCTAGTTACAAAAAAATTAAAATAATAAAAGTTAGAGGCATAATAATCAGTTTTATAATTCACGTAAATACTCGTTGATTATATATAAGAACTCCGTTATAACACGTCCTAATTAATATTAAAGTGATAATCTATATCTTTAAATTAGAATTTGACATTTGAAAACGACTTACTTGAAAAGGAAAGAAAATTTGATGTTTGTGGCATAAGTCGCAAATGGTTGCCAACATTCCAAAGAATACTCATAATGAAACTTCCATTTCAAATCCCACCCATTTAAACATCCCTTTTTTGCTTTTCTAGAACTCCATCATCATTTCAATTCATTATGTTTTTTTGAAAACAAAATTGTTTCCATTACCATCTTACAAAATTAAAATTGTTAACTTAACTTTTATTGAGCACTTGTTGAGTAAGTCTTGAAGATGACGTACCGTCGCATACAGTTAGTTACAGGGAAATATGCAAAAAAAAAAATTGTCATTATTTTAGAACCTTTATTTTATAAAGTCTTAAAAAAATTAAGCAGAAAAATCTCGTTTAATTACATGGATTTATTTAAAAGAAAAAAATTAAATATAAAACTCCAAATATTTGAAAAGTTTAAATTTATAAGAAAATTTTTTTTAAAAATATTGTATTATAAAATTAAAGTGTTTCCTTCTCTAAAGGAAATCAATGAAGGTTTAATTAGTAATTTTAAAATTAAAATGAAAGTTCGTTAATAAAATTAATATGTATTTATTATTGCATTTAAATACTATATGAAATTAAAAAAAATGGAAAAATCATAAAATAACATGTGGAATAAAAATTAATTCAAAATAACCACAAAATGATATTTGGCAAATTGAATGACAGTGTGACAAATAGCAAAACAAATTTCATTTATTAGAGTAGAATTTTGCTCAAATTAACGAAAAAATCATTATTTTAATTTTAACAGGAAATGTCAAATTATCATGTAAAATTAAATAATTGAGACTCTTCTATTAACTTTTTATGACTTTATAAAAAAAATTCCTAAAATAATATGACTTCTTAGTTACAAACATTTAAATTCATCTTTAATTCTACACCATTTTTAATACTAATATAATACAGGGAATTATGTTATCAGATGAAAAGTTGAATTTAACCGAAAAAACCTTAGGTTCTGGCGAATCCAACAGTCCCTTGGTTCTAGGGATGTCAACGGGATCAAACGGGAGCGGGAATAGCTGCCCCCGCTCCCGCCCCCAAAATCAATTGTTGCCCCCGCTCTCGGTCCCGCCCCCGGCTCCCCCGTTTACACAGTCATCGGTCCCGCCCCCGGTTACCTCTATCACCCCCAGTCCCGCCCCCGTTCCCCCTCTTAAAATTCATTTTTTTTGCTAAACAACTACTTTGTGTTAGGCTAAAAAGCTTATTTTTAATAACTTTAAAAGTTTAAAACATAATCTTTTAGAAACTAAAAAAATTAAAAATCCAACATTACGAATTCAACATTACAAAACGACAATTTTATCAATCTTAAAAATATAAAATATGACAAATCCAATATTACAAATATAAAATACTTACATATCCAAAAATATATGATCAATTCACTACCTCTTCAATATCTATTAATTGGAAACGGAAAAGTGAAACCTAACATACACTTAAAATTAAAAAAATATATTTTGTATATGTATTTTATATTAAATATATATTTTTTTACATAAATGTACAACCGGGGCCCCGCGGAAGTACGGGACGAAAATACCAACTTTCGACCCCGATCCCAAAAATAAGCGGGGTTTAATTTTACCCCCGCTCCCGCTCCCGGTTTTTTTAAAAATTTAATCCCGTACGGGATCGGGGTCCCACGAGAACGGGATTCCACAAGGATTTTTGACATCCCTATTTGGTTTTGCTCCCAGGCTCAAATGGGTGAGGTTGACATGTTCACGAAAAAATTGAACCAATTAGATAACGACTATTTTCCAATTAAATATATCTATTATTTAATTTCAAATTCATTCTAATTTTCTTCTTTCATTCCTATAATCCTATTTACTTCTATCACAATGAGTTGTTCAGATAGCTCGCATTCATATGTTTCATATGTTCATAGCAAATTAGCTCATGAAAATAATCATGTTTTTTATTCATCTTCTTTTTAATCGTCAATTAACTATAACATTTTAATAGTAGCTTATTGAGCTGTTATAGTGGTTCTACAAGATACTACAAGTTCAGCATGTCTACTTATCATGAAAGACAACGGGAAGTTGTTGAAAGATTGCTTATACAATATTATTTTGTTGTGAAAGCAAAGTTTGGTTGAAATGTTTAGAAGAATTTTTCAGATGAGTAGACACATATATATACGTTTAGTTGAGGATATGGAAAGAAAATATCCATTTTTCAAAAAAACTTATTGCAAGGATGCAAAAAGTTTTCACAGCATTACAGAAATGCACATTTACGATATGACAACTAGTGTACGGTAACCCAAGTTAAGTAACGTTTATGAAAACACTCCCACATTTGGCTACTGACAATAAAAAACGGTTCATTGTGGTACAAGAAGCAACTAGAAAATTAGTGGAACTGGCTTTTGGCATACTAAAAATTCAATGGGAGATAATAAGACTCCTTGCGTGATCTATAGATGTTGCAACGTGTAATGATATAATGCATGATTGTTTTATATCACAATATATGATACTAAAAAATGAAGGAGCTTGTATACATGATTTCTCCCGAGGTAGAAATAAATCTAAATATGATTATGGAATTGCAAGACTCTGAAACCCATCATCGACTTCAATCGGATCTTCTAGTTCACATTGGGCATGCTACATGCATATTTTGGATGACCAATTAATTTTTTTTATCGTCTTAATTATCATATTCTGAATTGTAGGATTTTAATTCTCATTTGTAGTTTGTGCTGTTTTCAATGAAATATTTTTAATAATTTTAATTTTATGTATTTATTTTTAATTTAATAAAAAATTTACTACTTTTTAGAACAAAAATGGAAGGGTTATGAAGGTTAGAAAGATAGGTTCTTTGGTTTGAGAATGATGGAAGAAAGACAAGGAAAAAAACTAATACGACATCAATCTGGCAAGAGGGTTGAGAGATTTGGGAGAGAATGAGCATCTATTGTTAGTGTTTCATATCCAGCTTGTATAAAATTTTCCATCATTTTAACATCATTAAAGTTGTAATCCCCGCAAATATAGCTATACATAGTAAGTACTACTTATTAAAATCAAAATCTTTGAATACGATAATCTATAGTCATGTGTGTTGTAGACTATATAATACAAGTTTCGTATTAAAAAACAAATATATATATATATATATATATATATATATATATATATATATATATATATATATATATATATATATATATATATATAGAAAGTACGCAAAGCCTTGATCACAAAAATAGAAATTTCATGGAAATCCAATTCAATATGAATTAGACATGAGATATAAAAGTCACCTGGGTACAACGAATATGTGACATAAAAAACTACGAAAAGAATAATTAACTTTTATCGAAAGTCACCAAAATAAAAAGCGTAGTACTCTTTAACATAGGAATTTTGAAAAAAAATGTCAATAACGAATATACGAGAGAATTATGATTTTAGCAAAATCATTTAATCATATATAATCAGGGATGAAAATTAAATTCAGAATTAGCCGATGGAGTCTAAAGGAAAGTTGTAGATCTCGTCAAGATCTTTCCGGGGATATAAAAAAACGTCAAAATGGAGCTCTTACGAATAAGTTATGGAGTTTTCAAAATTTGTGTTTTGCGCAGCGCGTGGTGCACGACTCGTGCTTCTAGAAGGTGAAAACATGGACCATAGAGAGAATGATGTAACATCGCGTTCCTGGTAAGCATTAGTTCATTTTAATTTTCATTTTGTAAGAGCTACTCGACGAGTTGATAGCTCTAACTCGTCAAGTAGATGCCAGATTGGACACGAGGATTAAATGACGTACTTGGCGAGTCGACAACCAGACTTGACGAGTACGGTTGCCAGGAGGAAACCCTATTTTCGGGGTTTTGCACCATATTTAAGCCACTTAACCCCCTTTTGGGCCTACCTTACCATCCCATATCTTAGATCTCTTTTAGTGTTGATTTATGGGTCTTTTTGATTCCTTTGAGAAGGATAAGTTACCCTCTAGGGTTGTATGACAAGCAATCCCTTTTTCCTGTGATATTTGGCCTCTAGAATCATAAAAGATGTCTTGAGCCCGTTTTTGTCCATTTGATGGTCATGTTCATGGAAGTAGGTTGCTATAACTTGCGTTTGGGTCCATTTGAGGTATGCAAAGCCATCAAGTCTCCAACTTTATAGAAATGAAACATGGAAACGATTTGGATCTTTATTTTAGAGCCCTGGATTTGTGAAATCAGTTGTTTAGGTTAGATCTGCAAGGGACTCGATGAGTTCATATGGGAACTCGATGAGTCCGATCAAGGATCCTCGATGTTGTTCATGAAACTCGGCGTGTTCTCAAGGAACTCGATGAGCTGGATCATCTTGTCCCTTTTCTAATTATGCTAGGGCTTGGCGAGTCTGAGGACGACTCGACGAGTTAATTCGTCCATTCGCGAGGATGCGTAGCCTGGGAACTCGACGAGTTATAGGGTGGCTCGACGAGCTGAGTCGCGATCTTAGGGTTTCTGAGTTATAGAACTTGACGAGTCGATAGGCTGACTCTGTGAGTTAGGTCAACCTAGAAGGTTGATTTTGACCAAAACATTGAGTTTTACTAGGGTTAAAATGGTCATTTTACCCTAAGCAAGATTTGCTAGATTTTGACTAAGTATTATTATATAGTGGTAGCCGAGGAGTTGAGGGAGCAGCCAGCAGAGATTCCTCATGCACGAGTTCAATATCCAGTTTGAGAGGTGAGATTCCTTTCAATAGGAATGAGTCGAAGGCACCAAGGTTGGCCCGTATATGTGATATGTTAATAACTGAGTGTGAGCGTGGCCCGAATCTCGTAGTAGTCTAGTGTGGGTGGGGCCCTAATCCCATAGTGTTATTTCAGTGTAGTTATGTGATTATTCAATAGATATACTTGTTGTCTATGTGATACTTGTATGTATGTTAGTAGCGGAGTGTGGGTGGGGCCCGAATCTCATAGATAGTAGAGTGTGGGCAGGGCCCGGATCTCCTAGACAACGGAATGTGGGCGAGGCCCGAATCTCCTAGACAGCAAAGTGTGGGCGGGTCCTGAATCTCCTAGACAGGGGAGTGTGGGCGGGGTCCGAATCTCCTAGATAGCAGAGTATGGGCGGGGCCCGAATATCCAAGAGAGTGGGCGGGGATCGTATCTCCTAGTTGCATGATATTTGTATGGTATAAAGTAGTTTGGGAACTCACTAAGCTTTGTGCTTACAGTTTTCAGTTTTGGTTTCAGGTACTTCCACTAGAAAGGGGAAGGGCTCGGGATGATCGCATGACACACACCGCATTTTTAGCCTGGGATGTCTTAGACTCTGATATTTATCTCCCATGATTTTGTCACGGTATTTGATATGATGTTTTGAGATACATGATACATGATACATGATTTTCTTTATGACTATGGATGATTTGTGGTTTTATATTCAGCTTCAAAATGAAATTTTTGGACCGTATTTTTGGGATGTTTCAGCTGACACATAGCACAAATAGCCTGGGGAGACGTCACCTTAAAATGCATGGCATGCACCCCACTTGCATGTTGTGCACCCCAAAATCGGTTATAAATAGGAGGCCAAGCCTCATTCTTTCTCCCATAACTTCCCAAACACTCTTTCTCAATTTCTTTCAAATATTAGCACATTTTCTCTTAGATTTAGTCTTCGGTGAAGATTTGCAATCCCTAAAGTAGTAGCAGCTAGTGAGTAGAAGCTCTATCAGTGCAATTTCCTAACTTCTACTAGGAAGAACCTCTATAAGTTAAGCTACACTCTAGTCTTTTTCAGTGTAACTTATATTATAGTCATAAGTCGTTATTATGAACTAGTAAATAAGATTTATCAGTGGTTCCTAGTCATAATATTTTTTGATCTACTTACGGGAGAGGTGTCAAGAATGGTGACGTTGTCTTGGTTGTTGGATTTCAAAAAGGCTATACGCCGAAATGGTCATGCCTCCCAACTGTTCTGCCTGGTTGATCCTTACTTGATAGATCTTGATATAGACATTAGGATTAGTAAGGAATCTAGACTATAAATATTATAGTCACCAGGATTACGATACTAGACTAACGCTTAGTACTTTCTGTTGGGTTATGAGCATTCTAACACTCCTAAGTGTACATGCAATCCTAAATACCTTAGATCTATGTTTTCTCTATTATACATACAATTATGAACATCCAAGGTATATCCTAATCTAGCATAAAAAATAATGAATATAACAAGATAGAATACATACCTCTTTGATGTAGAATGTCTTCATGAAGCTTGAGTGCCTAGTTCCCCAAGTGTGACACCTCAAATGGTTCACACAACACCAAATACACTTGGAATAACTTGAGAGAAACTTGAACGCTCCTTGAAATCGTCTAGCCCTCACACTCACACATAGTGTCCGATTTCTTGAGCCATGGGATTTTTTTATATGGTGGCTATTAGGGTTACTCCATGTAACTCATAACTTTACCCATTCCTTAAGCTCCATGGATTTTAACTTCCATGGAGTATCCATGGGTCACCCCATGGACTTAGTCCAACATATTGAATCTTGGATCACAAGCCCCATATATAAGAATGAATGATTTACACAATCAACCCATATATTTAATTAGTGTCCTTTTGATCACTTAATTAATTCCAAATTAATTCTTGATCAATACGAATTAAATAACCATATTAATCTATTAGAACTTATAATATATTAACCAACGTTAAGTGTTATTTCTCTCATTATAGTCTATCCAAATGCATGATGCCATGCAGCCCAAATCGACCATGTCGGGTCGGGTCATGTCAAGTCTTACTAATTATAGTTATGGACTTAGACATTAATCCAACACTTTATGCATCTAGGTCTTTCAAAAGTATGAAGTGAGGCGCCAACGAAAACGCCAGGCACCCACCTAATTCAAGTGAGTGCATAGTCCCTTTCATGAACATGTTTTAATACAAGTATTTTTTTTACAAGTTTCTCAACAACTATCTAACTACTAAAACTTGTAACGACCCAAAATTTAAGACCAAAAATTTCTTTTAATAAAACATTACTTTAAGCAAAGTCATCATTCCAAAACATAATCTGCGTATAAGTGTTCAAAACACATGTTCATTATCAGAGTAAACATTCCCAGGTTGTCTAATCTATGGTGTGTGCCATGCGATCACCCCGAGCTCTTCCCTCGGCTACCGGAAGTACCTGAAACCAAAACTGAAAACCGTAAGCACGAAGCTTAGTGAGTTCCCCACCCTACCACATACCATACATAACCACGTACTGCACATACTGGGCCACGCCTGCTATCTTGGGCCTCACCCCCTACCTCGGGCCTCGCCCGCTACAACGGCCCCGCTGCTCCAGGCCCCGCCTGGCTTCGAGCCCCACTCGGATACAGATCTGTTTTACTTAGGCCTCGCCTGTCACAGGGCCCCGCCCGCCAACAAATAATAACACATACACATATCACAGGGCCTCGCCCGCCAACTAATAATATCATATAACATATCACAACACATAAGCTAAACTCATACGACTGATCCTGTCCTAAGGCCTCACCTATCCTGGGCTTCGCCCTTGTCCTGCTACTGATGAGTCATGGAACCCCGTCCACGCTCCTACTGGTAGTGAGATACGGGCCCAACCCACTCTCACTCCTTCTCTAGCTTGGGCATCTCCCCTGTTCTGCTACTAATGAGATGTGGAACACCATCCACACTCTGCTATTGGTGAGATACGGGACCTCGCCCACACTCACCTCCCTACTAGGCACATACATGTATCACACAGACCACGGGTATAAACTATCATATAAACAAATCCTTGGGCACCCTCCCGCTATTAAGGGACCTCGTCCTGAAAATCATACTAGCATACTGTGCCTAGGGCTAACCCCTGGGTCTTCTACTCATAACTACATGGGCCAGCATTGTGGCCTTAGACCCATTCACACAAAGGGAAACTCACCTGCACTGGCTGAACTTGCTGATGATCTCACTAGCTGCTGCCCAGCAACTCACTGAACTCCTGCTCCCCTTGCTCCTCGAACTAACAATATCAAAGCAATACTGAGCCTAACTGACCCCCGAAAGACAACCAAGTCAACCCTGGTCCAAGTCAAAGTCCTGGTCAAGGTCAACCTTCCAGGTCAACCCTACTCGCCGAGTCACCCTACTGACTCGCCGAGTTCATATATTCAGAGTCCTTCCTTTCGCGTCTCGACTCGCCGAGTCAGTCCATGACTTGCCGAGTCTACCGATTTCCGAGTCCTGACCTATCCAACTCACTGAGTCTCCACCCGAATCACTGATTCGAGTCTCAACTTGAAGGGTTTGGGGTTTCGCACCCTGACTTGCCAAGTCCAAGAACAGACTCGCCGAGTACAAGGCAATCTTCATCTGACTCGACGAGTTGTTCATCCCACTCGTCGAGTTGCTCCTCACCTTCATGCTATTCGCCGAGTCCACTCAAAGGACTCGCCAAGTCCATTCAAATCCCTTTACATGCAGAGGGCTTTTGAGTCATGCATGGACTCCAAACTGTAGATCTACCCTTCCCAAGCCTATTTCTCACTTAAATTTGCAAACTTTATGTGTAAAGAAGGAGATCTAAGCAAAATACACCATAAACTAGGGTTTAAGGTAAAGAGGCTCCATAATCAACTCAAGGGCTGCTACTTTATGCTTCTCAAGACCATAATGAGCTTAGATCTGAAGTAGCAACCTCAGATCTGGCTTCTAACTCAAAAGAGGTAACTAATCATGGCTAGAAAACCCCCAAAACTCACAACCATATTAGATCTAAAGGAGAGAACGACTTAATACCTTTAATAACTCAGAAAACTTCTCCAATCTTCAGATCCAAGGCCAATCCTTGAAGCTCCAATGATTCCCCTTCTTCTTCTTCCTTCAAATCACCCCACAAATGGCTTGGAAGCTTGAATGAGAAAGAATGGGGCTTAGGGTTCGATGTTCTGGGTGAAAGGGGCAGTAAAGGAGCCCTAAGGGAGGGAATGAGACGTTTAAATAGGCTCCAAGTCCCGATTTTAGGGCTTTCCTCGCACAGACCAGACTCGCCAAGTCCCCTTTCCCGACTCGCCGACTCGGTCACATACTCCTCGACCCGGATCCCTCTCGGACTCGCCGAGTTCATCCTTGGACTCGTCGAGTCTCCCTTAAAATTAAGGTTTTCTTTCTTTTCTTGGCCTTCCAAACTTTGGGTGTTACAAAACTAGTATCATGCTTCAAACCAATGCTCCTAGCATGTTGAACATGTCTAATCCTACTCAGACATTTGCAAGGGGATCTGATGGATTCTCTTCAGACGATACCCTCTTCGCGACGAGGTGACCATCTTCTAATCTATCTCTAATGAAATGGTACTTTATGTCGATATAACTTGATTTTCCATGATCTCTAGGTTCCTTTGTTAAGGAAACCATTCCCTCATTATCTTAGAAAATATCCATTGGCTCCTTGATGACCGTAACAACTCCAAGGTCTCCGAAAAAGTTCTTCATCCGTATAGCCTCCTTAGATGCTTCGGCTGATGCTATGTACTCTGATTCATAGGTAGAATCAACCACAGTTTGTGTTTTGAACTTTTTCAGGTTACTTCTCCTCTATTAAGGGTCAACACCTAGCCAGATTGAAAATGAAAGTTGCCTCTATCTGTCTAAAAGCCGGTGTCACTATACACAATTACTCTTAAGTTGTCATTGCCACAAATCACAAGAACCCAGTCCTTAGCTCTTTGTAGATACTTAACAATATTCTTGACCGCTATACAATGGGCTCTACCCAAATTCCCCTGATAACGACTAACTATGCTCAAATAAAAAGCCACATCAGGGTGAGTACATGTTATAGCATAACTGATAAATCCAACGGCAGTAGCATATGGAACTCTACTCATTTATGCTATCTCTGCATTAGGGATGAACGTGGAACGAAACCAGTATCGACCCATCCCGTTTCCAATTTCTCTAATACCAAATTTGATCGAAAGTTAATCCCTACCGAACCGAATTAACATCACCGGTACCGGTACCGGGAATGGTACTAGTACTCGGTACTAGTACCGATACTGGAGGTACCGATTCCCGAATTTCATGTATTTGGAGTACCAAGTACCGTCCCTTATTTTTAAATTTGGTACGGTTTGATACCGGTTCCGGTACGGTACCGGTACGGGATCGGGATTTGGGACAAACTGCTCATCCCTACTCTGCATTGGTACTCAGACTCTGAGTCTTATTTAGTCTGGTATTACTCAGGAATGCAGTTCTCCCTTCTTGGAATTCTCCATACTAAAACACTTTAGTACCTTATCCAAGTATGTAATTTGACTAAGTCCAATTAGCCTTTTACTCATGTCTCTCAAAATCGTTATCCCTAGAATAGAAGCAGCCTCTCCCAGATCCTTTATAGATAAACACTTTCCAAGCCAAGACTTAACCTCTTGCAAAGTTGGAATGTCGTTTACTATAAGAAGTAAGTCATCAACATACAATACTAGGAAGGTCACTATACTTCCACTACCTTTGACATATACACAATATTCATCTTCACTTCTAGAGAATCCAAACTCTTTAACTTTCTTATAAAAGCAAAGATTCCATCTACGAGAAGCTTGTTTCAATCCATAGATTGATTTCTCAAGCTTACACACTCTATTAGGATACTTTGCATCCACAAAACCCTCTGTCTGACTCATGTAAACATCTTCAGCCAACTTCCTATTAAGGAAAGTAGTTTTGACATCCATCTTCCTGATTTCATAGTCATGAAACGCAACTATGTCTAGCATCACCCTAATAGATTTAATTTTAGCTACTGGTGAGAAGGTCTCATCATAGTCAACCCCTGGGTTTGAGTAAAGCCCTTCGCTACCATTCGAGCTTTGAAAGTGTGTACATTTCCATCCATGTCGGTCTTCTTCTTGAAGATCCATTTACACCCAACTATTTTACGACCTGATACATTGCCAACCAAATTCCAAACTTGGTTGTCATACATGGACTTGATATCGTTGTCCATTTCCTATTTCCACTTGGTAGCCTTAGGGTTGGCCATTGCTTCCTTTTAGTTAGCAGGTTCATCCAAATCTACCAGTGTACTATCACTGATAAATGTATCACCTTCTGTCGTTATATGGAATACATACAACACAGGCGGAACGCTAACTCTACTAGAACGTCTAAGAGGTAATGACTCATCAATTGCTTCAACTAGAATTTATTCCTTATGTTGAGCACTAGCATTTTCAGAAGTCCCTTCATTGTTTGACTCTTGAATTTCTTCAAGATCAATGGTACTCTCACTGTCCTCTTTGTATATGGTCTCTCTTTCGCGAAAGACCCCCTTTCGTGCTATGCAGACCACTTTGAGGGTATTCGATGAAAATACATCTCTTACTTTGAGGTTAAAGCTTGTCGTGAGTCTCTTGTCTAACAAAAGCTTCACAACCCCAAACCTTGATATGTGCTAATGATAGAAACTTCCTTATCCACATCTCGTGAGGTGTTATCGTAACCTTCTTTTTTGGGACAAGATTAAGAATACGGGCAACAATCTCTAAGGCATATCGCCCAGAAAGAGATTGGAAGTGAAGATCGACTCATCATGGAACGAACCATTTCTAACAAGGTCTGACTACGCCTTTCAGCCACACCATTAAGTTGTGGTGTTCTAGGAGGATTCAATTGTGCAACTATTCCACATTCCTTGAGGTAGTCATGGAACTAGATACTAAGATACTCACCGCCTCTATCGGCTCTAAGCATCTTTATCTTCCTGCCCAATTGATTTTCGACCTCTTGTTTAAACTCTTTGAACTTTTCAAATGTTTCTGACTTATGCTTGATTAAATAGATATAGCCATATCAGTAATAATCATTAATAAAAGTCACACAGAATCGATTTACATCCCTTGTGGTGGTTCTGAAGGGCCTATACACATCTTTGTCTATGAGATCCAACAATCCTTCACCTCTTTCACAGGAACCAGTGAAAGATGATTTTTTCATCTTTCCTAGTAGACAAGACTCGCACGTATCATCTAACCTTAAGTTAAATGCTTCTAACACTCTATCCTTTTAGAGTTGGGTAATGCGTTTCTTGTTAACATGTCCAAGATGACAATGCCACATGCATGCTTTGTCTATACCATCAGACGAATCAATCTGAAATACACTATTGCCTATATTGTCTACACACATCACAATTTCATACACACCATCAAAAGGTAAAGCTTCAAAATAAAAAATAAAAACACCTTTTTATAATCAGAAATAGAACCATTCTTGTCATCAAAAGAATATCTAAAACCTTTTCTAAACAATGCATGAAAAGAAATAATATTTCATGTCATTTCTGACGAGTAGCAGGAATTCATCAAATCTAAACTAACACCATTACTAAGCACTAAGTTGTAACAGTTGAAGATCTCCTACTGCTCATGATCAAGTTCATCCTTCCATGCTCTACACCTCACTTCTTCTTATCCCCTGCAAATTAGAACAAATATGAAAATCATATCTTGTATCAAGGACCCAAGAATGAGAATATGATGAGTTTTTAGATAAGATATTGTAGATGCCTATTAAGGTTGGCTTCACATTTCCATCCTTGATATCCTGCAAGTATTTCGGGCAGCTTCATTTCCAATGCCCCTTGTCATTGCAGTAAAAGCAAGTGCCATCCTTTGGGTCGAAAACAAGGGGCATCGGAACTGGACTTTCCTTTGGGTCCACTACTAGATGAACCATAATGGGACTTTTCCTTCGAGTTCGGCTTAGGAGGACCTTTACCCTTTTCCCCTTGACTAATGGCTAGAATAGGGGCAACAACAGGAGTGGAGGCAACACCATTTCCCTCCATTCCTACTTCAGTTGTTCGCAAGAGGTTGTGTAATTGTGATAAAGTAGTTTCAGTTTTGTTCAAATGATAGGTAAATATAAATTGATCATAACAACTTGGTAGAGAGTTCAACACTATGTAGATTGCCAACTCTTCATCACCATTCACGTTCAGCTTGATGAGCCTATCCATGTATCATTGCATTCTTGAAACGTGGTTGCTTACAAACTCACTATCCTTCATATTGCATGCCATGAGGGACTTTACCACCTTGTACTTTTCTTGATGAGCTCGCTTATGGTACTTTTCCTTAAGGTCCTTGTTCATATTGTATGGATAATAATCCTCATAGTGTCTCTGTAACTCTGGAGTCATTGTAGCCACCATGATACAAGAAAATTTTGTTGCATCCTTGTAGTGTTTCTCGTAGGTAGTTATTTCTTCAGGAGTAACCTTCGTTTCATCGATCTTATTGAGTGGTTTTTTTGAGGACATACTCCTTTCCTCAAAACGAAGTGTAGTTTTGATGTTGTGTATCTAGTCATTGTAGTTGGTGCCATCCAATTGCACCTTTGCATAAATGTTCAATAGATAGAAGTTGTTGTTTGAGGAGAATGAACCAGAAGCATCAGTTTGAGTAGACATCTAAAATAGTAGAAAGGAAAATTTTAGTTAGATAAGAACAATCCTCAATATAACACCCAAATGAAATATCAAGGTTAAGATCCAACTAAATAATTTACAACTTATAAAAGGGATGTCGTAATCTAATGGCAAATTAGAAAAAGGTAGGTAAATGATGATTTACCAATTTCACCATCAAAAATGAAATTGGAACGAATTAGGTTTTGAATGAAATTTCTAGATCTTTTGAGAAACTTTTTAATGGCATGTCTAATCTCGATTATGTTCTTCCATTTGTGACCGGGATACCGAGGATCACAAACAAGATGTGAATAACCATTCAAATTAGTTTGGTACTCTCAATGTCATTTATCATCTCATTTTAATATGTCAGTTAGCCACATGTGCTCCATTAATTAATGATAATTTATGAGACAACCCTTCCCACTCTTTGTTAGTCCCGATCAGTGTGTCAGTTAACCACACACGCTCCACTAACGACCAACAAAGTGCAATGTGCAGTTTCATGGATTAACATACAATTTCACATTTTTCCTAAAGTAACTAAGATTGGAAATTTTGTAAAAAATATTTAGTTAATTTATAGATCATTTTACTTATTAATGATGATTAAGTTGTCCTATCAAACTCGTTTGACTAATGATCCTCCACCAATCAAGGAAGCGGTGGGTGAGAGTAGACACCCATTCAATCGTCATTTTATAGGCAAATTCCTTAAACCCCCTTTATACATCGGCTTCGTGAATGAGACATACTAGCGGTTCGACTAACTTGTCTTATCTATATAGTAATATTATACCTTTAATGTTACATATAATATAAGGGTGTATCTTTAAAATTTTCAAAAATACTAGGTTATATTTTAAATTTCAAAAAATTAATAAATTTAATTTTTTAATTTAAAATTTAAGCAAATCATGAATTCAAGATAAGGATATGAAATTACTGATTTAAAATATTTAATTTATCCAATTAAAACAATATTAAGGTGATTATCCTAATCAATCCATGAGATAATCAATTAAACCAACTTTTTAGCATCTGACAGCTCAACATGTCGTGCTGAACAATCACCATGTCGTGTTGGGTCGATTTCGCAGGTCAACACATCGTGTTGGAAGAACACCACAACAGGATTGATGAATAGAATGACAACTTCGTTTTCTCCTCCTTGATCAAGTTCAACAATTGTATCAATTCAATTGAAAACTAAACATACGCTCTGATACCACTGATAGGTTTTGAGCATAACAAACAATCCTATGTGTGTATGCAACCCTAAATTTGATCTACGTTTTCTCTAATCGTACATATAATATGAACAACAATCTAGAAAGCCTATAACACTAGTTAATAATCAAAATTACATAATTAGGGTTATAAAACATACATTTGATTGTTACATAGCAATAACAATCCAAATCCTTAGTGTTATTCAGACTTTGAGAACAAGCACCACAATTGTCATGTCTCTAATGGTTCACACCCAACACTAGCAATAGAAGAATGATTGAGAAGGAGGAGAACGGTTGCAAATTTCAGTTGGATCTCTCTTAGAAGAAGTGGCCAAAAATTGTAGGGTTATATCCCTATTTATAGTGCAGTAAAAAAACCCTAGATAAGCCCAAATCCAAGATTATCTTAAACTAGGTAATTATCCACTTTCCTGATTATCCAATAAAGACTATTGTAGAAACCCTAAGGCATATGAAAATCATCCATAGCCTATGCATGGTTCTAGATTACCTATTGCTCAACTATGGAACAACTACATTTCAGTCCCTATACTTTTAATTAATTCGTTTAATCCCAAAATTAATTCTAATTAATTTTTGGCTAAATATTAATTAAATACTATTTCTAACTAATATATTATTCTCATAATAAATTAATAAATTATTTATTTCAATTTATTAATCAAATAATAAACCAACTTCTTTCTCCAAAATCATCATGTCTAATTGCTAGTCTTGAGGGCAACCCAAAAGGAGTGTGCTACTATCAATTCAAGTATATACCAATTATAGTTATGGGCTTAGACACCTAATCCAACAATGTGTCTATTTCACCCCCTTCAGTCTCTTTCAACCAGTACTAGGTCTATTTCACTCCCTTCATTCTCTTTCAATCGGTATTGAGTCTATTTCACCCCTCCCTTCGGTCTCTTTTGACCGGTACTGAGTCTATTTCACCCTTATAGCTAAGCATACAATCATGTTAGCAAGAGTCAAAATAGACAACAAGCACATATAAGCATAACAGTAAGTATCACAAAGGCAACTATCATACTACAAACATAATCCATGTAACACCCAGTTCTGAAAGTATCGGGTTCTGGTCTCGGAGGCTAAGGGTATAGGCGATTCGGTCTTTTATGGGTCTTGGGTCTTATTCGGAAGGTTTTAGGCTACAGGTGTGGGTAGGAGAATAGGGTTTCTCGCCACCTTTCCGTGGATATAAAGTTCCTCCGAAACGGACTTAGAATGAAGGAGTTATAACACTTCAAAGTTATTGGCAATATTGGTCCCTAATGGAGAAAAGTGGCAAGAAGGTACCATGCATGCAAGGTGGTCAGCACAGAAGTATGCCCATCGTATGTCGGGGGTACGCCCTGTGTAGAAAAGTGAACGTGGGTGTGGGAGGAGTACACCCAACATACGCTCAGAGTTCCTAAACCGTAATTTTGGGGCCAAGCACTATATAAAGAACATAGTACCCTAGATATCAGCCTCCCTTTCATTCTTAGACAACCACCACAAAACCCTAATCCTTCCTTGAGTGTTCTTGGAGCTTAGGAGGCCCTTAGAGAGCATTTTGGTGTTGTGAAGCCATTTTCCAAGCATTTCGGGTTGCATATCACCAGGAAAACTTGATAGAATGGATACTCAAGTAAGAGGTTACTTATGATTTATTAATATATTATAAGTTCTAATATATTAATATGAAATCATATTATTTAATTGGACTGATCAAGAATTAATTTGGAATTAATTATGTGATCAAAAGAGACTAATTAAATATATGGCGATTGATTTGGTAAATCAATAATTCTTATAGTGTGGGCCAATTGTTATTTAGGATGGGCTAAACCAATATGGCACTCCATGGATAGTCCATAGAGGTTTAACCCATGGAGCCTAAGTGATATGAAAGGTCATGGGCATTAGGGTTTACATGGATGTAACCCTAGACTTTGCCATTATATAAAGGACTCCCTTAGCACTCAAAGTAGGGCACTAGAATTCTTGTAGTTCATTAGAGCCGATTTTGAATCTAGCAACATCTCTTTGTTCTCCTTTGTCCTAGGTGTGTTGTGAACCATTTAAGGCATCACACTTGAGGTGCTAAGTTCTTAAAGGCCAAATACAACAAGTTCTACAAGCTAGATAAAGAGGTAAGCTCCTAACTAGTATTTTATGTTGCTTATGTCAATTGTATGCTAGTTGTAGGCTTAATTCTTTGGAAACAATATTGCACATATAATTAGAGAAAACATAGATCCAAAACATTTATGGTTGTATGTACACCGTAGGATGTTGTAGTATACTAAAACCCAACAGTGGTATTAGAGTCATGTGTTGTTTTCTGTTATATTGATGCAAATGTTTGATTTTCAAAGTTGAAAAACAAAACATGAAGTTTGTTAAATTTTAAGATAATTACTTCATATGGTTATTTTATTTGTTTTAAAAGTTTGATCTAAATCTGTTTAAGGAGTTACGAATTTTTTTCATAAAATTTTGGAACTCAAAAGTCTTTTTTAAAAGTTATGATCTTAAGAGTTTTGAAACTTCCATGAGTTATAAATATGAAAAGTCTCATTCATTAACTCTTTAAGTTATGAATTCCAAGAGTCTTCAAAGGTTACAAATTTGTTATAAATAGCTTTGAAGAGTTTCATAACTTTCCCTCAAGTTATGGAACTTTGAAAGTATTTTTTTATGGAATTCTAAAAGTTTTCAAGAGTTACAGAACTTGCCCTCAAGTTTTGGAATTTGAAAAGTTTTTTTTTTGAGGCATTGAATTCTAAAACTAAAGTTATTTGAAAAGTTTTCAAAAGTGTAACCCATGGTTTCATAACTTAATAATAAATTAAATAGTTTTAATTTTGTTTTAGCATCTTGATGTTTTTGAATAATTCATATTACATCTCTATGGACTTTATTAATAGTTAATTACAGTATTTAATTAAAAGAGAATTAATAATGTCATAATAACATGGTTTAAGTTTAATTAAATTAAGAGTATAGTTTAATTAATATATTAAACCACTTAGTATTTTAAAAGTTTAATATACACCATTATACTATTATAATATTAAAGGTTTAATATATTATACCTATATAAGTAATAAGTCGGTCTTACCATTAGTAGGCCTCATTCACGAACCCGATCTATAAGGGGGTATAAGGTGGTGTTTCGCTAGGGGCCTGAGCAGCAGGCAACATTTGAGACCCTCAGGCAGAGATTGTGCGAGGCACCGATCCTTACCCTGCCAGAGGGGTGGAGGATTTTGTAGTCAACTGTGATGCTTCAGTCACAGGTATGGGAGTAGTGTTGATGCAGCGAGGCCGCGTGATAGCTTACACCTCGAGACAGTTGAAGCCTTACAAGGCTAACTATCATGCACATGATTTAGAGCTAGGGGCAGTGGTGTTTGCTCTCAAGATTTGGAGGCACTACCTATATGGCGTTTGTTGTACCATCTACACTGATCATAAGAGTCTAAGGTACCTCACGGATCAGCCGAATCTTAACATGAGGCGGCGGTGGTGGTTAGATGTAGTAAACGATTATGATTGTGAGATCCTTTATCACCTAGGGAAGGCCAACGTAGTGGCTGACGCCCTGAGCTGCAAGGCGGCAGAGGCCCCAATCTGTTACGTCATAAAATTTCCAACCAAAAATTTTCATTTTTACAACCATTAAGACATGAGTAATTAATTTAGATTTCCAAAATAACGTCGTAGTCTCCAACGGTTACATAACAAAAAAATAAAATAGTTCTCCCCGAGTGTGTGTACGATCACGCTGGCGCCTTCCCACGGTCCTCACTCGCACCTGAAACACATAAGCAACAACTGTAAGCATAAAGCTTAGTGAGTTCCCAAAATACAACATACGCACATACGCCTTTCCAGTCCTTGACCTTCCGGTCCATGTATTTCAAGGGACTTCCATCCCGACTGGGTAAACCTTCCGGTCCTACCCACATCAATTCTTACAGTCCATATGACCACGCCTTCCGGCCCATATCAAACGTATCACACATATCACATATAGCAATTAACTTAATACACATAAAGCATATATCCCATATCATATTCGACCTTCCGGTCACATAGTCAAAACCCTTCCGGGTACAGTATAGTGAGAAGACTCACCTCGTATGCCTCGCTAAGTTGCTACCCGTAAATCCTGGAATCACTCGGGCTCGAACCCTCGAGCTGAAATCCTCCTACGATATATATATATATAAATCTATAAATATTACTTGTACCACTAAGGTGGACCATTCAACTCAAGTCAACACCGGTTGACCCGGTCAGCAGTCTTTAGTTAATTAGGACTAGACTCGGCGAGTGCACAATAGTGACTCGGCGAGTCTACGCGTTTTTACCAACTCTCAAGAATTTTCCCTTTGACTCGTCGAGTACTCCCTTGACTCGACGAGTTCCACCTGGGCCTGAATCACAGGGTCACCGCGACTCAACTCGCCGAGTCTAAGGCCAACTCGGCGAGTCCCATCCTGACTCGGTCCACCTGTCAAAACCTTTCCAACTCTCTGCGACTCACTGAGTCGCCCACAACTCGGTCCAGTCTACACACAAGATGGTCTCAAGGACAATCTTCAAGTGACTCGTCGAGTCTGTTCTTCAGACTCGGCGAGTCCATGCCATGCACCAGCTAAAACTGGCTCTTGCGGTCAGATCCGTTCCATAAATACATAGATCTGGCCTTCCCAAGCTTATTTGTCACGTAAAGTCTCAGTCTTGGTTGCCATGCAATGCATACAAGGCTTATTTTGAAGAAACAACCTTCAATATGGCAAGTATAACTTCTAACTCAAATGGATGGGCATAAAGCTTGTCATAAGGGGTCTCCTGGACCTGCTAAAGTCCAGATCTAGGTTCCATGTCTCCATGGGACCTCTCATACTTCTTATTCAAGCCAAGAAAGGCAAGAAGAAACCCTAGATTTGGCCCATCAACACAAAACACGAAGATTGGCTCAGAAAGTTACCTCAAGAAGACCCCCTTGATGAAATGGCAACAGATCTAAGCTCCCCAACACTTCAAGCTTGCTCCTCTCCCTCCTTTCCTTGCACTAACACACAAAATGAAGAACAAGAGGCCTTCAAACACACACACAAGGGCTTACAGACGTATGGAGGCTCTTAGGGTTCAAGGTGGCCGCATATGAGGGCCATAAGGTCCTTTAAATAGAGCTTAGGGCCGGGGAATTAGGGTTTCATTAAACAGCACGGACTCGTCGAGTCCATCCCTTGGACTCGCCGAGTCCGGACGCGAACCCCCGCTAAAAACCGCGACCCGACTCGACGAGTTCAACCACCAACTCGCCGAGTCCCCTCACAGAATGCCAAAATATATAAAGAAATGAAGGTACCTGGGGATCCGGGCTGTTACACAATCAGGGACATATGTTTGAGGATGACAGTAATAACTCCATTATTAGAGCAGATCAGAGAGGCTCAGGTCGAGGGCCTCAAGGAGGAGAGGCAGAAGTGTGAGAGGATTGTAGGCCTAGTAGCTTCCTTCGACTACGACAGTCGAGGATTGTTGACCCTTCATGGGAAATTTTGGGTACCGTACTGGGGTGGAGTACGGCAAGTGTTGATGGATGAGGCTCATAAGTCTCGATTTTCCATCCACCTAGGGGCAACGGAGATGTATAGAGATCTTCGACCCAACTATTGGTGGCCCTACATGAAGCGGGATGTCGCTTGGTATGTGGAGAGGTGCCTGAACTATGGGAAGGTTAAGGCGGAACACCAGAGGCCTCATGGCAAGATGAAGTTGTTAGACATTCCAGTGTGGAAATGGGAGGATATCACTATGGACTTTATCACTATGCTCCCCAGGACCGCACGTGGAGTGGATTCGATTTGGGTTATAGTGGACCGGTTGACGAAGAGTGCTCATTTTATATCGATCCAGGAGAGCATATCGGCTGAGAAGCTAGCCGATATTTATGTGCGAGAAGTTGCGGCACGGCATGGAGTGTCTATTTCAGTGGTGTCAGACCGAGATGTCCGTTTTACTTCCAGATTTTGGAAGTGGTTTCATGACAAGATGGGTACTCGTCTCCATTTCAGCACCGCTTTCCACCCTCAGACGGATGGGTAGATCGAGAGGACGATTCAGACTCTTGAGGACATGCTTCGGGCATGTGTCCTAGATTTCAGTGGCAGTTGGGATACGTATCTTTCGTTAGCGGAATTTTCGTATAACAACAGTTATCATGCGAGTATTGACCGCCCTCCCTTCGATATGCTCTATGGGAGGAAGTGTAGGACCCCGATTTGTTGGGGCGAGGTCGGTCAGCGTGTCATTGGGAGCACCGAAGTGGTGCTCAAGACGAAAGAGTTGATCCAAAAGGGTCGCAGTAGACTGCAGACTGCGCAGAGTCGGCAGAAGAGTTACCAGGAGGCAATCAGACTTGGAGTTTTAGGTAGGCGACATGGTCCTCCTGAAGGTATCAACCTGGAAGGGTGTCATCAGGTTTTGGAAGAGGGGCAAGATGGGACCCAGGTTCATCGGTCCTTTTAAGGTTTTGGCTCAGGTGGGTCGGGTCACTTATCGGTTGGATCTTCCAACAAAGCTTAGCCAGATCCATAACACTTTCCATGTTTCTCAGTTGAGGAAGTGTTTAGTGGACGAGTCAGTATTTGTACCCTTAGAGGACATTCAGGTTGATAGCAGCCTGAATTATATTGAGAGACTGGTCGCGATTTTGGATCGGAAGACAAAGACCTTGAGGAACAAGGTAGTTCAGCTAGTGAAAGTGCAGTGGCAACACCAGAAGGGTTCAGAGTGGACGTGGGAATCAGAGGAGGAGATGCAGGAGCATTATCCGAAATTGTTTTCAGATTCAGTAGCAGCGGACTTCGAGGAAAAAGTCTGATTCAAGTGGCGGAGATTTTTAACGATCGTCTTCCGAGAAGCTTTTGTGAGTGTTTCAAGGAAAGGAAGTAGTGAAGAAGGAAGGAAAGAAGTTAGAGAAGAAGCTTGCGCTCAGAGATCTGGACTTAGCACCCTCTTGGACATCAAATGAAGGTATAAAGTTCTGAACTTTCTTCCTCTTTCCTTCTAGATCTAGGTTATGGAAGTTTGGACCTTTTTAGGTCCAAAGGTTGAGTCTTGATCTTGTAAGTCGGATTTAGAGCTTGGGTTGCCATCCTTACGGCTCAGAATGTAACAACGTGAATTTTCAAAACAATTTTTCATTTTTCAAATAACATAAACCATCATTCAATATTCTGAAATCACATGTGTAACAAATGTCATTGTAACAAAATACATCCCATGATCATAAAACAGTTCCTTCGTCAGTGTGTACATATCACGCCGGCGCCTTCCCACAGTCCTCGCTAGTACCTGAAACACATAACACACCAACTGTAAGCATAAATGCTTAGTGAGTTCCACAAAATACTACTTACGCACATATGCCTTTCCAGGCCCTGACCTTCCGGTCCATGTATCTCAGGGGACTTCCATCCCGATTCGGTAAACCTTCCGGTCCTACCTGCGTCAACCTTACGGTCCACATCACAACGCCTTCCGACCCATAACATATATGCCTTCCGGCCCATAACATAATGCCTTCCGGCCCATATCAAGCATAGCATACATTGCACATACAAACGATTAACTTATCATATACAATGCATACAACTCATAACATATCCGACCTTCCCGTCACAAAATAAAACCCTTCCGGGTACAATATAGTTAGAAAACTCACCTCATGGAAAGTCTAGAATCTCACGCGCTCGCTATCTCCGAATCTCGAACGAAGAATCAACCTCGCCTAATCATAACGAATATCATTTTAATTAATATAGACTTTCACAACTAGACTTTACCCTTATTAACATTCCTCAGAGGGGTAAAAGACCATTTTACCCTTCCTTGACTCAAAGTCCTCATGTTGACCAAAACCCTAAAAGTCAACAAAAGTCAACATCCTTCAGTACGCGGGGCGTACATCGCCAACCCAAAAGTCGGGGTCTCCACCTAGTACGCTGCGCGTACTGGGAGTTACGCCTAGCGTAATAGTCAGATCTAGACATTCTTCATTTCTGGTCTTAATCGGTTAAGCCACTTCTTCAACTTCCAGATCCGGCTTTATTTAAGCCTCCTTACTCATAAAGTAGAAACCTTTTAAGCCTTAGCATGGCTGTAAAGGCTCTTACACTCCTTAACACATTTCCATTTCAACTCAAGGATCTAGATCTCATGCGTGGCTAATCATTCACGTCTAAGATTACATTTTTATGAATGTACAACTCAAATGTGTAACAGCCCGGAATTTCAGGTATTGCTTTAAAACTATTTTTGGGGCATTTTAGGAGGGGACTCGGCGAGTTGGTGCCTGACTCGCCGAGTAGGACCACAGGCTTGGTCGCGGGTTCGCGACTGGACTCGACGAGTCCAGATATGGACTCGGCGAGTCGACGCTGTTCAGCAGAAACCCTAGCCGTCTGGTTTGGATCGTATATAACGCCTCTTAGGCCGTCATTGTTTGTTTTTGCTTACTGTGAAGAACCCTAGAACGATTGTGTGCATCTGGAGCAAGGATTGAAGACCATTGTTGGGTTTGGAAGAGTTGTGTGCAAGGAAGAGGAAGGTTTAGCTAAAGGAACAGCAAGAGAATCACGTTCTGAGGATTGGGGACACAGAAAGTGCATCAATCAGGTAATATCTCGGATTTCGTTCTTCTGTGATTGATGTGTATATGAAGTTAGGGTTTATAGAACCCATTTGATGATTAGATGAATTATTATGTTGTTACCCAAGTGTTTATACCCCAGTAATAGGATGTTTAGAGGTCCAGATAGTCCCATGAGTGTGTATTTCGGGACCATACGTGTTTCAGGGAGCAGTTGATCGACTGCATGGCATGGACTCGCTGAGTCGGATGAGCAGACTCGACGAGTAGCTTGAAGATTTACTGGGACTCGTCGAGTTGTTCTTCAGACTCGGCGAGTGGAGTCGGGGTGGCCCCGCGATTCTTTCACGAGGACCTCGTCGAGTCAAGAGGGATACTCGACGAGTAGAAAGGGGAACAACAGGGAAAATTGGGGAGGACGTCTAGACTCGCCGAGTCGCCTTTGCACTCGACGAGTCCGGTCAAGTTGACCGTTGACCAGAGTTGACCTGCATGTAAATTCTTAGGGTCAGTTGTCTTGAATGATAAGAGTATTAATAAGGGTATATGGTATTATAGAAAGTCTGCAGATCAGCGGATCGAGTGCGAGTAGTTTCAAGAGTTGATAGCTTACATTACCACGAGGTGAGTCTTCTCACTATACTGTACCCGGAAGGGTGTCTATGTGTGACTGGAAGGTCGAATATGTTATGTGTTATATATATGCTATAATTGAAAAGGTAGTTGCTATGCATGCTATGTATGTTCTATGGGCCGGAAGGCAAAGTATTATGTGACAGAAAGGTCAGGTATGATATATGATATATGTGCTATATGTGTTTAAGTAATTGTACTATGTGTTGCATATGTTACGGGCCGGAAGGCAATATGTTACGGGCCGGAAGGCAATATGTTATGGGCCGGAAGGCAAAATATTATGGGTCGGAAGGCGATTATCTCATGGGCCGGAAGGCGTTGTACTGTGGACCGTAAGGTTCGGGCCTGGAAAGGCGTATATGTGTAGTGGTATACTGGGGAACTCACTAAGCATTTATGCTTACAAGTTGTTATGTATGTGTTTCAGGTACTAGCGAGGACCGTGGGAAGACGCCGACATGATACATACACACTGCTGCTATTTGAGATCTTGGGGACTTTATATATGTATTTGATATGAAACATGAAATAAATATTATTGGTTGAATGAAACTACTTTATTTTAAATGAAAATTTTATTTGAAAATTTGCGTTGTTACAATTGGTATCAGAGCCTTGGTTTGAGGGATTCGGGTGTACCTTCGGGTGTAACTGAACTCAAACCGAGGATTTGAGAAAAAAAATCTTTTTAAAAATAATAAATACATAAACTTTTATAAATGGTAAAGTGGTAAACAAGAAAGAAGCAGTGTGTACGATCAGCCAGCACCCGAACGGTAAAGATCCCCAGAATACCTTACAATGTTATGTTATGCACTGAATTATGAATTGTTATGCATGCTAGAAGACTAGATATACATGATAGGACTAGAATGGCCTGTTTTGTGATGCCTTAGTCTAGGAAGATTGCTTATATGAGATATTCGGTAGCGTGCAGGTAGGTAGTGCATATTAGAAGTAGAGTACTCACTATTCGGGGTTCGGGGAGGAAGATTTGGGACAAATGCTGATACGGTGTGGTCGGTAGTATTGGGCCCGTACTACCGAAGACACCGGGTCGGTGGGCGACCCAAGTAAGAATCCCTGGATGTCGGAGACTGAGTAGGGTTGCGTTATCGAGTGCAACAGTACTTGATGGAGTCTCTGATAATCTTATGTTATATTTCAGAGACATTATGGTTACGACACGCCACGGAGCGAGTTCGAGCAGTATGAGTGACGAGGAGATTCGTCAGATGATTCAGGAGGAGGTAGCTGCGGCGGTTCGGGCTGAGATCCCGGAGATGTTTGGGTCCATTAAGACCACCCTGATGGAGGAGTTTGAGGAGCGGTACGCCGCACTGACTGAAGCTGCAGTCGCTGCCGCTACCGCAGCTGTGGCCGCTGCTAGGCCGCAAGGGGGTGATTCGTTGCTATTCCGGGAATTCAGCAACACGAAACCCCCTGAGTTCGATGGGACGCAGGATCTGATTGCGGCGATGAGGTGGATCGCCGACATTGAGGGGTGCTTCTATACTTGCTCATGCCCGGAGCACCTGAGGGTACGGTTCGCCTTGAACCAGCTCCATCTGGGAGCGAAGGATTGGTGGAAGTTCGTAACGGCGAACTTCACTCTGGCGGAGATTTCAGCGGTGACATGGGAGAGGTTTACTGAGATGTTCAGGGATGAGTACGTTCCCCCAGTGGAGAGGGAACGATTGATTCAGGAGTTCTTGACCCTTAAGCAGGGTACTGATTCCGTTGTGGTGGTCACACGGAAGTTTCACGAGAGGGCGATGTTCTGCCCCGAGCTGGTGTCTACAGAACAGTCACGGTGGAGCCGGTACTTGGGTGTGTTGAGGAGGGATATCCGGGAGTTTGTGTCAAACTCCACCTATCGTACTTTTACTGAGCTTCAGGCGAACGCGAGGAAGCGCGAGATCGAGTTAGAGACCCAGGCCAGGGAGGAGGCCGAGTCTCGGCGACCGGCTCAGTTTCAGCCGGCAGCCAAGCGGACCAAGTCCGCTGATTCGAGGATGGGAGGTTCGAAGGGCCGCACTTGCGGAAAGTGCGGCAAGAGTCATGAGGGGGCATGTCGAGCGGGGGGTTGCTACAACTGTGGCAAGGAAGGACACATTGCCAGGGATTGCCCTAAGGGGTTTATGGTTTGCTTTCATTGCAACCAGACAGGCCATCGGAAGGCCGAGTGCCCGCAGCTTCGTCAGGGATCTACACCTACTACCAGGACTACCGAGACACGACCGGCGAAGGTCGAGGCCCCGAGGGCTCGCGAGAGAGCCTTTCAGCTGACTGCGGAGGAGGTCCGCGCTGCACCCGATGTTGTGGCAGGTATACTCTAATTCGCGTATTTATTTAAAGTTGAAATGTTATGCTTATGTTAATGTATGTGTAGGTACTTTTCTTGTGAACTCTATGCCTGCTCTAGTGTTATTTGATTCTGGTGCGAGTAGATCCTTTGTATCGTTAGCTTTTAGTCAGCATATCAGCATTAGTCGTGAGCCGTTAAGTCGGCCTCTGAGCGTTTCTATTGTGGCCGAGAGGGTGGTTTGTGCCACGGAGGTTCTTCGGGGATGCATGCTAGAGATTTTCGGGGTTGCGTTTCCGATCGACCTAGTTCTTATTGCGATGGGGGATGTCTGTGTCATCGTGGGCATGGACTGGTTGAGCCGATTCAGCGCCGTCATCGCTGTAAGCGTCAGCTGGTGACTATACGAGACCCTAGTGGGGGAGTTCTTACGGTATACGGCGAGGGTACCCGTTCGGGATCAGCTTTTTGTTCGGCCGCTAGGGCGAGGCAATGCCTACAGCAGGGATGTAAAGGTTTTGTGGCATATGTGATGGATACGCGGGAGGCTTCCGAGAGACCGAGGACAGTGGAGGAGGTTCCAGTGGTGTGTGAGTTTCCAGATGTTTTTCCCGAGGAGTTGCCGGGAGTACCTCCTGCGAGGCAAGTGGAGTTTGGTATCGATCTGATTCCGGGGGCTGCGCCTATTGCAAGGGTGCCTTATCATCTTGCACCTCCAGAGATGCAAGAGTTGTCCTCGCAACTCCAGGAGTTGCTGGGGAAGGGATTTATTCGGCCGAGTAGCTCGCCGTGGGGAGCACCGATTCTGTTCGTCAAGAAGAAGGATGGTTCACACCGGATGTGTATTGATTACCGGGAGTTGAACAAGGTGACGGTCAAGAACCGCTATCCGTTACCGAGGATCGATGATCTATTCGATCAGTTGCAAGGGGCATCTTGGTTTTCCAAGATCGATTTGAGATCAGGGTACCATCAGGTAAGAGTGCGGGATGAAGACGTCCAGAAGACAGCATTCAGGACGCGGTATGGGCATTACGAGTTCGTGGTGATGCCTTTCGGGCTCACCAATGCCCCGGCAGTGTTCATGGACCTCATGAACAGGGTATGCAGGCCGATGCTGGATCGGTCTGTGATTGTATTTATCGATGACATCCTAGTGTATTCGCGAACTAGAGAGCAGCATGAGGGACATTTGAGGGAGGTCCTTGAGGTACTGAGGTCGGAGAAGCTATATGCAAAATTCTCCAAATGTGACTTCTGGTTGCGGGAGGTCCAATTTCTTGGACATGTTGTTAATCAGGCAGGGATATTGGTCGATCCGGCCAAGGTGGAAGCAGTGATGAGTTGGGAGGCACCGAAGTCACCTTCCGAGATCAGGAGTTTCCTTGGGTTGGCGGGGTACTATCGGAGGTTTATTAGGGACTTCTCCAAGATCGCGGTACCGCTCACCAGGTTGACCCGGAAGGGTGTTACATTCTCATGGGGACCCGAGCAGCAGACTTCCTTCGAGACACTTCGTCAGAGACTGTGCGAAGCCCCGGTATTAGCTCTCCCGGAAGGGATGGAGGATTTTGTCGTATATTGCGACGCGTCGATTTCGGGACTGGGTGCAGTGTTGATGCAGAGGGGCCATGTAATAGCTTATGCATCGAGGCAATTAAAGCCTCACGAGGCGAGATATCCCACGCATGACTTAGAGTTGGGGGCAGTAGTGTTCGCTCTCAAGATTTGGTGTCACTACCTGTATGGGGTTCGTTGTACTATATACATGGACCATAAAAGTTTGAAGTATTTGATGGATCAACCCAACCTAAATATGCGTCAGAGGAGATGGTTGGACGTGGTTAAGGATTATGACTGTGAGATCCTATACCACCCAGGCAAGGCTAATGTGGTAGCCGATGCATTGAGCCGTAGGGCGGAGAGCACTCCATTGCGAGATGTATGTCTGACACTGACGGTGATGACGCCGGTATTGGATGCTATTCGTGGGGCGCAGGCCGAGGTTGTGAGATCCGAGATGCAGAAGAAAGAGAGAGTCGTTGGGTTAATTTCAGAGTTCATTAAGGATGGATGAGGACTTCTGACGTTTCAGGGTCGGATTTGGGTACCATTCGTGGGCGGTACGCGTACTATTTTGATGGAGGAGGCTCATAGATCGAAATTCTCGATCCATCCCGGTGCTACGAAGATGTATTTGGACTTGAGGAAGGAATATTGGTGGCCTTGTATGAAGAGAGATGCCGCATGGTTCGTTGAGAGGTGTTTGACCTGCCGTAGGGTTAAGGCCGAGCACCAGAGACCGCATGGTAAGTTGCAGCCCTTGGAGGTTCCTGAGTGGAAGTGGGAACAAATTACGATGGATTTCATCACCAAATTGCCGAGAACTGCCAGAGGAGTCGATGCAATTTGGGTGATTGTGGATAGGTTGACGAAGAGTGCACACTTCCTTGCCATTAGCGAGAGTTCATCAGCGGAGAAGTTGGCGGAGTTATACGTGAGAGAGATAGTATCTCGGCATGGAGTGCCGATCTCGATTGTTTCAGACCGTGATGTACGCTTCACTTCCAGGTTCTGGAAGAAATTCCATGAGGAGCTGGGTACTAAACTGCATTTTAGTACCGCATACCATCCCCAGACAGACGGTCAGAGCGAGCGGACGATTCAGACATTGGAAGACATGCTTAGAGCGTGTGTACTAGACTTCGGGGGTAGCTGGGATGCGCATTTACCCTTGGCTGAATTTTCCTACAACAACAGCCATCATTCGAGCATTGGTATGCCACCTTTTGAGTTGTTGTATGGTAGGAGGTGTCGGACTCCCATTTGCTGGGGAGAGGTGGGACAGAGAGTGATGGGCAGTACCGAGATCGTACTCCATACGACAGAGCAGATTCAGCAGGTTAGGCAGAGGTTATTGACCACCCAGAGCCGACAGAAGAGTTATGCGGACAGACGCCGGTCCGAGCTAGAATTCCAGGTTGGCGACTTCGTTCTCCTGACGGTTTCTCCTTGGAAGGGAGTGATCCGGTTCAGAAAGAGGGGCAAGTTGAGGCCCCGGTTCATAGGTCCATTTCGTGTAATTGCAAGGGTAGGTCGGGGAGCTTATCGGTTGGAGTTGCCAGCAGAGTTGGGACAGATTCACAATACCTTTCACGTATCACAGTTGAGGAAGTGTATAGCTGATGAATTGGCGGTGGTTCCGTTAGAGGATATTCAGGTGGATGCGAGCCTGAATTACGCCGAGAGACCAGTAGCTATCAGGGATCGGAAGATCAAGGTTCTGAGGAACAAGGAGGTACCTCTGGTGTTGGTTCAGTGGCAACACCGGAAGGGATCGGAGATGACTTGGGAGCCGGAGCGTGAAATGCGGGAGCAACATCCGGAGTTATTCGCAGAGTGAGACTTCGAGGGCGAAGTCTAGTTCTAGTGGGGGAGAGTTGTAACAGCCCGAAATTTCAGGTATTGCTTTAAAACTATTTTTGGGGCATTTTAGGAGGGGACTCGGCGAGTTGGTGCCTGACTCGCCGAGTAGGACCACAGGCTTGGTCGCGGGTTCGCGACTGGACTCGACGAGTCCAGATATGGACTCGGCGAGTCGACGCTGTTCAGCAGAAACCCTAGCCATCTGGTTTGGATCTTATATAACGCCTCTTAGGCCGTCATTGTTCGTTTTTGCTTACTGTGAAGAACCCTAGAACGATTGTGTGCATCTGGAGCAAGGATTGAAGACCATTGTTGGGTTTGGAAGAGTTGTGTGCAAGGAAGAGGAAGGTTTAGCTAAAGGAACAGCAAGAGAATCACGTTCTGAGGACTGGGGACACAGAAAGTGCATCAATCAGGTAATATCTCGGATTTCGTTCTTCTGTGATTGATGTGTATATGAAGTTAGGGTTTATAGAACCCATTTAATGATTAGATGAATTATTATGTTGTTACCCAAGTGTTTATACCCCAGTAATAGGATGTTTAGAGGTCCAGATAGTCCCATGAGTGTGTATTTCGGGACCATACGTGTTTCAGGGAGCAGTTGATCGACTGCATGGCATGGACTCGCCGAGTCGGATGAGCAGACTCGACGAGTAGCTTGAAGATTTACTGGGACTCGCCGAGTTGTTCTTCAGACTCGGCGAGTGGAGTCGGGGTGGCCCCGCGATTCTTCCACGAGGACCTCGTCGAGTCAAGAGGGATACTCGACGAGTAGAAAGGGGAACAACAGGGAAAATTGGGGAGGACGTCTAGACTCGCCGAGTCGCCTTTGCACTCGACGAGTCCGGTCAAGTTGACCGTTGACCAGAGTTGACCTGCATGTAAATTCTTAGGGTCAGTTGTCTTGAATGATAAGAGTATTAATAAGGGTATATGGTATTATAGAAAGTCTGCAGATCGGCGGATCGAGTGCGAGTAGTTTCAAGAGTTGATAGCTTACATTACCACGAGGTGAGTCTTCTCACTATACTGTACCCGGAAGGGTGTCTATGTGTGACCGGAAGGTCGAATATGTTATGTGTTATATATATGCTATAATTGAAAATGTAGTTGCTATGCATTCTATGTATGTTCTATGGGCCGGAAGGCAAAGTATTATGTGACAGAAAGGTCAGGTATGATATATGATATATGTGCTATATGTGTTTAAGTAATTGTACTATGTGTTGCATATGTTACGGGCCGGAAGGCAATATGTTACGGGCCGGAAGGCAATATGTTACAGGCCGGAAGGCAATATGTTATGGGCCGGAAGGCAAAATATTATGGGCCGGAAGGCAATTATCTCATGGGCCGGAAGGCGTTGTACTGTGGACCGTAAGGTTCGGGCCTGGAAAGGCGTATATGTGTAGTGGTATACTGGGGAACTCACTAAGCATTTATGCTTACAAGTTGTTATGTATGTGTTTCAGGTACTAGCGAGGACCGTGGGAAGACGCCGGCATGATACATACACACTGCTGCTATTTGAGATCTTGGGGACTTTATATATGTATTTGATATGAAACATGAAATAAATATTATTGGTTGAATGAAACTACTTTATTTTAAATGAAAATTTTATTTGAAAATTTGCGTTGTTACAAAATGGACCAAAAATATGATGGATCTAAGCTAATGGAGACCACATGCTCACAAAGTCTCCACCTTTGGGACCAAAACCCTAGAAAATGGTCCATAAAGCATACCACAAGAACTACAAGTCAAGATCCGAACTTCTTACCTTAGAATGAAGCTCCAACCTTTGCTAAGCACGGATCTACACTTGAACACCAACTTCTAGCCTTCACAATGGACTCCTGTTCTCCTGTGCTACCTTGAAATGACACCACCAAGCTTAGAACACTCACAAATGAGCTAGGAACGAAGGAACACTCTCTTATGGTTTCTTTCTGAGGGATGGTGGCTGAGGAATCAAGCCATCTCATTCCTTTTATAGCCAACCACAAAAATTAGGGTTTTTGGGTCTGGACCAGTTACGCCCAGCGTAACCTTGGGTACACCCAGCGTACCCGATGGAGGACACGTTTAAATGAAGCGCGCGAGTACGCGCAACGTACTCCTTGTACGCCCAGCGTACTCGCCCAACACAAAAGCCCTAAAATGACAACAAATAAAAGATGAAGGGCTAAATAAAAGGGTACCTGGATTTCGGGCTGTTACAATTCTCCCACACTAGAACCAGACTTCGTCCCTGAAGTCTTACACTGAAAACAATTCCGGATACTGCTCCCGCATCTCAGACTCGGACTCCCATATCAGCTTGGACCCCTTCCTATGTTGCCACTGCACTTGTACCAAGGGTACTTCCTTGTTCCTCAGAACCTTAACCTTTCGATCCCTAATTGCCACTGGTCTCTCAACATAGTTCAGGCCTGCATCCACCTGAATATCATCTAATGGCACCACTGTCGATTCGTCGGCAATACATTTCCTCAACTGCGACACATGAAAGGTGTGGTGGATCTGACCCAACTTAGCAGGTCGATCCAACCGGTAGCTACCCTGACCACCCTAGCAATTACCCTTAAAGGTCCAATATATCGAGGTCCCAACTTTCCCCTCTTCCTAAATCGTATCACTCCTTTCCAAGGAGAGACCGTTAAGAGCACAAGGTCACCAACCTGAAACTCGAGCTCGGACCAACGCCTGTCCGCATAACTCTTCTGGCGACTTTGAGCGGTCAACAATCTCTGCCTAACCTGTTGTATCTGCTTAGTATTCTAAAGTACAATCTCCGTACTACCCATGACCCCTTGCCCCACCTCTCCCCAACAGATGGGGGTGCGACACGTCCTCCCATACAACAGCTCAAAGGGTGGCATACCAATGCTTGAATGATGGCTGTTGTTGTACGAAAACTCTGCTAAGGGTAAATAGGTGTCCCGACTCCCTCCAAAATCCAAAACACACGCTCGGAGCATATCCTCGAGCGTCTGAATCGTCCGCTCGCTCTGTCCGTCCATCTGCGAGTGGTATGGTACTGAAATGCAGCCTCGTACCCAACTCCTCGTGAAACTTCATCCAAAACATGGAAGTAAATCGTACGTCCCGATCTGAAACAAGCGACATCTGAACCCCGTGCCAAGATACCACCTCCCTTACATATAACTCTGCCAACTTCTCCGTAGAAGAGCTCTCACTGATAGCTAGAAAATGAGCGCTCTTCGTCAATCTATCCACAATCACCCAAATTGCATCGACCCCTCTCGCAGTCTTTGGCAATTTGGTGATAAAATCCATGGTAATGTGTTCCCACTTCCACTCGGGAATCTCCAGCAGCTGCAACTTACCATGTGGACGCTGGTGCTCGGCCTTAACCTGACGACAAGTCAGGCACCTCTCGATGAACCATGCAACATCCCTCTTCATACAGGGCCACCAATACTCCTTCTTTAGGTCCAAATACATCTTAGTAGCCCCGGGATGGATCGAGAATTTCGATCGATGCGTTTCTTCCATCAAAATAGTACACGTACCGCCCACAAACGGTACCCAAATCCGACCCTGAAATGTCATAAGTCCCCGACCATCAGTAACGAATTCTGATACCTGCCCGACAACCCGCTCCCTCTTTCGGTTTTCTGGTCTCGCAGCCTCAGCCTGGGCCCCTCGGATGGTGTCCAAAATCGAAGTCATCACCGTCAACATCATACAAACGTCTCGGATCAGGGCGCTCTCCGCCCTACGGCTTAATGCATCGGCTACGACATTAGCCTTGCCCGGGTGGTACAAGATCTCACAATCATAATCCTTCACCACATCCAACCATCTCCTCTGACGCATATTCAGATTTGGCTGATCTATCAAGTACTTCAGACTCTTGTGGTTCGTGTATATGGTACACCGAACCCCATAAAGATAGTGTCGCTAGATCTTGAGGGCAAACACCACAGCCCCCAGTTCCAGGTCGTGGGTGGGATATCTCGACTCATGAGGCTTCAGCTGCCTCGATACATACGCTATAACATGTCCCCTCTGCATAAGCACTGCCCCTAATCCATATATATAGATGCATCACAGTATACAACAAAATCCTCCATCCCTTCTAGGAGTGCGAGCACCGGGGCCTCGCACAATTTCTAACGAAGGGTCTCGAATGAGGACTGCTGCTCCGGACCCCATGAAAATGCAACATCCTTCCGGGTCATCTTGGTAAGTGGCACGACGATCTTGGAGAAATTCCTGATAAACCTTCGATAATAGCCGGCCAATCCCAGAAAGCTCCTGATCTTAGTGGGTGATCTCGGCACTTCCCATCTCATCACTGCCTTGATCTTGGCTGGATCGACCAATATCCCCTTCTGGTTAACAATGTGCCTTAGGAACTGGACCTCTCGTAACCAGAAATCACATTTGGAGAATTTGGCGTACAGCCTCTCCGATCTCAATACTCCAAGAATCTCCCTCAAATGTTCCTCATGCTGCTCTCTAGACCTCGAATATACCAAAATATCATCAATGAATACGATCACCGACCGATCCAGCATCGGCCTGCACACCCTGTTCATAAGACCCATGAACGCTGTCGGGGCATTGGTGAGCCCAAAAGGCATCACTACAAACTCGTAATGTCCATAACGAGTTCTGAATGCAGTATTCTGGATATCTTCATCCTGAACCCTCATCTGATGATAACCTGACCTCAAGTCTATCTTAGAGAACCAAGATGCCCCCTGCAACTGATCGAACAGATCATCGATCCTAGGTAACGGATACTGATTTTTAACCGTCAACTTGTTCAACTCCCGGTAATCGATACACATCCGGTGTGAACCATCCTTTTTCTTGAAAAAAAGAATCGGCGCTCCCCAAGGTGAGCTACTCGGTCGAATAAACCCCTTTCCCAACAGCTCCTGAAGCTGCGAGGATAACTCCTGGATTTCTGGTGGAGCGAGGCGATAAGGCACCTTGGTGATGGGCGCCGCTCTTGGAACTAGATCGATACGGAACTCCACTTGCCTTTCCGGAGGCACGCCTGGCAGTTCTTCGGGAAACACATCCGAAAACTCGCACACTACTGGAACCTCGTCAACCGAATTTGGCCTGCCCGCGGCCACTCGTGTGTCCATAACATAGGCTATGAATCCACTGCAGCCCTGCTGCAAACTCTGTCTCGCCCTGGCAGCCGAACAAAACGCTCACCCACACCGGGTCCCCTCGCCATACACGGTAAGCACTCCTCCACTATGGTCTCGTATAGTCACCAGCTGTCTCTCGCAGTCAATGACCGCTCCAAAGTTACTCAACCAGTCCATGCCCACGATGACGCAGACATCTCCCATCACTATAGGAACCAAATCTATAGGGAACTTGACACCAAAAATCTCGAGCACACATCCTCGAATCACATCAGTGGCGTATACCGCTTTCTCATCAGCTATGGAAACCCTCAGGGGTCGACTCATCACCTCCCGATCAATACCGATGTGCTGACTAAAAGCCAAGGATACAAAAGACCGACTCGCACCCAAGTCAAATAATACCAAGGCAGGTACAAAATTCACAAGAAAAATACCTACGCATATCATAATATAAGCACAATATCTCAGCATAAAAGTAAATACACGAAAGAATACATACCAGCCACGACATCGGACGCCGCGCGGACCTCCTCCGCAGTCAACTGCAAAGCTTTTCCACGAGCCTTCGGAGCCTCGGCTTTCACCGGCCGAGTCTCGGTAACCCTAGCAGTAGGCACAGATCTTTGGTGAAGCTGAGGACACTTGACCTTTCGATGGCCGGTCTGGTTGCAATGGAAGCAAACCATAAATCCCTTGGGGCAATCCCTAGCCATGTACCCCTCCTTGCCACACTTGTAGCAAGCACCTGATCGACAGGCCCCCTCATGACCCTTGCCACACTTTCCGCAAGTGCGGCCCTTCTGACCTCCCGTCCTTGAATCGGCGGACTTGGTCCGCTTGGCTGCCGGCTAGGACTGAGCCGGCCGCTGATCCACCCACTAAGACTCGGCCTCCTCCCTGGCCTGAGTCTCGAACTCGATCACCCTCTTCTGGGCATTTTCCTGGAGCTCAGCAAAGGTCCGGTATGACGAGTTCGATACGAAATCCCGAATGTCCCTCCTCAGTACACCCAAATATCTACTCATCCGAGCCTGCTCAGTGGACACCTGCTCAGGGCAGAACATCGCCCTCTCATGAAACTTTCGGGTGATCACAGTAACTGAATCATTACCCTGCTTGAGGGTCAAGAACTCCTGAATCAACCGTTACCTCTCCACCAGTGGAACATACTCGTCTCTGAACATAGTAGTAAATCCCTCCCAAGTCACAGTCGAAACCTCCGCAAGAGTGAAGTTCACCGTCACGAACTTCCACCAATCCTTTGCTCCCAGGCGGAGCTGGTTCAAAGCGAACCGTACCATCAGATGCTCCGGAGATGAACATGTGTAGAAGCATCCTTCAATGTCAGCAATCCATCTCATCACAGCGATCGGATCCTGCATCCCGTCAAACTCGGGTCGCTTCGTGTTGCTGAACTCCCGGAATAGCAACGAGTCACCTCCCTGTGGTCTGGCAGCAGCCACAGCTGTGGTAGCTGCAGCGGCTGCGGCCTCAGTCACCGCGGCGTACCGCTCATCGAAAGTCTCCATCAGTATGGTCTTGATAGACCCAAACATTTCCGGAATCTCGGCCCGGATCGCCGCAACCACCTCTTCGTGAATCATCTGACGAAGCTCCTCGTCACTCGCACCGCTCGTCCCAGGTCTGTGGCGTGGCCCAACCATAATGCCTCTGAAATACAACATAAAAATATCAGAGACTCAATCGAGCATAATCGCACTCGATAATGCAACCCTACTCGGCCTCCGATACCCAAAGGATTCTTACTTGGGTTGCCCACTGACCCAGTGTCTTCAGTAGTACGGGTCCAATACTACCGACTACACCGCATCAGCATTCACCCCAAGTCCTCCTCCCTGGACCCCGGATCACGAGTACTCTATTCTTTCTATGCACTGGCTACCTACTCACTCTCAAAGTAACTCATATCAGCAGGTTCCCCTAGACTAAGGCATCACAAATCAGGCCACTCTAGTCCTAATATGAATACCTAGTCTAGTCTAGCATGCATAACATATCATAACATATCTCATAACACATATTGTAAGGGTATTTTGGGGATTTTACCATTCGGGCGCTGGCTGACTGTACACACTGCTTCTCCTTTGGTTATTACAAAATCTCTTATAAAAATTTTATGCTTTTATTAATTGAAAATTTTCCTCAAATCCTCGGTTTGAGTTCAATTACGCCTGAAGGTGCATCTGAATCCCTCAAACCAAAGCTCTGATACCAACTTGTAACAACGTGAATTTTAAAAACAATTTTACATCTTTCAAATAACATAAACCATCATTCAATATTCTGAAATCACATGTGTAACAACTGTCATTGTAACAAAATACATCCTATGATCATAAAACAGTTCCTTCATCAGTGTGTACATATCGTCGGCGCCTTCCCATGGTCCTCGCTAGTACCTGAAACACATAACACAACAACTGTAAGCATAACTGCTCAGTGAGTTCCCCAAAATACTACTTACACACATACGCCTTTCCAGGCCCTAACCTTCCGGTCCATGTGTCTTAGGGGACTTCCGTCCCGACTCGATAAACCTTCCGGTCCTACCTGCGTCAACCTTGCGCTCCACATCACAACGCCTTCCAGCCCATAACATATATGCCTTCCGGCCCATAACATAATGCCTTTCGGCCCATATCAAGCATAGCATACATAGCACATAACATAATGCCTTTCGGCCCATATCTCATTCCTTTAATAGCCAACCACAAAAATTAGGGTTTTTGGGTCTGGACCCGTTACGCCCAGCGTACCCAAGGGAGGACGCGTTTAAATGAAGCGCGCGAGTACGCGCAGCGTACTCCTTGTACGCCCAGTGTACTCGCCCAACATAAAAGCCCTAAAATGACAACAAATAAAAGATGAAGGGCTAAATAAAAGGGTACCTGGCTTTCGGGCTGTTACACAGAAACATCTTCCTAGAAATAAAGTTTCAATCTTTGTGGCTTATATGGAACCAGTTTGGGCTTCGAGTGTTGGGCCTCGGTGTGGGCTGGGTTTCTGGCTTAGGTTCCTTGGGCCTTAATGGCCCATCATAATTAAGTTGCTAAGGACCAAGGATTTAGTATTGGGCTTGAGTAAGGCCCAATAAAGGGGCTCTGGGCCAAATATAGCAAATTGGGCCATTAGTGGGCCTATAGTGGGGCCATGGATGGACTTAGAAGGAATTGAGGGTTTTGGGCCATGTTTTAACCCATGCCATAGCAGGGGTAAAGTGGTTATTTTACCAATAGGAGAATCCCTATTCCGATTTAGTATTTTATTTCCCATGATAGCTGGGAAGCAACCGGAGCCGCAGTTAGGGATTTCTCATTTAGGAGTTCAGCAGTCAGCATCACGAGGTGAGTTTTCATTCCAGTAGGAACGGGTGTACGGCCATAATGCCGACCTGTTTAGTTAGCAGTCATTTTCTGGACTTCAGTCCGATGCAGTACTTAGATTGCTTGATGTCTTTGTGATTCAAGCATGTTTTGTGTTATGTGTTCCGGACTGCAGTCCGATGCAGTATGCAGTATATGTGCTTATGCTAGTTGATATGTTTATGATATGCTATGTTATGCTCAGTCAGTTTCCGGACTTCGGTCCGATGCAGGGGACAACGTCCTAGTCAGTTCCGGATTTCGGTCTGATGCAGTTAGTTCCGGACTTCGGTCCGATGCAAGGGACAAGGTCCCAGTCATTTCCGGACTTCGGTCCGATGCCGAGGGTAAGGCCCTAGTTAGTTCCGGACTTCGGTCCGATGCAGGGGATAAGGTCCCAATCAGTTTCGGACTTCGGTCTGATGCAGTTTCCGGACTTCGGTCCGATGCAAAGGGCAAGGCCCTGGTTAGTTCCGGACTTCGGTCCGATGCAGTGGGCAAGGCCCAGTATGTGTTTATATGTTATTGTATGGTATGTGGTATTTTGGTGGAGCTCACTAAGCTTCGTGATTACAGTTTCAGTTATGGTTTCAGGTACTTCCGCAAGTAAAGGGAAGAGCTCGGGATGATGGCATCGCACACACCACAACTTCAGTTTTGTCCTGGGAGTTGATTTAGCTTTTCATAGATATGATTTGATACAGTCTTGATACATTTTTCTCGTGATACTTTGTTATGGTTTTGAGATATTGACGTATGGGTTTTTATTTTATGATATTGATATGATGGTTTTAGTAATTATTAAACAAAAATTTTTCGATCGTATTTTGGGATGTTACAATATTGTTGTGTGTGATTTGACGAGTAAGTACAAGCAAGCACTTGAGTCGAACTTTATCCATTTCTTTTACCCAAAGTGAGATAAAAGTGATATATGTAGGCCCCTCAATGATTTAGTGATGACAACCCTAAGCGATTGGCCCAACATGGACTAATTTGATTTGTTCAATTAGTCGGTCATCATAAATTAGAAATCAGGAAACAACAGCTTGATAGAGAGAATGATTATAATCCATGTCTAATGTCCATATGATATCTAGAATGGAGGAATATATGATCCCTTATCTAACGGACGCGTCATTGACTAGGTCAGAGTTCTTCAGTGGCTTTTAAGAGCTACGATTGCTAGTCCGGATTTTGGAGTTCTACTTGAAATAATAGTTATTAGACTTATCCAAGTGGGAGACTGTTGGATTAGGTATCTAAGCCCATAACTATAATTGTTATGTACTTGACCCGAGAGTAGCATGGTCCATTTCGGGTTACATATCACCAGGACAATTTGATAGGATGGATACTTGAGTAAGAGGTTACTTATGATTTATTAATATATTATAAGTTCTAGTATATTAATATGAAATCATATTATTTTAACTAGTACTGATCAAGAATTAATTTGGAATTAACTATGTGATCAAGAGAGACTAATTAAATATATAGGGATTGATTTGGTAAATCAATGATTCTTATAGTGTGGGCCAATTGTTATTTAGGATGGGCTAAAACAATATGACAGTCCATGGATAGTTCATGGAGGTTTAACGCATGGAGCCTAAGTAATATGAAAGGTCATGGGCATTAGGGTTTACATGGATGTAACCCTAGACTTTTCCACACTATAAAAGGACTCTGTTAGCACCAAAATGGGGTACTAGAATTTTTGGAGTTCATTAGAACTGATTTTGGAGCTAGCAACATATCTATCAAGTTCTCCTTTGTCCTAGGTGAGTTGTGAACTGTTTGAGGCATCGCACTTGGGATGCTAAGCTCTTAAAGGCTAAACACAACAAGTTCTACACGCTACATAAATACATAAAATCCTAACCAGTATTTTATGTTGTTTATATCAATTGTATGCTAGTTGTAGGCTTAATGCTTTGGAAACAATATTGCCTGTATAATTAGAGAAAACATATATCCAAAGCATTTAGAGTTGTATGTGCACCATGGGATGTTGTATTATACTAAAACCCAACAAATAGTGATTTAAAAGAGAAGTACACTAAGCGTACATGCTGGTACGCGCAGCGTACACACCATGTAGCATGTACGCTTAGCGTACAGAGGAGTATGCCACATGTACTCATCAGATATGGGCTTGGCATATTTTGGGCCTCAGATTGGGTCATGCATTTGATTTTGGTTCTTTGGGTCTTAGTGGGCCATCAGAAGTCAGATAACTTAGGCCAATAAAATGTTTGGGGTTAGGGTAAGGCCCATTAGAGGGATTGGGCCTAATTTAGCAAGTTTAGCTATTAGTGGGCTTGGGAAGCCTAACTGGTTTTGGGCCTTAGATATGGACCCAGTTAGACTAGGGGTAAAATGGTCATTTTACCCTAAGGAGAATTATTCGTTTGGACTAATTTTTAATTTGGGTAATGGTAGCTCTAGGAGTCGAGAGATCGGGACTTTGGGGACCTACCAGCTAGCAGCGAGAGGTTTATCCGCGGGATTCTATAGTCAGCTTGTGAGGTGAGTTTTCTGCAGTAGAAACGGGTCGAAGGCACCAATGCCGACCCGTTTATGTATGTTAGTGTACATCAAATTTTGATCTTATACCAGGGTTAGCTTAATGTAGTGTATATGTTACAGGTCTTGGTCCGATGTCGGGCGAGGCCCAATGAAGGTTCATATGTATGTTTCCGAACTACGGTTCGATGTTGGGTGGTACCCGAGGAAGGAATGCATGTTTAGTTATACTTGTTGTCTTTGTGATACTTGTATGTACTTGGTAGGGATATGAGTGTGGGAGGGGGCCCATATCTCATCACAAGCTGAGTGTGGATGGTGTTTCATATCTGATTATTAGCAGAGTAGGGGCGAGGCCCAATATAGGCGGGGCCTTGAGATTAGCAGTTATAGTGTAGCGATTTGTATGTTATGTACTAGTTTGATTATGATTATATGTTTATATGCACATAGTGGACTGGACCCAGAGACAGGAGAGGCCTAGTGGAAACAAATCTATATACCGAACGGGGCTTGATGCCAGGTGGGGCCTAAGGTGGAGGGCTAGGCCCAATGTTTGCAGTATGTGATTATATGTATGGTATGTGGTAGATTGGGGAGCCTCACTAAGCTTCGTACTTACAGTTTCTAGTTTTGGTTTCAGGTACTGCCACTAGCAAGGGGAAGGGCTCGGGATGACTACCTGGCACACACCATAGTTTTTAGTCTGGGATGTTTTTGGCTCTGATATTTGACGCATAGTTTTGATACAGTATTTTGATATGATGTTTGAGATACATGACTTATGATTTTGCTATGTTGTTTGATGAATTATGGTTTTTTCTTAAATGATTTAAAAATAAATTTTTGGACCGTATTTTAGGGAGGTTACAAGTTAGTACCAGAGCCTTGCTTTGAGGTATTTGGGCACACTCTTGGGTGTATCTAAACTCAAACTGAGGACTTGGTATGAAAATTTTCAAGAAGAATTTTTTTTTATAAAGAGAAAAGAATTTTGAATTTTTTTTGAAAAGAGAAAAGGGTGTGGTGCATGCAATCAGTCGAGCTCAAGTAAGTCTCTTAAACTATCCATACAAGTTATTTTGATATTATATGATTATGTGATCAGCATGCTAGACTAAGGTTAAGGGTCTAGGAATTGATGCCTTGTATGCTTGCTTTATATTTATGAGAACTGCATGCTAGATTAGGGCTAAGGATCTAGGAAGGATGCCCTATGTACCTGTTATATGTGTATAAGCTTTATGAACTGCATGCTAGTATAGATTAGTTAGTGTGATGGCCTGATTAGAATATGCTGGATTATGTGTACTCAATACTCGAATGTTGCTTGCTTTGTGCTTTTAGGAGTTCTAGTTGTCTCTTACTAACTAGTAAATGAATATGTTAAGTTACAAATTGCGAGGACTAAATAATGTCAGAAGGTTAGGTTTAGCCTTATTTCACAGCTCTCATTTGATTCTAACTGTTTTAGGGTAGAACCTCTCATTCGAAGAATTATCTAGTCTTAGTGATATGTAATGGTATTTACGAACAAGTTAGGGAGAGATAGAAGGGACTTCTTATGCAGCTGATTGCGAAGAGTGGGATGGTGATTACCATATGGCAAGCCTAGGATGAGAGTAGTGCTGGGAGCAGTAGTAGTAGTAAGGGACTTGGTGGAGTCGAGCCAATCCTTGAGGAAAGTACGGATAGATGTGGAAGGTAGTATGGGCCCGTACTATTGAAAGCAGAGGATCCGTACTCGAGTCAAGGAGGGCTGAGATCAAACCGGGGAACTTGTATTGTGTGTATGATCCCTAAATAGTGATGAGTATTTTGATGGTTATATTGTTATGATGCAGTATGGTGATGCTACGGGGTAAACTAGTGGGCAGTTTAGGTACCGGTGAGGGATTAGGTTTGGGCGCTGGAGTTAGGCCGCTCGATGAGAAAATGAGGGAGTTTATATCAGTTGAGATTACCCATAGTTATTTGGAGCAGACGCCTGTAATCTTTGGTTCAGTCAAGGAGGTGGGTAATGTACCTTGTCTTCATGGGAGTCTAGCACATGAATGGATCACTGTGGAGGTTTTGCGTGCCCTACGAGAGGAGTCACCCAACATCATTGGGCATGTCACTGATAGAGTGGTCATTAGACTCGAGGGACAGACCTCAATTATTCAGGAAGTTGATGGGATGGTCGAGGTAACTCAAGAGAAGAAGATTGGTTTGGATGGATAGTTGGGGAAGAGGAAGCGAGAACATGGTTTGAGTCGACAAACCCAGCAGTAGGGTGTGGCTGCAGCAGGAGTCAAAAACCCGAGGGGTCGTGGCGGTTCCACGAAGGATGAAGGGGTACATTAGGATGTTCGTAGCAGGTCTATGTGCGGAAGGTGCGGGTGGAAGGGTCACAATCGCCAAGAAAGCACATTGGAGGTAGAGTAGTGCCATCATTGTCATCAGCCTGGTCATATCAGGGCGAATTGCCCCCGCATAGTGGTAAGGGCTGCATAGGATTCATCACAAGTACTTTTTCAAGAAGTCAAGATTGAGCCACAATAGATCATTGATATGTAATTTGAATTCCCCTATCTTTAATGAAACAATGGTGTAATTACTCTTAAACAACAGTTGTATTGCTTTGGAATCTCACTGAGTTTTGAGTAAGTGAACCCAGGGGTTTATTTTCCTGCTTGTGTTTGGATTATATTTTTAAGAACAATCATATGCCATCTGCATACCATGGGTCTTAGGGTATTAGTGTGGGGACGTCTCCGTATAAAGTGAATTCTTAGGATGTGGTAGCTATAGCAAGTGTGACTAGAACACGGGAAGTGTTCCGACAGTCTTTAAGGGTCTTACTGCTTTAGTGTTGATTGGTCTGGGGAACACTAACAGTGGTAGGCATTGGTTGCCAGCAAGATTGATCACTGGATGGTACGAAGGATTGAGGATCTTTCCAGCCGGATGTGCTGTAATATGTTAGTTGAACCAAAGTGGGGGAGAGTTCTCCAAGGGTTCAGGAATAGAAGAAAGTGTGGATTTAGACCATTCCCAATGGGTGCTGTATGAAGAGTTTAATGGGTAAAAAGATGGTGATGTGGCATTCAATGGATTAAAAATGCATTGTAGGTAGAGTGTATTGAATGGGGGGTTCAATCCCCATTGAACCGTGTCATTCATTTGCTTTTTTTTTTCTTTTTTTTTTCTTAATTTAATATAACAATTTATGTTTGAAATTTTTTTATCAATTTAATATAACAATTTATATTGAAAATAACATTTAATTTTTTCCCACAAACAAACTATATATTATTTTTTTTATTATTTATACCTTATTTTATTTTATATTCAATAATTTAGTTTATTAAGTTACATCATATTTTTTATTCTAAACAATAAAAGAATATATAAATCTTATAAATATTTTAAAAAGATAACATCTTATTTATTATAATACAACATAGTGAAATTACATATTAATAAAACATTCCCATTATAATATATTCGTACCTTTTAATTTCTAAATTGTAATCTTTAATTAATATTTAGTAATTGTTACTTTGAATTTCTAATTAATGTAATGTTTTGGTTTTATTTATTAATGTTATTTATGAAAAATAAAATAAAATGATGATGTGGAATCCATTGAACTCTTATCAGTTTAATGGAGTGTAGAGTTTAATAGATTAAATGGTATAGTTAGTGGAATGATGATATGACAATCCATTGAACTCTTAAGAGTTCAACGCATTGGAGATGGCCTTAGGATGAGTCCGCATTCTTGTCAGGAAGGAAGGCAGCTTAACTGGCTGATTGGATCGAGAGGTATGTGAGTTGGGGGTTTGGGAAACTTCCCAACGTAGGGTTTGCGTCCTTTTTGGTTTTCCTAAGTCGGTCCTTTTGGGGGGTATGTTAGTTGATGGCAGATAGTTAGCTTTGGGGACTAGTTGGAGGAAATTCTCATAAGGACTTGAGTTCAACTAGGAGGTTAGGCCGTGTGTATGATCAGTGTGGAAAATGTATGATGGGTTAGCCACATCATTCATTAGCAATCAGATAGCGAAGTATGGGCGGGGCCCGTATCTCCTAGTTAGCGGAGTGTGGGAGAGCCTCATATCTAACCTAGCCAGCCGATTGCGGGTGAGGCACATATCTTCTAGTTAGTGGAGTGTGGGTGAGGCCTCGTATCTCCTAGTCAGTAGAGTGTGGGCGAGGCCCGTATCTCCTAGTTAGCATGATCAGAATTAGGAAAGGAAAGGTTGATGGGAATCGAGGTGAAGTGGTACCGGCGTAGCCCTAGATAAGCAAGACCTCGGGGCAAGGACACCCAGTAGTATGGTTTGGGTGAGACCCATGGACGAGGCTCGTGTGTTAGTAGCAAGGCAAGTGAGATCTGGCAGAGGTCATGGGGTCAAGTTATAGGATCGGGAATTCTAGGATTTATACAGCCAAGAGCGGAAATATGGATAAAGTAGTTTCGGTAGCCGAAGTTTTATACAGAAGTCGCTAGGAGCGACTAAAAAGGGTGATCATTGGTTCAGTAACCAGGTTGAATCCGGTATTCCGGATAGTGGACAGATAAGTCTAGATCTGGGAGGTCTTGGTTCCTTTGGAAGATAGGCAAGAGGTAGCATGATGATCGAATAGAAATAGTGATTGTGAGGGTTATTGTGTAGGGTAGCTTGAGGATCAGAAGTGTGAAGACACTTATATTTGGATTGGATAATCTCAGAGTAATTGATTTAACCCCGTTGCGTAACTCTCGTTTGAGTCTAACCGTTCCAGAGATGAATCTTCTACTCGAAAGATTATCTGAGCCTTTTGTCAAGTATAATTGTCCTGCAGATGGTTATGTAGGGATAGTCTGTCAGGGAGACAGACCATCATGGATTCGATCTCTGGAAGGGCAGAAGTGAGTTGTTAATGCTTAAAGTTCGATTCCTTCTAAAAGGAAATTCATTTGGCTCTCGGTTGACTTGAGAAGAATGGATTACGGGTAGAACCATTAATTGTGCTCCTCAAATTGGTAGTTGGATTCGGGTGTGAGTAAGAGCGATTTTGAGAACGAAATCCAATTTAAGTGGGGGATAGTTGTAACACCCAGTTTGAAAGTACCCGGTTGTGGTCTCGGAGGCCAAGGGTATAGGCGATTCGGTCTTTTATGGGTCTCGGGTCTTATTCGAAAGGTTTTAGGCTTAGGGGTATGGCTAGGAGCATAGGGTTTCCCGCCACCCTTTCGTGGATATAAAGTTTGTCCGAAATGGACTTAGAATGAAGGAGTTATAGCACTTCGAAGTTATTAGCATTATTGGTCCCTAATGGAGAAAAGTGGCAAGAAGGTACCATCATGCAAGGTGGTTAGCACGGAAGTATGACCATCGTATGTTGGGGGTACGCCCAATGTAGAAAAGTAAGTAAGCGCGGGTGTGGGAGGAGTACGCTCAGCGTACGCTCAGAGTTCCTAAACCCTAATTTTGGGGCCAAGAACTATATAAAGAACATAATACCCTATATATTAGCCTCCTTTTCATTCTTATACAGCCACCACGAAACCGTAATCCTTCCTTGAGTGTTCTTTGAGCTTAGGAGGCCCTTAGAGAGCATTTTGGTGTTGTGAAGCCATTTTCCAAGCAAGTGAAGAGAAAAGCAAGGTGGTGGTTCAAAGTAGAAGCTACAGATCTGAGATTGTGGTTCCATATCAGATCACCTTGAGGTATAAAGCCTTGAATTTTCCTCAAGTATACTTAGATATAGATTAGTGATATTTTGTACCATTTTGATCCCAAGTATAGAGCTTTATGGTTTAAATATGATTCATTGACTTAGAGTTGCCACTCTCAATGTTAAATGGATCCCTAATGCAGAAAGTTTCCATCTTGGATGTCTTATTGGGTTCATACATGAGTTAAGATCACTTTTATGAAAATAGAATGTTATTTTGGAGTTTGGGCATATTAGGGTCATGTAAAGTCACTAAGTCAGTGACTTTGTTGATTAAGACGTTGAAGAGGACTTGGTTCTGTGATTATAATCATTCGAATACAGTATTAAGTGATTAATGGGAAAAGTGACTTAACAGAAAAGTACATTGGGCGTACATGCAGGTACACGCAGCGTACACACCATGCAGCATGTATGCTTAGCGTACAGAGGAGTACACCCACCGTACTTAACCAATTCCATTTTCCTTCATTAAGTGCTTATTCTATTAAGATCTTATGTCCAAAGCTCAAATCTAGTCCCAAATAATATTCTAAGTCATAAAGTTTCCAACTTTATGACTTTCCATGGCTAGAAGGAGTCCACACACCAAAACCCTAACTTAATACACAAACCAATGCATCATAACTCTTGCATTGAGCGAAGAAAGGAACCAAGATCACATTTTTATGGCTCCTAATAGCTGCATAATAGATAAAGCTTCCAACTTTATCAATTACGATAGTCCAAATAACTAAGATCTAGTCTTTAAGTCTCAAAGGGACCAAAAATGCATCTTTCTCAACTTAATCCATTAATTCCAAGTCTCCAACCTTCATATCTGAATCTGTATGAGGTTTAGATGGATAAAGTTTCCAACTTTATCCATAATAAGGTCACAAACTTTCAAGATCTAAACTTTATGCACTAAAGTGACCAAAAAGTGTCAAATATGAAAATTAACATGCTCTATGAAACTAATGAAAAGGTCCAGAAATGATGTAATCTTGTTGGATCTATGCTTGAATCCTTCTTTCATACACTTTGCCACCACCTTGTTCAATCAAGATCCCACCTTCTAATGGAGAATAAGCTTATAAATGATGCCAAGGCTCAAAATAGGTGACATGAGGCTAGGGTTTCGAGTTAGAGTCTCAAGAGGGTGAAGGCTCATGATAGGAAGGACCCCCAAGGGGTTATAGAACTTAAATAGGGCTTAAAACCATGAAAATTGGGTTTTTACTCTATGATGGTACGTCAACCATACCTAAAGTTACGCCCTAAAAACGCATTTCTTCAGCCTAGTACGCATAACGCACTAGCTAGTGTACGCTCAACGTACTGTCAGACTTTTTTTTTTTTTGCAGCTTAACTTCAAATAGTCATAACTTCTTCGTCTCAACTCCATTTTCGATGATCTTTATACCCACGGAAAGGTATCGATGAGATCTACAATTTTATCTTAATACTTATGACTAAAAACATCTTGAACTAAAATCTTTAATTTCTATAAGAAACCCGAAACACAACCTTTCTCATTTTACCCCTCATATTCCATTGAACAATCAAAGGTTTAAATCATTTGTCCAATATCATATACCTCCTATAGAGTCTAAACTCCATTCCATTGAAGCCCAAAGCCTCCATTTAATCCATTTATTGTCCACAATCATGAAATAAGAAGTTATTGAAATATGATGCTGAACATAATATATCTAAAAAAATTATAAATAAGGATTATTAAAAAACATTTCAAATATACAAAGATAAATATTTAATTATTAAAAAACTTTGCAAAAATTTTTATGAACCAAGGAATATCTTTAAAAATATTTTTTTTATTAAACACATTTTATATTAGAATAACTTTAAGATATTTGGAATTGTTTATTTAAAGTGTTTATTAATTTATTTTGGTTTAACACCGGTAATAAGCAATTTTAAGTGTATGGATGGCAAAAAAAAAAAAAATTGTTTATCCTTATGTGATACATTTAATAAGCATTTTTTGATAGTTGTTTTATTTTAAGTTTAACCAAGCTAACAAACGAATACAAACATATAAACAAACATATTTTTGTGTTTGTGTTTGTTTGTTTAAAATATTACCTTTTCATGTTTGTTTGTGTGTGTTAATTAAGATGTTAAATGAAAATTCACAAATAGATAAAACACAAACATACATTAATGAACATAAATCCACGATCACAAACGAGCATATATAAACATATACAAATAAACATAAATATTCAAAAGAGTAAACATACATAAATATAACTAGGCCGTAAGACATCAAATATCCTAAAATAAGCCAAAAATAAAATCTATATATCGCATTCATCCAAATATGGTTCATGGAAAGTTTCATATTTTATTCTTATTGCAGCCATATATTTTCTCCAAATTTTAAACTCGTAGACCTTGATCCCTTTAATCAGGTCATACAAGTTAATCCTATATTATTAGACCATTTATTAGTAACAACATCATATTAACAAATAAAAGAACAAGAAATAGCAACTTATTGCATTAATTTACCAAAAGATAATCATGATTTGTCCTAAAAAATCATGACATACCAACGTATATAATGTCATAAATAAATGTTTAAAAAAAATTCTTAAATGGGTATAACCAACTAAAAACATAAACCAATAAACATAAACAAACAAATATAGACACACATACAAACAAACATAAACAACCATACATAAACATAAATAAATGAACAAAATCATTGTTTGTGTTTATTTGTTTAACTAAAGAAACTATAAACTTTGTTTATGTTTGCTTGTTTAATAAATAAAAAAACATAAACAAATATCATACGTAATTGTTCGCTAAACATTTGGGTCGTTTACCTTCTAAATCAAATTACACATTTAAACTTCATTTAAAGAAACAACAATATGGTAGACGACCTTTTCTGTTAGTTTTATATGTATAAACAAAATTTATCAAAACCTAAAAAACAACTTATTTAATTATCATGTTTTAGTAAAAAAAAAAAAACTAATCTAAATATATTTATAAAATTACATTTGTGTACGGATAAATTGATAAACATTTCTAAAAACACATAAGAATTAAGATGTTTCAAAAAAAAGTGAAGTAGCCCAAGATCACATCAACTAGGCCCAATTTATACGATCAAATCCATTCTCCACTGCCTTAATCAATGCAAATTGACAAATCCTATCACAGAATTTCGATCTTCCGTTCACGATTCCAATTGAATCGACCTCAATCCATAATTGATCTTCAATTCTCGACAGGAAGAAGATAAACCCCAATCTTCATCACACTTCCCAAAGTTCAAGCAACCTTTTTGTCATCATCATTCTTCTCTTTCTTCCTGATCTCTATTCATACAAACTATACATATCTCTTTTTGAGAATTTCTATACTCTCAACTCTCAACCTCTCAGTGTTTGTGAGAATTTCTTGACTTGTTGAAGTAAATCTTTTTGTGATTGTTCTTGATAATATGCAACAGCGCGAAGGAGGAGATGCTAGTCAACGCATCGCTAGAATCTCAGCTCACCTAAATCCTCATAAACCTCAGGTTTCCCTTCTCTCTTTTCCTTCTCTTTCATTAATCTTTAATCAATTTCGTAACTTTAACTTCAAAATTATTCGGTTTATGAATCATGATCATCATATCATGACAGACATCCGTTTTTCTTTAGAGGTCAAACGTAGTGACCGTTAATTTTGAAATCGATGCTCGTCTTTAAGAATTTAGATTCTGGAAAATTGTTCGATAAACCCACAACAAAACTGAACGTAATGGAAAAAATGTTCATGTTCTTAACTAAGTTCGTAAATTCTGGATTTGGAAAGTCAGAATTTTGACTTTAAAAGTCAAAATTGCAGAATTGAGTTGTTTCTTTTTACCATTTACTAAACATTCAACAATAAGCAACTATATGTATGCTCAATTTGAGTTCTGAACTGGTATTTTGAATATCTGTGTGTATGTAATCATAATTCTGAAGATGGAAAGAAGTTGTAATTTGGAAACAGCAAATTGTCGAGCAAAAGGTGGAGCACCTGGATTCAAAGTAGCGATATTGGGTGCAGCTGGAGGCATTGGTCAGCCACTTTCTTTATTAATGAAGATGAATCCGCTTGTATCTGTCCTCCATCTTTATGATGTTGCTAATACTCCTGGTGTCACTTCTGACATCAGTCACATGGACACCAGTGCTGTGGTAACTTTTCTATGCTTGTTGAGATTCTTATAAAATGAGTCCAAGGCTTTGGTGTATACTTTCAGTACTTTGTTATTTTCATACTTCCGCTCCAGTTTGGAGTGTTTGAAGTGTGTTGGTGAATTTGGGGTGGCTTGAGAGATTAGTCTATGTGATTGTAACAATCTATCGTATAATGGATTTTTCTTATCGATGGTTTTTATCTTGTTTTGGAGTTTTCTCATTATATTCTTATGGTCAATTTTCTATATTATTTTTTTATTGGAGTGATTGTTGGGTACTCTGGAGACCGTTTTCTCGAAACGATTTCTTTAGCCGTATTCTTCTATAAACTTTAGTTTTTTTCTCGGTATGAAACAAACATCAATTTAGCTTAAAGTGTTTGGAGAGTGTCGGTGAATTTGGGGTGGCTTGAGAGATTAGTTTATGTGATTTTAACAATTTATCATATAATGGATTTTTCTATCGAGATATCCATTGTTTTTCTCTGGTTTTGGAGTTTTCTATCTATATTTTAATTTTCATTGGAGGGATTGTTGGGTTTCTCGGAAATCATTTTCCCAACAATTTCAACTAACATCGATTTATATATCAATTATATTTATCCACTGATAAAATCTTTTTGAAACATAGGTGCGTGGTTTTCTCGGGCCACAACAATTAGAAAATGCACTTACTGGCATGGATCTTGTCATCATTCCAGCAGGTGTTCCTAGAAAACCAGGAATGACAAGAGATGATCTTTTCAATATCAATGCAGGAATTGTTAAAACCCTTTGTGAAGGAATTGCTAAATCATGTCCTAAAGCTATTGTTAACATAATTAGCAACCCTGTAAATTCCACAGTTCCAATTGCTGCAGAAGTTTTTAAAAAATCTGGAACTTATGATCCAAGACGACTCTTAGGAGTTACAATGCTTGATGTTGTTAGAGCCAATACTTTTGTGGTATGTAACATTTAGTTATTTATTTATCTTAATTCTTATTAATTGTTTGTGTTGACTATGTTGACTTTATTTGTGATTGAAGGCTGAAGTTTTGGGACTTGATCCGAGGGAAGTTGATGTTCCAGTTGTGGGTGGTCATGCTGGGGTTACAATCTTACCTCTTCTATCTCAGGTATTAAAACCCGAGGGAAGTTTTTCACTTTTTTACCAATTTGTGTCGGTGCATAAATTGGTAAAAAAGTGAAAAAGTGCAACATTGTTGCATGAATTAGTAAAAATGAAAAACGTTGTTGCATAAATATGTAATAATGTAAATTTGAACATGTTATTGTTAGCATCGCGTATATATATACTATAGAATCTAAGATTTCTTGAAATGTTGAGAACAGATTGTTGATTTTTTTTTTTAAATCTTATATATTTTGTTATAGATGAAGCCTCCATGTTCTTTTACTTCAGAAGAAACTACATACCTTACATCTCGTATTCAGAATGGTGGAACTGAAGTTGTTGAGGTAACATTTTTCAAATAGAATGAAAATTAACATTTCTAGTATTAGGTATTTATTTGATGACCATTTTATTAATGATTCACGAATAAAATATCACACTATTCTTGTACAAATCAAAAGTATTCTGATATGTAAAATAGTACAAATTTATCGCTCATTTTGCAGGCAAAAGCTGGGGCAGGATCTGCGACTCTTTCCATGGTTAGGTGTTTTTGTATGGTCCAAATTTACAAATTCTTTTTTGTTATTTTGTAATCTGATAATTCAAAATCCAATTTTTAGGCATATGCTGCTGTTAAATTTGCTGATGCATGCTTGCGAGGGTTGAGAGGCGATGCCGATGTTATTAAATGTGCTTTTGTACCTTCTGTGGTACGTCGTAATATTTCACCACCATTTCTTACATTATACAGGACAGAACAGGACTGAGCAGAGTAGGACAAGGACAATCTTGTACTGTGTTTGACATGCATTGGACTGAGATAGATACAGATGTCGATGAAAAAACCTGTAATTTTTTTTTTTTAATTTTGTTCCACTTAAAAAGGTCAGACAGACACATGTCGGGAATCAGTATGGATCTCTCGTATGTGTAAAAGACGTAAATGCCCTCATTGTAATCAATAGAAGTAGCCCTAGAAAGCTTTTTGTGTTTTATTGCAGGTTACAGAACTACCGTTCTTTGCATCGAAGGTGAGGCTCGGTCGTAATGGCATAGAGGAGATATACCCGCTTGGTCTCCTTAATGAATTTGAAAGGTCAACTTTGGTCAATGCTACTTTTATTTTACATTCTTGGTTCCAATTCGTTGGATTTTTATCCATCGATATTGGTTGTTGATGTTGTCTCAGCGACCGCAACTAGTCGGCTTAGAGATATCAGCATCAACATCAGTTGTTGATGCTGTCAGCATCAACAACTGATTTGGTCATAGCTGTAAAAACATCAATATTTGATGTTGATGCTGACGGTAGAGCTGACAACATCACCGGTAGATGGTCAGAACTGTCAGTATCAACATCTGATATTGATGGTGATGTTATGTCAAGAGTATTGATAGCGGTCAATTTGTTGTAATTAATAGGGTTGGATTGGAAATGGCAAAGAAAGAGTTAGCAGGAAGCATTGAGAAGGGAATTTCATTTGCCATGAAATGAGCGGGTATTGTGGTTTTGAGTAGATGTTGTATTGTCTTCATTTAAAAGGAGAAAAAAATGTTTTTTCGATGTCAGCTATATGAAATAAATGATAATTCCTAGAGGATTAAGTTATGGTAATAATGTTTTCGTTTTATAAATAATGATTCAATAGTGAGTGGAAAGAGAGTTATAGTGAATTAGTGATTATTCGCTTGAATAAAATTAGTTGATTGTTTAATACAACTTTTGAGATGTTTTAAGAATCGTAAATTGCTCGGTTATATTTATACTCCAGCCAATCTATATTAAAATGTTAAAGGTGTCGTGATTTGAAAACTTATTTGGATGGAAATGTAGTGCAAATTCAAAACTCTCACAAATTATTAACCTACGTTTGGATAGGAATGTAGACTTACGCCACATATCTAGATCTATTAAAATGATAATTATTCCTACCTGTCTCTCTACCACCGTGCTCAATAAGTAAGGCCTCGCTTTTTTCTAATAGAAAAAGTGGTGAAAGTCTATGCTACAGTAAGGAAAAAAAGAAGGTTTGGATTATGAACTCGAGCATTTTGTACTTGGGATAGACATTTGACACAGCGGAACCAGGCCGACAAGAAAAATCGAGGAACGGAACCAGGGTATTCGGTCTGGTTCTCGGTTCTTCATTTCCTACTAAATTAAATCATGTTCTATGATTCTCGGTCTGGTTCGGTCTGATGCTCATCCTATTTTGTACACGTCCAATAAATCGCTCGATTTGCTTCTTTGTTGGACTAAAGAAGTTTTGCCAATAATATATACTCACATGCAATGTTTTAAAATCCGGTTTGAATTGGCCGGTAGAACCGATTGGTCTGGAAACCGGGGAAGAAGTGGTTCAACTAGCATGAACCGGCTGGTTCATACACAAATCCAATTAAACGGTTAAATTAAACGTTGTACCGGTTAAATGGAATAAAAACAAATGCAAATTAAACATTCTGCATAAGAAACCATGATAATATTTTTCACATTTATTTAGATTTTCCTAAATAAAAATACATAGTAATGTTATGAAGTTTTTTTGATGTATTTGTATTTATCATAATTATTAACGACATGACATAATAATTAATGACATGACATTAGTTGATACAATCCTCCTTTAAAAATCAATTTAGGGCTTCTACATAACCGGATGACTGGAATTTGTGAAAACAAATGGATAAATGTCCATAAGTAACTCAAAGAATGAAATTTGTTAAATGTAGAAGATGCATAATAGTTTGTCCATTCGAGTTCATTTATGACTTGTAGTTAGGTAAGAGGCAAACACACTACAAAATAGGGATGAGAATTTGGCCTAGAAACCCGAACCAGACCGAAAACCAAACCGAACCGAACCGAATTAGATCCGAACGAGCAATTCGATTCGGTTTTCGGGTATCTATATAAGACTTATTCGGTTTTCGGGTTATTCAGTCCGGGTTACCCGAATAAGGGCTTATTCGATCCAAATGGACCGAACCGAATATGAAAAGTCACATTTTTTCCCTTGCGTGATTATTCGAACTTGTGTTTTATCAATCATTACCCAAAATACCCACATAATGTTTAATGTTTAACTTATATACTTATAGATAGATTTTTGGGTTGGATGTTTAATGTTTAGTGTTTAATATGTTGCTTAATAACTATATCTTAAGATTGTGGTAGTTGGATTTTACATTTTATATATGAAGAATAGTTTAATCCGTGTTATTCGTGTTTATCATAAGCTACAAAAGTCATACACAATACAATATTTATAACCACATAGTAAATGTTACTTGGGTTATTCGGGTTATTCGGCTCATTAATCATCTTGTACATGTTATTTGGGTTATTCGGGTCGGAACCTAATCGAACCGAATAATACCCGAACCGAACCGAGCCCATATTGCTTATTTGGTTTGATTTTCGGTTCATACAAGTACCTTTATTCAGTTTTCGGTTTTCGGTTTATTCGGGTTCGGAGCGGTTCGATTTGGTTCCGATCCGAATAACATCTCTACTACAAATTGTCACTAATATTTATCAAGAAACTATAGTAGTCACATTACAAACTGGCATCATATTCAAAAAAGTATATTGTTTATACTAGCCATAGCAAGCTTACACACACACATATATATAATAATCGTATTTTTTTATAAAAATTCGTTGAAAAAAAAAAGTAAAAAATATATATATTTTTTTTGTAAAAAAAAAAGTTTTTTTTTTCAAATTTTTTTTCAGCGATTTTCTTTAAAAATCTGCGATTTTTTCTTAAAAAATGTCAAAAAAAAGTTTTGTGATCTCTAGGTATTTTTTTTATGCATTTTTATGATTTTTAGGGTTTTTTTGTTTTTCAAATAACCTTTCCCTATATATATATATATATATATATATATATATATATATATATATATATATATATATATATATATATATAAACCGGTCCCGGCGGGTACCCAGCAGGTAGCAGTTCCGAAAAAACGAGAACAGGAACTGGTACCGCTTAAGGCAGTTCCATAACTTTAGGAATCGGAACCGGAACCGCTTAATGCGGTTCCCGTTCCAAAACAAGCAGTTCTGAGGCAGGTCCGGTTCCAAAAGTGGGTACTCGGTTCTGATGCTCATCCCTAGTTGCTTCTTCTTCTACTAAATTGATGATCTTCAACTCAAGCTAACACATTTCAAAGACACATAAGATGTTTGTTGATAAAAACCCTTGTGGTTGTGGACATCCTTCTTAAATTTCGAAATCAAGTATAAAGACTAATCTTGGCAAAAAGTTCATAGTTTTTCCCAACCAAATGGTAAATTTAACTGAAAGCTTTATTGTATCATTCTCTTATATATATATATATATATATATATATATATATATATATATATATATATATATATATATATATATATATATATATATATAGGGAAAAGGGAATATACATTACAGTCCCACCTAAGCTTAGGTACTAAACCTCTTGAAAATACATTGTTTTATTATATAAAGATTACGGTTAATGGATTCATGATTAATACTTCAAGATGTAAATTCAAGATCGACACAATAGGGTTTAGGGTTTAGAGTTTAGGTTTTAGGGTTTAGGTTTATGTTTAGGGTTTAGGGTTAAGGTTTAGGGTTTAGGGTTACAGTTTAGGGTTTAGGGTTTAGTGTTTAGATTTAAGGTTTAGGGTTTAGATTTAGTGTTTAGGGTTTAAATTTAGGGTTTAGGGTTAGGTTTAGGGTTTAGTAATGTTCACTTGGATGAAGTAATAAACGATAATTGAGGAAAGAAAACGGAGATGATAAAACGATAATTAAAGAAAGAAATATTATGGAGAATGATATATTTACCAAGTGAAACCAAACCGGGTATATTTACCATGTTAAAACGACATATTTTGGAGGTTTAGTATATAAGCTTTGGTGGGGCTGTAATGTATATTCCCTATCCCTATATATATATATATATATATATATATATATATATATATATATATATATATATATATATATATATATATATATATATATATGTGTGTGTGTGTGTGTGTGTGTGTGTGTGTGTGTGTGTTACTTAGACCGGTTTAGAATATGTTGATCTGATTTTGTCCATCTTTGGTCCGGATTTATTTAATTTAGATCGAACTAAATTGCGGTTTTATCGACAAAAGATAACAAAATAAATGTAACCGGGTTACCCGCTCCCGGAACCGGAACTGTCGGTTCCGGGACTGGTTCCAAACATTTAAGAACCGCCTAGAACGGTTCCGGTTCCGGTTCTAACTTTCTAGTAACCGCCGGTTCCAGTTTCTATTATCACCAAATGAGGCGGGTACCCGCTTATGCTCATCCCTAGAAGCAATCAAAGGAGAATAAAAAGTCATTCGTTCATGAAGAAAACCCTAAATCGACTTATAAATGAGGAATATATAAATTAATGTTATATCACTAATTATTATGCCATGTCATAATAATTAGGCTAAGTCATCCTTTAAACTGGAAGAGCCGGTTACCAGTTGATAACATTTGAATAAAACGTATAATTTATAGATGTTTTTTATATAAAGATTTTACTTGGATGATGTTTGTTGAACATACCAAATATAGATGGTATTTTCAAAACGATTTTGAAACATGGTTATTCTCCCGAGTAATTTTTCCTTGTTTTTTTCGCTTAATTTCTTTTACCAATAAATGCTTGTTACAATAATGTAACATTTGAATACAACACGTACTTCGTTGATATTTTTTTGTATAAATATCTTATTTGGACGGTGTTTTTTAAACATATTAAATTTGGATGGTGTTCTTTAAACGATGTTGAATTATAATTACACTTATAAATCATTTTCTCTGAAAATTTTTGTACAAATAAAACCAGCTCACCAACCTTCCAAACATAAATTATTAAATGATTAGAACTCAACGAATGTGTATGTTTTCTTGAGATTTTCATCACTAGCTAATTTTTTTATCCCACGTCGTCTGAAAGAAAACCAAACACTCACCTTTATAAATTCGAAGCAAAGTGGGAATAGGTTACTCGATTTTTTTGGTTAGTTTATATTTTTTCCGCTGTTGTTATTTAGGGGTGTTTAGGATTGTTTTTTAAACTAAAAGTCCTTTTTAGAAAAGGGAAAATAACACAAATGTCCTACAAATTTTTTAGAGTTTATCTGTTGAGTGCCTAAAGTTTTTATCAAACTTTATGAGTCCCTAAACTAGAACATGATCTGTTATTTTAGTCCATATCAACCTATAATAGTCGGTTCAATGATCTTTTAGATCAAAAAAACTCACATTGTACCCCTATAAAGCCAAAAATAATAAGTTTGGGGATCAATATGAATTGAGTGTGAACCGGCTTTAGAAGAAAATAAAAGTTTTTTTTTTTTTTTTTACGAATTAATCCCCAAACTTATTTTTTTGGCTTTATTGGGGTACAATGTAAAGTTTTTTTTTTTTTTTTTTTTTTTTTTTGTCTAAAAGGTCACTAAATCGGCTATTACAGGTTGACAGAGACTAAAAGATCAGGTCATATTCTAGTTTAGGGACCCATAAAATCCGAAAAAAAAACTTTAGGGACTAAACAAATAAACCTTAGAAAGTTCATAGGGCGTTTGTGTTATTTTCTCTTTAGAAAATGACTTTTTTTATTTATGTCTTTTTTTAAAAGAAACTTTTAAAATATGTTTGTATAAACTTTTGATGGTGTAAAGAGGAAAAAGCCAAAAACTATTAAAAATTACAAATCTATAACTTTTTAAACATCTTTTTTTTATTCTTATCAAAAAATTAATTTAAAAGAATTTTTAAAATTATCAAACAAACTTTTTAAATTTTAAATTTTTGACGTTTTGAAAAAGTCAAAAGTCCAAAAAAATCATATATATATATATATATATATATATATATATATATATATATATATATATATATATATATATATATATATATATATATATATATATATATATATATATATATAGTTGATATAATTCGATCAAATATATGGAATGCTTGCTTTGCTTGCTTAGAGTGTCCACAATCTATTGAACTCTAAAGAGTTCAATGGGTTGTCAATTCATCCATTAAATATTTATACAACAAAACTCACAGTCCATTAAACTTTTATTCAATCACAAGTACAATTGTGTTCCTTCTATATAATATAATCATTCAATGATGATTTAACTTAATCATTAATCTTTACTCAATGTCATCACACACACTCTATCATTATCACATTCAACTCTTATATTGTAGATGCTCTTAGTATAACATTCTCCACCGTGAACATGATCAAAAACATCATTTAGACTTTAGCATCATTTCCTTTTTGGGTAGCCCGTACTCATTGTTGAATTGATAACACATGATTTCCATTTACAATGTTTGAAACCTTTTACAGTAGAATACGTATTTTTGATGTATTTTCACAAAGAAGAAAATATAAGAAAAGAATGATTCTGAGTGGAAACTACAAAATATTGTGAATAGCAAATTTCACCATGTAGACAAGAAACATGGATACTCCTACACTCTTTACTCGGTGATAGATTAGAAAGGACTTGTAAATTATAATTAGTGGACATTACTAAAATTGTGTTTTTAAAAACATTCACTCCTAGACGAAACTTTTTTTTTAACCATCTTATTATATGTAAATTCACAAAAAAAAAAAAAAAAAGGGACCCACCATTTTTTTTTTCCCATCGTCTCGTAATTTATAAATTTACCAAATATATATATATATATATATATATATATATATATATATATATATATATATATATATATATATATATATATATATATATATATATATATATATATATATATATATAAAACCCATTTTTTTCTCTTTTTTTATATCGTCTCATAATCTCTAAATTTTAAAAAGAATTGAGACTCACTCCTTCCTTTTCCCACCGACTTATAATCGACAAATTTAAAAAAGATATGAAACTACATTTTTCTTCTTTTTCCATCGTCTCTGTAAATTTATAAAAGAAATAAGGCTTCGTCTCATAATTTGTAAATTTAAAAAAGAAATGAAACTCACATTTTTCATATTTCTCCATCGTCTTATAATCTAATCTGTAAATTTAAAAAATAGGTAAGACCACCCATTTCCTCTTTTTCCATGGATTCACAATTTGTAAACTTAAAAATAAAAAGAAAAAAAACAATACCCATTGTTTACTCTTTTTTCATCCTCTTATAATCTATAAATCTAAAAAAACAAATACCATTTCCTTTTTTCCTTTCTTTTTTCCATCATCTCTTAATCTTATATTTATTTTATATCATTTTAGTAATTGCATTCCAACGAACGTCTAAAATAATGGTTTTTAAAGGCTTTCATATTTGATCTTTATATTTGATGTTAAAGAAAACAATATAAAAATAATATAATTTTCAAACGTTGATGGGAGTAAAAGTGACTTGTAAAATCGTGTTTTAGCCTAATGGCGGCACATCCCCAATTTCTTTTTCTTTTTTCATTTTATATATTAAATATTAAATTGTGAATACTACTCACTCCAAATTGGCAAATCGAGGAATTGATGTTCATTCTTTATACTCTATTCGTGCTTTAGAAATTGAACAACTCAATCATCTTTTTATTTTTTATTCAATGTGAAATGGCTACAAGAACTTGGAATGTTATATTTAGTTGGTTGGAAATTAACCAGGTAAATGTTAATTCGGTTGCTGAGATGCTTGTTGAAGCAGATAATTTAGTTTTGAATTCAAGAAAAATGAGTTTAGTCAATGCAATTGTGTGCACTACTCTTTGGTGCATTTGGAGATTCAGAATGACAAAGTAGCTCTTGTAGGAAAACTTAAACAAAAAAATATCATTGATTCCATAAATACTATTCGTTTTTGTGGTTTTCCAATATCTTGGGTTAATTGGTTTAAAGTCATGTGGTGTAATTTTTTCCAAACCTCAGAGACCAAATATGAACTTTTAGGACTGATTTTGCAAAAAAATTAACCAAGTTAACCATGAAACTCGTTAAATGGGTTAGAGTGATAATTCTGCGAGAAAGTTGTGGCCATAGCAATAATAAAAAAAATATTATGGCTTTTTTCAATTACGGGTTAAAAATTTAGAGCTTTTATAATATTAACCCTAGCTTTTTGCTAATGCTTTTTTTCTTATTTTTTAATATATGGTTGGTTAAAAAAAATAAATACTACAGCTGTCTCCTAGTGATTTCGGTTTTTTTTTTCTAGCCCAAAAGGGAAATGGCCCAAAGAGTGTTTGATTTTCTGAACATCTAAAGTCTTAGACAATCACACGTTGCCAACTGGTAAATTTATTATCGACAAATATGTATGTTTTATTATCTTTATTAATTGTTTAGGGTATGCTCTAATTATTATCTTAAAGTATGAAATATAGCATATTGTTTGATTTGAATTATGGTTATAAAGTTAAGTTCGATTTATCTCATTCATTTAATATTTTGATGGTTATTGAATATTGAATATAGTCGCATTGATTTTCATGATAGGTATTATTTAAACTAATACCCCCTTTGGTAGAGGTTGTGACCCTTAGATTGGAGGTTTTAGATTCGAATCTGAATGTTGGGAACATTTTTCAACTTTATCATACTAACTTCTAATCACTAATCACTTACTAGTAGTTCAAAAAAAACTACAACAATTATCATCAAAATCCAAGGTAAAAAAAAGTACATTTTAGACATTGTATGTTCAAATATTTGGAATATTTGATCTACCAAATATTATTAAAATTCATGATCTACAACTTTAGATATTGAGCAACTTTTATAAATACACTCTTTTAAATTTCTTTTATATTTGTATCTTTATATAAAATTTTTGGCTTTGCCACTGGATCGATGTAACCTACATCCATGGGCAGAATCAAAGAACTCTTTTATTACGTGACTGATTCAAAAGTGATTACATTGGAATCTCCAACTATGAATACAGAATACTTATAACCATAAACCCTAACAACTACATGCCCAAACTCATATATCGATACAACTGGAATAACTAAATAGATCGGGCCTAACAACCATCAACCTACTCGAATTACTTATCCCTTTGAAATTACCGTTTGGATTTTCTTCATTTCGTTTTGGTCCGGGTTATTCATTTGGGTCACCAAATTTCAAATCATACATTAACAAGTTAAGTATCTTAGGTCTTCAATATTGTCGATTTAGCAGAAGCAATTATCTCAAATCGGGAAATTAAAGCTCCTAAAATCAAACCAGTTACAAACAAATAATGTTGGTGGAAAGTTTACAAATGTCAAAAACTTAAAAGATTTTGCAACATTAAACAACAAGCTTGGAGGTGAAATTTCTTAAATTGGAAGATTCAGTCCCTCAAAATCTTGAAGCATGATCTTTCAAGTAATAAACTTTAAGGAAACATAACCTTATTCAATTTCGAAAACGATAACATTGAAGCTTTTGTTTTGTCCAACTATAATTAATTAAAAATATAAGCGGATAAATGATTGAGTTGTTGCAGAGGATTATCAAAGCAAACTAGAAGGTATCTCATCAGTGGCCGGTTAAAGATTCTAATAGGTTGGGCCACACAAAAATTAGTGAACACAAAAAAAAAAAAAAAAAAAAAAAAAAAAAAAAAAAAGGTCAGATCAAAATGATTTTTAATACCAGTAACAAAAAAATGCAAGAAAACTGTCAAGTTATATACTATAGTTGTCATCTACAAATTTTCTTTTTTGGCAACTATATACTTGTTATCTACAAATTATCTTTTTTGGGAACTATATACTTGTTATCTATAATTTATATTTGAGAAATTAAATTGTTTCATACATTTTATGCATACAAATATTCTTACACACTAAGATTATTACGTGTGTCATCATTTCACTATTCAATTTAATTTGATTTGATATATTTCTAATATACTCTTAATGACATAGATAAAAAAAATATTGAATGGTAACACTTGTAATAATATTAGTGGATAATAATATTTGTAGGCATAAAAAGTAGGAAACATTTTAATTTCTCTTTATCTTTTTTTTGGAAGCGATCAACTTCATTAATAGTGGTTATAACATAGAAGTTTATTGACAAACTAAAACAAAAATACGATGATGTTGATATTTTCATTTCTGATTTCTCTATATAAAAGTTAAAATTGGCAAAATGACATTTAATTTATTATTCAAATACTACAAAAAATTAGGTATTAGAAAAAACAAATTAAAGCTACTTATAAAAATTGAAAATTTTATATTTCACTAAACAACTTCTTCCAAATAGAAGTTTAAATTTTCACAATCACAATTCATAAATTACGTTGATAATACAACTACAAGCCTACAACATCATAAAATTAAAAGTTTATGGTTTATAATATTAAAATATAAATATTGAATGCTTGTATCGATCGGATACACTTCAAGTATGATAAACAATAACAAATTAAACTAAGCAAATAAAGAACAGAAAAAGTAAAAGCACAAAGATTTCATCAAATTGTCTTTCACCAAGAAAAAGGGGTGTCACAAAAATGGTCACCAAGACGTCCGACATTAGGGTTTCACCCTAATTTTTAATATATACTAATCTATATAAGTATATCCCTTGATTGAAGGGATTGTATCTAATTTATACTAAGAATCGATCTTCATCACAAAGATATCGGATCTGCTATCTATTCTTTACATGTCTGTATTATTACCTAATATACAAATATTACACAAGATAATTATGTACACGCTGACACTGATAAGGCTTGAGGTGCTGACGCTAACGTTGACGCTTACAATTAGCGTGTAGAGTGTTTCACTCATCAGATCGTAATGTTTGACCATCCAATCTCCCTCTATCTGATGTTGTCAAAACTAATCTTCAATAATTTATTTAGCTCGTGCTCTCCCTGAGATTAAGATTGAAACTTTACGTTCTTCAATTCTAACAAATGCTCCCCCTGAGAACGTGTCATATATAACTCCACATTTATATTGATGTTAGCTATCAGCTTGGTTCCCCCATTAGATTTTGCTTCTCTTCACATCAATAGCACTTAATAGTTTGCAAGTTTCTCCCCCTTTTTGACATCAACAGCAAATACGAAACTTGGAGGAGGCGGTCAGTGAATCATAGTCGTAGCTTGTAATCCAGTGAGTTTGTGATGTCTCCTGACAGTGTGAGCTTAAACCACCATTCACTGACATAGTATTGCGAGATTTCAACATCGTTTAGTTTCATGCGTTGATTCATTAATCACTTTTATTAGAAGAAAAAGGAAAGAGTGGTATGATATGTGTAATACATTCTGGTAGGAAATGTACACATCGTAAAAAAAAATGAATTATCATCAGCATCTGGCTTCATATGATGAATCATAGAATTATAAAAAAGAATATATGGAAATAATGGATTGACACGTATGATAAGTTATGGTGTTTAGCTTAACCATCGACATAAATTTTTCAAACTCCCATCAGTGTATGGTACATTACACTGAATCTTAAAGCTTTAAAGAATAAAAATGAGAGAATGGATTGCTTCAGTTATACTGAGGTAAAATCAGTGTGAATCATTAACGATGATAACCCATCAACAAGTAGTGTTTTGATCCTTGCATTATAGAGTTAGTTGCAGTCTAGAGTCATGGATTCACCGTCAATTTGTAATGGTACCATGTCATACCTCATTATAGAAGGTCAAGGACATGAATAACCCTTTGTCATTTAAGGACCAGAAAAATAACGTGGATGACTATGCAATCAGGGTAAGCCATTGGGTTATGCTCAATGTTTCAGCAAAACATGAGACTTGATGCATACGGTACGCATGCTTCCAGGGACGATTATTTGTCAAAAGTTATATACTTGGCTTATGAAATTCCATGGTCAAATCTTTTTTTAAATACAAAAACCAAATAATAAATAATATACAAACAAAAAAGTTAGTCAAACGAGTAGATAAAGAAATAGGAAATAGTCAACATAGTTAAAAAGGAATATACGACTTTTTCAGAGGCTCTCTACATAGCCTTTTTCAGATGAATCATAAAGGCAATTTTTTTTGGAGTGGAATCGCCAAAAGGATATCTTTTAAAATGAATACTCATTAATTAATTTCCTTTCGTCGAGATATCTACCCTCCAAATATGGCTATAAAAGTAAACACAAGCAAGAAGGTAAATACATCAATATACAAAACAACTTACTACAAACTAAGAATAATGAGGCCATTAATCGATGAGATATTGCAGATGGATTCCAAGCTTCATGTTTATCAAGAGCTAGAGAGGAGCAAAAAATAGTCTTTGTAACCAAAGAGTTAATTGGCTCAAATATGTGAAACCATCTTGTTGAAAAGATCAACATGATGACATTTGAGGTTTTATCAGATTATGAGTCAAGTAGATGAAAACAAGACTAATTGTTTTGATGATTGCCCTTTTCATCCATAATAGCGAGTGAAGGAGAAAGAGGGAATTATCAATAGTAATAGGACATGATGCCACTATTCTTATCAACACCAATAGCATGTAGAACATTCTGGATGACTCCAGCACTTGCAAACTATAGAGGAGGGAGGTGCAAGTAGATCTTAGATAGGCCTGAAAGATAGATAAAAGAAAGAAAAGAGAATACTTGTAAATATTAGAAGCATAGCTTAAGCAAACTATGTAAAGATCTTTAGACATAATGAAAGAAGCACTTGTTTTTTTAGTGTCTTTTTTAGAAAGAAAACAAGAGAAATGTTAATTCAAATGAGTTAGAAAACAATTAAGTCATTGAAAGTATGCCAAGATCAATAGTTAATTTGTTTAGAGTCTTCTTGTCCAATGCCTTGGTGAAAATGTCAGACAAATGATTAGTAGATGGGATGTAGAACAACTCCACTTTTCCCTTTTGAACGATGTCCCTGATGAAGTGATGATAGATATCGATATGCTTGGTTTTAGAATGTTGTACTAGATTCTGTATCATTTAAATGGTGTTGGTGTTGTCACAACAGATAGGAGTCTTTGAGAAGTTTAAACCATAATCCAATAATTGTTTTTAAATCGATAGAATCTGACCACATCACCTTCCAGCACCTACATATTCAACTTCAGTAGTAGAACAAGCCACTGATGTCTGCTTCTTACTGGACCAACTCACCAATCTATCTCCAAGCATTTGAGCTTCTCCTGAAGTACTTTTTCGATCAATGCCACAACCACCATGATTGAATTCAGAATATCCCACCAGCTTGAATTTAGAATCATGAGGATACCATAACCCAAGATTGGGAGTATGCTTTAAGTAGCAAAAAAACCTTTTTATAGCAAGAAGGTGAGATTGATTAATATTGGCTTGATAATGAGCATACAATATAGTAGCAAACAAAAATGTTAACATTCAAGTTTGGGTAAGTTCCTCTTGAAGTCCCTTATGTTAAATTGTTTTCAATATGTCCTTTGCTAGTATGTGAGGTGTACTCTATGAGTATGCTAAGCGTACTAGCCTCCTGATGATCGAGGATTTCATCCACATACATTGGGCATACGTAGAATACGCATGGCATATATAGGCCTGGGACAAACTCTAATTTTTAGGGATTGTGCCCTATTTAAGCATCTTAAACTCATCTATTGGCCATTTTAGACTAGCCTCCATATCTACTAAACCATAATCTCGCCCTTACCCTTTGTTTGGTGCTTTTGAGCTCTTGGGAAGAATTTTTTTGTGTTCTTGTGCATCTTGAAGTGATAGAAGGAGATTGAGGACTCATTCCTTGAAGTGAGGCTTAGAGATCCATAGTAAGCCTCTTTATTTTAAGTCATTTGAGGTTTAAAGTTCTAAAATTGACAACTCCTTGTGTAGATCTAGTGTGGGTTTGTTTATAGCTTATTTTGGTCCCTTTTGGTTGGTCCTTGTGATTGTTTCAGAAGCGTATCCCTTAGATCTTGACGTTTTAAGGTCCCCTTATGCATAAAAATGCAAGATTTATGGTGCATCTTGACACATGCATGTGTTAAGACATTTGTTAAGCTCTTTTTGAGCTCTTGAGCGACATTAAGCCATGCATACACGTAAAGTTTCCAACTTTATGTGATAAGTCATATTTAGGGGAAAGATTTGATAGTTTGGATGAAGGACTTAGCGGGTTAAGTGCCTAATGGAGTGAATTGGCACATTGGGAGTATGCAGAGTGTACCCAGCTGGTATACTAAGCGTACTACCCCCAGATGGAGTACGTTAGCATTGACAATGGGTACGCGTATACCGAGTTTCATGTTCCCCATCCCATACCCAAATCCCCATCCACATCCCCATCCCCATCCCCATCCCCATCGCGGATTAAAAATCTATCCCATCCCCATCCCCAATGAGGAACGGGGATCCCCCAATAAGTAATCAGAGATTTTTTGCCATTAAAAAGTTTTGAAATTTTATAAAAAAATAACTCGTAATTATATATTAACCAACAAAACAAAACTAATAGAATTAATATAAATCATTATAATCACTGAATGTCTTCAAAGACGAACAATAACATTCAACTTTACAAATTAAACTATTTTTTGCAAAAAAAAAAAAAAAGATATAAAAGGTCTTCTTAAAATTATACGTTTGATTGTTAAAAACCCGTAATTTGTCTACTAAGCTTTTGTTTATGCATTATTAAAAATAAAAGAATAAATAATACTATATATATATATATATATATATATATATATATATATATATATATAGTATTATTTATGCTTTTATTTTTAATAATGCATAAGCAAAAGTTTAGTAGACAAATTGAGGTTTTTTAACAATCAAACGTATAATTTTGGGAAGACTTTATATATAGTTATGCTTCTTATAGAACTTAACTTTTCGGTTTGCATCAGTGAGTTGGGCCACACTGATCAGATTATGCTTGAGATCAGCTACATTAGAGACATAAAAATTGCCATTAGTTAAAATGCCATAACCTCAAATTTGGGAATTTGAATTGCTGCCAGAAGTAACATAACCAACATTTGGAACAAGCTTTAGATCACGCAGAAAATCCTTCTTCCCAGTCATGTGCATGGAAAAAGCACTATCAATATGCCATATTGTATCTTGTCCCGAAGCATAAAACGCCTAAGAGATCAGTGAGTTTTGGAGTTTTTTGGCTCCAAGTTAGATTTAGGGACTTTAGCATGGGCTTTGGACTTTGCTTATGATTTCTGAGTAGCTGCTATCTCGAAAGCTATTTTCTAAGATTCTTTTGGGCAAATGTAGAACGTCAGAGTCTTTTCATTCATCCAAAAAATGATATTCAATTATTGGTTGTTTGGGCACTGCTTTCCTCAGAGGAACAATTTTCCGAGATGTTTCAGGAAGAGCTGTATTCTGAGGTGTTTCAATTGAGTTTTTAGACTTTTTGACTTTCCATTCAACTTTTTGTTTTGAACCTTTGGGAGGTTTCTAAATAATAATGTTTCGAGCATCTTTTTCTTTGTTCACTGCATTCGTAGGCAGATTTGATTTTAGAAATTGTTTTGGTTTAAAAATCATGTCATCCAAAGTAGAAGTAAAAACAGAAGAGTATGCTTTCCGAGAATAATCGATTTTCTTATATGAGGTCTCAATAGTAACAATTTTCACACAACTTTTAACAGATGTATTGAAAAAGTCCAAACTAACAAGAATAGATGGTGTCTTCAGAATCTTAACATGCATGAAAGTATTGTGATTACTAGTAGTTAGACTGACTGTTTGATATGCTTTCTTCTCAGGTCTCTCAAGGAACCTATAGGATTGCCTAGATCTAGTTTTTTTTTTCTCTAGAGATTTCTTAGCTTCGATCTTTGGATGAAAAATGTCCTTGTTCAACTAAGGATTCTTCCGAGAGTGATATGATGACTTGGAAGATTATCCAACAGATGGATTGTTGAAACGAAACTTAATTGGAACTAGAGTCGAATTAGAAACAACTTTCGCATTAGAGAAAAAAAGGAATATGACGAAGTGTCGTCATCACACCTAATTTCTTCATCTACATCACTATCAAACAATGCCTAAAATGAATCTGTGGTGTCATTAAGTTTGTTAGTGTCTTGTCCATTTGTGTCACGAACGATTTCCTCAATAACACAATTTTTCGGAAAACCAGAGTTAGGAAAACAAACTCCAATACCACATGTGCAATTTGAAGGTTCTGAAGACAAATTCAGGTATACAGATATCAGAGGCGGAAGTTGCATGGAATCCGGACATGTAATAAAGATTGGTTTGAACTCAGGGATTAATGATTGATATCTATCTGAAGTCTCATGAAGGGACATCAATGATGAGGCAGGGTTATCTGAATAAGTGTGATTCGGAATATCTCCCATGAATTTTAAGTTTTGAAGTTCCTTCACGGGACGAGCAATAGGTTTTGGAAACTTGCTTTCGAGACCAGGTGCTTTAGACCAAGGGTGACAAAAATTATGTGTCATCCTTTTATTAGCGTTAAGAACATCAACTGAATTATGGAAAGCATCAATTTTATCATTAAGACTTTTGTTATTAGTGACCAAAACATATCTTTCACTAATTGAAATTTCACATTTGTCATTTAGAATGATACATTCATCATTGGTCATTGCAAGCTCTCTTTCTAATGATTCTATCTTAAGCTTTCGGTCTTCAAATCGTAATCTAAGACGGGCCAACTCACTATCTAGCTTCTCATTAACCTCTATGGTAGACACATAGGTTTTATAAATAACTGTCATATTTGATTGAATTTGAGTTAGATAAGGTAAACAAAAAGATAAATCAAAAATTATTATTAGTAATCATGGATTTTACCTCCTGGATGATACTACGACCAGGTGGATTGTTGGTTGCCATCTAGGAGTAGTTTGGCTCAGCGTCTTCATCATCAGCTTTTGAACGGAAAGACTAGTAACCTTCATCACACTAAAATGACTGTGTAGCCATAAGACACAATTTTTTTCCAAATTTTCCTTCATCCTCATCACCAGATGACCAATACTCATCAACATTCCTTGAAACCATAATGACAAAAGCCTTTTCACTTTCAGCAAGTTCTTGTGCTCTACGAGCATAGTAGGCAGAATCTTCCAACTTTCTTTTTTGAGGAACATCATCCAAACAGTCCTTAGCATAGTGGTTTCAATACCACATTTGTGACATAAATATTAGGTTTGGTAGAGTTCAGAACTTCCTTAGGTTCCGAGGAGCGATTAGGAATGTTAGGTCGATACGATGGTGGATTTTTAGTTGGTTTTAGATAGAGTTGAGGATTACCTTTGATGTGGATCATGAAAGCGGTTTTGAGATGGTTTTTGATTAGCATTCTAAAGTCGTCTTTACTTTAAATCAATCCTAAACTCTATCTAAAACCAACAGAAGTGTCAATTCTTGTTAAAAATGAAGTTTCGAATCCGCTTGTTCTAGATCAATACTTTCTTCGTATGGGTAACTCGGATCTTGAGGAAAAGTGTCACAGGTGGAGTGGGTCGTGTAGATTAAACATGTGGAACATGTGGGATGGCTCCAAAAGGATATGAAGCAGATATATTCGAAAGTAGTGGGTTGACAGAACTGACCAAAGTGAGAGGATGTCCTAAGAGTTCTCTTAACATTTGAGCAACGTTGGATTCATGATCTTGTAGTTCGTCAAAAAAAAAAAACTGGTAAAGCTACAGTTTCTTCAAAAATCCATTACTCTGAAGACAATACTTAACATTACCCTAACCTTTTCGTAAACTGTTGATGAACTTGAGGTTGTACTCGAGAGGAGTTCAGACTACTCCAAGTGTTGTTATGTTGTTCACCATGACCCTATACCAGTTTGATGCAAAAACAACAAATTCACTAGGATTTGTAGTGAAGGTGTCAAAGTTGTTTACCACTGAGGTCAAACGCTTATCCTTCATGTTCTCTGACCCTTCGAACAAGTCTTGAAGTGTATCCCAAAAATCTTTAGAAGATTTAAACAACTTATTGTGCTCAAAGAGAGAATGAGGAACAACAAACTCTATTTCAGAGAAGGCGACTTGAATTGTATGTAGTTTCCTAATGTCGGTTGCAGTTAGTGGTGTTGGTCGAGCTTCTTCTTGACCCATGAGTGTGGAAACTGTTGGATTAATGTCTAAGTCCATAACTATAATTGGTAAGACTTGACCCGACCCGGCATGGTCCATTTGGGTTGCATGGCATCATGCACTTGGATAGACTATAATGAGAGAAATAAGACACTTACGGTTATTAATATATTATAAGTTCTAGTATATTAATAATAAGAATAATGAGATTATTTAATTAGTATTGATCAAGAATTAATCTAGTATTAATTAAGTGATCAAAAGAAGACTAATTAAATATATGGGTTGATTGTGTAAATCATTCATTCTTATATATGTGGGCTTGTGATCCAAGATTCCTTATGTTGGACTAAGTCCATGGGGTGACCCATGGATACTCCATGGAGGTTAAAACCCATGGAGCATAAGGAATGGGTAAAGTCATGAGTTACATGGTGTAACCTTAATAGCCACCATATAAAAGAAACCCATGGCTCAAGAAATCGTGACTATGACTAACACTATGTGTATGTATGAGGGCTACACGATTTCATGAAGTGTTCTAATTTCTCTCTAAGCTATTCCAAGTGCTTATGGTGTTGTGTGAACCATTTGAGGTGTCACACTTGGGGCACTAAGCACTCAAGCTTCATGAAGACAAGCACTATCAAAGAGGTATGTATTCTATCTTGTTATATTGATAATATTGTATGCTAGATTAGGATAATACCTTGGATGTTCATATTTGCATGTATAATAGAGAAAACAGAGATCCAAGGTATTTAGGGTTGCATGTACACTTAGGAGTGTTAGAATGCTCATAACCCAACAGTGGTATCAAAGCCTAGGCTTGTTTTCTTGTTATACCTGCAATAGAAGCTGAAAAATCGAGTTTTGATGTTGTCAGCCCAGCTGACTCGCCGAGTCCATGAAGGGACTCGACGAGTCCAAGGCAAAATGCATCCAACTCGCCGAGTTGTGTTCATGCACTCGACGAGTTGGACCCCAGACAGCATATCTTCGAGGTTTTTGGCTAGAAATGGACTAGGAACATTACCCTAAGTTGTTTTGAACTTATAAACTTGTTTTTAATGTGGTAATGTTCATGCTAATCCATTTTCAAAGATAATTGTCAATAGATTCATGTTTTGTATTAGTTTAAAGGTTAGACTAATTACATGAAAAAGTTTGATTTGAATTATCTTGTTCTTATGAGTTGCTTAGATTAATAGAAAAGTTGAGTGAAAAAGTTGTTTTCAATCCAAATTAATCTAAGAGTTGAGTATAAAATGTGTTTGTGTAACTTATCCTTAAGTTACATGAAGAGTCACATTAAAGACTCATAAAACTCATAAAGTTGGCAAAGGTTACAAAAAAGATGAAGAGTCTTGTCCTTAAGTTATGGAGGTTCAAGAGTCACTTCATTAATAAATAAATAAATAAAATATGTAACCTTAATTAATTCCATAAGTTATAAAATAAAGAAAAGATTAATTCCTAATTAGTTTAAAGTCTTCCATAATTTGTCCACAAGTTATGGAACTTGAAGAGTTTTTGGATTAAAACTACTTTAAATACATAATTTATGGAATTAATTAGTTTTGAATAGTTTCAAAACTTGCCCTCAAGTTTTGGAATTTGTAAAGTTTTCTCTTATGAATACTTTAATTCCAAGTTAGCCCTTAGAATTTTAAAAGTTAAAATTCAACCCTTATACTTTATAATATTATAAGTTAATAATATTTATATGTATAAGAGTAAAGTCGGTCTTACCGCTAGTACGACTCATTCACGAAGCCGGTCTATAAGGTGGGTATAAGGTTGTTGCCTATAAAATGGCAACTTAATGGGTGTCCACTCTCACCCACCGCTCGCTTGACTGGTGGAGGGTCGTTAGCCGAACGGGTTTGACATGACTATAATTCTCCCTTCATTAAAAGTATTAATGATAAATACTAAGTAACTAAACTTTTTAATAATACCCAATCTTAGTTACTTAGAAAAAAAAATGTGAATAAGGTGCTAATCCACGAAATTACACTTTGCACTTTGTTTGAGTCGGTTAGTGGAGCGTGTGTGGTTAACCGGCACACTAACTCGTATTTAACAAGGTAGGCAAAGGGTAACTTAATGTTTATCATAGTATCGATGGAGCGTGTGTGGTTAACCGGCACATCGATTGAGGGATAAACACTTAAGGGTACCCAGTAATTTGCATGGTTACTTCACACCTTGTTTTGTGATCCTCGGCATCCCAGTCACAAAACCTGAAGGGCACACTCGAGATTGAAACATGCCATTGAATAGTTCAATGAATCTCAAAAGATCTAGGAGTTTCAAAACCAATTAAAACCTAATAATACATTTCGTTTATCTTGGTGGAAATTGGTGAATCGTCATTCACCTACCTTCAAATTGTTTTATAGCTTGGATTACGGCATACCTCTTCTAAGTTATAAAATAGTTTGTTGGGTCCTAGCCTTAATATTTCATATTGGGTGTCATATTAAGGACTCAAAGATCAACTATCTTGAATATCTCCCAAAAGATGTCTGGTTTAGACATTTATGATCTTCCCAAATCTCTTGAAACAAGCATTCCTAATGAAGATGATGTCCCATGGATATCATACTTCTTTTTCCTCCTCCAATTATTCTCCCTAACCCACAAGTTCTTAAAAAGTTTAAGATCACTCAAGCCCTAATGGCAAGGCAAGGTCTAGGTGTGATCACATCTTGGAGATGTAGTCACATATTGACAAGCCGGGAGAGTTGGGTGTCAAAGTCTTGAGAAAGTTAGTGGCTCAACTACTTTCTAAGTCACATAGTGAGTTCTTTTGGAACATCTATGAAACAGACTATGACAAGACCCTTAATGATCTTATCTATTTGTTAAGATCAACTTCCTCAAAAACTTGATGGACATTGACAATAGTGAAATAGGAAATCCAGAAAAGCATTCTCTTCCCAATGGAAAGGGATCGGCCATAGTCAACTCGGTTGAACAAATGGTAAAGAGAAAAGCTAAGTCTGTGATAGTCCTATGTACCATTATCAAAGGTTCCATATGTTTATATTGCCAAAGTAAGGGTCATTAGTTGCGAAGCTGCCAAGTTTACCTAAGGATGTTAAAGTCAATAAGATTGACTCTACTTCAGGTAAAGTCCACTAATCTAACTCTGTTAAGTTTCTATTCTGAGATTCCGGATACATGATGTGACTGGGTCACATGGTAATGTTTTAAGAATCAAAGAAAAGTAAAGGAACTTAAAAGAAAGAATATGCTGAATCTGATCGCATAGATGGATTTCTATCGCGTAGTTTGAAAAAATCGGATTCTTGAGCTACTTCTTAGGAGTTATGAGATATTGCTAAGGAATAGATAACAACAAGTTTTCATATGGATTGTAAGGATAAGTTTTCCGCATAGTCTTAAAATAAAAAGGAAATTTTTTATTTTATTTATTTTTAAAATATCCTTACAATGGCATTTTGAGGAAAAATTGTTGCTTATATGATTCCATTAATAGCAAGAGTGGAAGTATGAAATTGATTCCTTCATTTGTGGTAATGTCTAAATTTACCAAATAAGGAAAGATTCTCATCACCCAAGTCTCAATTGGACCGGAACTTGGAATCATGCGAGTTGTATAGCATGATGAATGAGAACTTTCAAGTATTGGAAAAATTAAGACTAATTACTTATTCACATGGATGTGTGAGTCAAGTAATGGACTAAGGAATCGAGTACATAGTAATGTGCACTGATTAAGTCCACCACAAAAGATGTAAGGCTATTCGTCATAGTTTACTAAAGCTCAGTAAATATGATTATACTTACAAGCTTAAGTGTAACTCTGAGACATTGGAAAAAGTTCCAATGTAAGGCAGAGCGAATAAGAAGAATCAAATTAGGCAGAAGGATAAAAGTTTCTCAAATCTGAAAAGATGGGAGAGTACTTTAGTATCAGTTTTGTGATCATCTTAATGATTAAGAAACCATATCAAAATTAGTTCTCTAAGGAAGTCTTAGTTCATTCTTATGACTAAGAAGAAGGGATCTTGAATTGTTGAAATGGTTAAATCAAGAAGATGAGTCATACTTCGTTCCAATACAAGTCTTAGAGTCATACTCCAAGATTGTAATTTGAGTGACATGTCCTTAAAGAAGGTTTAAAACACTTATCAAATGTAAGAGTAAAAGTTTTCTACTCTTGTACATTTGAAATTGGTAAGTTGTGATGTTTTGGATAAAACAAAGACCAACTAAGGCCAATTGTGTGAAGTGTTTGTCTTGATTAGAATCCACACTATCTCTTGGATGTTTGACAAGGAAGTCTTATAGGTCAAGAGGACAGTGGGAGTCTTAAAGGTCTTGAAATTCTCAAGAACTAATCAAGAATGAAACCTGAAGTTCTTCACTAGCACACGACTTCAGGTTTATAACCTATCGTGTTGACATATTCTAAGCCCATTCTAGTTAAAGTTGGCTTTGCATATGAGTTCTTAGAGTTCTCAATGTGTTGCACAACAACTTGGAAGCAATGGTAGGCCCTTGAGCTACCAGGTGGCAAGAAATTAAGATTGAGTTCAATCCATATGAGTTTGGATTTGTCATTATCCTTGTCTTGTGACTATGATTTTGACAATTCACATGGATAAGAACTCATACACCATTAAATCTAAGTGTCATAAGGTTTCTCTCCGATTCATGAAAATGATGGTGAGGAAACACTTTGACTAAGTAGATTTTAGTTAGATAGCAATTGTGATATTTGCATTCTCAAAGTCGTTAGTGGAGCGTGTGTGGTTTACCGGCACACTAACTTGGACTTGTGAGAAATGGCAAAGGTCAAAACGATCAAGACTATGATTATGGCATCCCTTTTCATAGTTCTTAAAATTGTTTTGACACACCCATGAGCTATCTAAGGGAAGGTGTATGTTTTTGATAAAGTCTTATCAAAAACAATCTAGTATCAGAAATCTGAACTTTGGTAAGAAAGTCAATAAAGTATTGATTTCTAGAAGTCGAGCTTTCTGAGTATATGTCAAAGCTAGTGGGAGCATAAGTGTTATGCTAATAATCATCATGTTAGTGGGAGCATGATAATTACGATAAGTATTGCAAGCTAGCAATGTTAATTATAGAAAACAAAAGTTTCAACTGGGAAAGAGTTGTTTTGCTATAATTAAGGGAGAGGAAATTATACTTCATCTCAAATCTATAAGCTTAGATCGTGAGGTTTTAATCATTTAGTCAAGGATATATATGAATTTCATGTTGGAATGGCTCAACATAAGGAAATTCTGTATATGGGTCCATTATTTGCGTTCTTAAATTCGATTATGATTACGGCATCCCTTTTCATAATCTGAATTATGAGAACTTGGCAAATTGAAATGGAAATGTTATAGCAAAAGACTGGTTTAGTCTTTATGTGAGACATCATGAATCGTGTCCCATATGCTTCGGATATAGGACCGATTACATGTGCTATATTCATCCTTTCTAAAATTTTCCGAATGCCTGGGGCGTTAAGAATGGAAAAGGTTTAGAACTGGATATGACTAAAAAGGATTAAACAATTGTCGAGGACAATCTAAGGTTTACCAAAGACTGGTTTCTCAAGGACAATTGGAAGTATAGTGATAATTCTGGAAGGACCATATTGACATAATCTGTAAGGAGGCAACTCTTGTTCAGAAGTGATAGTCGAAATGGAATCTGGAAATGTTTCAAAGTTAGAATTTTCAATCTGTGTAAGATTAAGGAAACTTAATGCAAGAAGGATGGTTCCAAGGACTTTATCTCCTTTGGAATACTCTGTAATGATTGTTGCCAAGTCTTTCTGACTTTGTGCATAATCATTACAAGAGGATCAATGCATATAAGTTTAGAATCTAACAGATTTCAGTAAATGACATGAATTTGGAATTCTTGCATTTGCAGTAAGGATTTGGGAGTGTGAAAAGAGAATCATTGAAGTTATGTTCAATTGATCTAGTTCACAAAATAAAGATCATAGACAAACATATTATGCATACTTGGTGTATGGCATGACTAGTGTTTAGAAAACATAGTGTGCATGCTTGGAGCATGGGACAACTATTGTTTTAAATTCAAGAATAATGTTGATAGCTGAAACAATATACAATAAATAATGTGTAATCATATGGTGATAAATAAAAAGTGTTTTATTTATATTCATAAGTTCTGAGACCATATTGGATTCAATTATTATTGTGTTTCACTTTGCATGTTTTGACTTCCCGAATAAACTAGGTTATTCTTCCGGAATGACTAAGTTATTCAAACCATCCACAGTCGGTCATATGTTGGAAGTAGATATGAATTAAGACTGTCATGGGTTGGCTTGTAGAGGTCTAAGTTGTTGGACAAAGGGCTACAACACTCATGAGTGCTCATAAGTTCTGAGTATTGGATTCAACCCGCGCTCATTGGAATCACTTCATGGATTTTATCACGAGTGATCATGAGACGATAATATCTTATATTCTTCAAACCTAGAGATATGAGTTGTTACTATGAGTTGGTTGTACATTGATTGCACGAAACTGCATTTGGTAACTCGGTGCTATAAAACGTGCCTTTGTGTATGATTCAACAAGTAGTAGAACAAGCCATATGAGTCGAAGTTTATCCATTCCTTTTACCTTCAGGATAAAAGCGATATCTGTGGGCCCCTCGATGATTTGATGATGACAAATGGAAGTGCTCGGCCGGGCCAGGACTGATTTGATTTGTTCAATTAGTCAGTCGTCATAAATCGGAAATCGGGAAACAACAAATGGACAGAGAGAATGATTATAATCCATGTCTCAGTCTATATGATATCTAGAATGGAGGAATATATGATCCCTTATCTAATGGACAAGTCGTTGATAAAGATCAGAGTTCATCTACAAGGTCAGAGTTCGACAGAAGCTTTTGAGAGCTACGATTGCTAGTTGGTTCCTGAAGTCATACGCAATAATAGTTTTAGACTTATCCAAGTGGGAGACTGTTGGATTAATGTCTAAGTCCATAACTATAATTGGTAAGACTTGACCCGACCCGGCATGGTCCATTTGGGTTGCATGGCATCATGCACTTGGATAGACTATAATGAGAGAAATAAGACACTTACGGTTATTAATATATTATAAGTTCTAGTATATTAATAATAAGAATAATGAGATTATTTAATTAGTATTGATCAAGAATTAATCTAGTATTAATTAAGTGATCAAAAGAAGACTAATTAAATATATGGGTTGATTGTGTAAATCATTCATTCTTATATATGTGGGCTTGTGATCCAAGATTCCTTATGTTGGACTAAGTCCATGGGGTGACCCATGGATACTCCATGGAGGTTAAAACCCATGGAGCATAAGGAATGGGTAAAGTCATGAGTTACATGGTGTAACCCTAATAGCCACCATATAAAAGAAACCCATGGCTCAAGAAATCGTGACTATGACTAACACTATGTGTATGTATGAGGGCTACACGATTTCATGAAGTGTTCTAATTTCTCTCTAAGCTATTCCAAGTGCTTATGGTGTTGTGTGAACCATTTGAGGTGTCACACTTGGGGCACTAAGCACTCAAGCTTCATGAAGACAAGCACTATCAAAGAGGTATGTATTCTATCTTGTTATATTGATAATATTGTATGCTAGATTAGGATAATACCTTGGATGTTCATATTTGCATGTATAATAGAGAAAACAGAGATCCAAGGTATTTAGGGTTGCATGTACACTTAGGAGTGTTAGAATGCTCATAACCCAACAGAAACAACATCTCTAACCACTTTTCTAACAGGAATATGAGGACCTTCTTTGACTAACATCCATATTTCTTCACCTTTTTCTTTACCAAGAAAAAATCTCTCAATTCTAACTTTCCAGTGATCATACTCTTCAACAACTAGCAATGGGGCATGCAATGGGCAACCCATACCATTTGCTATTAGCATTGAGTACATTTGTTGAGATTGATTAGAAGTGACCATTGAAGTTAAGATATTAGAGATGAATGCATAAATGATTTAGATACCAAGGTAATCAACAATCAATTATAATTTGTTCTTATTGATCCAAATAAACCACTTAGTCTCTGATACCAATTGTGGATGAAAGGATTTGAGCGGACAATATTTGAGAACTCAAACCTTGAATTTACTTAAGATTAATGAAGATCCAGTCAAGTTTGCTAAACCAGTCTTGTCGCAGAATAGAGATAATAAATAAAGTGCTCAAATATATAAAAATAATAAGTATGAACAATGTAAAGTAATTGAAGAATAAGAAGAATTTAACAGATAATGATTAACTGAATGATTGTTGATTAGAGTGAAAAAGGTGTACACTTCCCTGCTTGATGCAAAGGAATATACCTCCTTAAATAGCTAAGGAGTAACTCAAAGACAAATATGATGAAGTACACATGAACTAAGAGACTTCTGAAGATCAACAGATTGACACAACCATTGTTATTACAACATAGTACTTTCAACAATAAATGCATTATAGACACAAAATGTTTCTAAACAAACACTCTATCTCGGAACGATCTTCACTTCGAAAATCTTCATTTTGGAACCATTTCATCTCGGATTGCATAATGATCAGTTCTTCATGTTCCAACAGGCGCACCCTGTCCTACGATTAGCAGGTTTCTTTCAATTTTCTCAATTTTTTTCAAGTATTTATTATAACTAAAAGCTAATGACTCTAATACCACTAAAGGGTTTTCTATGCATCTATACATAAAATTTAGGCAAAGGAAGAAATTAATAATAATCTTAAGTATACATGCACCCTAAATCTAGGTTTTACTATTATATTAACCTACTTTCAAAGCTATGAATTTGAACTACCAAGAGAGATATGACTACTAACCCTTAAGCTAAAATCGTATTTACTTTTGATTTCCTTAAATATCTTGAATTCTTGATTGCTTCTGGAAGGATCTAGCACCTAAAATAGGGATGTCTTTAATGGCTTACACCTAAAAGACTAAACACCAGAAAATATGAGGAGAGGGGAGAGGGATTGCTTCATTGCAGAAAATCTAGTTTTCACATTGATAATCGTGTAAGCTACATTCGTTTCCAAAGATAATTTCACTACACCAAGTCCCCCCCTCCCTACTTCATTGCTTCAAGTTTCTTTCCAAACAATGGTTCATGTAATTTTTTTTTGGTAAAGATAGTCTTTAATTTGCATTCTCCGGAATCTAGAATCATGACCTTCAAAATTGACAATCTTAACTTTCCTATATTCAACCATAATTTTGGTAGTTGGGTAATTCAACAAAACAACTTAATCACTTTAGACAAATAATAAATGAACTTTGGTAAAACTCTCTAAATAAATCTTATGAAAAGTGAATAAAAAATGAACACATTGTTTACGGTCAAAGTAACTTATGTCCACATGCGAACGAAAGAGAGCGAGGGGGGAGGGGTGGAGAGAGAGAGAGAGAGAGAGAGAGAGAGAGAGAGAGAGAGAAAGATAGAGAGATAGAGAGATAAAGAGAGAGAGAGAGAGAGAGATAGAGATAGAGAGAGATGATTTTATTATAATGTTGCACCTCACTTGACCTCTCAAAACAAAAAATCTCCCTTGCTTACAAACTGCTCCATAGGATGTGCTATTACAATGACTTCTCTCTTGAATATGTATACGTAAACTAATAAGAAATAATGATGGAGATATGTGTTTATTTATAGGCACTCATGGAAAACCCTAATTATGATGGGTCGAGCTTGTCCATAATTAGCCCATGAAGATGTCCTAATTTTCAACCAATCACAAGACACAATACATATGCATTTATAATCTTCGGTCTTGAGGATGCATGGTCATATGCCATGCACATAGGATTGCATCATACTCCAAGGGGAGCATCCTACTTCCAAGGTGGTTTATCATGCTCCAAGTGAAGCATCTTGATTCCAAGATGGCGCTCCAACGTGTCACATCTAGATGCTTGGAGGGTATCCCCCACAAGCTCAGACACTTTGACCATCCACATCAGTGCAATGTCACTAATCTTTCAATTGTGTCACATCAGTTTTGCAATGACTACTCACATCAGTGCAATAACACTCATCTTTCAAAAGTAGTCCCAGTACCACATCAACAATTACTTTATATATATATATATATATATATATATATATATATATATATATATATATATATATATATATATATATATATATACACACATATAATATTAAATATTAATTTGTACTCAATAGAAAATAAATAGAAATTTAATTATTAAATATTTAAATAGTTTAACCAATCATAAATTTAAATAGCTTAGGCTTTACGTCAAAGTATGTCTTTTTTATTGTCTTATATTTGTTTGTGGATTATAATATAGAAATTAGTTTTAATATTTTTAATTTTTAAATACAAATAAGTAGATAAATTATTGAAATATAATATAATATGGTAAATATAGTTACTTATTTAAATACAATATATATATATATATATATATATATATATATATATATATATATATATATATATATATATATATATATATATATATATATATATATATATATATATATATATATATATATATATATATATAAAAGAATAGTTGTGCTTATTAATGTTTGCAAGCCTTTCAAGATTAGAAAGGCCTAAACACACGTGGCTTATTTATTTATTTACTTTTTTGAACAGCGAAATTGCATTAAAACAAAATTAATAGACAAAATTTTACAATTGGTACCTGTGGTTTACAGAATATTGCACTTTAAGGACTTCCAAGCAAAAAGTCACGCGACTGGTCTTGTGGTTTGTAAAATTACATGAAAGGTCCTCCTGCCGTTAAATCTAACTTTTCTGCCGTTAGATTTTTAGGAAAAAGACTATTTTACCCTTGTACCAATATTGCAATACACTACAAACCTCAAGGACCATTCGTGTAATTTTCTAAATATGAAATTATATATATATATATATATATATATATATATATATATATATATATATATATATATTAAATTTCGCAATTTTGTATATATAAATTATAAATATAAATTATGTATATATATATATATATATATATATATATATATATATATATATATATTTTATCTCTTTGACATTTTGTTTATTTACTTGAATCAAAATAAATAAAAACATTAAAAAACCATACATATTTAAAATTATAAATTTAAATTCGATAAACCATATTGAATTTTTTTTCTTAATTATGAAATGAAACGCTAATGTTTTTTTAATTTTTTTTTTGTTGTTACCGTTTATTTTATTTTTACTTTGATGCTCCATAGTTAATATTGTTAGCACTTTATGTTTGCATTTATCATTATCATTATTTCGTCTTTTGTTATTGTTTTGATTCAAGTAATGAAAAATAGAAAAAAAAAACTCAAACACCAAAGTTGTAAAATACTCTAATATATTGATACATTTTACACATTTCATATTTTTTGGTTTTTTTTTTCGCATTTTTCTTATTAATTTTTGTTATTTATGGTTTTTATAACTTTTTTTATTTTGATTTGTGTGAATAAAAAAGTTATGTTTATTTTCTTTTTTTATATTTGTAAATATAACTATTTTATTTACGCGAATGAAAATAAAAAAAAAAATACAAAAACCATAAATAACTAAAATTATAAAAAAAAAACTAAAAAAACTCAAACACCAAAATTGTAATATATTCTACTATATTCATACATTTTATACTTTTTGGAAAAGATCAAAAAAAAGTTATCAAGTTGATGAAAAATAACACGAAACAACAACAAAAAAGGAAATAATTAAAAAATAATATGAAAAAAATAAAAAAAAACAATTCAAAAAAATACTAAAAAACCAAAAAAAGATGAAAATATAAATTGTATTAATATATTAATGTATATTAGAATTTTGTGCAAAATTTGGGTTTTTTATTTTTATGTTTCTATTTTTCATTAATTGAATCAAAATAAATAAAAATAATAGAAGAATAATAAATAATTAAAATTATAACAAAATAGAAAATAAAAGGTCAAATAATGATAATGATAAATGCAAACATAAAGTTGATAACGATATTAACTATGGTAGCATCAAAGTAAAAAAAAAACCGTAACAACATAAAATCAAAAAAAATAAAAAAACATTAGCCTTTCATTTCATAATTAAGAAAAAAAATAGTTTTGATATGATTTATCGAATTTAAGTTTATAATTTTAGTTATGTATGTTTTTTTTAATGTTTTTATATGTTTTGATTCAAATAAATAAACAAAATGTCAAAGAGATAAAAAAAAAATATCAAATTGTTGAAATTATATATATATATATATATATATATATATATATATATATATATATATATATATATATATATATATATATATATATGTATATTCCTATTTAGAAAATTACACGAATGATCCTTGAGGTTTGTAGTGTATTGCAATATTGGTACAAGGGCAAAACAGTCTTTTTCCTAAAAATCTAACGGTAGAAAAGTTAGATTTAATGGTAGGAGGATCTTTCATATAATTTTACAAACCACAGGGACCAATCGTGTGACTTTTTGCTAGGAAGTCCTCAAAATGCGATATTCTGTAAACCACAGGGACCAATTGTGAAATTTTGTCAAATTAATAAGACTAGACAAGTTACAACATACAAAATTACATCAGTCAAACCAATTTAAAGAATTAAACCTCCCTTTATATTTCAACAAATTGAAAAAGATTAACTGGATATTATCGGCTGTCTTCATTGGCTGCTCCTGAAACTTTTGAAAATTAAAGTGTTTCTAGTCTTCCATATGCGCCATAAAACCAAATATATGAGAGCTCATAGAAATCTCTTCTTTTTCTTATTCAACACCAATATCTTTACCACCCCCAACATGTAGAAACATTCATAGGAGCAGATTTCAATAACATCGACCAGTTGCAGAACCAACTTCAAACATTTTTTGCAAAACTACACTTAAAAAACAAATGCTCGACATCTTCCTGTTTAATATCACAGAGCGGACAAAAATACAATGACAAAGTCACACCTCTAACAAGAAGATTGTCAGCAACTGAAATCCTATTTAAATATAAACGCCAAACAAAAAAATTCACTTTCAATTTTATAAACGCAAAACAAAACATACGTGGCTTTCAATTTTGTAAACCTGACGTTGCAAAAAGTTTTGAAAGACCTTCTGTGGATGGTCTTAGGACTTAAGAGCACCTTCTCTACCAGGAGCACACTTTGGTCAAGACTTCACACCTCAACATGGAGGTGGGCCCAAAATCCTTTAATTCTAAAAAAAAAATGTAATAATATATCTTACTTATCATTTAATTGTAATTTACAATTAATTTGGACTCCAAAACTTAAAATAAAAATAAGAGAAAGGGTATTGTAGGTATTTTATATCCGCCGACTCAACCATAAGGATCACTAACGCAGCGAAAATTAAATTTTAGGATTAAAATTGTAAAAAAAAAAAAAAAAAAAAAAACATATCAAAGAGTGTGAATACAATTTTTGAACAACTAATAATCATTCTGTAAGGTACTCTTATAATTATAAAACGAGTTGTTGATGTGATGTCCGCTAATGTAGGGGTGGGGTTCTACTTAATTTGATAATTATACAAAGAATAAAAATAAAAATAAAATATTAAAAGCTAAATAAAAAGAAATAATTAATTTATAGCGATTAACAATAAAAAATGATTCAAAATGAACAGTCCGAATAAAAAAAATTTGTTGTCAAAGGCAATATGCTTTTGCTTAAGTATTAGTATAAATCATGAAAAGCAAATTGTTGAAAATTGTTTTATTTATTAGCTTGTATATAATATAATATTATATTCCTTAATATTTATCTAAAAATAGAAAAATGATTCGAAATGCACGTGTATTTGATTGGTCTGAGATGTGAAATGTATGCATGATTGTAGAAAACAAACCCGTGACACCCTTTCCATAATTAACCTCCTTTTTTCTATTCTTTTCTTTTCTTTCCACCACTCTATTCTTTTCCCAAATTGCACCCCTTATATTACTTGAGTCTTCACCAATTGCACTTAATAGTAATAGATCGATTTATAAAGACATTCATAATTTATTTTATTCACTATCTAAATTTAAAAAAGTCTTAAATCTACTAGAAACATTATATAATAGTATAATACACTAAAAACCCGAGTTGTAAATTTAAGAATGAAATTTGTTTATTGAAACTCGTGTGGAGAAAGTTACTATGGCTTAGGATGCTAATAGCAAATTTTGGATTAATACTACATTGTTGATGAATATGTCGTTAACTGCATCGAGGTATGTTGTAAGTCATTAAAATAAAACTAAAGTTTGAATATAAAATATCATATTATAGTGATTTCACAATTCAATTGAGATTGATGTATTCCTGAAAACAAAAATATTATAATTAAATAGGTTGTACATTATGATTTACACGAATTATAGTGACTTGAAAAGCAACTAATAAACTATCACGTAAGTTTTTATGAAATTGATTACATATTTAAACATATTTTAAATCAAAATAATATGAGTAGACTATAGTTATTACTGATTACATATGTTTGCTTCTTATTTTCATCAAACTATAACGTTTATATTTACCTAATCCTTAACCACCACATATATAAAGCTCAATCATATGTAGGGTTGTTCACTATTTGGATAAAACCGAATTATCCAATTGAACAATTTGGATTAGACTATTTGGTTCGGATATTCGGATTTTTGGATTGGTTTTTAACAAAACCAAATTATTATTTTGGATTTCGTATTGGTTTTGGTTTATAAAATAAGAATCAAATAGTCCAAAAAAACCGAATAAACATTTATTATTTATTTATTTATAATATATATCTATAGTTATCTATTGATTTTGTAATTTATTTTTTCATATAGGTTCAAAACATTTCACCCGATAAAAAAACATCAATATGTATTATCTCTTAAAAGTTTTCTATCTATAAAATATTTAACTATAATATATTTGCTTAGTAGTTGTTTGTACGTAAATTTCAAATAACAAATAAATAAATTTTTTCGTTTCTTGTGTAAAATTGGATAATATTATAATTATATATCGTTTTAAAATGTTACGGTTTTTGAAAACCGATCCAACCGAATTGTAATTGGATCAGATTTGATTGGATTTGAATTTAGTTTGGACTATTCGGATCCATATTTTGAAAATCGAAATCAATTTGGATTCACTTCCCCACCGGTTCAAAAAAAAAATTGGATTCACTTGATTGGATCGGATCAAACCGATCCATCATATGACAAAACTAGGAACCTTCTTGATTTTGCCTACTATTTGCAAGGTAAAAAAAACAGGGGTTTTCATCAAGTTATATAAACTCTTGGGGTGTAAATGCAAAAAAAAAAAAAAAAAAAAAAAAAAAAAAAAAAAACAGTAAAATTGGGGATTCCTCTTTGGTGTTTACTGTTTTACCCAGCGAACCCCACACATGAGTAGATGACAGATGAAGGGGGTAGAAAATGGGTACAATGATGGAACCCATATTTACTTTTGAAACCCTCCGATTTTCTTCTGATTGTACTTTGGCCTACTTTTTTGACAATGTATTAATGAAAGAGAAAAGTTAAAGTTAGGGAAAATATCATTTCCGAACGTCCCATGTGTTTCCTATCAACTTTGTTAGATTCTTACTGTTTTTCAATCACAAAAGGTGACATTCTTCATAAAACTTGTCTCCTCTTGTTTGGCTTAAATTATTTTATAGATTATTATTTTTATTTTTTTAATTTTAAATAGTACCTTGAAGCCTAATTATTATATTCTTGATGTGATAAAAAAACCATCACAAGAATACCAAAATAGGAAATCAATTTAAACAATCATTTGCTTTTTATAGGACAAAATGATTACTCATTTTTCTGAAGAGTAAATTACAAAAATGGTCTTTTATAATTTGGTGAGATTCGTAAATTTAATCTAAGCTTTTATAAGATAATTAATCGTATATTTTTGGTTTTCAGATCTCGCATTTTTAATCTTGATCCAAATAAAAAGAAATTCTCACATCGCGTCTCACAAATCAAATGAAATGAGTTTGAATTCAAATCATGGTTCTAAAAAACTTGTTATGACTTCATCATTACTCCAAAACTTATATTTACCGTTAAGTTTTAACAAAATCTCGTCTTAAATTATATATATATATATATATATATATATATATATATATATATATAATAAAATAGTAGAAAATATAGAAAATCATGAATTATATATAAAATTGTTGCCTTAAGTCACATTTTAAAAACTACGTGGCTCACCACGGCTTGAAAAAGCTTGAAACTTGATATTGTCGCTACGTTACCCCTTACGTTATTTAAAACCTTGAATCAAATACATATTTTGATATATGTGATGCTTTTGTTGTAAGCCATGAAGCCTCTTCAACAAGCGTTGAGTGAAAAGAGCTTTAGGTGTAGTCTTAGTCTTTTTCTGTTCCAACCTTTTTATGATCTCTGGAAATGCATTGAGTCTATGTTGCATATGAAGAGGGATAAGTATGATATTCAAGGCATCCACAAATCCATTTAATTCTATAGAGTTCAATGGATTCTCACATCATCCATTAAACATCTATACAATATCACTCACAACCCATTAAATACTTATTTAATCCTAATCATCACTTTATTCATTCTATTGAACCATTCAATGATCATTCAACTCTTTCATCCAACTCTACTCCATATCATCACCCACACTTCATTAAACTCTTATTCAATCCTATTCAACTCTTATACTATTTGCATTGTGGATTCTCAAAGTGCGGAGTCGAATATTATCTTTGCAGCTAAAGATCAAGAAATATTTTTAGTTCTGCATACTCATTCTATGGAGTATTGATCGCATTCCTTTCTCTTTGTAGTTATGCATATTTAAAGAATATAAGGAGGAGTCAAGATATAAAATCTTATGAAAACTACTGTTTTATGAAACAATTTGCAAATAAATAAATAAATAAATATTGTGAATATGCTTGTCATAATTTCTAATAGACAAATAAAAAGAGAAAGACTTATAGTCTAACTACAAAGGAATGCCATAATTTTTAAACATCATTGTTTGCTAAAAAAAACAGTAAAAATTATATGTGGATATTTAATTTCAAAAATCAGGCATCAGATTTTGAAAGGGGTCAAGAAAGTCACAGAGATTTAGAATTAATATGTAAATAAACATAAGTGTCCTCATCATCCTCATTGTTTGTAAATATATATTACACATGCTATCACTTGAAATTAAGGAAGCAAGTCATTCAGGTTTTGGATTTTATATGTGTTATCTATTTGCAACTACACTAAAATCTAATAGTTTGTCTAGACCATGTTTGGTTCGAAAAAAAACTTAGCAATACTTTTCAGATGGAATTCTCTACATTCAACAGCTCTGATTAAAGTCACCAGATATTATGATATTTATCATGATTTAAATTAATGTTTTACTTAATATTTTTACATAATACATTATACTTATTCAAAAAAAATTACTACCTTTTTTATATATTTAATAAAATCTTGTTACACTTATTATTATTATTAGTACATTTTACCTTTAGATAGTTATCTTGAAGAAAGTAACTTATAATTTCTACAAGTTTATCGCTTTCTGAGGATCGAGTTAAGACCGTAACACTTTATGAAATTAAATTTGTTTTACTTGAGAACAACTCAAGCCTTAAAATTTTAGATGGAATGACTTATCCTGATCACAAGTTTGTATCTTCTTCAAATAACCGCTTAATTAGCGAGGAGGTAGATTTTGACAGGATAACAATATAGAACGAGTTTCATCAGCTACTTGATTCATTAACCATTGAACAAAGAGGTGTTTTTGACGATATTATTGATGGGTTTTGGCCATATGAACATTCCTATGTGCACATACAAACCCTAATGCTTGGATCTAGGTTTCTCTAATTGAACATGCATGAATCCAAGACTTATAATGGTTATTCTATCATAATAACAAAGAGAAATCAGAGTTATAAGTTTACCTTGAATCACTTGTTTGATCTTCTTGTTCTTGGAGCTTTAGAGTCACAATTGTCACTCCTCTAATGGCTTACAAACACCAACTAGCAAGAGGATGATTTGAGAGAGTGGGGAGGGACTTAGAAATCGGTCGGGGTTTCCTTAGAGACAAGGGGTTCCGATTTCCATGACCCCTAGGGTCTATTTATACTTGTAAGGCTCCTTAGGTTTCACCTTTAAACCCTAATTGGATAAATTAAGCCCTAAGCAATCCTAATCCCTTTCATGATAACCTTGGACGGATTTTAGGTCTATCCTAAGCTCTAAAATCTTCCACCCCATTATCCATAAGGGATTATAGCCTAAAGTATAACTATCACACACTTGACAGTTTAAGCCCTTCTATTTAATTAATCTCTTTAAGTCACCAAATTAATTCCTAATTAATTTATGACTTATATTAATCAAATAATATTATTATACCATATAATATTTCAACTCTCATTATAAATCATCCTATCAAGTTGCTATGGTGAAGGCAACCTAAAAGGGCCATGCTCAATCGGGTCAAGTATTTACCAAATATAGTTGCAGCCTTAGACACTATTCCAACAGTCTCCCACTTGGATAAGTCTAGTAACTATATATACCGATTAGCAATCTTAGTTCTCAAAGACGTTGTCAAACTCTGATCTAATCAATTTTGTCCTTTAGATAAGGGATCGTACAGTCCTCTGTTTATACATCATGCAGACATTCATATGGAACCAATTGTCTAGCATTTGGTTTCTCGATTTCAGATGTATTTGATATAGAACTTAATCAAACACATCAATTCAGTTCTGACCGGGCTCGACACATAAGTCAAATCAAATCATCGAGCGGCTGAGATATCGCTTATACCCTCTTAGGATAAAAGTAACAGATAAACTTCAACTTATATGCATTTACTTATTCATTAATCAACTATAAACAACAATGCGTTTTATAACATCAAGTTACTGATGCGGTTTCGCACCATCAATGTACAACCAATTAAAAATAACAAACCATATATCTAGGTTTTAAGACCATATGATATTATCGTCATGCGATCACCCTTTTATCACATTCCATAAGGTTATTCCAGCAACCGCAGGTTTGTTCCAATGCTTAAAACTAGTTCATAAGCACTCATGGACGTTGCAGCAAACTTTTGCTATATCTAATACCATTTAGACAATCTACACACCAATTCATGACAATCTTTAATCATACCTACTTCCAACATATGAACAATTGTGGACAATTTGAATAATTCGATTATTCTTAATAAACTCAATTACTCTGGAAGTCAAAACATGCAAAATGAAACAATAGTTAAACAATTAACATAAGACAGTAACATTACTCATAAATAATACTCTTTTATTTAATCATCAAATGTTAATTACATTTATCTATCACGCATTTCTAACACTATCTAATCTATACTAATATCATCCTTCAGCCCAATGCTCCTAGCATGCTGCAAGTGCTTAACCCTGCTTAGTCCCTTCGTAAGCGGATCTGCTGGGTTATCTTCTGATGATATCCTCTTCACCACGAGTTGTCCTTCTTCTACACTATGTCTTATAAAATGATATTTTCTGTCGATATGTCGAGATATACCATGATCCCTTGGTTCCTTGGTCAAGGCAACCGCTCCTTCATTATCAAAGAAAATCTCCATGGGCTCCTTTATGGTAGGTACAACTCCAAGATCACCAATGAAGTTCTTTAACCATATTGCCTCTTTCGACGCTTCGCTCGCTGCGATGTACTCTGATTTGCACGTTGAATCAGCTACGGTTTCTTGTATTGAACTTTTCCAAGTTACTGCTCCTCCATTCAGGGTAAAGACCCAACTCGACTGCGAACGGTAGTTGTCCCTGTCGGTCTGAAAGATGGTGTCACTATACCCTCGCACCTTCAAGTCATCACTCCCTCCGAGGACTAAAAACCATTCCTTGGTCCTCCGAAGGTACTTAAGGATATTCTTCACCGCAATCCAATGGGCTCTGCCAGGGTTCCCTTGATATCTACTGACCATGCTCAAAGAAAAGGCTACATCAGGGCGAGTACAAGTCATAGCATACATGATTGAGCCAACTACGGAAGCGTATGGTACTTAGCTCATTTCTGCTATTTCGGCTTCGGTACTCAGACTTTGAGTCTTACTCAGCTTGGCATTATATTGTATCGGTAATTCTCCCTTCTTCGAGTTTTCCATACTAAAATGTTTTAGCACTTTATCTAAGTAAGTGTTCTGACTAAGTCCTATTAGTCTCTTACTTCGTTCTCTCACTATCCTTATTCCCAGAATATAGGAAGCCTCTTAGAGGTCCTTCATAGCGAAGCACTTCCCGAGCTAGGACTTAATCTCCTGCACTGTCGGGATGTCGTTTCCTATGAGGAGTATGTCATCGACATACAAAACAAGAAAGCTAACTATACTCCCACTGGCTTTGACATATACCCATGATTCATCTTCACTTCGTACAAATCCAAACTCTTTCACTTTCTCATTGAAGCAAAGATTCCATCTGCGAGACGCTTGCTTAAGTCCATAAATGGACTTTTCAAGATTACACACACTATTTGGATGCTTCGGATCGACAAAAACCTCTAGCTGAGCCATGTAAACATCCTCAGCCAACTTTCCATTAAGGAAAGCGGTTTTGACATCCATTTGCCAAATATCATAATCATGAAATGCGGAAATTGCTAGCATCACCCTAATAGATTTTATCTTCGCAACTGGTGAGAAGGTCTCATCATAGTCAACTCCGGGAGTTTGAGTAAATCCCTTCGTAACCAATCGTGCCTTATATGTGTGTACGTTTCCATACACGTCGGTCTTCTTCTTAAAGATCCATTTGCACCCAACGGTCTTTCGTCCGGGCACATAATCAACCAAATTCCAAACTTGATTGCCATACATGGACCGGATCTCGCTGTCCATTTCCTCTTTCCATTTCGCAGACTCCGGGCCTGCCATGGCTTCCTTATAGCTATTAGGTTCATATAGATTTATTAGTGTACTATGACTAATATACGTGTCCCCTTCGGTAGTAATATGAAAACCATATAACTGGGGTTGAACTCTAATTCTTTCGAAAGGTCTAAAAGGTAAGGACTCGTCAGTTGGTTCAACCGGAGTTTCCTCCTCTGGTTGAGGGCCAGCGGTAGAGGTTCCTTCATCTATCAACTCTTGAATCTATTCAAGCTCGATTTGCCTCCCACTATCTTCTTGGCTTATGAGTTCTCGCCCTCGGAAAACTCCTCTCCTCGCAACAAAGACAACATTGTCCTTCGGTCTATAGAAGAGATATCCAAAGGATTTCTGCGGGTAGCCGATAAAAATACATCGCTCACTACGAGGTTCGTGTTTGTTGTGAGTATCTCATCTTACGAAAGCCTCGCAACCCCAAACCTTGATATGTGCTAACGAGGGAGCTTTACCTATCCACATCTCATGAGGTGTTTTGGCAACCTTCTTAGTAGGGACCCGGTTAAGAATATGGTCGCCAGTCTCTAAGGCATACCTCCAAAATGAGATAGATAGTGAAGCACGACTCATCATAGAGCGGACCATGTCTAACAAGGTTTGATTACGCCTTTCTGCCACACCATTCAACTGTGGTGTCCTAGGTCGCGTCAATTGTGAAACTATTCCACACTCCTTGAGATAGTCGTGGAATTCAAGACTTAGGTACTCTCCTCCTCGATCGGATCGAAGCATCTTGATTTTCCTACCCAATTGATTCTCCACTTCATTCTTGAACTCTTTGAACTTTTCAAATGTTTCTGACTTTTGCTTGATTAAGTAGATATAACCATATCTACTATAGTCATCGGTAAAAGTCACATATAAGCGGTTCCCATCCTTCGTGGTTGATCTAAACGGTCCACATACATTGGTATGTATTAGGTCCAATAAACCCTCACCCCTTTCACATGTGCTAGTGAAGGGTGACTTAGTCATCTTTCCAAGTAAACAAGATTCGCATGTGTCATCTTCCCTAAGGTCGAATGACTCCAACACTCCATCCTTTTGGAGTTGGGCTATGCGCTTCTTGTTGACATGTCCAAGACGACAATGCCACAAGGATGCTCTATCCATACTATTGGAAGAATCCATGCATAAAACATCATTTCCTAGGTTATCTACAATCATAACAGTTTCATAAATTCCATTACATGGTATTGCTTCAAATATAAGACACCATTTAGATAAGCACAAATAGAACCATTCTCATTATTAAAAGAAAATCTAAATCCTTGTCTAAACAAACCATGAAATGAAATGATGTTTCTTGCCATTTCTGGCGAATATCAACAATTGTTCAAATCTAAACATAAACCATTCCTAAGCACTATAGAATACACTCCTATCTTGGTTACAGGCGACGATCTTCTGTTCCCCATGATTAGATTTATTCTTCCATGCTCCACATCCCTATTTCTTCTTAGTCCCTGCAATTCATAACAAATGTGGTAACCACACCCGATATCGAGGACCCAAGAAATAACATGAGATGAATCATTAGATTTAATTGTATATATACCTGCGAAAGACAGCTTGATCTTTCCTTCCTTGATAGCTTGCAGGTACTCTGGGCAGCTTCTCTTCCAATGCCCTATTTTGTGGCAATGGTGGCACTCTGCCTCCTTTGGGTTAGAAGTAGGCTTAGCGGGATCAACTTTTGTACCACTAGAGGAGGAACCATCTCGGGACTTTCCCTTGTGCTGGATCCTAGACGGAGCCTTCCTCTTCTTGCCTCTTCCTTGCCCAATGGCCAAAACAGGAGCAGCTGGTGGGTTGGGAGTGGGTGCAACAGACTTGTCCTTGAGATTGCTTTCAGCAACCCTAAGGAGACCTTGGAGCTTACTTAGGGTGACCTATTCTTTGTTCATGTGGTAGGTCATCCTAAATTGGTTGTAACACGGAGGCAATGAGTGAAGCACCATGTCGATTGCAAAGTCTTCCCCAAAGTCAACATTTAACTTGCGAAGACGATCGACATACCTTTGCATCTTTTCTAGGTCCACGGTTAGAGATTCACCATGACCCATCATAGCGGAGATCATGTTAGTGAAGATCTCGTAACGTTCTTGCCTCGCGTTTTGTTGGTATCTCTCCAACAAGTCTTGGTGCATTTCGTACGGATACATGTCCTCATAGGATTTTTGGAATTCGGAGTTCATAGTGGCTATCATGATGCAATGAACCTTCGTTGCATCACACTCATGAGTTTCAAAAGCGGTGATTTCGGCCGGAGTAACGATTTCAGGATTGATCTTCTCGAGCTTCTCATCGAGGACATACTACTTGTCCTCGTAGCGAGCAATCGTGCGAATGTATCTTATCCATTCGATAAAGTCCGTGCCATCGAAAGTCACCTTTTGGCAAAGGCTCATCAATGTGAACGACCTTGCAACAACGTTGTTCGCGTTCGACATCTACAAATAGAAAGGACAAAGATAGATTAGAATTTGGATCCCTAATTATCACCCAATAAGAAAATTAGGGCTAGGATCCAACAACAATATTTACATATTAGAAAAGGGATTCCGTAATTTAACATGCAAACAATTTGAAGGTAAGTGAATGACGATTCACTAATTCTCCACCATGAAAACATAACTTTAAGTTCTAAATGTATTGAGAATTCCTACGTTTGGATGAGATTCATTGAAACTTTTCAATGGTATGTTTAAATCTCGATATGCCCCTCTCGTTTGTGACTGGGATACCAAGGATCACAAAGTGGGTGTGAATTACCATTCAAATTCACATGGTGCCTTCATTGTAACAATCACCTATTCGATGTGCCGGTAAACCACACACGCTCAATCGAACTATAATAAACAATGAATCACCATTTTCCACCTTTGCTTAGAACCAATTAGTGTACAGGTAAACCACACACATTCCACTAACTTCTTAGCAAGGGTGCAAAGTATAATTTCATGGGATTGCATTAATTCACTTTTCCTAAAGTAACTAGGATTAGGAATTTTTTGAAAAACATGTAGTTACTTTATATTTCATATTATACTTTTAATGAGGAGATGAGGTTGCCCTATCCTACCCGTTCGGCTAACGACCCTTCACCAATCAAACAAGCGGTGGGTGTGAGTGTACACCCATTAAGCGCCATTTTATAGGCAACAACATTATACCCACCTGAAAGACCGGCTTCATGAATGAGGCCTATTAACGGTAAGACTAACATTTCAATTATATATATATATATATATATATATATATATATATATATATATATATATATATATACAATCTTGTAATATTATATTAGTATAGGGTTGAATTTTAAACTTGTAAAATTCTAGGGTTTGAAATTTAAATTGTCCAAATTAAACTATTAATCACAAAACATAAATTTCAAAACTTGAGGGCAGGTTTTAAACTTTTCAAAAACATAGAGAATCAAATAACAAATAATCTAAATTAACATTTAATCACATAATTATCCATATTTGATTTATTTAATTATTTCTTGCAAAACAATTTACCAATTTAATTAAAATAATTAATCAATTATCACATAAGGAAACTAATATTTAATTAATTGATAAATATATTCAATTAGGTCAAGGAGATACTCAAATATATCTAAAAATCGGATTTATATTGACCTAATGTGATTAAGGTAAGTATCAAAAGGATAAACAACAAGAAATCCCGAAATTAGCTCTTTGTGACGCTCGAACTCGCTGAGTACCACAATGGACTCGTCGAGTTGAGGCCTACTCGCCGAGTTCATCAGACAGAAACACAAAATTCGAATTTTGCAAGCATCAAACAAGCAACCAATGCATTAATTCAATAGAAACCAATCTAAGATCTGATACCACTGATGGGTTTTGGCCATATGAACATTCCTATGTGCACATACAAACCCTATTGCTTGGATCTAGGTTTCTCTAATTGAACATGCATGAATCCAAGACTTCTAATGGTTATTCTATCATAATAACAAAGAAAAATCAGAGTTATAAGTTTACCTTGAATCACTTGTTTGATCTTCTTGTTCTTGGAGCTTTAGAGTCACAATTGTCACTCCTCTAATGGCTTACAAACACCAACTAGCAAGAGGATGATTTGAGAGAGTGGGGAGGGACTTAGAAATCGGCCAGGGTTTCCTTAGAAACAAGGGGTTCCGATTTCCATGACCCTTAGGGTTTATTTATACTTGTAAGGCTCCTTGGGTTTCACCTTTAAACCCTAATTGGATAAATTAAACCCTAAGCAATCCTAATCCCTTTCATGATAACCTTGGACGGATTTTAGGTCTATCCTAAGCCCTAAAATCTTCCACCCCATTATCCATAAGGGATTATAGCCTAAAGTATAACTATCACACACTTGACAGTTTAAGCCCTTCTATTTAATTAATCTCTTTAAGTCACCAAATTAATTCCTAATTAATTTATGACTTATATTAATCAAATAATATTATTATACCATATAATATTTCAACTCTCATTATAAATCATCCTATCAAGTTGCTATGGTGAAGGCAACCTAAAAGGACCATGCTCAATCGGATCAAGTATTTACCAAATATAGTTGCAGCCTTAGACATTATTCCAACAATTATGACAAATATTCAGTAAAAGAAAAGAGACGTCTTTTTGTTTACGGTTATGGAGGTACTAGGAAAACATTTCTTTGGAAAAAATTATATGTTGCCATATGATCAGAAGGTTAAATGTTGCTTCAAGTGGTATTGCTTCATTACTATTGACATGAGGTAGGACAACACACTCTCGCTTTATAATCCCTTTAAATCTTATCGATGATTCTTTTTATTCTATAACGCTCGATAGTGATCTTTTTGAATTGTTAAAAAAACATTATTGATTATATGGGATGAGCCACCCATGAATCACAAGCATTCACTTGAAGAATTAGATAGATATTTGATGAATATATTGAGTTGTGATCTTCGTAATAACTCAAAACTATCATTTGGATGAAAACCAATTGTTTTTGGAGGTGATTTTAGAAAGATTCTACATGTTGTTCCTAACGGAAGTGGACAAGACATCGTGAATGCTTCATTAAGCTCCTCCTATATTTGGTAAAATTGAAAAGTCTTAAGATTAACAAAAAAAAAAAAATATGAGGTTAAGTATTCAAACATATGATATTTAAGAAACAATGAAATTCACAAACTGGATTTTAGATATAGCAAAAGGAAAGCTTTGTGGTTTAAACGATGGTGAGACAATTATTGATATCCCGGATGATCTTCTCATTATTAATTCATCAGATCCTATTGGTTAAATAACTACATTTTTTTGTCCTTGTATTATTGAAAATTCCAAGAATCCGATGTTTTTTCAAGAAAGAATAATACTTGCACCAAAAAATGAAGTCGTTCAAAAAATAAACAATCGTTTGTTATCATTATTTCTAGGAGAAAAAAAAGTATATGTTCGAATAGTCTTTGTCATTCAGATTTGTACATGATTTTTGACGAAAATTTATACTCACCTGATGTTCTAAATGACCTTAAACCTTCAAGTTTGTCAATTCAAAAAATGGTATTAAAAGTTCTTGTTTTGGTTATGTTATTGATGAATATTGATCATAAATGTGGTTTGTTGTGGCTACAAGTTATAATATTAGGTAAGCATGTTGTAGAAGTAGAGATAAGTTCTGGAAGTAATATATTAAACTGCATATTTATTCCAAGAATGTCATTGACTCTTTCAGATAAAATGATTACTTTCACATTTCAAAGAAGATAATTTTCACTTGATGTATGTTTTTCCATGACAATAAATAAAAGTTAAGGACAATCGCTATCAAATATTGGTTTGTTTTTTAGACAACTAATGTTTACTCATGGGCAGTTTTACGTTGTATTTTCCAGAGTTAAAAGCAAAGACAAATTGAAAATATAAATTTAAGACAATAGTAGTAACCTTACCAATAAAACTTCTAATATTATGTTCAAAGAAGTAATTGGAAATTTGTGATTTATAATAATAATTTAGAATATCTAATTACTAATTTTAATACATTGAGTTCAATTACATACTTATTCAACAAAGTATTTTTAATTATGTAAAAGTATTACTTTAATAATTGTTTAATATTTACAAGTTGATATTAAGTTTTTTGATAAACACGTATAATATACAAGTCTCGCACCTAACATATATATATATATATATATATATATATATATATATATATATATATATATATATATATAAGAAAAATGAATATACCCTAGAAGGTATATAGGTTTAGGTACCCAAACCGATCATACTACGTTACTTTTGTATCATATATGCATTATAATTATCCAAAAATTTTAAAATTCAAATTCTAACTTGATTTATTTCCAATATTTTAGAAATTTCACCATCATTTTCTCTTATATAATTTTCATTTGCAACTATAATATATATAGCATGATAGGTGTTCGACATAAATATTTGATGTAAGAGAAAGATAATAGTGAAATTTCTAAAAATCATAGAAAGCTATATAATGAATATGGTTCAAAATAAGTCTATTCTTGCACCATATTCACAAATTTTCACCTTTCAAGTAATGAATGATTACCATTCAAGAGTTTTTTTAACTTATATTTTATAATTACTAAGTCATTGATTGGTAGTTGAAACGTTTTTATTTTACTATTAAAATGTCCATAATATGAGTTACATACAAATACAACTAATATAATCAGAAATAAAACATAGAAATGTTTTTGGCTATATAATAACCTTACTTCCATGATTTTCTACTAATATTTCTTTTTCTTCTCTTAAAGTTATGGTTTTATAGAATGTTATTAGCACCCAAGAATTCCTTTACTCCATTGGGGATTGCGTCGTATCTTTTAATATTTTTCACTTTGGTTAAACTTTTCTTCATGATCACTAATATGATCTTGGTTATGATTATCACATTGTAATGGTAAATTTTTAAGCAACTAGGATGTTACATTTTTTCTCTTCTCTTTTAATATTTGTTATGGAAATTGCATGAAATTGGAAAAGAATGCATATGTAGTAGGGTTAGTTCAACTTTAGATACTAGAATCGATAACACTAAAGAGGTAGGTGATCGTTAACCGGTGTTGAGAATATCTAACTACCTTTGTAATTATTTTGATTCATGCTTTGTATAATCTATTTGTATAACCTGTTTATTTTAGGTTTTTAGGTACAAAGTACGGAAGGGGGTTCTCGGTGTACTAACAAAGTCAAATGTAGGTTTTCCAAAAATGTGTTTGAAAACCAATATCATATTTACTAATCAATATACTAAAACCCTTAATGAGATTTATGTATAATGAAATATTTTATATGATTTTATTCATAATTTCAATGTTCAATACTTGAAAGGTCATATCTAAAACTTTGGATGTTTTTGTGTAATATAAATAGTATAATACAAAGTCTATCTGGTTATTTCACTACAAGAAAAGCATGATTTTTCTAGGGAGGATTGCTATGGAACGTATTTTCGTTGTTAATCTGCAATGGATCGTACTATGGAATGTCGTTCCATAGCAATGTTGCTACCACATTGTCTACAAATTTTATTTTTGGTAGCGAGAGTGGGAGTTGCTAGGGAAAATGCTACCGACTCCATATCCGTTGGTATTATGCTACCGATAGTTCTATGGAACAAAAATTCGTAGCAATTTTCCACTGACATTTGTTACCAAATCACTTTCTGTTGTACTGCTACTATGGAATTCATCATCGTGGTTACTATGCAACGAAGTTTGTGACGGAAACCAATTCCATTGTTGAATTGCTACGAAGGTACCATTCGTAGGTATTTGTTAGGGAATTCTGCTATGGAATATGATTTCGTTTGCTTGTTTTGTTATGGAACAAAACGCGTAGCTAATTTGTGATGACATTTGTTTGGATGTTGTATGCTTAAGTAATCTTCTTATACTATGGATGAATTATTATTATGATCAATGGAATCTCTAAGATATGGTTTGAATAAATGTTTTTGAATTGGTAATATGTGGCATAAACTAATGGATAAAAAATGTAAAAATGAATTATAAAGTAGATATTACTGGCAAGCAGATTCGAACTTATGCTTATGCTAGAAAAGGGCGCGATTAAGCCAGTTGTGCTAATCAAGTTGTGTATAATTTCTTGAAAACATAGTATATAATGAATAATTAACAATGAATTCATTACAAGTTATTTTTAATTACATTAACCGGGCATGTTAAAGTATATATAATCTATGTAGATTAATTTTCCTTAATAACGAATTCATTACAAACTTATTTTTAATTACATTAACTACACTTCATCACAAAAATAACATGGGTTTTACGTATACTTCATCCTACTCAAACAACATAGCAAGCAAAAATGACTAAAATGCCATTTTAACAGAATGATGTAAACACAAAACCAAAATAAAATTATAGTAGTACTATACAACTTCATATACAATACAATAAGAACACTAATATTCAATGTCCATTCTATTATCAACCATTAATATTTTTAAGAAATATACAAAACCTACCATACTCTACATACCAACGACAAACCGTGCAGTATCTTTGTCGATCCTCATCCTCTTCGTGGCCTATTGCTAATGCACCTTTAACAGAATGATGTGGGTCTTCACATTGGAATGTGATATTATTCGTTGTAAGTCTATGAACAACATCAATAGCCTGCAACAACTCTTTGGGACTATCAACAACACTCGTGTACTCCCCATTATCTGGAACTACCTAGCCAAAATAGACATCAAGTAATTGTAAACCTACACATTAAAATATCCATCAATTAATCCAATGTACTATTTTCAATAAAACAGTAAATATTATACAACACAACACAACTAAATACTAACCCTAAACTACAAACATGCCTTAATTAACTATATATATAATGTAATTTAAATATATACCATATATACATACCTTCATCACATCGATGAGGCCCTCGTGAAATGTAGATCATTCCAAGAAAATAAATTGCCTCAAGATGATCTTCATCTACTGCTTGTCTCAACAAAGTCATTCCTAAATCAAAATTGCCATAATCAAAGCACTCATCCTGTTGATAGAATAACAATATTAATATATAACATCAATGACACTAAATATTAATAAATGGTATAGATTACATATATTTACTGAAGCTACACATACAATTCCTTGTCTGAACATGGCTTTAATGTTATTATGTAATGCACATGTGCGTATAAATAAATCAGCTTTCAGATTTTTGGGAACCATTCCTTCAAACATGTTAATTGATGTTGTTCTGTACACTTGAGGATCACCCCCTGCTTCATACATCTTCTTTGAACTTCAAAAATTTAAATACACAGTAAATAACAAACAAATAAAGTTTTATTTCATCAAATATACATTCATTAGTTGATGTTTATTGAGAATTACCAAAGTTTTGCAGAGAGGATGTCTTTCGGAGATTCTGACCCTAATACTACAAATATCCGACTCAAAATCTCTAGTGGGAGATCATCTAAAGAACGACGACTTCTAGTATTCAACATTCTACTTACAAAATACACATTGGAGTAGTTGATTTCAATTTTTTTTACAATTAAGCGTAACTATAAAATACAGTGTAATAGGGTATGGAAAAAAAACTTACTTTATGCTGATCTGATCGAGAGGAGTACAGGAGTTTCTATTATCAGAGAAAATCGTTTTTGAGAACGATTATCCTTCGACGATTTGGAAGTTTTAGTGTTTGTAGGCAGATTTATCGTCCGGAAAAGTTGAGATGTTCTGAATGGTTGAAGAACTAGAACGCCAGCGTGACGTCAGAGGTATGATGACGCCTTAACAATTTAGAGTGCAAAAAGACCAAATTGCCCCTGAAATCATTCCAAATATTTGAATACTAAGGGTATTTGTGTCAAAACACATATTCAAATATTATAGCCTTTTATAGCTAGGTAACGTTGGACTTTTGATTGTTGAAATGAAAAAGACAAAAATAACATATATATCATAATCCATAATGTAATACATTTATATTAACATTTCACCAAATTACTAGTATATATTCATGTAGTAATATACATATTAAAAGTGAAACACGATTTTAACAGTAAACTTATTTACTTTAGATTTTAGACACAATAGTTTTCTTTTGTTGCCACTTTTAGTCCCTATGTTTATAGTAACTTTTTTTACATTGATTTTAGCCACAATACTTTTTCTTTGTTGCCACTTTTAGTCCCTATGTTTATTCCTTTACAATTTTACCCTATGCAAAGCATGGGTTCTCCACTAGTTGATATTAAACCAAATTACCAAGTCCAAAATAAAATACATGTTTCTTTATGCCTTTACAATTGTATTTTATATGTATTTAATAATAGGAAAGAACAAAAATTTGCTACATACGACTATAATCACAATACAATATAAACGCTAATATTAAAAGTCCAAAATACATTATTCAAACATTACTTAAACATCATTCAAATATCATTCCAAACTTTAACTCTTTTAGTCCCTTATTAACAACACAACATATTTACTAATCAAGTAAAAACATCAAATAATTACTTATCATGTAAATTACTCTATATTCGTATATTAAACCAAAAGAATCTACAAAGCATTAATTGTCATAATATGAAAGTACATATCAACAAACTACTCATAAGTTATACCAAACTCCCTAGAAAACCTAACAAAACAAGCATCCCATAAACAAATTTCACACATAAACACCCATTCATATCCATCCACAAAAGCATCTGACACACTAACTACAGACTTATGCAATGCACAAGATCTATGGAGGCCATGGAAGTGTACATGGTTCCTCCCCTCCCAATTGAAGTGGAGATGAACCTTAGAACAGGTTGCTCTAAGATTCCACTTACCATTTGCTATGCGGTAAGCATTGTTCAACATGTCCAAAGCTTCCTGCTTCCTATGTCTCCCTTCAACCATCAACATCATTGCTAGGACAAATGTTGAATCCAAATGTCCCAATGCAGATGCTTCTTCAAGCATTATTTTCCCTTCATTTTCAGCTTCTAAGAAAAATAACTTCATCTGAAAAAACATTAAACACATAATTTCTAGTTAAAATTATGCAAAAAAAGTAACATACTAATTACTACTATGCATATATATAACAACGTACCAATCCATTCCTGAATAGAATATTTGGGTTTCTCATCTCTATGCATTTATTGACAACTGCATATTTCTGGTCAGACCAAACACGAAATCTTAATCCATCTAACTCCATATGTTTATATACTTCATCTGTTTTTCCTGCCTCGTTGAAGAATCTGTAACTGCAAACGAGAGACAATATTCGCTCCATAAGGTAAAGACAACTCAAATACACTTGTGAAATAGAATGATCAAAGGAAAAACTTACACACTCTTCATCCTAAAAGCCTCGACTACTGAAATTTTTGCCAAGTCGACTATTATTTTCTCCATCACTTCAAATGGCATGTATGTTAGCGATTTCGTTTGATTTCTTGATTGATTATTAGAAGAAGTACTAGCTTCCATAATAATAAGCATTCACTACGATAACGATTCTGCGAATATGATTTTAGGGTTTTTTAACTGTCGGAATTATGAAATCGGGGTTGTTTGCAAGTGACTGAAATAAGAATGAAGAACCAAAACACCATGTTTCGTCGGAAAACATTATGGCGCCTAGAAGTTGTTCCATTATAAAATGACCAAATTGTCCTAATACATACAATGACTCGTATTTAATTAGTAAGGATAGTTTTGTAAAAAGTCATATTTAAAAGAAAAATCACTTTCTATTTTAATCAAGGTTGTAAAAATCGCTCGTTCGTCACTATGCGGTTGACTTGCGATAAACGATTAATCAGACTCAGCGGAGATTAATTGGAGACCCTAAATAATTAATAAAATTATTAAAAAAATTAATATTTCCTACAAAATTAATTATTTGAAAATTTTAAATTTTAATACACAACCGGCACAAATGATATATGTTGACCATTGACCCATATGTCATCCATATGTCAACCACGGACACCATAAGCAACTACGATGTTGACCAATGACCCATATTTCATCCATGGTACACCATAAGCAACTACCATGTTGACCAATGACCCATATCTCATCCATGGACACCATAAGCAACTACAATGTTGACCAATGACTAGTATTTCATCCATGGTACACCATATGAAACTAGCATGTTGACCAATGGCCCATATGTCATCCATGGACACCATAAGCAACTACGATGTTGACCAAGGACCCATATTTCATCCATGGTAGACCATAAGAAACTACCATGTTGACCAATGGCCCATATGTTATCCATAGACACCATAAGAAACTACCATGTTGACCAATGACTCGTATTTCATCCATGGTACACCATAAGCAACTACCATGTTGACCAATGACCCATATTTCATCCATGGTACACCATAAGCAACTACCATGTTCACCAATGGCCCATATGTCATCCATGGATACCATAAGCAACTACCATGTTGACCAATGACCCGTATTTCATCCATGGTACACCATAAGCAACTAACATGTTGACCAATGGCCCATATGTCATCCATGGACACCATAAGCAACTACCATGTTGACCAATGACCCATATGTCCTCCATGGACACCATAATCGACTACCATGTTGACCAATGACCCGTATTTCATCCATGGGCAAGATAAGAAACTACCATATTGACCAATGGCCCATATGTCATCCATGGACACCATAAAGAACTAACATGTTGACCAATGACATGTATTTCATCCATGGTACACGATAAGCAACTACCATGTTGACCAATGACCTATATGTCATCCATGGACCCCATAAGCAACTAGCATGTTGACCAATGGCCCGTATTTCATCCATGGTACACGATAAGCAACTACCATGTTGACCAATGACCCGTATTTTATCCATGGAGACCATAAGCAACTAACATATTGACCAATGGCCTATGTGTCATCCATGGACACCATAATCAACTACCATGTTGACCAATGACCCGTATTTCATCCATGGGTGATACCATCACACCATAAGCAACTACCATGTTGACCAATGACCCATATATTCTCCATGGACACATAATCGACTACCATGTTGACCAATGACCCGTATTTAATCCATGGATACTATAAGCAACTACCATAAATGGACTAAATGTCATACATATGTCATGCATGGACACCATAATCAACTACCATGTTGACCAATGATCCGTATTTCATCAATGGTACAACATAAGCAACTACCATGTTGACCAATGACCCATATGTCATCCACAAACACCATAAACAACTACTATGTTGATCAATGACCCATATTTCATCCATGGTACACTATTAGCAACTACCATGTTGACCAATGACCCGTATTTCATCCATATACACCATAAGCAACTACCATATTGACCAATGGCCCATATATCTGTTGGATAAGGTGTCTAAGTCCATAACTTATTTGGTATATACTTGACCCGACCGGCATGGTCCATTTGGGTTGCATCTCATCCAAACTATTATGGATAATTTTATGAGAGTTATACACATATGTTTATTAATATATTATGAGTTATAATATATTAATATGAAGTTACGTTATTTAATTAGTTTTAGTCTTAAATTAATTATGAATTAATTTAGAGATTAAAAGGAATACTAATTAAATTATGGGCTATTTGTTTTATATAGTGTGGGCTAATACTCATTTGTTAATGGGCTAGGCTTATGTGGAAGTCCATGGATGATCCATGGAACTTTTAACCCATGGATCCTTGGAAAAGGAAAAGACATGGGTTATTAGGGTTTCACCCTAACCATGCATACTATATAAGCATGCTTATGGAGCATGAAATGAAGCCTAAGAGAAAACTAGTGAACTAGTGTGTGTGTGCATGTGTGTGGCCGATTTCTATACAAGGTGTATACTCTCTCAAAGTTTTCCAAGAGTTTGTGGTGTTTGTGATTCCATTTGAGGCATTCACACTATTGGTGCTTGGCCCTCAAACTCCTAAGAACCCAACTCATCAAAAGGTATGTAATCTCTTCTAACTCTTTTATGTTGAAATGTTCCCCATGCCATGTTAGATAGGTTATAAACCTTGGAAAATTATTATTTTGCATGTATTTAGACAAACATAGATCCAAGGTTTATTAGGGTTGCATGCACACTTAGGAAGTGTTAGATTGCTCAAAACCCAACAGTGGTATCAGAGCATAGGCTTGCTTGTTTGATACTTGATGCAAAATATTGAAAAAAGTCGAAATCGTTGCTGTCTGCATGGTGGACTCGCCGAGTCCATTGGGGGGACTCGCCGAGTCCAAGGCAAACTTCAACCTACTCGACGAGTCAGTTCGTGCACTCGACGAGTAGGATCGAAAGAATGCAGAATCTCGACTTTTGCTGCTGGAAATGGACTAGAAACATTACCCTAAACTGTTTTGGTGTTATAAAACTTATTTTAGTTGGTGTAATGGTTGTTCTAATCCATTTACAATAGCATATATCAAAATTCCATGATTTTATGTGTTCATATAATTCTTGAATTTTTGATGATCATGTTCATGTTCTTATGAATTTAGAAAATGATAAGAATTATTTGCTGAATTGTTTAGGATTAATTCTTTATCATTTATGTGTTTTAATGGAGTCCATAACTTGTCCTCAAGTTATGGATTACCAAAGGTCACTTTCATTTAACACACACTTAAAACACATAAGTTACATGAAAATGAAGAGTCTTCATTTTTATGAACCTTTAATTCATAAGTTATGAAATGAAGAGTTTTGCAAAGTTACAAAACTTGCCCTCAAGTTTTGGAATTTGTAAAGTTTCACACACTTTAATAAACTTTAATTCCAAACCTTAGAGTTTTAATAGTTAAAATTCAACCCTTATACTATTTATAACATTAATGGTTAATTATTATATATATGTATAAGAATAAGTCGTTTTACCGTTAGTAGGCCTCATTCACGAAGCCGGTCTATAAGGTGGGTATAAGGTTGTTGCCTATAAAATGGCGACTTAATGGGTGTATACTCTCACCCACCGCTTGCTTGATCGGTGGAGGGTCATTAGCCGAACGGGTAGAACAATGGCTTTAAATCCTCATTAAAAGTATAATGAATATTATAAAATAACTAAACTCTTTTAATTCCCAATCTTAGTTATTTTAGGAAAATGTGAACATGGTGCTAATCCATGGAATTCACACTTTGTACCTTACCAAGTCGTTGGTGGAGCGTGTGTGGTTAACCGACACACTAACTAGAACTAGTAAGGATCACGAAGGGTGACTTAATGTTTGTCATAGATCAATGGAGCGTGTGTGGTTAACCGGCACATTGATTAGGTGATAATATTAAGAGTACCAAGTGAATTAGCATGGTTATTCACACCTTGTTTTGTGATCCTCGGCATCCCAGTCACAAAACTTGAAGGGCACAATCGAGATTGAAACATGCCATTGAAAAGTTCAATGAATCTCAAAAGAATCTAGGAATTTCAAATCCAATTAAACCTAATAAATCATTTCGTTTTCATGGTGGAAATTGGTGAATCGTCATTCACCTACCTTTCAAATATATTATTACTTAGATTACGGCATCCCTCTTCTAAGTGTAATATATTGTGATTGGATCCTAGCCTTAATATTACATTTGGGTGTCTTATTAAGGATCCTAAATATCTAATCTAAACTTACTTTCTTCTTTCAGATGTCTTCCAACACTAATGCTTCAGGCTCTAACCCAACTGGTTCTTTCTCTCTCATGAATCTTTGTGGGAGGGTCATCTTTGATGGTTCCAACTTCATGGATTGGATTAGGAACATCAGGATGGTTACTCGTTACGAGGACAAGGAATATGTCCTCGATAAGGAGTTAAAAGAACTTGATGAGTCTACTGCTACTCCTGAGGAGATCGCTGAATTCAGGACTCATGAGAGAGATGCTACTAAGGTGGCATGTATCATGATGGCCACGATGACAGCCGAGCTCCAAAAGTTGTATGAAGATTTCTACCCTTTTGAGATGCACCAAGACCTGATGGAAAGGTACCATCAGGGTGCTCGTCAGGAGCGGTATGAAATAATCTCCTCCATAATAACTACCCGCATGAAGGACGGTGAATCCGTCACGGGCCACATGCAAAAGATGCAAAGGTATGTGGACCGTTTGCTGAAGCTGAATGTTAACATCCCCGAGGAGTTGGCAATTGACATCATTTTGCACTCCTTGCCTTCTTGTTATGATTATTTTCGAATGACATATCATATGAACAAGGAGGAAGTTACCCTCAGCAAGCTTCAAGGACTCTTGAAGACCGCTGAAACCGGTCTTAAGGGTAAAGCGGTTGTTACCTCTACTACTCCTACTCCAACTTCTACCCCTGTTTTAGCAATTGGGCAAGGCAAAGGGAAAAAGAGGAAGCACCCTTCGAAGGGTACCAAGGGAAAGTCTCTTGAAGGCTCCTCATCAAAGACTAAGAACGGTTCTGTCACTCCTTCTGCCATTCCAAAGGATGCTGAATGCTTTTATTGCCATGAAAAGGCACACTGGAAGCGAAACTGCCCTAAGTACTTGCAGGATCTAAAGGATGGGAAAGTGAAACCCACCTATGCAGGTATTTACACTATATTGTCTAATTACTCAACATATTATAACTCTTGGGAGCTTGATACAGGATGTGGTATTCACATATGTTCTGATTTGCAGGGCCTAAGAAGAAGTGAGGATGTGGAGCACGGGAAGATAAACTTAATCATGGGGAATAGGAAGGCTTCACCTGTTTCCAAGATTGGGGTTTATACTTTGTTGCTTAATAATGGGTTAAAATTAGATTTGAATAAATGTGTGTACTCGTCTGAAATGGCGAGGAATATTATTTCTTTTCATGCTTTGTATAAACAAGGTTTTACCTTTTCGTTTGATAATGAATGTGGTGGTATTAATGCTTTCTTTAATAATGTGTTTTATTTTAAAGCATTACCTTGTGATGGTGTGTATGAAACTGTGTCGATTGTAGACAACTTAGGAAATAATGTGTTGTATATTGATTCTTCTACTAGCCTAGATAAAGCATCATTGTGGCATTGTCGTCTTGGACATGTAAACAAGAAACGCATAGGCCAACTGCAAAAGAATGGAGTCTTGGAATCATTTGATCTTAAATCAGATGATAGTTGTGAATCTTGTCTACTTGGAAAAATGACAAAATCACCCTTCACTGGAACTTGTGAGAGGGGTGAAGGTTTGTTGGACCTAATACATACTGATGTATGTGGGCCATTCAAAACCGCCACAAGGGACGCTAATCGGTATTATGTGACTTTTATTGATGATTTTAGTAGATATGGGTATGTCTACTTAATCAAACACAAGTCCGAAACCTTTGAAAGGTTTAAGGAATTCAAGCAGGAAGTAGAAAATCAATTGGGCAGGAACATTAAGATGCTTCGATCCGATCGAGGTGGTGAGTATCTTAGTACCGAGTTCCTTGACTATCTTAAGGAGTGTGGGATTGTCTCACAATTGACTCCTCCCAGGACACCACAGCTGAATGGTGTAGCTGAGAGGCGTAATCGTACCTTGTTGGACATGGTTCGCTCTATGATGAGTCGAGTTTCGTTACCAATCTCTTTTTGGGGGTATGCCTTAGAGACTGCCGCCCATATCCTTAATCTAGTCCCTACAAAGAAGGTTACCAAAACACCTCATGAGATGTGGACTGGGAAGGTTCCGAATTTGGACCACATCAAAATTTGGGGTTGCGAAGCCTTCGTGAGGCGTGAAACTCATGATAAGCTTGAACCCCGAAGTGAAAGGTGTATTTTCATAGGCTACCCACAGAAATCCTTCGGTTACCTTTTCTACAGACCCAGTGAGAATGTGGTCTTTGTAGCACGAAGAGGGATCTTTCGCGAGAAAGAATTTATAAGCCAAGGAGACAGTGGGAGGAAGATTGATCTTGAAGAAATTCAAGAATCAATTGGTGAAGGAACCTCAGACACTAGCAATCAACCTGAGGAAGAAACTTCTGTTGATACAGCTGACGAGTCTGTACCTCCGAGGCGTTCCACACGGGTTAGGAACACACCTTCGTTTTATTATGGTTTTCATATTACTACGGAAGGTGATACGTTTATTAGTGATAGTACACTAGTAAATTTGGATGAACCTAGCAGTGTTAAGGAAGCCATGGCAGGCCCGGAGTCTGCTAAATGGAAGGAGGCTATGGACAGCGAGATACAGTCCATGTATGACAATCAAGTTTGGAACTTGGTTGACAATGTACCGGGCCGTAAAACAGTCGGGTGCAAATGGATCTTCAAAAAGAAGACAAACATGGAAGGAAAAGTGCATACTTATAAGGCTCGACTGGTTGCGAAGGGTTTTACTCAAACTCAAGGTATTGATTATGATGAAACCTTCTCGCCGGTGGCCAAGATTAAGTCTATTAGGGTTATGTTAGCCATTGCAGCATTTCATGATTATGAAATATGGCAAATGGATGTCAAAACCGCTTTCCTTAATGGAAAGTTGGCTGAGGATGTGTACATGAATCAGCCAGAGGGTTTTGTCAATGCAGAGTACCCTAATAGAGTATGCAAGCTTAAGAAATCCATTTATGGATTAAAACAAGCATTTCGTAGCTGGAATCTTTGTTTTGATGAGAAGGTAAAAGAGTTTGGCTTCTTGAGAAGCGAAGATGAGTCTTGCGTGTATGTCAGAGCTAGTGGGAGTATAGTTAGCTTCTTGGTACTGTATGTGGATGACATACTACTCATAGGAAATGACATCCCAACCTTGCAGGAGGTTAAGTCCTGGCTTGGGAAGTGCTTTGCTATGAAGGACCTAGGGGAGGCTACCTATATCCTAGGGATAAGGATATTAAGAGAAAGGAGTAGAAGACTAATTGGACTTAGTCAGAGTATCTACTTGGATAAGGTGTTGAAAAGGTTCAACATGGAGAATTCCAAGAAAGGAGATTTACCGATCCAAAGCAATACCAAACTGAGTAAGACTCAGAGTCCGAGTACAGAGACAGAGATAGCTGAGATGAGCCAATTACCATATGCTTCCGCAGTTGGCTCGATCATGTATGCTATGACTTGTACCCGTCCTGATGTGGCATTTGCTTTGAGCATGGTCAGCAGGTATCAGGGGAACCCTGGCAAAGCTCATTGGACCGCGGTAAAGAACATTCTCAAGTACCTGCGGAGGACTAAGGATTGGATTCTTACCCTTGGTGGCAGTGATGATTTGAGAATATTAGGGTATAGTGATGCTGGTTTTCAGACTGATAGGGATAATTTCCGCTCTCAGTCAGGCTGGATCTTTACCTTAAATGGAGGGGCAATTTCTTGGAAGAGTTCCAAGCAGGAGACGGTGGCTGATTCGACTTGTGAATCAGAGTATATAGCAGCGAGTGAAGCAGCGAAGGAGGCGATATGGCTAAAGAACTTCATCGGAGACCTTGGAGTTGTACCAGCTATTAAGGAGCCTATAGAGATTTTCTGTGACAACAATGCTGCGGTTATCTTAGCCAAGGAACCAAGAGATCATGGCAGATCCCGACACATTGACAGAAAATATCACTTCATAAGGCACAAGATTGAAGAAGGACTCCTTGTGACAAGGAGGATATCGTCAAATGAGAATCCTGCAGATCCCCTTACGAAGGGACTGACGAGGGTTAAGCATTTTCAGCATGCGCGACGCATCGGGCTGAGGGACGATATTAGTTTTACAGATTAGATAGTTTTCCTGAAACTTGTAAAATGTAATCGACTTTTGATGATGAATAAAATTTGTGATTTATTTATGAGTAAAGTGTTACTATCATTGTCAATTATTTACTATTGTTTCAGTTTTGCATGTTTTGACTTCCAGAATAATTAATTTATTCAAACCTCCACAATCGATCATACGTCGGAAGTAGGTATGAATCAAGATTGTCATGAATTGGGTTTGTAGATGCCTTAAAGGTGTTTAGACATGGAAATGGTTGCTGCAACATTCATGAGTACTCATAAGTTATGAGTATTGGTATAAACCCACGCTCACTTGTATCACTTCATGGAATTTATCTCGAGTGATCGTGAGACGATAACATCATATAAATCTTTAAACCTAGAGATATGAGTTGTTACCTATGAGTTGGTTGTGCATTGATTGCACGTAAACGCATCAGTAACTTGATGTTATAAAACGTGCCTTTGTGTACAATTCAATAAGTAGTAGAACAAGCATATCAGTCGAAGTTTATCTGTTCCTTCTAGAAATAGAAGCGATATCTGGGCCCCTCGATGATTTTGTGTTGACCCATGTACCAGGCTTGGTCAGAACCAAACCGATGTGTTCAGTGAAGTTCTTCGTCAAACAAATCGGAAAATCGAGAAACAACTGCTAGACAATAAGCAAGACATAGTTCCATGTGTTTGTCCGGCTGATATCATGAGAACAGAGGATTATGTGATCACTTATCTAAAATGGCGCTTCATAGTTCGACAGAGTCTTCATTGTTCGAGGGAGTTTTCGAGAGCTACGATTGTTGGTTGGTTCCTGAAGTTATAGGCAAATATAGTTATTAGACTTATCCAAGTGGGAGTTTGTTGGATAAGGTGTCTAAGTCCATAACTTATTTGGTATATACTTGACCCGACCGGCATGGTCCATTTGGGTTGCATCTCATCCAAACTATTATGGATAATTTTATGAGAGTTATACACATATGTTTATTAATATATTATGAGTTATAATATATTAATATGAAGTTACGTTATTTAATTAGTTTTAGTCTTAAATTAATTATGAATTAATTTAGAGATTAAAAGGAATACTAATTAAATTATGGGCTATTTGTTTTATATAGTGTGGGCTAATACTCATTTGTTAATGGGCTAGGCTTATGTGGAAGTCCATGGATGATCCATGGAACTTTTAACCCATGGATCCTTGGAAAAGGAAAAGACATGGGTTATTAGGGTTTCACCCTAACCATGCATACTATATAAGCATGCTTATGGAGCATGAAATGACGCCTAAGAGAAAACTAGTGAACTAGTGTGTGTGTGCATGTGTGTGGCCGATTTCTATACAAGGTGTATACTCTCTCAAAGTTTTCCAAGAGTTTGTGGTGTTTGTGATTCCATTTGAGGCATTCACACTATTGGTGCTTGGCCCTCAAACTCCTAAGAACCCAACTCATCAAAAGGTATGTAATCTCTTTTAACTCTTTTATGTTGAAATGTTCCCCATGCCATGTTAGATAGGTTATAAACCTTGGAAAATTATTATTTTGCATGTATTTAGACAAACATAGATCCAAGGTTTATTAGGGTTGCATGCACACTTAGGAAGTGTTAGATTGCTCAAAACCCAACAATATCATTTATATGTCATCCAAGGACACCATGATAAACTACCATGTTGACCAATGACCCGTATTTCATCTATGGGTGATACCATCACACCATAAACAACTACCATGTTGACCAATGACCAATATGTCCTCCATAGATACCATAATCGACTACCATGTTGACCAATGACCCGTATTTCATCCATGGACACCATAAGCAACTACCGTATTAACCAATGGCCCATATGTCATCCATGGACACCATAAGCAACTACCATGTTGACCAATGACACATATATCATCCATGGACAGCATAAGCAACTACCATATTGACCAATGGCCCATATGTCATCCATGGACACCATATTCGACTACCATTTTGACCAATGACCCGTATTTCATCCATAGGCAAGATAAGCAACTACCATATTGACCAATGGCCCATATGTCATCCATGGACACCATAAGCAACTACCATGCTGACTAATGACCCATATTTCATCCATAGGTGATACCATCAAACCATAAGCAACTACCATGTTGACCAATGAACGATATGTCCTCCATGGACACCATAATCGACTACCATGTTGACCAATGACCCGTATGTCATCCATAGACACCATAAGCAACTACCATAAATGGCCCAAATGTAATCCATATGTCATCCATGGACACCATAATGAACTAGCATGTTGACCAATGACCCATATTTCATCCATGGACACCATAAGCCATTACCATGTGGACCAATGGCCCATATGTCATTCATATGTCAACCATGGACACCATAAGCCATTACCTTGTGGACCAATCAACCATATGTCATCCATGGACATAAAAAGCCACTACCGTGTCGACTAATGGCCCATATGTTTTCCATGGACACCATAAGCCACTATCATATATATTGACATGACCCGTACGTATTTTGTATATAAATTTCGGTTTAAACAGAAAATCATAAAGATGTATAGTTTATTAATGTTTAGTCCTCGTATATAATTTTAAGTTAAAATTATGTTATGAAGACATCGTTACTCTATGTTCTTTCTTGACATTATTTATATGTATATACCCTATCTATCAATCTGTAACTACTTTAAATAAATTTGAATTACTAAATATTTAGCGGTAATTAGCACAGTTCGAATTTTTTATTAGTGGAGGATCAAAGTATTTCACAATTCGTTTCCCTCCAACCTACACACGTTTATGCTGCATATTAGGGTAATTAAGTTTACCGATTACAAATAGGGTTTACATTTTCTGTAATCATCATCTCCGATGACTTATTGATCGAATTCTTTGTTCATTATACGTTTGTGCACTGACTTTGGCAATATAGGTTGTCACTCGTCTAAAATTTATATTTATTTAATTTACTGTTGTTGTGATGATCGATCGTTTTTTTGTTCTCTAATAATCTTCATGTAAATTAATTTTGATTGTATTCAATAGTTTGCATGCAAAGTAATGCCTTCATATATAATTTATTTTTTTATTGTTGTGTCAGAATGATGTCGACCTCGAAACCAAAAGGAGCATCCGGTGTGAAGCCAACTAAATTCATTGCACCACAAGTTATGAAATGCAACAGGATTTATCTAGCAAAATTCCTAAACAGACAATTACAAGATGAAGAAATCGACTTGCCAATACCAACAACCACATCGAAAGCACCTATAACATCTACCACCAAACCCCTATACCTATATCATTAACATCACCCATGACTACCACTTCCTCAACATCACTTAAAACATCCACACCCTCCTTAGACATTTAAAACTTCAGAAACTGGACCAATACAATTGTCAACACGAACATCAATAACGAAAACTTCATTACCTACATTATCTAAACCATTCTCAACACCAACACCCACTACCACATCATCAACACCTAGATCTACTACCACAACCTCAAAACCTGCATCTACACTACCATCCTCCACAACTACAATAACTACCACACCCTCCTTAAGTAAATGAACTGCCACATCCTCAACATATACATCTATCCTAACACCTACCCCAGAATATACCCCATCAACAACACCTATCCGGGAATCTACCACATCACCAACACAATCACCCATGAATGGATCTGTAGTGGAAAGTATAGAAGGTGAAACAAATTCCTCTGAAGATTGTGGACCAGATGGACATTTTAATGTTAATGTTCGGAAAAATACGTGAGTTACCAATTCAAATCTTAATTACAACTTTTTTTATGTATTAAATTTTGGTTTACACCTACATATCAATTCATAACTTAACACATCACATGATTACTTGCAGGCTAATGTCACCAGGCCCTTGTACACACGTTATTAGTCAGTCCTTTAAACAAAGAGTAGATCCAGAAGGGTACGCTTAGGCACAAGTAAGCAAAGAAATGCGCGAATTATATTGGGAGGAGTTTCAGGTAACTATAAGTCATAAATTGTTGTTTGGTGAACATTTACACTTTAACTTATGTTTTTATTGTTAATGTGTAGAAAAAATGTTGTTGGGATGAGGCAATAGACTCGCTGGTGAGGCAAGCTTGGGCAAGGAAAGCGACACAAAATTATGGTCAATATCTCTTCAACATGAGGAGCCCAAAAAGAAATAAACATGGCTTTAAACCAGCTCATATTCCACAGGAAGTCTGGAACTCCTGGCAATTAAAATGGAATACAGAAGAATACAATCTAAAATATGAGCAGAACAAGAAGAATAGGCGTAACGCTGTAGCTGATGGAGTAGCAAAACCCACACATAACACTGGATCCGCATGTCATTTGAAGATAGCTTCTGATTTGGTAATTTTTTAATGGTACATCGTATCAATGTTTTCATATGTTTATTTGTATATTTGACTTTTTATATGGTATTTATGCAGAAGAGGAAATTAGGACATGAGCCACCCATAGTGAATTGTTCCTGTATACACACACTAAGAATCATGATGGAGTCACTTTCACAAATGAAAAAGATAGACAAATTCATGTAATATTCATTTAAGTTTAAATTAACTTTTATATTGTAGCTACTCCATAATATCATTCCAAAATTTGATATTTTTTAACTTATAATATGTTTATTTTGTAGGCGGCCAATACAGAAAAATGGGAAGAGTGGAAAGCTGAAGGTGTTGAATTTGAGGAGGACAAACTATTTTATGTTGTTGTTGGTGGTCATGATAAAAAAAAAAAAAAAAAAGACTTTATGGATTAGGCTCTTTTATGAAGGCGGTTCCCAATAGGAATGGTAAAACGAATGTATCTTACATTCCGGAAAAAAATGATGAAATAGAAGAAATGAGGGAGCTTGTTGCTAAACAAAACAGCAAAACGAAGAGCTTAAAGAAATGATGAACGCCCAACAAGAGGAAAACAAAGCAAGGGTCGGGCATCTTGAAAAACAACTTTAAACGACATTGAATCTTATTAATGTCGTTAGAAAACAACAAGAGTAGTAGGTTGATATATGTTTATTGAAGATTATGTATTTTAAAGTAGCAACTTTCTTTTTTCCATGTAATAAATAATTATTTTATTATTTTATGATATAATGGCTATGGGTTTTTTGTTTTTTTTTTCATATATTACTACAAAATTATTTGGATATAATTTATAAATCAATTATCAATCGGTCCATATTGAATCTAGTATATAATATATACACCACTAAAATTGCTTGGGATTCATGACCACAAAATTTGCTAGGAGATCATCAAACAGATTTAGCTAGTGATTCATCACCATGGATTTTTCTAGGGATTCATCACCACAAGTTTAGTTAGAGATTCATCACCACAGATTTAGCTAGGGATTCATCACCACAGATTTAGCTAGGGATTAATCACCACAGATTTAGCTAGGGATTAATCACCACGGATTTTGCTAGGGATTCATTACCACGGATTTTGCTAGGGATTAACTACAACGAAATTTGTGACGGAAGAACTACCACGGAATTTGTGATGGAAACCAACTACAGAATACACGACGAAATACCATCTACCACAGATTTCATTTCGTTGTCACAATTGCGACAGAATTATCGTTTCCATTGTAAACTCCTCGCTACGGCGTTTTTAGGAACGGAAATAAGTCGTTGCAAATTCCGTCACTAAAATTGCTTGGGATTCATGACCACAAAATTTGCTAGGAGATCATCAAACAGATTTAGCTAGTGATTCATCACCATGGATTTTTCTAGGGATTCATCACCACAAGTTTAGTTAGAGATTCATCACCACAGATTTAGCTAGGGATTCATCACCACAGATTTAGCTAGGGATTAATCACCACGGATTTTGCTAGGGATTCATTACCACGGATTTTGCTAGGGATTAACTACAACGAAATTTGTGACGGAAGAACTACCACGGAATTTGTGATGGAAACCAACTACAGAATACACGACGAAATACCATCTACCACAGATTTCATTTCGTTGTCACAATTGCGACAGAATTATCGTTTCCATTGTAAACTCCTCGCTACGGCGTTTTTAGGAACGGAAATAAGTCGTTGCAAATTCCGTCGCTATTCATCTTCATTCAAAAAAAAACTTTTTTTTTTGTCTTAAAAATATTACTAGATAATAGAAAGAAATATTAATTAGTATTTTAATGTCAATGTTATAAAAACTTATAATATGTATTGGTATAAAAATATAAAAGTAATGTTTAAAAAAAGTATGACTATATTAGATAATATTAAAATACCAATTAATGATTTTTTTTTTATTGTTTGTTAATTCGGTTAATACCCAAAAAGATGAATAAAATGTAAAATTTCAACATACTTTAAAATTTTACCCACAATTAATTTAACCAGCTAACAACACTCTTGCGCAATGCACGAGGTTTTGCCTAGTGTGTGTCTATATATATATATATATATATATATATATATATATATTGTGAATGATATATATTGTATGGATGTAGGAATGAATATAAACTAATCATTTGAGTTATTTTAAGCAATTGATTTACCAATGTTTTTAAATTAATTAAAAGAAAGGTAATATTGTACATTTGCACTACATTCACATTAGGAAACACAAATTTAAAAAAAGAAATTTTTGGATTTATGGGATATTTGATTATCTTAATTTTGAATTTTGATTTTTTTAATTTAATTCAGTTTTTTAATCGTATATGATTTTATTTTGCCAGAATGCAAGTCATGCACTAATAAAGAGTCTTACTTCTCGAAGAATTACAAAATTATAGATACAAGTTAATGTTTTTCATCATATTTTAAAAAATAAAAAACTTTATATACTATTCTATGATAATGAAACACTTAATAATAAAAAAGAAACACAATTTGTATATTATTCTACCAGAATATAGTATTATATATATATATACACACACACACACACACACACACATATATATATATATATATATATATATATATATATATATATTCATTTTATTATATATTATTCTGTCAGAATATAACGATAAATAATGTTTTCTTTGGTGATCATTGTTCATCTCCATTCCACACACTATCATCCAACCTTCAGGTCCTTGATCACCATGGTCCGTTCATACACAATTTGTAATAATAACTTTCTGTGAGAATGATTTAATGTTACAAATAATAAAACAAACTTTAGTAATTCTAATAGAATGCATACCATATGATCAAATATAAGACTTTCTACCGGAATATAATATTGTTTTATTTTATTCTAATAGAAGAATGCATTAGCAACATAATATTCTTAAAGAATAAAACACTTGAAGAATATGAGAATAACACTCGATAATGAAAAAAAATGTCACTATCACATAATTAGCTTAATTAGCTTAAGGGGAAACAAAATAACTTACTTGTTAAGTATAAAATAAAATCATATTAATGCTCAAAAATACTATATTAATGATAAAACATGTCATGGATGCTTTATTCATTTGTAGATGATATATACAGGGAACCAAAAAAACCTTATTAGATGAAATACATGATCAATCATCTAGAAGACTACAACTACAAATAATAAGAAAAACCATAGTTAATACAAATAAATTTATTCAAGACAATTATAGAGACATAGTATAAACCTAAAAACATAATATATCAGCCGATGATAATCCCAAGTTAAACATAATATTTGTTATAATCAACAATGATATTTTAAGAAAGGACTCCAATACAAACTCTTACCAATGTGGCAGTGGTTGTCATTTTCTACTACTACTTACAAAAATCATTACAAAGAAGAGAAAACTACATGGAACACCTGGTTCCTGGTATGTATGACATGTTTTATCCTTAATATAGTATTTTTGAGGACGTTGTCATTTAGCTGGAACTTGGCGAGTTGCAGGCTCGACTCGCCGAGTAGAGGCGAGGTATCAAGCACGTTTGAGTTAGCAACTCGACGAGTCCATATCCTGGACTTGACCAGTCCGCCTGTCTAGATGAAACCCTAACTTCTAGGGTCTGCACCCTATTTAAACCCCCTTATGCGCCCCAAGCTCGCCCCCTTCACTCTCAGAGCACCCTTTATCAAACCCTAACCCTCCCCTTTGTGATTTGAGTGTTTGTGTGCTTTTCCTTGAAGTTTGAAGAATAGAAGGAAGCAAGGACCAATAAGAAGTAGAAGAGCAAGGATCTAAAACTCAATCCAGAGTCCATTAAGGTATATTTCGGATGCTTTGTATTGCCATGATGATTTTCTTTAGAAAACCCCATTTAAGCCATCTTTACCCATTTCCTAGCTTGATTGTAATATAGAGATCATATTGAGTGGAATGACCTTTGAATCTAGCTAGGTTTGAGCTTCAAGAGCCCAAATCTACTGCCTTTATGGAGCTATATTGCATGAAATCCCTAGATCTACTCTTTTAGTGTGTTTTGAGCCTTAAATTCGTCATTGGTGTTTATCTACACGTAAAGTTGGAAACTTTACGTGTTAATCGAGCCCTAAGAACCCAAGTCTATGGATGGAATGCACTAGGTTTAAGCAGAATCAACTATATAGTGATTGCATGCATGCGACTCAGCGAGTCGGGTCGCGAGTCCTCGAGTTTTCCCCTTCTATGTATTATGCCGAGTGGAACCAGTGAGTTTTAGGGGGACTCAGTGAGTCGGAGATCGGACTCATCCATGGAGGGACTCGGCGAGTCAATGCCCTGACTCGACGAATCCAAGGCAATCTTCATATCTCAGTGAACAGACTCAACAAGTTGTTCATACAACTCGGTGAGTCCCATTATGAGTTTTCATATGATGAAGGAGAACTCGACGAGTTGTTCATATAACTCGACGAGTCGGATGCAGATTGACTAAGTGTTTGAATCAAAGAGGAACTCGTCGAGTCTATGCCAAACTCGACGAGTAGTAGCGAGCAGAATTAAGAAATGAGAGTAGGGACTCGACGAGTTGGTGGCCCAAATCGACGAGTCAGGTCAACTGTATGTTGACTTTGACCAAGAGGTTGACTTTGACTAGGGGTACAATAGTCATTTTACCCTCAATATAGTTATCAATATTTGATTGAGTGTACTTATGGAAATTGTAGCTGGGGAGAAACCGGAGCAACATCAGACAGATTCCAGAGCAGTTCATTCAGTAGCTAGACTACGAGGTGAGTCTTCCTTCCAGTAGGAACGGGTCTACAGCCAATATGCCAACATGTTTAGTTAGCAGTAGTTTCGGACCTTGGTCTGATGCAGTAGTTAGATTGCTTGATGTCTTTTTGATTCAAGTATGTTTTGTATTATGTGTTCCGGACTTCGGTCCGATGCAGTAATGTAGTATATGTGCTTATGCTAGTTGATGTGTTTATGCTATGCAATGTTATGCTCAGTCAGCTTCCAGACTTCGGTCCGATGCAGGGGACAAGGTCCCAGTCAGTTCCAAATTTTGATCCAATGCAGCTAGTTCTGGACTTCGTTCTGATGCAGGGGACAAGGTCCCAGTTAGTTCCGGACTTCGGTTTGATGCAGTTTTCGGGCTTCGGTCTGATGCAGTGGGCAAGGCCCTAGTTAGTTCTGGACTGCGGTCCGATGCAGTTTCCGAACATCGGTCCGATGCAGTGAGCAAGGCCCAATATGTGTTTATATGTTATTGTATGTTATGTGGTAGTTTAGGGGAGCTCACTAAGCTTCGTGCTTACTGTTTCAATTTTGGTTTCAGGTACTTCTGCAAGTAAATTGAAGAGCTCGGGATGATGGCATCACACATACCACATCTTCAGATTTTTTCTTGGGAGTTGATTTAGCTTTTCATTAACATGATTTGATACAATCTTGATACAGTTTTCTTGTGATAATTTGTTATGATACATTGACGTATGGGTGCCATTTTATGGTATTGATCTAATGATTTTAGTAATGATTAAACAAAAATTTTTGGTTTGTATTTTGGGATGTTACATGTTGGTATCAGAGCCTTGGTTTGAGGGATTCGGATACACTTTCGGGTGTGTCTGAACTCAAACTAAGGAAACGGTAAAAGATTTTCAAAGGAAAGACATTTTCGAATTTTTTTTTGAAAAAGAACTTAGAAAGAAAAAGAGTTTTGATAAAGAGAAAAAGCTGTGGTGCATGCGATCAGTCGAGCTCAAGTAAGTACCCCCAAATTACCCATACAAGTTTATGATTATGAGTTTCAGTTTCAGTTTTAGTTCCAGTTTCAGGTTCAGTAGAACAACATGCTAGTATAGGACTAAGGATCTAGGAGGATGCCTTATGTGCCTGCTTTATGTGTTTCAGCTTTATGAGAATTGCATGCTAGTAGTGAGTAGGCAGTAGTAGGATAGCCTGTGTAGGTTATGCCTGATAGCATGAGCTTAGCATTGTATGCTAGTATAGTTTCTTGAGAATAGTTTGCATGAGTATGTTTCCTTTATCCGAATGTTGGTTGCTTTGTGCTTAGTGGGACTCTGAGTGATGGGATTTAGCCATTAGGTGAATACATCACGTCACATGTGGTTAGGGTTGGATAAACTCAGAGTGTCTGATTTGACCCTATTGCGCAGCTCTCGTTTGAGTCTAACTATTGTAGGGATGAGTCTTGTACATGAAGGATTATCCGAACCTCATTGCATGTGATGGTATTCAGGTGGTGGCTAATTGACATTGCAAGGAGGCCTTCAGCAGCTGAGGACTGGTTTGGGTAGAGTCAACGGTTTCCCTAGGGTAAGACTAGGATGTGAGTAGCAGAAGTTAGTAGCAGTAGAGTGACTTGGTGGAGTCGAGGCGGTTCTTGAGGAAAGTACGGATAGATGTGGAAGGTAGTATGGGCCCATACTACTGAAAGCAGAGGATCCGTACTTGAATCAAGGAAGGCTGAGATGAGACTGGGAATCTTGTAGTAGCAGTGATCCCTTGAGATATTTCAGTGTACTGAAGTTTGCCATGATATGTTTTCAGAATGGTGGTTTTGCAACCTAGGAAAACATCTGGCAGTTCAGGTGCCGGAGAGGGATCAGGATCAGGCTCGGGAGTCGAGCATCTAGATGAGCAGACCAGAGAGTTCTTCACTTTAGAGGTGACCCGTATCATTCTTGAGTAGACACCAATGATCTTTGGTTCGATTAAGGAGGGTATACTAGAGTTGATGGAGGAGAGACTAGGTACATTTCGTGCTGAGGTGGCGGCCATGATGGGGTCGCGCACGCTTATGTTTAGGGAGTTCCGGGCATGTTGAGCTCCAGATTATCACGGGGAGCGGGACCCCATAGCGAGTACTAGATGGTTGGCTGATGTGGCCACGCTTTCTGCATGAGCAGATGTCCTGAGGGGGACAAGGTCAGGTTGGCATCCTGTCTTCTGAATCACAGGGCACGGGATTGGTGGGAGGAGGTCGGAGATGATGCAACTTTAGATGCTATGACCTGGGCTGACTTTACTGTCAGGTTCAAAGCTGAGTTCGCACTGGTTATTAAGGTGTAACAGTTAGCCAGGGAGTTTCAAGACCTCACCCAGATTACAGAGACGGTGGCGGAGATTACCGCCAAGTTCAGAGAAAGGGCGCTTCTCGTTCCTCAGTACGTAGCTGATGAGGAAATGAAGAAGGCATGTTATCATGAGATGCTGCGGAGTGACATCCGCCAGTTTGTGAGCCGGTCCAGCTGTAAAACGCTGGATGACATGATTACTAAAGCTCAAGAGAGAGAGAGAGAGAGAGAGAGAGAGATTGACCTTGAGATGGAAAGAAAAAGGAAGCTGGAGGCGGCTTCGGGATCAGGGAGTTCGGCAAAAAGCCCAAGGTTTCAGATCACAGATCTAGAAGTCAGCAGAGCCACGGTCGGTGTGGAAAGTGTGGTAGATTGCACAAAGGGGCGTGCAAGGCAGGGAGTTCCCGCTGCTATAAGTGCGACCAGACTGGGAATATGAGCAAAGATTATACAACCACTACTACCGCCATTGCGGCATCAGATCTGATTTGCTTCCAGTGCAATCAGAGGGGACATAAAAAGTCCCAGTGTCCGAGTTTAGCTGCTGCGGGGAAGGTGTCATCACCTGCTCCTGCTACTTTGAGGATTACAGATGGCCGTAAGGGCCAAGTTGAGATGCCAGTGGCGAAGAGTAGGGCTTTTCAGATGACAGCGGAGGAGGTGCGAGCGAATCCTGATGTGGTGACGGGTATGTATTTTTCCCTTATCTCTGCATTTGTTATTGATTGTTTCTTATGGTTATATGTTCTGTGTAGGGTCGTTCTCAGTGAACGGCATTTCAGCCATAATATCGTTTGATTCGGGGGTTACCCGATCATTCGTCTCTCTTTCGCTTAGCAAGAGGTTTAGCAGAGCTCCATGGGAGCTAGATTTCCCACTTGAGGTTAAGATAGCAGCTGATAGGACCATTAGGGTGGTGAGAGTACACAGAGGATGTTCTCTACAGTTATTCGATGAGCAGTTTCCGGTAGAGTTGGTGCCTATACCCCTGCGAGGGAATATGGTCATAGTAGGCATGGATTGGCTGAGCCCCAATGGGGGAGGGGGTGATAGATTGTGAGCTGCAGCTAGTGAGGGTTCACATTCCCAGTGGGGGGCGGGAGTTAGTGATTCAGGGCGAGAGGCCACAGCACGGACCAGTTCTGTGTTCAACAGCGAGAGCGAGGCGCTATTTCCAGCAGGGTTGCACCGACTATATTGCCTATGTTTTAGATGCCCGGGAGAATGGCAAGACGATAGTTGATGATGTTTCGGTAGTGCGATACTACCCGAATGTATTTCCAGAGGATTTTCCTGGAATACCTCCCGAGAGATAGGTCAAGTTCAGGATTGACCTGGTTCCTGGTGCAGCTCTGATAGCTAAGGAACCGTATCGGTTGGCTCCCCCAGAGATGCAGGAGTTGTCTACGTAGCTGCATGAGCGGCTAGACAAGGTTTTATCAGGCCGAGCAAATTACCCCTGGGGAGCACCGATTTTGTTCGTGAAGAAGGACGGGTTGCACCGTATGTGTATAGACTATCAGGAGCTGAATAAGGTAACGGTGAAGAACCGTTACCCACTCCTGAGGATAGATGCTTTGTTTGATCAGCTGCAGGGAGCATCTTGGTTTTCCAAGATCGATTTACGCTCCAGGTATCATCAGATGCGAGTCAGTGATGTGGATGTGTAGAAGACTGCTTTCAAGACCCGGTCTGGTCATTATGAGTTCGTGGTGATGCCGTTTGGGCTCACCAACGCTCCAGCCGCGTTCATGGATCTCATGAACCGTGTTTGTCGGTCGTTGTTGGATCGGTTGGTGATAGTAGTCATTGATGACATCTTGGTTTATTCCAAGACTCAGGAGCAGCATGAGGAGCACCTGAGGGAGGTGCTAGAGATTCTGATGAGGGATAGACTTTTCGCAAAGTTCTCCAAGTGCGAGTTCTGGTTGCGCGAGGTGCAGCTCCTTGGGCACCTTGTCAATCAGAAGGGTATTCTGGTAGATCCAGCTAAGATAGAGGTCGTGATGCAGTGGGAGGTCTCGAAGTCTCCATTTGAGATTCAGAGCTTCCTAGGTTTGACAGGGTACTACAGGAGATTCATCCAGGATTTCTCCAAGATAGTTGTACTGCTCACCCAACTGACTAAGAAGTCGATGGTGTTTCGTTGGGGGCTTGAGCAGCAGGCAGCATTCGAGACCCTCAGGCATAGATTGTGCGAGGCACCGATTCTTACCCTGCCAGAGGGAGTAGAGGATTTTGTAGTCTACTGTGATGCTTTGATCATAGGTATGGGCCCAGTGTTGATGCAACGAGGTCATGTGATAGCTTACGTCTCGAGACAGTTGAAGCCTCACGAGGCTAACTATCCTCCAAATGATTTAGGGCTGGGGGAGGTAGTGTTTGCTCTCAAGATTTGGAGGCATTACCTTTATGGGGTCCGTTGTACCATCTACATAAATCATAAGAGTATGAGGTATCTCATGGATCAGCCGAATCATAACATGAGGCAACGACGGTGGTTAGATGTGGTAAAGGATTATGATTGTGAGATCATTTATCACCTAGGGAAGGCCAACGTAGTGGCCGATGCCCTGAGCCGTAAGGCGGCAGCAGCCCCGATCAGGGGAATATGTTTGAGGATGATAGTAATTACTCCATTGTTAGAGTAGATCACAGAGGCTTAGGTCGAGGGCCTCAAGGAGGAGAGGCAAAAGTGTGAGAGGATTGTGGGCCGAGTAGCTTCCTTCGACTAGGATAGTCGAGGATTGTTGATCCTTCATGTGAGAGTTTGGGTACCATACTAGGGAGGAGTACGGAAGTGCTGATGGACGAGGCTCATAAGTCTCGATTTTCCATCCATCCAGGGGCAACGAATATGTATAGGGATCTTCGACCCGGCTATTGGTGGCCCTGCATGAAGCGGGATGTCGCCTAGTATGTGGAGAGGTGCCTGACCTGCAGGAAGGTTAAAGCGGAGCACCAGAGGCCTCACGGTAAGATGTAGCCGTTAAACATTCCAGTGTGGAAATGGGAAGACATCACCATGGATTTTGTCACTTAGCTCCCCGGGACCGCACGTGGAGTGGATTCGATTTGGGTTATAGTGGATCGGTTGACGAAGAGTGCTCATTTTATACCAATCTAGGAGAGCATATCGGCTGAGAAGCTAGCTGATATTTATGTGCGAGAGGTTGTGGCACGTCATGGGGTGCCTGTTTCAGTGGTGTCAGATCGAGATGTCCATTTTACTTCCAGATTTTGGAAGCGATTTCATGACAAGATGGGTACTCGTCTCCATTTCAACACCGCTTTCCACCCTCAGACGGACGGGCAGAGCGAGAGGACGATTCAAACTCTTGAGGACATGCTCCGGGCATGTGTCCTAGATTTCGGTGGCAGTTGGGATACATATATTCCGTTAGCGGAATTTTCATATAACAACAGTTATCTTGTGAGTATTGACCGCCCTCCCTTCGAGATGCTCTACGGGAGGAAGTGCAGGACCCCAATTTGTTGAGGAAAGGTAGGTCAGCATGTCATTGGGAGCATCGAAGTGATTCTCAAGATGACATAGTTGATCTAGTAGGTTCGTATTAGACTGAAGACTGTGTAGAATCGGCAGAAGAGTTACGCCGATAGGAGGCGATCAGACTTGGAGTTTCAGGTAGGCGACATGGTCCTCCTGAAGGTATCACCCTGGAAGGGTGTCATCAGGTTTCGGAAGAGGGGCAAGTTGGGCCCCAGGTTCATCGGTCCTGTCAGAGTTTTGGCCCGGGTGGGTCGGATCGCTTATCGATTGGATCTTCTAGCAGAGCTTAGCCAGATCCACAACACTTTCCATGTTTCCCAGTTAAGGAAGTGTTTGGTAGATGAGTTAGCAGTTGTACCCTCGGAGGATATTCAGGTTGATAGCACCCTAAATTATATTGAGAGACCGGTTGCGGTTTTGGATCGAAAGACGAAGACCTTGAGGAAGAAAGTGGTTCAGCCGGTAAAGGTGCAGTGGCAGCATTGAAAGCGGTCTGAGTGGACATGGGATGCTAAGGAGCAGATGAGGGAGCACTACCCAGAGTTGTTTCTAGATGCTACAGTGACAGACTTCGAGGACAAAGTCTAAAATAAGTGGGGGAGAGTGGTAAAACCTGGTTCCTAGTATGTATCTTAGCCTAAGTATTTTTGCATTTTTAGCTGGAACTCGGCGAGTTGCATTCCCGACTCGCCGAGTAGAGGCGAGGTATCGAGCACACTTGAGTTGGTGACTCGACGAGTCCATATCCAGGACTCGGCGAGTCCGCCCGTCTGGATGAAACCCTAACTTCAAGGGTTTGCACCCTATTTAAAACCCCTTATGCGCCCCAAGCTCGCCCCCTTCACTCTCAGAGCACCATTTATCAAACCCTAACCCTCCCCTTTGTGATTTGATTGTTTGTGTGCTTTTTCTTTAAGTTTAAAGAATAGAAGCAAGGAAGGACCAATGAGAAGGAGAAGAGCAAGGATCTAGAACTCAATCCAGAGTCCATTAGAAAACCCCATTTAAGCCATCTTTACCCATTTCCTAGCTTGATTGTGATATAGAGATCATATTGAGTGGAATGGCCTTTGAATCTAGCTAGGTTTGAGCTTCAAGAGCCCAAATCTACTGCCTTTATGGAGCCATATTGCATGAAAGCCCTAGATCTACTCTTTTAGTGTGTTTTGAGCCTTAAATTCGTCATTGGTGCTTATCTACATGTAAAGTTGGAAACTTTACGTGTTAATCGAGCCTTAAGAACCCAAATCTATGGATGGAATGCACTGGGTTCAAGCAGAATCGACTATATAGTGATTGCATGCATGCGACTCGGCGAGTCGTTCTTTAGACTCGGCGAGTCGGGTCGCGAGTCCTCGAGTTTTCCCCTTCTATGTATTATGCCAAGTGGAACCAGTGAGTTTTAGGGGGACTCAGTGAGTCGAAGATCGGACTCATCCATGGAGGGACTCGGCGAGTCAATGCCCTGAATCGGCGAGTCCAAGGCAATCTTCATATCTCAAGAACAGACTAGACGAGTTGTTCATACAACTCGGCGAGTCCCAGTAGGAGTGTTCATATGATGAAGGAGAACTCGACGATTTGTTCATATAACTCGGCGAGTCGGATGCAGATTGACTAAGTGTTTGAATCAAAGAGGAACTCGTCGAGTCTCTGCCGAACTCGATGAGTAGTAGTGAGCAGAATTGAGAAATGAGAGTAGGGACTCGACGAGTTGGTCGCCAACTCGACGAGTCAGGTCAACTGTATGTTGACTTTGACCAAGAGGTTGAATTTGAACAGGGGTAAAATAGTCATTTTACCCTCAGTAATAGTTATCAGTATTTGATTGAGTGTACTTATGGAAATTGTTGCCGGGGTGAATCTGGAGCAGCAGCAGACAGACTCCAGAGCAGTTCATTCAGCAGCTAGACTACGAGGTGAGTCTTCCTTCCAGTAGGAATGGGTCTACAGCCAATATGCCAACATGTTTAGTTAGCAGTAGTTCCGGACATCGGTCTGATGTAGTAGTTAGATTGCTTGATGTCTTTGTGATCCAAGTATGTTTTGTATTATGTATTCTGGACTTCGGTCCGATGCAGTATGCAGTATATGTGTTTATGCTAGTTGATATGTTTATGCTATGCCATGTTATGCTCAGTCAGCTTCCGGACTTCGGTCCGATGCAAGGGACAAGGTCCCACTCAGTTCCAGATTTCGATCCGATGCAACTAGTTCCAGACTTCGGTCCAATGCAGGGGACAAGGTCCCAGTTAGTTCCGGACTTCGGTCTGATGCAGTTTCCAGGCTTTGGTCCAATGCAGTGGGCAAGGCCCTAGTTAGTTCCGGACTGCGGTCCGATGTAGTTTCCGGACTTCGGTCTGATGCAGTGGGCAAGGCCCAGTATGTGTTTATATGTTATTGTATGGTATGTGGTAGTTTGGGGGCACTCACTAAGCTTCGTGCTTACAGTTTTAGTTTTGGTTTCAGGTACTTCCGCAAGTAAAGGGAAGAGCTCAGGATGACGGCATCGCACACACCACAACTTTAGTTTTTGTCTTGGGAGTTGATTTAGCTTTTCATTAACATGATGTGATACAGTCTTGATACAGCTTTCTTGTGATACTTTGTTATGATACATTGACGTATGGGTGTTATTTTATGGTATTGATCTAATGATTTTAGTAATGATTAAAGAAAAATTTTTGGGTCGTATTTTGGGATGTTACACTACATAAGAAATCTAACCAACATGTGGTGCTCACCTCTTTAACTTTGATGATTGTCTAGACTTGAGAAAGGAGAGGAATCGATATTTAGGTTTTAGAGAGCTTGAGTTGGATGCGTTGCTAGACAAGAAGCATCGATGGAGAGTTGTTGTCTCCAAAAGGGATGAGTCGAGGAAGGGAAGGAGTTGAACGATAACATTGGAGTTCATTGATAACAAAACATAAAATTGATTTTTTATTCAAAAAATGCAATAGTACAAGCATCGATAACAAAAAATGATTCTTGATTTTGATTTACTTCCAATGAATGATTAAAAAAATGCATAATCTACATCATAATGTTCAAAGATAGTAAATTTGAATTACCATGTGAAGTTCATCAATCACTTGATGGGTTTTGAGCATTCTAACACTTCCTAAGTGTACATGCAACCCTAATAACGTTTGATCTATGTTTGTCTAATTATCATGAAAAGTTGATTTCCAAGGTTATGATCCTATCTAGCATACATGGGGAACAATATTAACTTGAATAAAAGATAGAACTACATACCTTGTTGTTGTTTTTGATCCTTTAACCCTTGTGAGCCTAGCACCCCAAGTGTGATGCCTCAAATGCTTCACACAACACCAAATGCTATGGAGTAAACTTGGAGAGAAAGTATAACACTCTAAAAATAGGCTCTAGCCCTCAAGTATGCCTGTGTAACCGATTTTGGGAGAAACATGAGCTTTATATAGTGTTGACACATCTAGGGTTACACCATGTAAACCCTAATGTGTCATGACTCTTCATTTCCATGACCCATGGGTTTGTAACTCCCATGGAGCCTCCATGGAGCATCCAATGGGTTTAACCCAACTTGGATATCCATGGAGCCTCTTAGCCCACTATACAAGATATGGATGATTTACATAATCAACCCATATATTTAATTAGTTATCTTTTGATCACTTAATTAATTCTAAATTAATTTTTGATCAAACTAATTAAATAATATTATTAATATATTAGAACTTATAATATATTAATAAACCACTAGTGTTATTTCTCTCATTTAGTCTATCCAATTGCATGGTGCCATGCAACACAAATGGACCATGTCGGGTCGGGTCAAGTACATACCAGAAATAGTTATGGACTTAGACACCTTATCCAACAGTCTCCCACTTGGATAAGTCTAATAACTATAACTGTAATACTTCAGGAACCGATCAGCAATCGTAGCTCTTTTCAAGGTTTCTCGGAACTGAGAAGATGATGGTACGCCATTTTAGATAAGGATCATATAACCCTCTGTTCTAGATATCAGCCGGACAAATACATGGAACAATGTCTTACTTATTGTCCAACAGTTTGTTTCCCGATTTCCGATTTGTTTGACAAAGAACTTAAGTGAACACATCAACTTAGTTCTGATCGGGCTCGGTACATAGGTCAATACAAAATCATCGAGGGGCCCAGATATTAGCTTCTAATCCAAGAAGGAACAAATAAACTTCGACTCATATGCTTGTTCTACTACTTGTTAAATTACACACAAACACACGTTTTATATATCGAGTTACCAATGCGATTTCGCATGTTCAATGCATAGCTAACTCATAGTTAACAAGTCATATCTCTAGGTTTGAAGACTTATATGATATTTTCGTCTCGCAATTACTCGAGATAAATTCCATGAACTGATACCAGCGAGTGTGGGTTGAATCCAATACTCAGAACTTATGAGCACTCATGAGTCTTGAGGCCATGTCCAACATCTTAGACCTCTACAACCAGCTCATGACAGTCTTACTTCACATCTACTTCCAACATATGACTGACTGTGGATAATTTGAATAATATGTAAAACAACATAAATATTCTGGAAGTCAAAACATGCAAAAGAAATAATAGTAAACGATTCACAAGGGATAGCAACACTTTACTCATAAATAAACACAACTTTTATTCATCATCAAATGTCAATTACATTTTACAAATTTCAAAATTATCTAACTACTAAGACTAATATCATCCTTCAGCCCTATGCTCCTAGACTGCTGGAGATGCTTAACCCTACCCAGTCCCTTCGTGAGGGGATCTGTCGGGTTGTCATCCGATGATACCCTCTTTGCCACGAGGAGTCCTTCTTCTATACAATGTCTGATGAAATGATATTTTCTGTCAATGTGTCTAGATCTCCCATGATCCCTTGGTTCCTTTGCTAAGGCAACTGCACTTTCACTATAACAGAAAATCTCTATGGGCTTCGATATAGCAGGTACAAATCCAAGGTCTCCAATGAAGTTCTTTAGCCACATAGCCTCTTTTGCCGCCTCGCTTGCCGCTATATACTCTGATTCGCAAGTTGAATCAGCCACTGTCTCTACTTGGAACTTTTCCAAGAGATTGCTCCTCCGTTAAAGGTAAAGACCCAGCCTGACTGAGAGTGGAAATTATCCCTATCAGTCTGGAAGCTAGCATCACTATACCCTACAACTCTCAAGTCATCACTCCCACCAAGGGTAAGGACCCAGTCCTTAGTCCTCCGCATGTACTTGAGAATGTTCTTTACCGTTGTCCAACAAGCCTTACTAGGGTTCCCCTGATACCTGCTAACCATGCTTAAAGCAAAGGCTACATCAGGATGAGTACAGGTCATAGCATACATGATCGAGCCTACTGCCGAAGCATAAGGTACCCGACTCATTTCTGCTATCTCATCCTCAGTACTCGGGCTCTGATTCTTACTCAGTCTAGTGTTACTCTGGATGGGTAATACTCCTTTCTTGGAATCTTGCATGGTGAATCTCTTCAGCACCTTATCCAAGTATATACTCTGCCTAAGTCTAATTAGTCTTTTACTCCGGTCTCTCAAGATCCTTATTCCTAGAATATCGGCAGCTTCTCCTAAGTCCTTCATAATGAAACACTTCCCAAGCCAGGACTTGACTTCCTGCAGAGTTGGGATGTCATTTCCTATGAGTAGCATGTCATCCACATACAGCACCAAAAAGCTAACTATACTCCCACTAGCCTTGTCATATACACAAGATTCATCTTCACTCCTAAAAAAGCCAAACTCTTTGACCTTCTCATCAAAGCAAAGATTCCATCTGCGAGGTGCTTGCTTTAATCCATAAATGGATTTCTCAAGCTTACACACTCTATTAGGGTAATCTATGCTGACAAAACCCTCTGGTTGATTCATGTAAACATCCTCAGCCAACTTTCCATTAAGGAAAGCGGTTTTGACATCCATTTGCCATATTTCATAGTCATGAAATGCAGCTATGGCTAACAATACCCTAATAGACTTAATCTTGGCTACTGGTGAAAAGGTCTCATCATAATCAACTCCTGGAGTTTGAGAAAAGCCCTTTGCAACCAGTCGTGCTTTATAAGCGTGTACATTACCATCCATGTCAGTCTTCTTCTTAAAGATCCATTTGCACCCAACTATCTTACGACCTAGCACATTGTCAACCAAGTCCCAGACCTGATTTTCATACATGGATTGTATCTCGATATCCATTGTCTCTTTCCATTTAGCAGACTCGGGGCATGCCACGGCTTCCACATAGCTATTAGGTTCATCCAAACTTACCAGTGTCTCATCATTGATAAGTGTCTCACCTTCCGCAGTAATATGGAAACCATAGTAATGCTTAGTTTCATTCCTAACCCTTGTGGAACGCCTCAAAGGTACAATTGGAGGTATAATTAGATCAACAAAAGGTTCCTCCTCAAGTTGACTGCTAGGGTTTGAGGTTCCTTCACCACTTGACTTTTGAAGTTCTTCAAGGTCAATTAGCCTCCCACTATCTCCTTGTCTTATGAACTCTCTCTCTCTCTCTCTCTATCTCTCTCTCTCTCTCTCTCTCTCTCTCTCAAAAGACAACCCTCCTTGCTACAAAGACCACATTCTCACTAGGTCTGTAGAAAAGGTAACCAAAGGATTTTTGTGGGTAGCCGATGAAAATACACCTCTCACTTCAAGGTTCGAGCTTGTCATGAGTCTTGCATCTCACGAAAGCCTCGCAACCCCAAACCTTGATGTGGGCTAGACTAGGAACTTTTCCAGTCCACATCTCGTGAGGTGTTTTGGCAACCTTCTTTGTAGGGACCAGATTAAGGATATGGGTGGCAGTCTCTAAGGCATACCCCCAAAAGAGTGAGAATTATCTGTTGAGACCTATAGGAAAGATGTAGTACTTATCGAGGCAATTCTGGAGATATAAAGAACGTTGAACACATAGCTCGTATGTGAAAGTTATGTCCCTTTGAAGATTCTCGAAAAATACCTGACTTGATGATGTGGCAGCCCAGGAGTGCGCCACGTGGAAAGGCAGCAACCTCTTCCTCTACCTGACACGTGGCACCATGAGATTGGGACACATCACTGTATGAGTTGTTGACATGTGGTATTGCCAGAGGAGGCATCGACAGGATGATGTGGACCAAGGAAATAATAACACGTGTCACCAACCCAATCCGGACACACCAGCCAAAAATGTGACACGTCTGGGGCTTAAGGTGCGACACCCCCCCCCCCCCAAACCTTGTAAATAGATGAAGAGTTCTGCTCATTTCTTACACGAAAAATCCCACATCTCTGTAGATATTTAAACCCTTTAAATACGATCTTTCTGAATATTTGGAGTACCTTAGCGAGGCTTTGAGGTATCTAGGAGCCCACCGAAAAGGAGCTTTTAGGTCGAGATTCTGCCCGTGACTTTTCGGTTTTTGCTAGAATTTTTTTTAAGTTAAGTTGCAATTACTAATCTTTAAGTGCAACTTACATTTATATTCATGGTCGTTATTAGGAAGTTTTAAATAACATTTATTAGTGATTACAGTCATAATGTTGATTCATCTACTTACAAGAATGATGCTTAGGCTAGATTTAATGAGGTGTTTAAAGAGTATTTTCCAAATAGTATATATATATATATATATATATATATATATATATATATGTACACACACACACACACCCCAAACGGATCCTACCTCCGATATGATCTTACCTGGTTGTTCCTTATTTGATAGAACTTGAAGTATTCATTGGGATTAGTGAAAGATATGGCTTTCATTACTAGATTTCCATAACATTAATATGTTATAATATTATAGTTTAATACTTTTTAAGCATGTTGCTCACAAGTTGGACCTCCTGTTGGATCACCAGCTAGATAGCTAATAATCGTCGGAGTGATTTTCCAGGTGAGTTATCTCACTATATACTATGTATTACAATATATATATATATATATATATATATATATATATATATATATATATATATATATATATATATGAGGATATAAGAGTTAATAGAGTAGAAAGTATAGCCTCTATGTGCTTAATCTAGAGCTGTTGACTATAGCTGAAAGTATAGTCTTTATGTGCTTATATGTTATTGTAATTGAATTATGACGGTTAAGTGAAGGGTTGATGGTGGAACAACGACATGTTGGGAGCCTATAGACATGTTTTGACGATGAAATGATAGGTAAGTCGTAAGTCTAGAAACGCACAGACTCATATTGAAGAGGAAATGGCAGGTAGGTCGTAAGTCTGAGATACACATATTACTAATAGATTGACGAAAGGTTGTGAGCTAGTTGGTGGATCGGTGAAAAGTCGTGAGCCATTATTTGTATGCATGTATATGTATTATGATATATGGTGTTTGGGGAAACTCACTAAGCTTCGTGCTTACCCAGTTGTTCACAAATTAATTCAGTTATTTCTTCAGATCGTGAGAAGGGAAAGGCTTGATTGTACATGCACACAAGCATTGACATCATGTTTTCCGCATAAGTTAATTATACTGTGATTTGAATGAAACAAAAGTTAAAAATTATCATGAAAATTGGGACATAACAGTATATGTATGAAGCGTCAAAAAATTATACAAGAAAAACAAGCAATGGTTATAAAAAGGGGATTAACAAAACCAGTTTTACAATTATGCAAACACCAACATTGATTACTTGTTGAAAAAATGAATTACCTGAAGATTTTGTTGGAGTAAAAGAGTCGAAGCAGAGAGTTTAAAAAAATCATTTTTTCCAGAAAACTTGGTGATCTAATTACATTAATGAAGGAGGTGGATATAAATTGGGAGTTTAGGTTTTTACAGAGTGGCAGTTGGAATTGTGACTGAAGAGAAAGCATTGATGGACGGTTGCTGTCACCGAGAGGGAGAAGTCGATGGAGGGAAGGTGTTTTCGAAGGAATAGTCAATGTAGGAGGGTTAAAACCTATTGATGCTTCACCCTAATCCTTCTTCTCCATTACCGGTTACGGCTTTTTACCTTGAATAGTACTGAAAATAGCCACCACCAACTACCACACGCCACCACTAACCACCTGTGCCACCGTCGTAATTATCATTCTTTCCAAAGCAGATATTGAAGGGTTTTGAGCATTCTAACACTCCTATGGTGTACATGCAACACTATAAACCTTGGATCTATGTTTTTCTATTATACATGAAAATATTCAATATTCCAAGGTTTTATCGTAACTAGCATAATATGAAGCAACTATACTATAAAATCCTAGTTAGATAACATATTAGTCCCAATAGTGTGGAAGCCTCAAGTGGAGTCACAAACCACCAAAAAACACCTTGGAAATCTTGAGAGAATAGTAACCACACTAGAAATTGGCCGCCTCTTGTTTACTCACACACTAGTGCCATTTCATGTGCTAATGACCTCTTTATATAGTATGGAGGACTAGGGTTACGTTCATGTAAACCTTAATACCCATGATCGTTCATTTCCATAGGACCCATGGGTTAAAAACTCCATGGACTATCCATGCAAGCTTAGCCCAACCTAAATGAACTTGGCCCATCCTATATATAAGAGTCCATATTAAATTAGTTCTTTTTGATCATTAAATTAATTCTTGATCAATAATAATTAAATAATATGATTCCATATTAATATATTAGAACTTATAATATATTAATATAAATTATAAACATACTATTCTCAAAAGACTATCCATATAACTTGTTTTGGTGAAGTGCAACCCAAATGGACCATGCTAAATCGGGCCAAGTACATACAAATTATAGTTATGGACTTAGACACTAATCCAATAGTCTACCACTTGGATAACTCTAAAACTATTATTGTGTATGACTCCAAAACCCGACTAGCAAACATAGCTCTTAAAGTCGCTGTCGAACTCTGATCTAGTCAATGACTTGTCCATTAGATAAGGGATCATATATTCCTCCATTCTAGATATCACATGGACTAACACATGGATTATAATCATTCTCTCTGTCCATTTGTTGTTTCCCGATTTTCGATTTATGATGACTAACTAATTGATCAAATCAAATCAGTCCAGGCTTGGCCAAGCACTTAGGGGTGTCATCACTAAATCATCGAGGGGCCCACATATATCGCTTTTATCCCTTCAAGGGTGAAAGGAATGGATAAAATTCGACTCATATGCCTGTCCTACTACTTTTTGAATCATACACAAAAGCACATTTTATAGCATCGAGTTACCAATGCATTTTCGTGCAATTAATGTATGACCAACTCATAGTCAACCAATCATATCTCTAGGTTTGAAAAATATAATATATTATCATCTCATGATCGCTTGTGACAGAATCCATGAAGTGAGTCAAATGAGTGTGGCTTTAATTCAATACTTCGAACTTATGAGAACGCATGACTGCTGTAGCAACTCTTGCTATGTCCAACACTTTAGACATCTAAAAGCCAGCTTCATGACAGTTTTTCCTTAATACTTACTTCCAACGTATTATCGACTGTGGATGGTTTGAATAACTTAGTCATTCGGGAAGAATGACCTAGCTATTCTGGAAGTCAAAACATGCAAAGTGTTTTTAGAATGCAAATAATGTCCCCATATATAGAATTTGCTTATATTGAACCATCCTAACATAACATTCATATATATATATATATATATATATATATATATATATATATATATATATATATATATACTTGACAAAATTTGATTAACATCTCACGATCTTTTGCTATAAAAGGGATGCCATAATCATAATCGAATTTTAGAATGCAAATAATGTCCCCATATATAGAATTTGCTTATATTGAACCATCCTAACATAACATTCATATATATATATATATATATATATATATATATATATATATATATATATATATATATATATATATATATATATATACTTGACAAAATTTGATTAACATCTCACGATCTAAGCTTTTAGATTTGAAATGAAGTAATTTCCTCTCCCTTAATTATAGCAAAACAACTTTTCCCAATTGAAACTTTTGTTTTTTATACTTAACATTGCTAACTTGCAACAATTATTATAATTATCATGCTCCCACTTGCATGATGATTATTAAGCATAACACTTATGCTCCCACTAGCTTTGACATGTACTCAGAAATCAGCTGGACTTCTAGATACCAATAATTTATTGACTTTCTTACCAAAGTTCAGATTTCTGATACGAGATGCTTTGATAAAACTTTATCAAAATCATACACCTTTCCTTAGATAACACACATGTGTGTCTAGACAATTTCAAAACTATGAAATGGGATGATGTAATCATAGTCTCAATTGTTTAGACCTTTGCCATTCCTCACAAGTCCATGTTAGTGTGTCGGTTAACCACACACGCTCCACTAACGACTTTGAGAATGCAAATATCATAATTTCTATCTACTTAAAATCTACTTAGTGAAAGCGTTTCCTCACCATCATTTTCATGAATCGGAGAGAAACCTTATGACACTTAGATTTTATGGTGTATATGTTCCTATCCATGTGAATTTTTCAAAACCATAATCACATGACAAGGTTAGTGATAAATCCAAATTCATATGGACTAAATTTGTGTAGTCTTAAATTCTTGCCTCCTGGAAGCACAAGGGTCTGCCATTGCTTCCAAGTTGTTATGCAACCAATTGAGTACTCTCAGAACTCATATGCAAAGCCAACTTTAACTGGAATGAGCAGAAAAATAGGAATATGTCAACACGATAGGCTATAAACCTCAAGTCGTGTGCTAGTGATAAACTACAGGTTTTATTCTTGATTAGATCTTGAAATTCTTTCAGGATCTTTTAGACTCCCACTGTCCTCTTGACATATAAGAATCTCTTGCCAAGACCCATTCCTTGACAAACAAATATTGAAGAGATAATGTAGATTCTTATCAAGACAAACACTTCACACAATTGGCCTTAGTTTGTCTTTGTTTTATCCAAAACATCACAACTTACCAATTTCAAATGTACAAGAGTAGAACACATTTTACTCTCACATTTGACAAGCATTAATAAACCTTCTTTAGGATGTGTCACTCAAGTTAAAATCTTGGAGTATGACTCTAAGACTTGTTTTGGAATGAAGTATGCCTCATATTCTTGATTTAACCACGCCATTAATTCATGACTCCTCTTCTTAGCCATAAGAATGCACTAAGATGTCCTTAGAGGACAAATTGTGATATGGTCTCACAATCATTAAGATGATCATAAACAAGATACTAAAGTACTCTCCCATCATTTCAGATTTAAGAAACTTTTATCTTTCTGCCAAATGTGATTCTTCTCATTCGTTCTGCCATACATCGAAACTTTTCCAATGCTTCAGAATTATACTTAAACTTGTTAGTAGAACCATATTTATTAAACATTAGTAAATCATGAAGAATAGTCTTATCGATCTTTTATGGTGGACTTGACCAATGCACAAGAATGTGTACTCGATCCCTTAGTCCTTCACTTGAATCACATATACATGTGAACAAGGAATTCGTCTTAATTTTCCAAAGATGAAAATTCTCATTCATCATACAACTTTCATGATTCCAAGTTTTGGTCCAATTGAAAACTTGGGTGATGAGAATCTTTCCTTATTTGCTAAATTTAGACACCCCCACAAATGAAAGAATCAAATTCATATTTCCATTATTGTTAGAAACATACAAACATCAATTTTCCATAAATGTTATTGCAGGGAGATATAAAATAAAGTAAAAAAATTTATTTATTTATAAATGCAAAAAAAAAAACTTTTTCCTTACAATGCAACTTTAAATGAAAACTATGTTATTACATATTTTTAGCAATCTATCATAACTCCTAAGTAGTAGCTCAAAAACCCGATCTTCGATCCATGCGATTGAAATCCATCTTCGCGATCAAATTCAACATACTCTTCCTTTAAGTTTCCTTCCCTTTGCTTGATCCTGCCAAACGTTAAAATGTAATTGAGTCACATTTTGTATTAAGAATCATCAATTAGGAATTGAACAGAGTTAGATAGTGGACTTACCTGAAGTAGAGTCAAACTTTTTTATTCTTCTTTCTCTCAGATCCTTCAGGTAGTTAGGGCAGCTTCGCTTCCAATGTCCCTTCTCTTGATAGTAAAGGCATATAGACTTGTCCTTTTTCTTTACCTTTTGGTCAACCAGGTTAACCAAGGCCGATCCCTTCCCATTGGGAAGAGAAAGTTTTTTTGGACTTCCAATGTTACCATTGTCAATATCCATGGAAGTTTAAGAAATAGACCTTCCACAATTATTTGCTTGACCATTACGCCAAATAATTATTGATTCAGCAGCAATAAGCAAATAAGAAATATCTATTAGGATCGTGTTGTGATCTATCACATAGTAGTCTTTAACAAACTCATTATATGACTCAGGAAGTGATTGAAGAACCCAGTCAATAGCCAACTTCCTTGGAACAACGACACCCAACATTCTCAACCTGTCAATGTGTGACTTCATTCCTAAGACATGAGTGTACATAGGTCTTTTATATTTATGTTTCATTGCTAGTAGGGCTTGAGTGACCTTGAACTTTTCAAGTCTTTGAGCTTGTGGGTCAGAATGAATAAATAGAGGAGGTGTAGGTAGAGAAGTATGATTTCCATGAGATTTGGGAAGATCATAGTTGTCTAAAACAGACATCTACAATGGGAGAAATTCAAGTAAGTTGATTTAAGTCCTTAATATAACACCCAATATAAAATATTTGAAGGTACGTGAATGACGATTCTCCAACTTCCACCATGAACAATGAAATAATTTATTAGGTTTTGGACTTATAAAACTTGTTTGTTAGTTAATTCTTGATCTAAATGCATGTTTCAATCTCGATTGTGCCCTCTCAAGTTTTGTGATTGGGATGCTGAGGATCACAAACCAATGTGTGAATAACCATGCAAATATACTTATTACCCTTAATATTTATCACTTACTCGATGTGTCTAGTTAATCACACACGCTCCATCGATCCTATGATAAACATTAATTTACCCGTTGCCTACCTTGTTAAATCTAAGTTAGTGTGCCGATTAACCAAACACGCTCCACTAACGATTTAAGCAAAGTGAAAAGTATAATTTCATGGGTTAGCACCAAATTCATATTTTCCTAAAGTAACTAAGATTGGGAATTTATAAAACGTTTAGTTACTTTATATTTATCATTATACTTATAATGAAGAATTATAGTCTTTGTCCTACCCGTTCGGCTAACGACCCTCCACCAATCAAGGAAGCGGTGGGTGAGAGTGGACACCCATTAAGCTGCCATTTTATAGGCAACAACCTTATACCCCCCTTATAGACCGGCTTCGTGAATGAGGCCTAATAAGGGTATGAATGACTTGATCTTATACATGCATACATATATATATATATATATATATATATATATATATATATATATATATATATATATATATTACTTATAGTACTATAAAGTATAAGGGTTGCCTTTTAACTTTTAAAACTCTAGGGTTTGGAATTAAAGTGTGTGTGAGACTGTACAAATTCCAAAACTTGAGGGAAAGTTTTGAACAATTGAAAAAAAACTTTGGACTTTAATAACTTATGAGTTTAATTAAGGTTTTAAAAACTTTAATGAAGAGACTCTTGAACATCCATAACTTGAGGACAAGTTATGGAGTTCATAAATCAAAAAGACGCTTCAATTGTGTATCCTATGAATTTTAATGTATCTTTAAAAGAAATAACTTTTGGTAATCCATAACTTGAGGACAAATTATGGACCCCGTTAAAATACATTTAGATCAAGAATTAACTAACAAGCAATTTTGCAAATAATTCTTCTGATCTACCAAAACTCATAAGTGTGTGAACAATCATATTAACAATTTCAAGAATTAGATAAACACATACAAAACATGAAATTTTGATAATAACCTTGAAAATGATTTACCATATCAAAAACAGGTTTTATAAGTCCAAAACAGTTTAAGGTAATGATTCTAGACCAATTCCAACCTTAAAATTCGAAGATATGCTGTCAGGGGGTCCAACTCATCAATTGCATGAACCAACTCAACGAGTTGGATGAATTTTGGCATGGACTCGGCGAGTCAGCTGCCCAAAAAGCATACAAACTTCGATTTTCAACAATTTGCATCAAGTATAATGAAAATAAGCCTATGCTCGGATACCACTGAAGGGTTTTGAGCATTCTAAGACTCCTATGGTGTAAATACAACCCTATAAATCTTGGATCTATGTTTTCTCTATTATACATGCATATATTCAATATTCCAAGGTTTTATCCTAACTAGCATAATATGAACCAACTATACTACAAAATCCTAGTTAGATAACATACTTTTTTATGTAGCTTGAAGTCTTGAGCTTTAAGAGCTTAGCTCCAATAGTGTGGAAGCCTCAAGTGGAACCACAAACCACCAAAAACACCTTGGAAACCTTGAGAGAATAGCAAGCACACTAGAAATTGGCCCAATCCACTCTTGTTTACTCACACACTAGTGCCATTTCATGTGCTAATGACCTCTTTATATAGTATGGAAGATTAAGGTTACATTCATGTAAAACCTAATACCCATGACCTTTCATTTCCATAGGATCCATGGGTTAAAAACTCCATGAACTATCTATGCAAGCTTAGCCCAACCTAAATGAACTTGGCCCATCCTATATATAAGAGTCCATATTTAATTAGTTCCTTTTTATCACTAAATTAATTCTTGATCAATACTAATTAAATAATATGATTCCATATTAATATATTAGAACTAATAATATATTAATATAAATCATAAACATACTATCCTCAAAAGACTATCCATATAAATTGTTCCGGTGAAGTGCAACCCAAATGGACCATGCTAAATCAAGCCTGAGCTATCTAAACGAAAGTCGTATTATACATTAAACCGAGAATGTACATAAAAAAATCCAAATCTAACTTCGTATGAGGAAGTTATGATTTTTCTAAGATTTGACATAGCAATATATAGCTCAGAAATCGAATTTTACATAGGTCAATTTTTAGCCAAAATGATGTAAATGAGAACTGACGATCTCATTAATAGGAGTTAAACGGTAAAAGACAGTCGAAAACGGAGTCCGTATGTAGAATTTATGAATTTTACACAATCGTTAACAATGTAATCTTCTTAGACTATTAAATTTAAAATCGGTCAAGAAGTAGCCAAAGGGGTCGAAAGGAAAGTTGTAGATCTTGTCAATACCTACACATGGATATAAATAACTTCAAAAGCGGTGCTCATATGCGATAAATATGATTTTTTTTAAAAAATTGTTGTTTTACCTGCATACGGTGCCACGTGTCAGCACCACGTGAAGCCTTGGTGCCTACACAAGTTCATGACGTGAATGTAAGTTTCTTAACATGAATCGCCCCCAGATAACCTATAAATAGAGGCGTAAATCATCCATTTTCTTCATACCCTAACCCTTCTTTCTCTCTCAATACTCTAAACCGATCATTCCCTTTCCCTAGCACTTCCTAAGTGTTAGAGGCGAGTCCCGAAATGCCAGAAGGCTTAGAAGTTCTACCCCTGTAGAGCCCGGTTCCTAGCCGAACCCATTGTAAGTAAGTTATGTTTACACTTCTTTAAGTATAACTTATATTTAAATTCATTATCGTTATTATGAACCTATAGGCAATATATGTGCTAAGTATAAATTATAAAAAGTTTTGTTATAATACCTTTTACTGCTTGCAGTACGGGGAACCTGGTTTGAAGGGCCGCATAGGGTTGTTGGGTTTCAGAACAACTTAAATGCTAAAGTGGTCATGTCCTCCGATATTTCATGTCTGACCCCTATGTGTATATAGTAGTTGAAAAGTATTGTTTAACACTTATAAAACAATATCGCTCGTAAGTCTAGACTAATAATTAGTCGCAATAAATATTAGAGTAAAATCTAGTGGTAATAATACTACGTTTCTTTGAAGGAAAAGATGATTGTTAGAAGCGAAGCGCTTTCCGAATTTCGAGTCATCACTTTAACAAGTGAGTTCATAGTTACTTTTATCTTACACATAAATATGAAGTATTTAATATACATTACATGCTATGCATGCATATTATTTGTGTTCTTGATATCTATGCTGGATGAACAAAATAAACATGTTTTATTCGATTTAAGTTGTATATGTATTTCATACCTAGAATTATGATGGGTAAAGATAGGTAGATTAAAGATGAGATGAGATGAAAAAGGAAAGATGAGATGAATGATGAGAGATGAAAGATGATATAGATGATGAGAGGTGAAAGATGATGAGAAGCCTTGACCCAAGTGATGGCCCAATCATGTAGCAAAGTATAGATGACACCCACAGACTATTCTAGACAGTCCAATAGAACACTAGCAGGATCGCGACCTGTAGGTGTTGTGAACGATATGTTCATCAGATGTACTCTAAAAACCTATTGAAATATATTGTGAGTGGACTCACTAAAATTATATTGTCAAGAAAAGAGATAAACCCTAGAAGCTATCAACTTAGTACTTCACAAATAACATCGACAGTTATGGACTTAGTACATGTTATATAAACTCTAGTAGCGATGAATTTCATGCCTATTCCTTAGGAAAATCCGTAGGAATAAATATTTAGGAATAGATGATTCTTAGGAAAGATACTTAAGAATAAAAAAGATAACGGGGATTGGTAATTGGGTTAATTATTTGATTATGAAACATAATAACTTTATTATTGTGGGTTGAAAACCCCATGTACTCACTAGGTTTCCCAACCTAACCCACTCAACTTATTTGTATCACAGGTTTCGATACAAAGCTACATTACACTGAGATAGTAAAGGAGATGTAGATCATTAGTGTAGATGAATGTAAGATCTGTTTATCCTTATGTTTCTGTATTGACAATGACATCCTAAAGTTTTATTGTAAACAAAATACATTTCTTCGGAAATGCTTAGATAATATTAGAGTAAATTAAACAAATAGTCCCTATGGTTTGGGGTAATTTGCACATTTGGTCCCTAACTTGTTTTTTTAACTTGGAAGGTCCATACTGTTTGTTTTTGTCGCATACTTGGTCCCTGTCCTACCTAAAAATACTATTTTACCCTTGATTTTTTAATTTATTTAAATAAACACACCCCAACCCCACTTCCACCTCACCTTACCTAACTCACCTTATTTAACAAAATTAAAAAAAAAATTAAGGGCAAAATAGTCTTTTTAGGTAAGACATGGACCAAACACGCAACAACCAAAAAACAAACTGTAGGGACCATCCTAGTTAGAAAAACAAATTAGGGATCAAACGTGCAAATTACCCCAGAAAATAGTGACCATTTGTGTAATTTACTCATAATATTATTATCATGTCTTTCTAGGAACAATTTCCACAATACTACTTTTTAAAATGGATGCTCTAAATTTTAAAATAAGCATAAATAAAATTTCTAAAATGACCATGAATTTAGGGATGTCACAGTTAGTATCAAAGCATTAGTTTAAGCGAACTAGGAATTTTAGGAAATTTTTAGACTTAAACTTAGAATGTTAAGCGATGATTGTTAGATGAGTGCCTGCTATATTTAGGAAGTGCCTGCATAGACACAAGCACTAGCTTATTTTAGTAAAGATGCCTAAATTGCTTTTATGTGCTAAATGATTTATGCTATAAGATGCCCTATATGATTTATGATGCTATCGTTTGATCAGATCCATGGTCGGCTAGATCTGGAAATTTTATGTTTTCAGATTTCTAAATGTTTAATTACGATATTAGAACTGGCATGTAACTATTCGGGGTAATAAGGAGGATTACACGTCTAAACCTTCTCTATCTATATTCTCATCCCGATACATTGAACACATGCTGCCGTGAACATAACGTCATGGTGAAGACTCATAGTGAACTCAGTAAATGGAGGAAATGAGAAGGCTTATGATAGTAAATGATACCTATCAAAAGATATCATAAGAATGTTATCTTGCCTTTAGAATACGTATGATAAAATAACAATACGTCTATGGGATTATGGTACATCCGAATGTACACATTTGATTGGCGGGATGATAGAACGATTGGTGTAATTCCTAAAGTTGTCCTATCGTTTGGCGTTTCCATCACCAACCGAGACGATGCAAAATTGTTGTTGATGATATGCCTGGAAGAAGTCCTAGTAGATTCTAGAAAAAAATTGTGATTATTTGGACACATTCATATGTGTTAAATCGTTTGGTGATTTTAAGAAATAAGAACTTGGAGGGTGCGATGCAATACTTGGGACGAGTAGGAGTAGGTGTGAAAAGTAGTAGAGGTCTATACTACCGGAAGCACATGACTCGCACTTGGATCAGGGAAAGTCACAAGGTTACCAAGGCGCTAGTAATTGATTATGTTTTGTTCATGTCTGTCGTTACCATCGTTTCGATAATGACTAAGAAAATGATAATTATTATTCCAACCCTAGTGGTCATATCATATCGAGTCTGACTAAGATATATATTCTACATGGTTTAGAGAACGAATATCGATGTAGCACCTGACTTAAGCCAGACAACTGAAGTGAAAGATAGTCGAAGCAATCGATAGAAGCATCGCAACCATTGTTAAGGTAAGAAGGCCTCTACTACCATTCTAGCATGTAGCTAGAAATGCTACATGATAGAATGTGATTATATCACATTAGAACATGAAGGGAGGTATATTCCATTCTGGAATTTGACTCTAAAAGACCTGAGTCTAAGCCTTGCATCATACGACATGAGGTAATTGTTGGATTAGTGTCTAAGTCCATAACTATTTTGGTATGAACTTGACCCGATGGTGCATGCTCCTTTTGGGTTGCCCTCACCAAAGCAACTTGATAGGATGAATTATGGAGAGAAAGGATTAAATATGATTTATTAATATATTATGGGAATAATATATTAAAGGAGAAATCATATTGTTTAATTAATATTAGTCAATAATTAATAAGAATTAAGTTTGTGACTAAAAGAGATTAATTAAACTTAAGGGACTAGAATTTTAATTATAAGATAACTGCAATTGGGCTATGGATCGCCTTATATTATAAGGTTGGACAAATTCTATGGGAAACCCCGTTAGAAATCGTCCAAGGCCTTTAAGGAAAGGAGTCCATGGGTTGCTTAGGGCTTAAGCATCCAAATTAGGGTTTCCTTGTTAGATAACCCTAATAGCCTCACTATATATAGAACCCTTATGCTCCAAAAACGTGGTGAACTGGTTATCTAGGGTTTCCACACATTTTGAGAGCCTCCTTCTCTTCTCTTCTTCATCCTCTTGCTCTTGGTGTTTTTGAACCATTAGAGGAGTGACATTTGTGACTCTAAGCTTTCTAAAGTCATTACAAGGAGGATTTGAGATTGTTATTGCCACATAACAATCAAGGTATGATCTAAACCCTAATTATATGTTGTATTGATTATCATATGCTAAGATCTAGGGTTTATAGTCTTGGATAAATTGCATGTACAATAGAGAAACCTAGATCCAAACATTAGGGTTTGTATGAGCACATAGGATGTTCTTATGATAAAAAAACCCATCAGGTACCGCTAGAAAATCTTGTTTTATAACCAGAGTCTCCTATCCGAAGAATGTGATAAGTGTGTATAGATCTCTACAGGACTGATGATCCCGCACACTTACTGTTAACTACAGTCCTCGGGGTGACAAGTGTCATATCATTTTGGCGCCTGAAGAACGTTGTTCAGGCAAACCCGTCATAGTACGGTTATGAAAACTCACTGGATAGACAATTATTATGGTATTATGTTTTCACGGGAAAAAGTGATATTACAGTCATTATCACATACAAATACAAGCTTTTTATAGTTTTGTTTTATAATAAGACTATACCTCATTAGTTTAAGCAAGGCATATTTGCTTACAAGTTACGGTCTTGGAGATTTAATACTGCTCCTCGCTTTTAGGAAAATATAGGATTTTCCTGGTTCAAATACATACAATTTATACAACAATCATTCATACTCATTTCATACACTCATAAGAAAATATCGGATTTTCTGGAAAACAAACATGAACTTTCAAATGACATACATTTTCTCAAAACGTACACTACTTATGAACTCACCAACTTTATTTTTGACACTTTTTCTTTGAAATAAATTGTAGTCTCAGGAAAACACTAAACCAGGTAGCAACTACTTTTGAAGACTAACGCACTGGCGTTAGTAACATATTTTGGATCACCATATTGTATTTGATATCTAAACATGTAACACATACAATCATGTAAACTTTTTAAATATATTTATATTATGGTGGTGTGTACTTTCTTTACTATTCAATTGTTATGATATTGAATATGACGTCCTCCACCCCCGAACGTTTCCGCCGTTCAGGTTTGGGGTGTGACATTTGTTTACATAAAAACTAGTGGGAGCTCAGTGACCTTCTTGGTCCTATATGTGGATAACATACTTATAATGGGAAATCACATTCCAATTTACAAGGTGTAAAGGCTTTTCTTGTAAAATGTTTCTCAGTGAAGGATCTTGGTGAGGCTTAATATATTCTTGGAATAAAAAATCTATAGAGATAGATCAAAACGATTAGTAGGTTTAAGCCAAATTACATACATTGATAAAGTCTTGAAACAGTTCATGATGGAAAACTCTAAGAGGGGATTTGTACCTATGGTGCATGGCATAGTACTAAGTTCATCCTAATATCCTGGCACAAAGGCTGACATGGACAAGATGAAATATGTTCCATAGGCTTCGGCAGTTGGATCCATTATGTATACCGTTTATTTACGCTAGACCTGATCTTGCTTAAGTTATGAGCATGACAAGAAAATACCAACAAAATCCATGAGAGAGTCCTTGGATAGCTGTGAAGAACATCCTTAAGTATTTTCTTAGAATTAAGGATATGTTCCTCGTCTATGGAGGAGTGGAAGAAAGCTTACGTGTAAATTGCTACACCAATGCTTCCTTCACAACAGATTGAGATGATGTCATGTCACAATCAGGATATATGTTCATTGTCAATGGGGGTGCAGTTGGCAAAGCTCCAAGAAGAGTGTTGTTGCACAATCCACTATAGAGTCAGAATACATTAGTGCTTCAGAAGTTGCACAAGAGGTTGCTTGGATAAAGAAATTCATTGGAGATCTAAGTGTGGTTCCTTCCATATAGGATTCCCTAGAAGTATTCTATGATAATGAAGGAGCTATTGCTTTGGCAAAATAATCCCGATCACACAAGAAGACCAAACATATTAGCCAGAGATTCGACTTTATTGGGTATAAAGTTGAAGATGGTGAAATTAGTATTCGCAAAGTTCACACAGATCAAGATTCGGCAGACCCTTTTGATGAAGCCCCTTCATCAAGCAAAGTTTGCAGGACATGATTGAGGAATTGGACTTCGTTATTCTAGTCATTAGCTTTGATCTATGTATTAGTATTGAGTATTGGAACATTTTGTAGTATCATCTATTGTAATGTCTATGATATATATGGCATATAATATTTTCATTAAATATTTTTTGAGTTCTTTATTAACATGTTTAATCCTTGAATAAATTTTATTCACTCTAAAATCAGTAGTCAATTATTATTGTAGGAAAAATAATGAAATAAGAATGATATGAATTGGAAAGGTTGACAAAGTGTTGTAACCAGTTTCATAGGTACTTAATAGAGAACAAGTATTAGATTGACCCATTCAAGATCACTTCATGGATCGTTGTCATGAATGATACTTGATAAAAGGTAATATCTAAATATCCTTAGCACCTGAGATACATATATGGGTCTTAAGTGTATGGAGTGTTGTGCTTTGATATAGTCAAATGTTGTTCTTTTGTCAGGCAATTAAAAAACCTACTATCAGGTATGATATGAACCATGCAAGAGGTGTATGTAGTCAAAATGGGATTTGTTCCTCTTATTTATTGAGAGTTATAAATCTAAGGCATGATGTAAATTTGAACACTTTTATGAGATTGACTACAATATATATTTCATGTTCAACATGATGTAGCAAATGGATAATTTATAAGCTTACCTTATACACCAATTGTAGCCTTGGGCTTCTAGGAAGTGGGCGTTGATAGAATGGGACAAAGTCATATGTTGATGGGGGTGGTGAAATGTTGTTACACGTTCACCACTGTCTATATCAATCTAATATGAGTCTTGCGCAAGTGGGAGATAGAAAGATCTAATATGATCAAGAGTCATATTAGAATGATATTGATAATTAACGTATAACCCTAAGGGTCACACTAACAACTTGATACAATTGATTATCTATTAGAAACCGATTTTAATAAATATTCATGAATCTTATAATAAATTGGGAAAATATTTATTTCGTGCAAGTAATTATTTTACAATACAAACAACATTATAATTCATATGGTATGAATTAACTAAGTCATTTACAACATTTTGGACTAGAAATGCTTTTTTGTCTTTTACCTAAATGTTAAGGTTTATATTTTATAAACTAGTTTTATAAAATTAACCAAAACTTGCTTCCTTTTGTACTCCAAAATTGTAGCTTATCCTTGGTAAGGTAGAGATGGCCTTTTGATTTAATTAATCAAAAGAACTTGCCCTAAGAAAGCATGATACATGATAATGAGCTTGAGACATGGAGCTTAAAAGTCTTGGTTATTAACTATGCTTTATGCTTTAAGTGAGGCTTTCAATTTTGGTCTTCATACTTGTATCAAAATTATAGATGCATAAGGGCTTCAAGTTCTCTCTCGGGCTTCTTCCTTTCATGCATTAAGAGCTTATTTAGTTACTTGAGTTATTGCTCTCTTGAAAGTAAGACTTGGTTTTACTTTCAAGCTTAATAGTCTACACAAAGAACTATCATTCTCATCAAGTTGGTGCATTGCTGATGTCTCAAAGGTTCAACCATCTTCTTCAAAACTCAAGCCTCCCAAGAGGACTCAAGGGACAACAAAGGTTGTTATCATCTTCTTCTTTTTATGCTTATGTTTTTATCTTTCCATTACTTGTAAGAGGATCTTTGGTGTTATAACAAACTTATTAAGTTCGAAATTTTAAGACTTTCGATTGCCATATTTTTGAGTTTTTGAAACTAATTCTTAACTACATCCCAACAATCTTGAATTTTAGGTGTGAACCAGTAGAGGTACTATACCTTTGGTACTAGTCTTTCCATGAAGCAATAAGAGCAATAAGGATATCAGGCTACAAGTGAAAAATCACATTTGTCAAAGGTTACTATTCGAATCCATCTTCCTTTAGCTTGCTAGGTTAGTTTTAAAAGTATGTTGTTATAATAGTAAAACTTAGATCCTAAGGTGTATGTAGACTTAGGATGATTTTTATTATTTCTGTTGCCTTTATCCAATGTATAGTTGCATAGAAGACCAAATAGAGGTTTGATACCAAGGAGAATCTAGCAGACATGTTAACAAAGTTGTTGTCCACAAAGAAGTCCAAGCTTTGCTTGGGCTTGCTTGATGTTTGCATGAGTTATGTACCTTCAGGGATATGGCAGGAGAGAGCAATTTCTTAGTTTCTATAGCTTAAAGTATACTTAAGTCAAGGCGAAGCTTGTTAAAATGTGACTTGAGAATTTAGAATCAAAGTTGGAGCATCTAGAATCAAGTTTGGTGCATTTTGTAGCATTCTGGAGCATCTTGTTGCAAATTTAACAGGAGGCACCCATTTGGCAACAACATACCCCCCCCCCCCCAAGGGCACAAATTGTGCCCCATGTGTGGTCAAATACGTTAGGGTCATTGTTAGGCATGTTTTCGATGACTGTTGGTCCAGATACGCTCATGTCTTATGTTGGTGTGTTGTTGATGTGTTGCTAGAGCGGAAGTGACACTAAGTGGAATTATACACCCTTAAGGTGCAACATAAGCCCCTAGGGTGCATGACGCACCCTCCCATGGATGGTGCACCCCTTGTGGAAATGAGAATACGCTAGGGTGTACAAGGAGGTTTAAGGTTGCATTGTTGTTGAACGTAATCAGGTGAATCCCCCCCCCCCCCAATGGAGCATGATGTGCCATCAAAGAGAACCATTAGCTCCTATGGCACATGATGCGTCCTTTGTGATTCCAGGAGAGCTCCATGTTCATGGTTGGTGTGCATGAACTATTCCTCAAGGTAGAAGTCTCTAGAAGCGACTGCATGGAACGATGTGATTGGTTCACATTTATTCGAGTCTAAGAATTGATGGGCCTGGCTTATTATGGTTTTAGGTCTAATCTTCATTCTATAATAGAGATCCTTGTTGCATTCATTTGATTGTCTTGTCTTGAAATCTGGGAGTCTTGTACTTGTAACTATGTTTGAAATATTGTGAATATAAATACTTACTATTGCAGTATAGACATTAAATACAGTGTCTTTATGGTGGTGTTTTTCTGAATGTTGTCTCATTTATTCCATAACAATAATTATTATTATGAGCTCAACAAGGTAACTGTAAAGAGAATAGATACCATCTACCCAGGATCAATAACCTTTTTAACCAACTTCAAGGGGTTGACTACTTCTCCAAGATTAATATTGGGTCATGATATCATCATTTGAAGGCAAGGGGTGAAGATATGAAAAAGATTGTCTTCTAAACGCGTTACATGCACTATAAGTTTATGGTAATGTCATTTGGTTTGAGAAATACCCAACGAAATTCTTGGACCTCATGAATCGAGTGTGAAAATCTTTCTTCATAGTTCAATTATTGTGTTCATTGATAACGTCTACATCTATTTCAAGAGTGATGATGAAGACGGAAGGCATTTTAGCAAAGTTTTGGAGTTGTTGAAATGAGAAAGATTGTATGAAAATTTTCAGAATGTGAATTTAGATTGGAGAGGGATGGTTTATGGGTCATGTGGTTAGTAAATGTGGTATTAAAGATGACCCAACAAAGATCGATGTTGTAAACAAGTGGAAGATTTTGAAAAGACCAACTGGGATTTGGATTTTCCTATACCTTGTAAGATACTATAAAAAATTTATCAAATATTTCTCAAAGACTGACACAACTTTTGAGTGCATTAACCCAAGAGGGAATCTCCTAATTCTGGACATAGAAATAGAAGTCAACTTTTGAGTAGTAAAAGAAGAAGTTATGTGAAGCTCTAATTCTCGTCTTACCGAAGGGGGCCGAAAACTTTATAGTACTTAGTGGTGTTTCTTATGTGGGTCTTGGTTGTGTCCTCACACAACGAAACAAAGTTTATTGTACATGTCTCACGACAACTTAAAGCGCACGAGGTATATTACCTGACCAATTATTTGGAGTTGGTTGTCATTGTATTTGCCTTTAAATTATGGGTACATTATCTTTGTTGGACAAAATGTAGACTCTTCACCAAATTATAAGAGTCTCCACTATTTGTTATGTCAAAATAAGGTTAACATGGAACAAGGAAGGTGGCTAGAGCCTTTTAAAGACTACGATTGTGAAATCTCTTATTATCCCCGAAAAGCAAACATGGTTGCATATGCATTGGGTTTGAATTGATTGTGAAATCTCTTATTATCCCGGAAAAACAAACATGGTTGCATATGCATTGGGTTTGAATTGAAACTCCTTTAATTAATTAGGTTGGATTGGATTAAGTAATTCAAACTATTTTTATCAAATTGATCCCAAACTTAACCCAACCTAACTCATTGTATATTTCGTTTAAAAATATCAATGCTATTACATGCTTTTGCTCTTGTCATTTACATTTCTAAAACAAAATGTCTTTTTTCTTTATGTGCTGCTTGGAATCAAGCTATGAATGAATTCAATCATGGAACTGAAAATAGTAGTTGGTATATGACGATGATGATGAGGAGCACATGGTTGTATATTGTAAGCATGCGTAGAGTATCTACTATAAATGGTGTATTTATTACTGTTTTGAACTTTGACTTTCATCAAGATTCTCTTTCTTGGTAATTGTAACTCACTGCTACTTCTGTTAATTTATTCATTTACGACTGCTTTTCAACCCTTCTTTTCTTATAAAATACATACATTATTATGAATATGCTCATCAAAATACCAAAAATATCACCCAAATCCTTTTCGTGCTCCCATTTGTTCTTGACAATGTTTTTTTAATAGTTGAAAAACAGTCGGTTGATATCATCTTTTTGCAACTTCAATGAAACTTTACGACCACTTCGTCCATATGTTGTTGAAAATGAATGGAATCTCTTAAAGAAATTCGAGTTTAAAAGATCGAAAGCATAAATAAGTTCAATTCTTTTAAACGTTTAATTGATGAAAAATACAATAATATTCATGAAGAAAAAAATAAATGATAGAAGAAAAGACCGACATAGTTATTACGATTTGTAGGATTGTAATATCTTACGAATCATCATATATAATATCAATTGCAAAATAAAGTATAAGATTTGTATAAGAATTGGTATGTTTAGTAAAATTAATTGGTAAATGGTAGTTGAAAGCTGATATATATATATATATATATATATATATATATATATATATATATATATATATATATATATATATATATATATATAATTTGTGTATTAGTGCATGATAAATATTACTATAAATATTTAAAGATATAAAATTATTTAAAAAAATAGTTGAAGTGACATTTAATTTAGATGTTTTTATTTTAAATAAATACACTAAATTTACTTAGAAACAAACATATTTTCTTTATGCAAAAGTTTGATGGTATGGTGAATATGATTGCCCTCGAGTGGGTATGTGGTTTCTATTTTGATTTATACTATTGTTTTACTCCATATTTTTATGATTAACGACGATGATAAAAATTATATATATATATTTTTTTTTAAAAAAAGATCATGTGAATTTCTTTTTGGTTGGTGGTAATGAGATTTAGAAAAAGAAATTGATTTTATTTTGGAAGAAATAAATATATTAATCATCATTTGTAATATTATATCAGATAGTAAGCTTTGTTCTTTTTGTTTTAAACTTATAATATTTTTATGACCGGTAACAAATAGATGTCGATGGACTTTTTTTTATGTTGCATGTTTGTATCATTTAATGTTGAAAAGTTGAACCTAAGATGTTTTAAAATTGTAACTTTTCTTGTGTTACATGTTTTGATCATTTAATGTTGAAAAGTTGAACTTGAGATAACTTATAACTCCTTTAAAAGAAAATATAAAAAATAAACTATTACCTTGTGATAGGATCATGCATCCAACATAATTAAATTTCATACTTATTTCCTGTATTTCTTTGCAACCAAATATAAAACTGGAATGGAATTACATTCTGACTTTGATCAAATCCCACGGAATCCTACAAATGGAACAACCCCAAAGACCATCAAAGTTATTTAATAAAAAAAAAAGGCAATGTACTTTAAATGAAAATAATATCTAAATACTAACATATTAATGGTTTATTTATAAAATCCATGAATTTTAATTTTATAAAACATTAATACTCAATAAGATACAACCATTAAAAATTAAATATGAATACATTTAAAAGCTTGGGTTTTCATATATTTTGTTCTATCCAAGAAAATCGATGGAAACAATAAAGCAAACAAAAGTTTCAAATGTAATCAATATATCCAAAAATAAGGATGGTGATCAATATAGAGTGTACACTTATTTGAGTTTGTCTTGATTCAAAATACATTGTCATTTAGGGGGAAAACCTGTGAACCACGGGGTTGTGGGGGCAACGCCCCTGATGATAGTGTGGTACAAGGGGTGGCAACCCCTGGTGGGGTTCAAGGGGCTCTGCCCCTAGTTGGGGTCGAGTCAGCTTGAAACTTTTTTAATTCGGTTAATATTGCTTTATAGAAAATGCAAAGAAATTCGAATTTGAGAATTTTGATCCTGACAATCGACCGTGATGGTTTTACCCTTGTCATGGAACCGATTTTGTGACAGTTTTGTGGTGGTATTCTAACTGCATTCTGATAGTTTTTTTGGTAGTTTTCAGACACCATAGTTAATTCTGTTTTTGGTCATCTGGTACATCATATCATAACATTTATATTCTCTATTCTTCATTTAATCACTGAGTTTTATCCGGGTGAAGATTTCGATTGTATCATCGAAATATTTTAATCTGAAAGTATATCATGGCTCTCAGTCGAATCCAAACAATCGAAATACCCCAGATTTCGAACATATAGGATGTTTTAAATTTTGAACTCAATGTTATAATTTTGATTTAAACCTAAGGATCAAAAAATCTTTATATATCGATATACATATAAAGCAACATAAATGGATATTAGACTCTAATCAAGAAAATAAGTCAAACTTTTTTCCTTGTTCTTTACTTGGTTGACATACGGAAAGAGGCATAAAAGTGCCACCAAAAGTTGATAAAAGAGGAAGCAGATTAAGGTTTTAGTTGATTGTTACCATAAAGTTTTATTTGTCTTTCTTATATATTAACCCTAATAGATGAGTATATTTAAAAATATTTTCAAGCCATTAAGTTAGTATGCTAAACTTCTAATTAATCACTTTTAATTAACTTATTGGTTTTTATTAAGGTTCTAAAAAGTTCGATATGGCATCATCATGTCACATCATGACAATAAGGTTTGTACTTAACGCCAAATTTTAACAAAATGTCACTTTAAGACATAATAATAATAATAATAATAATAATAATAATAATAGCCCACAAGGGTCGATGCATAGGTCGACGACGTCAAGGAAAAAGGCGATAGTGGATGTGGTGGTCAACGACTTTTATGAAAGGTAGCAACTTTCTCTCTTCAAAACCCTAGCGGCCTAGCGCCAATGATGACCGACTTTTCTCTCTTCAAAACCCTATCACCGTCAACAACGATGGATGTGATGGCCAACGTTTTCTCTTCCAAACCCTAGCTCCGGTGACGATGATATCTCTTCAAAACCGTAAAAACTCTCTCTCTCTCTCTCTCTCTCTCTTTGTGTGTGTGTCTATATATATATATATATATATATATATATATATATATATATATATATATATATATATATATATATATATATATATATATATATATATTCGAGTTGATGATAAAGGTGGTGAAGGTGACTACCGACGGTGATGATGGTGAGGGCGACCACCAATGGTGGTGCTGAGGTCGAGGCTAACATAGGACGGTTCACTATTTGGATAAAACCGAATTGTTCAATTGGACAATATGGATCAAACTATTTGGTTCGGATATTCGGATTTTTGGATTGGTTTTTAGCAAAACCGAAATATTATTTTAGATTTCGGATTGGTTTTGGTTTATAAAATAAAAACCGAATAGTCCAGAAAAACCGAATTACAATTTATTATTTTGGTCTTTTTAATATATATCTTTAATAAATTATAAATTTACTAAATTATTCTTTTAATATATTAGAAGTTTTCATCAAAAATTAATTTATAATACTTTAATATGTACTTCTTATAAAAATAAATTATCTATAAAGTAGTAAACTATAATATATTTTTCTTGATAGTTATTTATAAATTTTAGTTCACAACTAATTAAATAATATTTTTTAGTTTATATTATAGAGTAAGTTAATACTAAAGTTATATATTTGTTGAAATGTCTTGATTCTTGAAAACCGAATTGTAAAAATCCGATCCAACCAAATTATAATTTGGTTGGATCGGATCGGATTTTAATTTAGTTTGGACTATTTGGATCTACGTTTTGAAAACCGAAATTAATTTGAATTCACTTGATCGGATCGGATTAAACCGTCCATCCAAATGAACACTCCTAGGCTAACAGTGGAGGAGGCGATGACTGCGACTGTGGAGGAAGTGAGGACCACGTCTGAAGGTGAATGTTTCTAGGGTTTGTAAAGAGAATCAGTGGGAAGTGTTTGTAAACAGAGAGGTAATGGATGCCATTTCTAACCTTTAAATTGTTAAGGCTCATCCTTTTAGCTGGACCATTTAGATGCATGTACCGATTCAGAGGCTCCAACTTGACAAAACAAATGCTCATTATGTGCTGAACCATGCAGATGCTACCTCTTAATGGCCATATTAAGAGTCTATCAAACACCTTATTTAAAATTTGTATTCACTTCAGCCAAATACAAAACCAAATTGGAATCAAATTCTCATGTCCATTAAATCCCACGGAATCTTACAAACCAAACTACCCCTCTAAAAGTTAAAAACGGCACATTTATTATGGATGTTGATGATCTTTTTTCGAGTATCAAAGAAAGAATTTGAGAGTTTCCTTACTTAATTCTTGATTAAAGGACTTGCATATTTTCAAAACTTCCTAGAAAAAAGGGTCCAACAGCTGCCATAAACTTAAACCCCCCAACCAATCTTACTATTCACAAATTACTTTCTAAACATAACGAAAACATCCTTAACACTTACAATTAAAAACCCTTCCCTTCCCCCTAAACATTAAAAAACAAACAAAAAAAAAATACAAAACCAAACCTAACCCCAAATTAACCAACTCAAACACCTTTACTCTTTCCTTCATATGCTTAAAAGATCAGCTGGCTCTTGCTTCTCATTGCCATCTTCCATGGTGGGCGATGTCGGAGCTAAGGCGGCGGTGGTGGTGGCGGCATTGGGCGGCTTTGGGAGCTCCGTCAACATTTGCACAACTTCTCTCATTGTCGGACGTTCAACCGCCTGTTCTTCAACACATAACATTCCAACATAAAACAAGTGCATTACTTCATGAATCGGAACACTCGAAAGTCTTGGATCCAAGATTTGCATAACACCTTCTTTGCTTCCATCAGTCATCTTTCTAACCCATTGCACAATATCAACACCATCTCCAAATTCCCCAACTGGTTTTCTTCCTGTTACAAGTTCTAAAAGAACCACACCAAAGCTATACACATCGCTCTTTTCATCAACCTTAAGTGTGTATGCATATTCTGAAACAAAATCACACAATTTTTGTTATAAAAATCAGAAGTTTGGTCAAGATTTCAAAAACCCATGTTGAAAAGATAAAAAGGTGAGACACCCATGTGAAAAAAAAATCAAAGCTTTGATTCAGATTTTCAAAACCCATTTCAAAAAATTAAAAATCTTGATATACGAAGACCCATGTGAAAAGAATCAAAGATATGGTACCGATTTCGAAGACCCATGTCCAAAAATCAATAATTTGAGATACTCATTTGGAAAAAAATAAAGCTTTGGTCCCAATTTCCAGAACCCATGTCCAAAAAAATAAGCTGAGATTACCCATATGGACAAAATCAAAGCTTTGGTCCCAATTTCCAAACCCCATGTCTCAAAATCAATATTCTGAGATACCCATGTGAAAAAATCAAAGCTTTGATCCCAAATTTGAAAACCCATGTCCAAAAATTAATAATTTGAAATACCCATATGAAAAAAAAATCAAAGCTTTCATCCTAATTTCCAAAATCCATTTGAAAAAATCAAAGCTTCGATCCCTAATTTAAAAACCCATGTCCAAAAATTAATAATCTGAAATACCCATATGAAAAAAATCAAATCTTTGATCCTAATTTCCAAAACCCATTTGAAAAAATTAAAGCTTTGATACCAATTTCATAAACCGATATCCAAAAATCAACAATCTGACATACCCACATGACAAAAACCAAAGCTTTAATCACAAATTCAAAAACCCATGTCAAAAAATCAATAATTTGAAATACCAATTTGAAAAAAAAAAAAAAAAAAATCAAAGATTCAAGCTTAGGATGATGAGGTTCTTTTATACCTGGGGCGATGTAGCCATAAGAACCGGCAATGGCAGACATACATTCTGAGGTGCCGGAATCCTGCAAGAACTTTGCAAGACCAAAATCGGCCACATGGGCTTCAAAATTGGAATCCAAAAGTATATTGTTTGATTTGACATCACGATGGAGGATTAATGGTGAGCAATCATGGTGTAGATAGCAAAGACCCTTTGCAGCTTCAATGGCGATTTTATATCTTGTGTCCCAAAGCAAATGTCCCCCTTTCTTCCCATGAAGCATTTCACCCAAACTCCCATTTGGCATATACTCATACACTAACAAATTAGTTTCATGGTTGGAGCAAAACCCTAATAATCTCACGATATGTCGATGTCTGATTCTTCCTAGGGTTTGAATCTCGGCATTGAATCCATGGTCGTGAGAAGAACCACGGCTCATGGCTGGCAATCTTTTCACTGCAACAAGCTCATTGTTGGGCATGGCGCCTTTGTAAACAATCCCGGCTCCTCCTTTTCCGATGATGTTATCTTCCTTTAAAGAATCGAGAACATCGTCGCAAGTGAAATCTAGGCGTTGGAAAGCAGTAAGCTTCCATGATCGAGCTTTGCAAGCTTTCTTTATAGATCGAGCTTTGATTATTGCTGCAATGGCGAAGGCGATGGAACAGAAGAGTAGGCCAAGAACGAGAAGAAGTTTTACAGAGGCGGAGAGTGATGTCTTTGAATGTGGTTGATGGGTGGCGTTTGCGATTCCTTCTTTACAAGGTCCTAAATATGGTCCGCAGAGATCGGCGTTCCCCAAAAATGAAGTGTAATTGAAGTAACTGAACTGACCGGTGCCGGGGACAAGACCGGAGAGATTGTTGTAGGAGAAATCGACGGATGTTAAGCTTTGCATTGACGCTACGGATGTTGGAATGCTTCCGATTAGATGATTACGAGAGACGTTCAAGTAATTTAGAATGTGCATGCCTGTGATTTCGGTTGGGATTTCGCCGGAGAGCTGGTTACGGCTGAGATCGACATATGTTAAAAGTTTACACTGGCTGATTTCAGGAGCGATTTCGCCGGATAAACTGTTGTGGCTGAAATCGATCTTGGATAGTTGCTGTAGTTTGCCTATTTCGCCGGGAATGTTGCCGGTAAACTTGTTACCATCGAGTAAAAGCTTCTGCACACCGGAAAATTGGCTAATGGTGGCCGGCAGCGGACCGGTTAACCGATTGTTGGACAAACTGACCTGACCGAGATTCGCTGACACAGAATCGGTCACCGGGAATTCACCGGAGAGAAGATTGTTCTGAAGTTCAACCTGAGAGAGATGAGGCAAACTGAAAAGCCCTTTTGGAATCGAACCATTGAGGAAATTTTCTCCCATTCGGATTCGATTTAGCGATTGGCATTCACCAAGAGACTCCGGAATCGGACCAAATAAAAAGTTTCCCAAAGTGATTATCGTTTCGAGTTTGTTTCCATTGCATAGATTGGGAGGAAGTGAACCTGTTAATTTGTTGGAAGACAGATCAAGGATCTGTAGCTTTCCATTCTTGCCAAGGCCTTGAGGAATGCTTCCGGTGAAGTTGTTTTCCCAGAGCTGTAATACCTCCAACTCCGGCAGTTCGCCGATGAAATCAGGAATCGATCCGTGGAGTTTGTTTCGGAACAGATTGAGTAAGGTGAGATTGTTAAGGTCTGCAAAAGAGGGGGGAATTTCTCCGGTGAATATATTGTTCGACAAATCCATGGATTTCAAACTCTTTAAGCTTCCAAGCTCCTTCGTTAGAGATCCAGAGAGTCCGTTCACTTGCAAGAACAACGTGTCCAGGTTTTGAAGTTTTCCGATTTCCGGAGGAACTTCACCGGAGAGACCACAGTTGGCAGCGTCGAGGCGAATGAGGCTTGATAGATTACCAATTTCCGGAGGAATACCACCGGAGTAACCATTGTAGTACCCAAGGTAGAGCTGTTGGAGGTTTGTTAAGTTTCCGATTTCGGGAGGGATAGAGCCTGTGAGTTCGTTCCCAGAGACAGCCAGGTATTCAAGAAAAGGAAGCCGTCCGTACTCCGGCGGAATAACGCCAGAAAAGTAGTTTCCGCCGAGATGGAGGTGTCGGAGGTTCGTCATTTCCGAGACGGCGAGTGGCAGGTCGCCGGTCATGTTGTTGTTGTAAAGGTCAAGCACTTGCAGAGACTTAAGCCCAGAAAGTTCCGGTGGGAATGTCTCATTAATAATATTATTGGAGAGATTGAGGAGACGGAGGCCAGAAATGGAAGCGATCTCCGGTGGAATAGGGCCACCAATGTTGTTAGCGGCGATGGTGAAATTAACGAGGCTGCGGAGATGACCGATGTCAGAGGAGAGAGTGCCGGTGAGATTGCGGCCGGAGATGTCGAGATCGATAACATGGCGTCTAGAATCGCAGGTTACACCAGACCAAGTACAGTGGCTGGTAGAAAGGTCCCAGGTGGAAAGGGATGATTGTGGGTCGTCGGAGATGGCGGATTTGAGGGAAATGAGTGCTTGGTAGTCCGGCAATCGGCCTGATTTGGCAGCGAATGAGTTGGGAATGCATTGTAACAGCAGTAGGAGGAAGAGGAACCTCATCTTGTGGTCAATTTCTCTCACACACACATACACACACTGGTTATTTCAGAGAAGGAAAGGGGGAAGAAGAAGAAGAAGAGTCGGTGAAGAATTAGGAAAGGAGTAGAAAGAGAGTGATATCATAGTGTGTGATCTGGAGGAAAATCGTTATAACTTTTATACTCCTTTTTTTCTAAATTTATGGGCTTGAATTATTTTGGGTTTTAAAATAAAAAATTATAAAATAAAGTTGTTTTTTTCTTATTTTATACTTTTACAACTAATATGTAGAATGAAATCTAAATATTTAATATGCAACTTTATTATCGTATTTTCTTGTATTGTTATGTATTTCATTTACTTGACGATTAGTCTAATACTTTAATCTATAAATTAAAGTAGATGTTGTAGATTTTTTAAAAATTAAAATATAAGGAAACTTATATTTATATTTTTGTAAACTTGTGTAAAACCTATAGTATATACCTAAATAATTAATATGGTCATAATTAATCTATTTCAAATTAAGAATATTATTTTAAAATGAGATTATAATTAAATTAATAAAATATTTATTTGCAATCATTATTATTATCGATCTCTTATTCAAGATATAGTTATTTATTATTCTTTACGGCTTATATTATGCACAATCAATTAACAATACTTTGCTATTACATTTTGAATAGATTGGTAAACATCATATTTCATCGCCTACGTTTCCATTTAGGAGAAATGCGATTATTATAATCTAAACAATCTATGTATGAAATGATTTTGTAATCGATGGTTATGAAATTGGGATTTACATCTACAAACAGGTAACTTCAATATATCCTAACTAAATTATCGATCGATATCATAGAAGTAACTATCAATCTCGACGATAAAATTTGGTTGATGAATATGCAAGGATTGATGGAAGTACCATGTCGAATTTTGAATTTGGGACCCAAATTATGTTCAATTAGCCGATATTATTGGGCAAGTTCATGAAGGAGATATCAACCCTAACTCAATTATCGATTGACTACATCTATATCTATATCGATATTGTAACATCTCATTTTCACAATAAAAAATTTTCATTTTATTAAAGTAAAACTTCATAATTATAAATTCATTATTAAGAAAACCGTTTATTCCAAAATACATTTATTGAAAATCAGAGTAATATAAAAAACACGAAATCCTCAATGTTGTTGATAAGTGTGTACGGTCCCACATTCATCTTCCCATTATCACTGATAAAGCTTGAAAAACATAAACAACTGGTTAAGCAAAAAGCTTAGTGAATTTCTCCCAAAATACCATATACAATAAACATACAAACATGTAACCAGAGTCTCCTGGAGGGAGAGCGGGCATCGTATATATAGATCTATACAGGACAGACATTCCCACACCCTGACTGCTATCTACAGTCCCATCCGGTAAGGCCAGGGGATGACAAAATGTCACCTTATTATTTTATGACGCCAGAAGGTCGTCAGGTATTCAGCCATCAATCAGTATGGCTACAAGTAATTCACATTTAAACCTTTAATTAACCAAATCGGAGATTAAAGGCAATAAGACTCTCCAAGGAGTATAGTACATTTAATATGACTATGAGTCTTCATTTTTATCATTTCATATTCAATAGTGTCACTGCTTTGATAAAACACTCTATTTTTCTAATAGATGATAGTAACAAATGGGAGAAAACATACTTTTTCACAGATATAAAGTACTAGTATATTTTTCCATACTATTTCACGTATATATGCAAGCATTACATTTTTATAAGAGAACAAACATATAAAGCAGTCGGGCCTCGGGTAGAAGGCTACTATATTTATAAGCAGGAAATATAGTATTTTTTAGGAAAACTTTACAATCTTTTCAAGGTTAAAATACAAAAAATTTGAGGTTTTTAATTATTAAATGACACCAAACACTTATGAACTCACCAACATTTTATGCTGATAATCTCTTTCAAAATAACTTGTATTCTCAGGGAACTAGTAAGACAGGTACACCATGCAACTTTTGAAGGATGAAGTGGATTCAAGACTCGCCATTAGTTTGATTATACATTTTTGGTGTCATTTAAACCTTACAAAAGAACACACATGTATTTAACAATTCTATTAATGCAATGGATGTTGTTGCTTGTTTTTACTATTATGCATTGTTATGATACTGTACATGATGTCCTCCACCTCCGAATGTTTCTGCCAATTCAGTTTGCGAGTGTGACATTATGGATCAGCCGAACCTAAACATGAGACAGTACAGGTTGCTGGATGTAGTCAAGGACTACAACTGTGAGATCCTTTACCACCCAGGTAAATCGAAAGTGCTTATGGACACCCTGAGCCGTAGGTCAGCTAGATATTCCACTCCAGCGACATGTGTGAGGATATCAATAGATTCTCTACTTGTGAACTTGATCATGCAAGCTCAGACTAAGTGTATGCGATAAGAGAATTGGAAGCTTGAGAAGATTAGGGGTGAGAACACCCAGTTTGTGCAGGATAGACGAGGATTATTGACCCGTTGCGGTCGGGTCTAGGTTCTGATGTTTGGTAGGGTCAGACAGATTGGTCTGGAAGAGGCTCATAAGTCTCATTTCTTTATTCACCCAGGGGCCACCAAGATGTACTGGGCTTTGTGGCTGAATTATTGGTGGCCATTCAAGAAGAGGGATATTTCATGGTATGTGGAGAGGTGCTTGACCCGTTGGATGGTCAAGACCGGGCATCAGAGGCCACATGATCAGCTGCAACCTCTGGAGATTCCCATGTGGTAATGGGACCAGATCATGATAGATTTTATCACCAAGCTGCCGAGGACGGTGAAGGGATATGATGCTATATGGGTCATCGTGGATCGATTGTCCAAGAGCACCCACTTCTTAGCGATATGGGAGAGTTCATTGACCGAGAAGCTAGCCAACTTGTATATCCATGAGATCGTTGCTCGCCATGGGGTGCCAGTCTCTATTGTCACAAATTGTGATGTTCGGTTCACCTCCCGTTTCTGGCAGAAGTTCCATGAGGAACTGGGCACACGAGTGCACTTCAGTACAGCCTATCATTTGTAGATAGACAGCCAAAGTGAGCAAACCATACAGACTATTGGGGATATGCTGAGAGTCTGCGTTATTGACTTCGGTGGGAGCTGGGACTCCTACCTACCCCTTGCAGAGTTCTCCTACAACAACAACTTTAATTCCAGTACTGGTGCTCCACCATATGAGTTGTTGTATGAACGAAGATGTCGCACCTAATTTTTTAGGATGAGATCGGTCACAGGGTGATGGGACGGATAGAGGTAGTTATACAGACTACCGAGAGGATTCAACAGATCAGACAGCGGCTACATACCACTCAAAGTCGGTAGAAGAGCTACGCCAACAGGCGCCTATATGAGTTGGAGTTTCTGGTGGGAGACATGGTACTATTGAAGGTCTCACCCTGGAAGGGTGGGATTTGCTTTAGGAAGAGGGGAAATTGGTTCACCAATATATTGGGCCATTCAGGATCATCGCAAGGGTTGGAAAGGTGGCATATAAATTGGATCTCTCGGAGGATCTTAGTCAGTTCCACAACACTTTCCATGTGTCACCGTTTCAAAACTACATATTAGATGAGGAGGCAGCGATATCATTGGATGATATACATGTTTACGAGTGCCTCAATTACGTGGAGAGGCCAGTGGCCATTCTTGAGAGAAAAGTGAAGGTTCTATGGAACAAGGAAGTACCTTTGGTAAAGGTAATGTGGCAGCACCAGAGGGGACCCAAGTGGACTTGGGATTCGGAGGCAGAGATGCGGGAGCATTTTCCTGAGTTATTTACCGTAGCAGACTTCGAGGAAGAAGTCTAGTTCAAATGGGGGGAAATTTGTAACACCCCGACTCCTAGGTATATTTTAAAAGCTTTATATTCATTTTATTGAAGGAACTTGACGACTTGGAGGCCCAACTCGTCGTGTCGAACCTAGTAAGACCTTCGTGATTTTATGACTTCTACTCGACGAGTCGGAGGACCCCAACTCGAAGATTAGAGGATGTGCATGGAAACCCTAAATTTTAGGGTTTTTACCATATTTAAAGAACTTATGGATCGTTTCTAGCCTCCCTAATCGTCAGTACAGCTAGAGGAAACCCTAGATCGAGTCATAAACCCACATTATGTGTTTTGAGAGCTTGAAAGGTGTTATTTGTTGATCTTGGAAGGGAAACATAACGAGTGAGGAGCTTGGATCGAAAAGGAGGAAGTAGATTTGTCATCTAATTCGTTTTGGCAACCAATCTAAGGTAAAAAGCTAATACATTGTCCCTTTCATGCTTAGATCTTCTTTTATTGACATTTATGGTCATTTTTGGGGTTTTATGGAGCCACTCTCAGGTTTGAGCTTGTCACAAGGACATGGTCTCAGATCTGGACTCCTTTAGGTCCTAAATTCATAAAGCTATCAACTTTATCTTGTATTGACCTCTTACCATTCCCTAAACCTCATTCTAGACTTGGTTTTGGTGTATTAAGCATTAAAGACCTTGCATGCATGTAAATTTTGCTACTTTATGTGGAATTTGTGCCTTAGGAAGTTAGATCTATAATTTGGAGCTTTGGGGCAGCTTAAAAACGTCTGAGTGAGAAATGGAATGAAGGGACTCGATGAGTCAGATGAAGATTTGTAGTTTTTGCTTTCGGCATGGACTTGGCGAGTCAGCGAGACGACTCGACGAGTCAGTTAGGGTTTTCTCGATGTTTGGACACCGCATGGACTCAACGAGTTGTCTGGAAAGGCGAGTCAACCAGGCTTTTTACGATTTCTCAAGTTTTGGAAGCACTTGATGAGTTAGTGGGCTACACTTGACGAGTTAGGTCAATAGGGTCTGTTGAACTTAACCGTTGACTTTGACTTTGACCAAGGGTTGACCAGTTTGACTTTAGGGTTAGTTTAGTAATTTGGGAATTTATAGAAGTTGATCATTGGTGGATGTAGGTGTTTGAGTTGGAGCTGTATTTGGAGGAGTTTAGAATTATCATCCCGAGCTACTTGTGAAGTGAGTTGTCCTCACTATACTAATAGGGTCGAAGGCACCAATGCCGACGCTTTTCGGATCTGTATCCGGTTTTATTGCATGATATGATTATTGATTTACATCCTGGTAGTTAGGACGGTGATATGCTTAGTGACCTCGTTAGGTCGGTATCCTGGTATATAGGATAATGTTATGTTAGTGACCAGTTAAGCCGGTATCTTGGTTACAGCATGTTGCTATGATTAGTGATCTGTTAGATCGGTTTGACTTTTATATACATGCTAGTGTATGATATTTATGTGTACGTTATTGTTTGGTTGGGGTTTCGATTGAGGCGATCCAACTTTGTGCTGAAGGCCAACATACCCAGGGCGGACATGATAGACTGCAGGTCTGGGAGGGCACACTAGTCAGACCGAAGGTTCGACGAGCGGTTCAGATAGGCTAAAGTCCCTGAGAGGCAGTCCAGATGTGATGATGGCTTGGAGAGCATTCCAGATAGAATGATGGCCCTGTGAGGCGATCCAGTCAGGCTGATGGCTCATTATGCATGTTGTTTGTTTATCTGATATAATAATGATTGTATGGCTTTGGTATTTTAAGGAAACTCACGAAGCTTTGGGCTTACGGTTGTTGATTTTGTTTCAGGTAATTCTGATGATCACGGGAAGGCGAATGCGTGATCGTACATCTCGTTTTATTTTTATGATTTGATTATAGGATACTCTGACATGAAACCATTTTAAAAACAAATTTGTAATAGTTATTAGTTTTTAAATGTTTTAAAAAGATTTAAATTGGATTGAATTTTATGGATGTTACAGTTGTGGTGATGGGTGGTGGTCGGTGGTTTTGGTGGATGGAGATGATTGTGGCGGGTGGTGGTGATAGGTAGTGGTGGTCGACGGTGATGGGGGTGATGGTGATGGGTGATGAAATAAAGTTCAATCAGGATCGTTAGATTCTATATAAACAAACAACTAAGAACGTAATTATGAACACGAGAATGGCTTTGAATGTGTCATATGATTAATGCTTCAACACCTCAGAAGAGCTCGATTAAGAACTTCGACTGTAGAGGTGTTTAGGGTTACAAAATAATAAACGTAAAAACTTCGTCAATTCTAATGCATACATGCATGCATATTTATAGTCTAACCCTACTAGATAATCATGGATGGACAGGCCCAATCCGGATATAAAATACAAGCCCATGATGCAACACAATTAAACTCAACAATCTCCCCCTTTGCATCAATGGAGTCGAAAGCTCACTTCGGTTGAGCAACAGAGAACTTCTTTACTATTTTGAACACCTTCGGTATGATGGCCAATAGATGATGTCGAAACGTTATGCATCACCGCAGCATGTCCGTGAAGTTCTTCTTGTATGCATCCGAGTTCTACTTACACCTATGAGTTATGTTGATAATATGCTCCAAGCAGTCTGTTGAAAATAGATGTTTATCAACCAGTGTGAACAGAAATCTGTGAGCTTTTCCCTTTGTAAACATTACAGTGAGATGTGCATAATTTATTTGGCCTATTTTCATTTTGTTCACATCTCCTGGTTTTTGTGTTGGCTTGGCAGTTGGCTTCTTGTTCTTTACTTTCGCTATCTCCTGATCCATATCAGCAACCTCTAGGATGTAGGAAACCAACATCCTCTTCAAGTGATCCAGTATCAACTCATATTCTTTTGGATTAGTGAGCAAAATCTTAAACAAAAGAATCCAGTCGTGAGGATTTAAATTTGGAAGATCTGCTAGAGAGATAATCGACACGGAGTTTGCTGATCCTCGTGTGATTTTGAAATTAACATTTACAAACTTCTCAGCAGGCGAGGGTCTGAGTACCTTGACAGTGATAACCTTCTGTGCACTCCATGTCAAGTACTGTGGTTGACCATACTTCAAATAAAAGTCGATTAGCTCACGATCAACTTTTGGATGAGGAAAAGGAACATCAACAGTCGAATTAAAACAGTGAAATGTGAATGCCTTTCGAGTTATTGGCATGTCGAACTGTGAGTCCTTAGAATTGTCACAGTCAAATGAAGCTACAGATTCCAACCGTAAACACTTGGAAACTCTATAGCCTGATTGATAAGTGTCTCTTTTATCCAAAGGGGAAACAAGGCCTTTTTGCAGTTTAAGTCTTCTTCTTCCTTGTTCCTCCTTTCCCTCTCCTCAGCTTCCTTTACAACCATCAGAGTTTCATCCAACTCTCTATCCATGTTCTTTCTTTTAAGAGCCTCAGCAATGATCTTTTCAATATCATCATCACTATCATCTTCAATCCCCTTCAACTTATTTTGGGAACCAGAACCCGAAGCTTCATTACCCTTGGGTTCGGTTGTGACTTTGATATTCGGTTGGACATATTCGGTTTTCACAAAAGCCTTAGGTTGAGCACCTTCTCCCCCTTGTTTTGGAGTTATGAATCTCTCCGAAACACCCTCCATCTCGTGTAACAATGCAAGTGTAGGAAGAAATTTTGTAGTAAGATGATTCTGTATGGTCAAAGTGAGGATAGGATCATGAGCACCAATAATGTTGGTCAGCATATCCTTGACATCCGTTGCACAGCTCCTAAAAACAGCTCTCTTGGTTTTCAACAAAGAAATCTCGTTTTCGGCTTGAGCAAGTTGAACCTTCTGAACTTCAATGGTGGATGCTTGTTGGGCATGTTCTTCCTTCAAAGTACTTCCTTTTGCTAAATCAGCTTGAAGGGATTCCAGTCGAGAAGATACAGAACTGAGAAGTGAAGTGTTCTATGCTTGGATGGAAGAACGAACAACCTCAAACTTTGTTTGCTCCTCTAGAATGGTCTTAGAGAATGAATACATGAAAGCTTGCACCTTAGTTGCATTTGTTTCAGCATGCCCCTTGAGTGAGTCGAGAAAGATCTGAGTTGTATGGACAATGTCTGCAACATCAGCAATACCCTTCTGGAAAGCAGAAGAAGAGTCATTAACAGCTTGTGTGGATTTGTAAATGGACTCTGTGTATTGCTCAAGAGTAGTATCCAAAAAGGATTTTAGCACAATGCCACTAGCAGACTTGTTGTTATCAAGCAGTTTATCCAGTTTCTCATTAATGGGCTGCAAGTGTTGGTGTGTGATAGGAGCATCATCATCTTCATCGGTGGGAAGCCTATAGGGACTATAGTATGTAGAATCAAACATATCATTAGCACCACAGAGAGTGGCACCAGAATAAGTTGAGTGGGTGGGAGAAAGAGGTTTAGAAGTAACTGGAGGTTTAGTTCCAGTAGGTGCCCCCGTATCAGATACGTTGACTTCTACTGTTGGTTCAGGAATGGTAGTGGTGGTTGATTGGGAAATAATAGGAAGTGGTAAGTGGGTTGTTGATGTAGGAACAGAAATAACTGGTGATGGTGGTGATATGTAAGCTGTTGAAGTTGTTGTTTGAGAGGTGGTAGGTGGGTGAACAAGAGCAACCGAAACCGAAATTGTCTGTTTCAGTGATGAAGGTGGTGTAGGAAGTTTCTCATGAGGAGATGTTGTTGGAGATGGGGACCGGGGAGGGGTGTTACCTCTTGGTGATTCATGATGAACTTCCTCTTTGTCATCCGCCTCGTCGTTTTCTGAACTGGGAGGAGTGGGACTCTTGGACCTTTTTGCCATCTTCTTAATCTTCTTTGGTTTAGAAGAATCCCCTTTCTGGGACTTTCGCTTCTTAGACTTATCATCATCCGCAATTTCTTTCTTGGTAGTAGTCCATTCCCCTCGGTTGCCAGGCTTGTCCACAACATCAAGGGGCAGCCTGCTCTTCGGCAGATAAGACTCTCGGTTCCTTGGGAGGAAGCTTGCGATAAGTTTCCATGACTTTACTCTCGACTATAACACACCTGTAACATCCGAATTTCCAGGTATATTATATTATTCATTTATTTTAAGTTTGGGGAGGAACTCGGTGAGTTGATGCTTAGACTCGCCAAGTAGGACCGCGAGTTCTTATCCGGATTAGTGACCGGACTCGATGAGTCCATGCTGTTAAGTGAAACCCTAATTTCTCGGGTTTGGGATCTATTTAAAGGCTCTTATAGCCTTCAGTTGCGGCTACCAGACCCAAGAGAGAGACCCTAAGAGAACTAGAGCGTTTGTGAGGAAGGACAGGCCATTTTTGATCCTTGTTTTGGTGTTCTTGCAAGAAGAAGGTGACCAATGCAAGTGGGAGCTGAAGAGGGTGCTATTCTGTGGATTTCAGAGCCCAGGGACTTCATATTTGAGGTATAGATTCGATCCTTCTTCAGTTTTGGAGTTAATCTTTGGAGTTAGGGTTTTCTAGACGCTTTAGAGGCTTGAATTTATGAGCATTTGGTCCCTTCTCGTATTGAGGCTTTGGATCTGGATCCAAAGAGGTCCAGAGACCTTAACCCTTTGATCTTTATGATTGATATTGGGAGGCACGAGATTAGGATGTCATATTTGAGGTTATTTCTTCAAATATAGTCTTTGGGCCTTTGCATGAGCACCAAGTTCTGAACTTTACGTGATTATTATGCTTGGGAAGGTCAGATCTATGGTTTAGAGGAACAAATCTAACCTCGGGAGGTCATTTGAGTTTGAGCATGGCATGGACTTGTCGAGTCCAAGAATAGGCTTGACGAGTAGGATTAGTTTTCCCCATGAATCACACAGTTGGTGACTCACTGAGTTGAGGAAATGACTCGGTGAGTCAGAGGGGATTTAGAGGACCTGATTTCATGACTGAACTCGCCGAGTTAAGAGCCTGACTTGACGGGTTGGGTCGGGTGGTCCCGCAATTCATAACTAGAGATCATTTCAAAGAGTGGAGGGTTGACCGAATCAGTCAAGTGAGGACCAGGGGTGAGGAGGACACGCATGGACTCACCGAGTCACGTTTGTGCACTCGACGAGGCTGGTCAAGGTTTGACCGCTGACTTTTGTTGACTTTTAGGGTTTGGTCAACAATTGGACTTGCGGACTGTTGAAGGGTAAAATGGTCTTTTAGCCTTCTTAGAGGACATGTGAGAGTCTAGTCTAGCCTAGAGAGACGTTATTGATTGAGTTGATTGTTTATGTGTTTTGGCAGAGGCTAGATCAGTGTCTACACGAGCGAGATATTACCCGAGGTGATGTGTTGCACTGCATTATTTCTATGTGATTTATGTCGTGTGTATATCAAAGTTGGAACCGGAAGGTTCACAAAGTTAGGACCAAAAGGTCCACAGAGTTAGGGCCGAAGGGCCCACAGAGTTATAGCCTCGAGTGGCTAGTATGTGTTATGTGTGGTATTTTAGGGAACTCACTAAGCTTCGTGCTTATAGTGTTTTGTGTTATGTGTTTTAGGTACTAGTGAGGATCGCGAGAAGGCGCCAGCATGATCAGTACACACATACGCGAAGTTTTATTTATATGTTATGATCTTGGGATTTTTACTTATGTTCGAATATATGAAACAATGAGTTTTATAATATTGTGAAATAAAGTGTTTTTAAAATGTGATTTTTTTTTTTAAATTTTACGGCGTTACATGTTGGTATCAGAGCCTTGGTTTGACGGATTCGGGTACACCTTCGGGCGTATCTGAACTCAAACTGAGGATTTGAGAGATATTTTACAAAGGTGAAACAAGGTTTTCTAAAAGAGTAAAAGATTTTGAAAAGAGCAGAGTAGAGTCGTGTGTACGATCAGCCAACGCCTGAACGGTGATTTCCCAGAATACCCTTATGTATTATGTTTATGAGATTATATGATATGTTTTGCATGCTAGAGCAGGCAACGTATTCCTATTAGGACTAGAGTGGCCTGATTTGTGATACCTTAGCCTAGGGGTTGTTGCTAGGAGATGCTTGAGAGTGAGTAGATAGTAGCGAGGGGGTTATGAAAGATCTGTTAGAGAGTAGACTATGCATAGTGAGAGTAGAGTACCTAGAATTTAGGATCCTAGGAGGAGGACTTGGGGTGTATACTGATGCGGTGTGGACAGTAGTATTGGGCCCGTACTACTGAAGACACCAGAGCGGTGCACAGTCCAAGTAAGAATCCTTGGGGCACCAGAGATCAAGTAGGGTAAAGTTATCGAGTGTGAGTATACTCGAGCGACTCCCTGATATTTTTTTCTTATGTTGTATTTCAAAGACATCATCGTCAGGTCACGCCTTACACCAGAGAGCAGCAGTGCTAGCGATGAGGAGATCCGTAGGATGATCGATGAGGAGGTGGCTGCTGCCATCAGAGCAGAGATACCAAAGATGTTTGGGTCTATCAAGACCACTCTGATTGAGACTTTTGATGAGTGATATGCTGCTCTTTTTGATGTTGTTGTTGCTGCGGCCACCGTAGCCGTCGCCGCTGCCAGGTCGCAAGGGGGTGACTTGTTGCTGTACCAGGAGTTCAGCAACACAAAGCAACACAAAGCCACCAGAGTTCGATGGAATGCAAGATCCTATTGCAGTGATGAGGTGGATTTTAGACATCGAGGGTGTTTCTACACATGTTCGTGTCCAGAGCACTTGAGGTTCAGGTTCGCGCTAAACCAGCTTCTCTTGGGAGCGAAGGACTGGTGGAAGTTTGTGATGGTGCAATTTTCATCTGCTGAGCTTGCTCCAGTGACCTGGAAGAGGTTCACCACTATGTTCCATGATGAGTACGTTCCCCCGTTGGAGAGGGAGCGCTTGGCACAGGAGTTTCTGACCCTCAAGCAGGGCACTGAGTCTATTACAGTGATCACCAGGATGTTCCACGAAAGGGCGATGTTCTGCCTGGAGCACGTGTCTTCCGAGCAGGCACGTATGAGTCGGTATTTGAGTATTTTGATGAGGCATATACGGGAGTTCATGGCGAACTCCTTATACCGGACATTTGCTGAGCTTCAGGAAAATGCTCGGAAGAGGGAGATAGAGGTAGAGACTTAGTCTTGGGAGGAGGCGGAGTCTCAAGGGAGGGATCGGCGACCAAAACAGTCCCAGCCGGCAGCCAAGCGGGCCAAGCCCGCCGATTCCAGATTAGGGAGCCAGAAGGGCCACACTTGTGGCAAGTGCGGCAAGCGTCATGATGGGGTTTGCAGAGCAGGGTCTTGCTACAAGTGTGGCAAGGAGGGGCATATGGCCAAGGATTTCCCCAAGGGGTTCGCAGTCTGTTTCCACTGCAACCAGATCGGACACCGGAAGGCAGAGTGTCTGCAGCTGCGGGGGTCAGCGCAGGGAGCATATCAGGGATCTACCGCTGCTACTGTCAGAGCTACAGAGCTGACCGGTGAAGGCCGAGGCACCGAAGGCACGAGGGAGAGCCTTCTAGTTGACCGCAGAGGAGGTCCGTGCAGCACCCGACTTTGTGGCTGGTATGTATTCTTTCATGTATTTATGTAATGTTTGAGATATTGTTCTTATATTATGTTATGCGTAGGTACTTTTCTTGTGAGTTTTGTACCTTCCTTGGTGTTATTTGACTCGGGTGCGAGTCGGTCTTTTGTATCTTTAGCTTTTAGCCAGCACATCAGTATTAGTCGATAGGCGTTGAGTTGACCTCTGAGAGTTTCCATACCTGACAAGAGAATAGTGTATGCCACTGAGGTGATTTGAGGATGTGTACTCGAGATCTTTCGGTGTAGCGTTTCCTATTGATTTGGTCCCGATTGCGATGGGGGACGTCTGTGTTATCGTGGGCATGGACTAGTTGAGCAGATTTGAAGCGGTTATTGAATGCGAGCGACAGCTGGTGACCATACAAGACCCTAGTGGGGGAGTTCTTACGGTGTTCGGCGAAGGTACCCGTTCTGGTTCAGCGTTTTGTTCGGATGCTAGAGTGAGGCAGAGTCTACAACGGGTCTGTAGTGGGTTTGTGGCTTACGTGTTGGATACGAGAGTTGACTCAGAGAGACTGAGATCAATCGATGAGTTACTGATAGTGCGCAAGTTCCCGGATGTTTTCCCCGAGGAGTTACCGGGAGCGCCTCCCGAGAGGCAGGTAGAGTTCTGCATTGATTTGATTCCAGGGGCAGCACCTATCACCACGATGTCCTATTGCCTTGCGCCTCTAGAGATGTAATGCCCGTAGATCCGGGCTAGTCAATTTAGAGGTAATAGGGGTCGAAAACGACTTTTTGACAAAAGATTATTTAGAATAAATAATATTAACCAAGTTGTGGACTATGTCTCAAGGTTTCCGTACATATAAAGAATGCCGAAATCCGAGCTATAACGAAGAAGTTATGGCCCGCCAAATTTACGGCAAAACCGGCACGGCACCGGGAGACGTAAATAGTGAATTTACGATAGAAGACTTTTTAGCCTTAGCAATCTAAACAAAAGTCATAGAATATGTTAAACTAAGAACATCGATAAAAAGAACGCCCAAATCTGACTTCGTATGAAGAAGTTATGATTTTTCTAAGATTCGGCTTAGCAGTGCACGGCCCGAAACTCGAATTTTAGTTCGAGTTGTTTTTGGCTTACGTGACCTAAATGAGAGTTGAAGGTCTCATTAATAGGAACTCAACGGTAAAAAGACAGACGAAAATGGAGTCCGTATGAAGAAGTTATGAACTCTTCGCGGTCATTTAACAGTCTAAACGCCTCCTACTGTTAAATTTGAGATCGATCAAGAATTAGCCGACGAAGTATAAACGAAAGTTGTAGATCTTGATTTTACCTACGGTGGATATAAAGAACGTCAAAAACGGAGCTCGTATGCGAAAGTTATGATTTTTCTAAGTTTGAAGGCTGATACGCGATAGGGGGTGACGTGGCACCACCAGAATTGGACACGTGGCACCACCAGAAGGCCACCACATGGACCAACTCAGCGAGTAGGTCCCCCTTACTCGGCGAGTAGACCAGTCAGCACCCCTATAAATAGAGGTGCCGGGTTCCCTCATTTCCTCACCCCTCACCCCTCTTCTTTCTCTCTCTAAACTCTCTCTAAGCTCCCTAACCCCCTAAAAGCCTAGGTAAATCCCCTAGCACCCGAAGGAAGCCCCGAGGCTCCCGGAGTCCCGAGAAAAGAGCCTTTCGGCTCGGGAACGCTGCTCCAGCGAAGCCCGGTTTTCGAGAAAAACCCGCTGTAAGTGAGCTGTACCTATCCTAACTTTAGTTTAGCTTATGTTTTAATATAGGAATGTTATTAGGTCCTTAAAATAATTATTTGGGCTATTATTATGAGTTATATTGAGTGTTATTTAACGATTATATAATAATAATAATAGCTAGACTATTAATTAGTCACGGTTATCGTTAGACTAAACCCTAGTGGTATTGATACTAGGTTTTATCGAAGGAAATTGTTTTGAGAGTATCGAAGCGTTGTCCGAGTGCTGAGTCACCACCTTTCAAGTGAGTGCATAGTCCCTTTCATGAACATGATTTTAATACAAGTATTGATTGAAGTATTAATTATATGTTTATGTGCGAGTTAATTGATGTTGCTTGAAATTCGTGTTAAAGAACATACCTGATTATATTTGATAATTTAGGATAAAGAGTAGACCTAAATTAAAAATGAGGAATATTGGGTAGTATATTCTTACGAGTACAAGTGAGTTAAACTCAGAGAATAGAAGTTAGTATATGTCACTTATCCGGGAGTATGGATTAGACATAGTCATTGTCCCTAGTCCGAGAATATGGATTAGGCATAATCATTCGTTATTAATCCGAGAGAATGGATTAGTCATTGTCCCTAGTCCGAGAGTATGGATTAGGCATAATCATTCATCATTAATCCGACAGTATGGATTAGTCATTCTTCCCTAGTCCGAGAGTATGGATTTGGTAAATTCGTTCATTTCTGATCCGAGAGTATGGAGTAGGTAAAACGACTAATCTTAGGTCCGAGAGTATGGATAGCCTCGTTGCGAGGATCGACGGGGTGGGATAAGAGTTTATATATATGTATGGTGAAATTGTATATTTTGTGAATTTTAAACTATATATATGGTATAACATTGTGGGATTGAAATCCCTATGTACTCACCAGGTTTCCCAACCTGACCCACTCAGTTTATTTATATCACAGGTGTTCATATGAAGTCACATTACACTGAGAGATCAAAGAGATGTAGATCACTAGTGTAAATAAATGTAAGTTCTGTTTATGCTTTTGTTCCTGTATTGACGATGACATCCCAAACGTTTTAAAATGAATAAAATACGTTTCTTCGAAAATGTTTTAATAATGTATTTATTGTGTTTTTCTGGGAACGAATTCCGCAACATTTTTATTAAAAGAAGAACTCTGATTTTTATAAAGCATAAACAAAATTGGTCTTTTGTGGCCGTGAAAATGGGGATGTCACAGTTGGTATCAGAGCATTAGTTTAAGCGAACTAGGAATATGGATTTATTTCTAGACTTAAACTTAGAATGCTAAGCGATGATTGTGAGGTGTGAGCACTAGATTATTTTAGGAATTGTGCCTAAAATGCTTTTATGTGCTAAATACTTGTGCCTGATATGGTGTTAGTTGTTCGGATCTATGGTCTGTTGCCGACCGGATCTGGAAACCTTATGTATTTAGGATTCTAAACGTACGACTACGATATTAGAACTAGCATATAAACGTTTCGGAGTGATAAGGATGATTTAACCATCAATCCTAAGTAAAGATCTAGATTCACCTTATTCGGTGTATAGATCAAGATGGCAAGAACCCGTAGTGGAAACGTGAATGCAAATGGGAACGGAAACCAACCAGTGATCGAGCAGATACCAGTTGTGGTAGCCGCTGCTTAGCCAATAACGTTGGCCGGAGTGCAAGCGATGATCCAGGTGATGTTGGATCGTCAAATGGAGGAAACAAGGCGTTTACTTCAACAAGCTCGAGAGGAACTTACGATGCCTATTGAGCAGCCCGAGCTGAATGATGGGCAATCTGAGGAAGGGAACGACAGCAGGACCGTTGGTCAAGCTGATCCACGAGTGATTAGAAGGAACAATCAAGATGAAGAGGTCGAGAGGAATGGATGCAAGTACAAGGATTTTCTGACTTGCAAGCCATCGACTTTCACTGGAAAGGAGGATCCGATCGGGGTCATGGATTGGAACTCGGAGATGGAGTTATCCTTCATGACATGCGGTTGTAGAGGGAAGCTACAGACCACATTTGCAGTGCGTCAGTTTCGAGGAGGCGTTGTACGTTGGTGGAATACCTTAGGGAAGACTCTGAGCCATAATGAGCCCCTGCAACTGACATGGGCAGAATTTCTGGTGCAATTCAAACGAAAGTACTGCTCAGCTCAAAACCTGCTTGAGCTAGAGAACCAGTTTCTAACCCTGAAGAAGGGAAGCATGTCAATCGATGAATACACCAACAACTTCACAGAGAAGATGGAGTTCGCCTTGCGTCTTGTTCCGGATGAGCTGATGAAAATCAACAAGTACGCAAAAGGACTTCCATGGGAGTACGCGGTGTCAGTGCGTCAAGCACCTACTCTAGAGGCAGCTATCTGGGCTGCCAAGTCTGTCGAAGATATGATCAAGGGAAGAGCCTCCAGCAAGATGGAGGTTGGCGAGAAGAGAAAGTTTGAAGGATCTTCATGGTCCAGCGAGAAGAGAAAATTCTCGAAGTTTGAAGAAGAAACGCAATGGTGTGACAAGTGTAGAAAGAAGCACATCAGGAAATGCTCTAAATATACAACATGCTTTAAATGCGAGAAGACTGGTCATTACGCCAGCGAATGCACAACCAAGAGAGAAGTCTGCTTTAAGTGTGGAGAAGAAGGACACTTCAAACAAGACTGCCCAAAGAGAGAAGGGGCTACAAAGCCAAATGTGCCACCAAAGCCAAAGGTGAGAGCATTTCAAATGATCCTTGACGAAGCAGATGACAATGCGAGGATTCAAGAGTGAAGGCTTGACATCCGAGGATCGAGCTATGGAGTAACCGTGTAGATAGTACCTCACAATGTAGCCCGTTAGAGGCATAGTCTAGGGTGAACTTGAACACCTATGTAATAGTTTCAAGAAATAATATAAAACCTTTGTTTTGTTATCTGATGTGTTAAGTTGTTGTATGGTTTTCTTGTATGGTGACTTGGAAAAACTGCGGGGCAATACTTGGGACGAGTATGAGTAGGTGTGAATGGTAGTAGAGGCCTATACTACCGGAAGCACAGGACTCACACTTGGATCAGGGAAAGTCACAAGGTTACCAAGAAGCCAGTAATTGATTTCGTTTTATTCAAGTATGTCGTTACCATTGTTTCGGTAATGACTAAGAAGATTGTTGTTATCCCGACCCTAGTGGTCATATCACATTGAGTCCGACTACGATAAGTAGGTTACGTGGTTCAGAGAACCAAGTTTGATGAAGCGTCCGACTTAAACCAAACAATGGAAATCAAAAGTGATCAATAGAAGTATCGCGCTCGTTGTTAAAGAAGTTGGTAGCTAGAAATGCTACATGTTAAGGTGTGATTATATCACATTAGGACATGAAGGAAGGCATAGTCTGTTTTAGAATTTAACTCTAAGAGACCTGAGTCTAAAAGTGCGACACATGATGATAGATCATAATTTGGAGTCTAACCTGAGGTAGAGAGCAGGTGCACGATTAGGTACTGCTTACAGTCAATAAGTCTAAGAGATAAACTTGAAGGAATAAAGAAGTTATAATTTTTACCTAGGATGAAGAGATGACGTATAGAGTCATTATACGAACCCTGTTTCGTTGATGATTCCGGGACGTAATCATCCTAAAGGGGAGATAATTGTAACGCCCGTAGATCCGGGCTAGTCAATTTAGAGGCAATAGGGGTCGAAAACGACTTTTCGAGAAAATATTATTTAGAATAAATAATCTTAACCAAGTTTTGGAATATGTCTCAAGGTTTCCGTACATATAAAGAATACCGAAATCTGAGCTATAACGAAGAAGTTATGGCCCACCGAAGTTTTACGGCAAAACCGGCACGACACCGGGAGACGTAAATAGTGAATTTACGATAGAAGACTTTTTAGCCTTAGCAATCTAAACAAAAGTCGTAGAATATGTTAAACTAAGAACATCGATAAAAAGAACGCCCAAATCTGACTTCGTATGAAGAAATTATGATTTTTCTAAGATTCGGCTTAGCGGTGCACGACCCGAAACTCGAATTTTAGTTCGAGCAGTTTTTGGCTTACGTGACCTAAATGAGAGTTGAAGGTCTCATTAATAGGAGCTCAACGGTAAAAATACAGACGAAAACGGAGTCCGTATGAAGAAGTTATGAACTCTTCGCGGTCATTTAACAGTCTAAACGCCTCCTACTGTTAAATTTGAGATCGATCAAGAATTAGCCGACGGAGTCTAAATGAAAGTTGTAGATCTTGATTTTACCTATGCGTGGATATAAATAACGTCGAAAACGGAGTTCGTATGCGAAAGTTATGATTTTTCTAAGTTTGAAGGCTGATACGCGATAGGGGGTGACGTGGCACCACCAGAATTGGACACGTGGCACCACCAGAAGTCCACCACATGGACAACCTCAGCGAGTAGGTCCCCCCTACTCGGCGAGTAGACCAGTCAGCACCCCTATAAATAGAGGTGTCGGGTTCCCTCATTTCCTCACCCCTCACCCCTCTTCTTTCTCTCTCTAAACTCTCTCTCTAAGCTCCCTAACCCCCCTAAAAGCCTAGGTAAACCCCCTAGCACCCGAAGGAAGCCCCGAGGCTCCCGGAGTCCCAAGAAAAGAGCCTTTCGGCTCGGGAACGCTCCTCCAGCGAAGCCCGGTTTTCGAGAAAAACCCGCTGTAAGTGAGATGTACCTATCCTATCTTTAGTTTAGCTTATGTTTTAATATAGGAATGTTATTAGGTCCTTAAAATAATTATTTGGGCTATTATTATGAGTTATATTGAGTGTTATTTAATGCTTATATAATAATAATAATAATAGCTAGACTATTAATTAGTCACGGTTATCGTTAGACTAAACCCTAGTGGTATTGATACTAGGTTTTATCGAAGGAAATTGTTTTGAGAGTATCGAAGCGCTGTCCGAGTGCTGAGTCACCACCTTTCAAGTGAGTGCATAGTCCCTTTCATGAACATGATTTTAATACATGTATTGATTGAAGTATTAATTATATGTTTATGTGCGAGTTAATTGATGTTGCTTGAAATTCGTGTTAAAGAACATACCTGATTATATTTGATAATTTAGGATAAAGAGTAGACCTAAATTAAAAATGAGGAATATTGGGTAGTATATTCTTACGAGTACAAGTGAGTTAAACTCAGAGAATAGAAGTTAGTATATGTCACTTATCCGGGAGTATGGATTAGACATAGTCATTGTCCCTAGTCCGAGAATATGGATTAGGCATAATCATTCGTTATTAATCCGAGAGTATGGATTAGTCATTGTCCCTAGTCCGAGAGTATGGATTAGGCATAATCATTCATCATTAATCCGAGAGTATGGATTAGTCATTTTTCCCTAGTCCGAGAGTATGGATTTGGTAAATTCGTTCATTTCTGATCCGAGAGTATGGAGTAGGTAAAACGACTAATCTTAGGTCCGAGAGTATGGATAGCCTCGTTGCGAGGATCGACGGGGTGGGATAAGAGTTGTTTATATATATGTATGGTGAAATTGTATATTTTGTGAATTTTAAACTATATATATGGTATAACATTGTGGGATTGAAATCCCTATGTACTCACCAGGTTTCCCAACCTGACCCACTCGGTTTATTTATATCACAGGTGTTCATATGAAGTCACATTACACTGAGAGATCAAAGAGATGTAGATCACTAGTGTAAATAAATGTAAGTTCTGTTTATGCTTTTGTTCCTGTATTCACGATGACATCCCAAACGTTTTAAAATGAATAAAATACGTTTCTTCGAAAATGTTTTAATAACGTATTTATTGTGTTTTTCTGGGAACGAATTCCGCAACATTTTTATTAAAAGAAGAACTCTGATTTTTATAAAGCATAAACAAAATCGGTCTTTTGTGGCCGTGAAAATGGGGATGTCACAAGAGATGCAGGAGTTATCCTTGCAGCTTTAGGAGCTGCTGGGGAAGGGGTTTATTCGGCCGAGCAGCTCGCCGTGGGGAGCTCCGATCCTTTTTTTCAAGAAAAAGGATGGTTCACACCAGATGTGCATTGACTACCGGGAGTTGAACAAGTTGACGGTCAAGAGCTGTTACCCCTTGCCGAGGATCGACGATTTGTTCGATCAGTTGCAGGGAGCGTCTTGGTTCTCCAAGATCGAACTAAGTTTTGCATATCGTCAGATGAGAGTGTGCGATGACGATATTCAAAAGACAACATTCAGGACTCGTTATGCAACGTTCATGGATCTCATGAACAGAGTGTGCAGGACGATGTTGGATTGTTCAGTGATCGTGTTCATTGATGACATATTAGTGTACTCGAAATCTAGAGGGCAACATAAGGAGCATTTGAGGGAGATCCTCGGAGTTCTGAGATCGGAGAGGCTTTATGCCAAATTCTACAAGTGTGATTTCTGGTTACGAGAGGTACAGTTCCTAGGGAACCTCGTTAACCAGAATGGGATATTGGTCGATCCGGCTAAGATTGAGGTAGTGATGAGTTGGGAGGTGCTGAGATCCCCCACCGAGATCAGGAGTTTCCTAGGATTCACTGGCTACTAGTGGAGATTCATCAGGGATTTCTCCAAGATTTCCATGCCTCTCACCAGGTTGACCCGAAAGGGTGTTGTTTTACGTGGGGTCCGGAGTAGCAGACCTCGTTTGAGACGCTTTGCCAGAAATTATGCGAAGCTATGGTGTTATCCCTTCCAGAGGGGATGGAGGATTTTGTGGTGTATTTTGACGCGTCGATATCAGGATTGGGTGCGGTGCTGATATAGAGAGGGCATGTGATCGCATACGCATCGAGGTAGCTGAAGCCTCATGAGATGAGGCATCCCACCCACGATCTAGAGTTGGAGACTGTAGTGTTCGCCCTCAAAATCTGGCATCACTATTTATATGGGGTCCGGTGTCTATATACACGAACCACAAGAGTTTGAATTACTTGATGGATCAGCCCAACCTGAATATGCACCATAGAAGATGGTTGGATGTGGTAAAGGATTACGACTGCAAGATTCTGTACCACTTGGGCAAGGCTAATGTTGTAGCCGATGCCCTGAGTCGTAGGGCGGAGAGTGCCCCGATACGAGACATTTGCATGAGATTGACAGTGATGACTCCAGTGTTGGACACCATTCGAGAGGCCCAGGTTGTGGCCGGGAGACCAGAGAATCGCAAGAGAGAGCGGGTTTTCGGGCAAGTGACCGAGTTTGTTGCCGACAGCCGAGGGTTTTTGACCTTTCAGGGTCAGATTTCGGTGCCGTTTGAGGGTGGGGCACGCACCATTCTGATGGAAGAGGCGCATAGGTCGCAGTTTTCGATCCATCCTGGGGCCACTAAGATGTACTTGGACCTAAAGAGAGAATATTGGTGGTCCTGTATGAAGAGGGATGTCGCATGGTTTGTAGAGAGGTGCTTATCCTGTCAGAGAGTCAAGGCTGAGCATCAGTGTTCGCATGGCAAGTTGTAGCCATTAGAGATTCCCGAGTGGAAGTGGGAACAAATTTCCATAGATTTTATCACCAAATTGCCAAGGACTGCAAGAGGCGTCGATTCAATTTGGGTGATCGTTGATCGGTTGACGAAGAGCGCTCACTTCCTTGCTATCAATGAGAGCTCTTCTGCTGAGAGGCTGGCGGAGTTGTACGTAAGGGAGGTGGTATCACGACATGGAGTTCCGGTCTTGATTGTTTCAGATCGAGATGTGCGTTTCACTTCCAGTTTTTTGGAAGAAATTCCATGAGGAGTTGGGTACGAGGCTGCATTTTAGTACCGCATACCACCCACAGACGGACGGTCAGAGTGAGCGGACGATTCAGACGCTCGAGGATATGCTTCGGGCATGTGTGTTGGACTTCGGGGGAAGTTGGGACACATATTTGCCTTTGACTGAATTTTCTTATAACAACAGCCATCATTCGAGCATTGGTATGCCTCCCTTCGAGTTATTATATGGGAGGAGGTGTCGGACCCCTATTTGTTGGGGAGAGGTCGGGCAGCGTGTGATGGGTAGCACAAAGATAGTGCTTCAGACGACTGAGCAAATTCAGTAGGTCAGGCAGAGATTGCTGACAGCTCAGAGTCATCAGAAGAGCTACGTAGATAGGCGTCACTCGGAGCTCGAGTTTCAAGTTGGTGACTTCGTACTCCTAAAGGTATCTCCTTGGAAAGGAGTGATCTGACTCAGGAAGATGCGCAAGTTAGGGCCCCGACATATTGGTCCATTCAGGTTGATCGCAAGAGTAGGCAGGGTATCATACCGGTTGGAGCTACTTGCAGAGTTGGGACAGATTCATGACACCTTTCACGTATCGTAGTTGAGGAAGTGTGTGGCCGATGAGTCGGTGGTGGTACCATTAGAGGATATCGAGGTGGATGCGAGCCTGAACTACGTTGAGAGACCGGTTAGATTATGGATCAGAAGATCAAGGTACTGAGGAACAAGGAAGTGCCCCTAGTGCAAGTCCAGTGGCAGCATCGTAGGGGGTCCGAGCTGACTTGGGAGCTGGAGCGAGAGATGCGTGAGCAGCATCCAGAGTTGTTTGCGGAGTGAGACTTCAAGGACGAAGTTTGATTCTAGTAGGGGAGAACTGTAACATCCGGATTTCCAGGTATATTATATTATTCATTTATTTTGAGTTTGGGGAAGAACTTAGCGAGTTGATGCTTAGACTCGCCGAGTAGGACCGCGAGTTCTTATCCGGATTGGTGACCGGATTCGACGAGTCGACTCATGGACTCGGTGAGTCCACGTTGTTAAGTGAAACCCTAATTTCTCGGGTTTGGGATCTATTTAAAGGCTTTTAAAGCCTTCAGCTGCGGCTACCAGATCCTAGAGAGAGACCCTAAGAGAACTAGAGCGTTTGTGAGGAAGGAGAGGCCATTTTTGATCCTTGTGTTGGTGTTCTTTCTATAAGAAGGTGACCAAGGCAAGAGGAAGATGAAGAGGGTGCTATTCTGTGGATTTTAGAGCCCAGGGACTTCATATTTGAGGTATAGATTCGATCCTTCTTCAGTTTTGGTGTTAACCTTTGGAGTTAGGGTTTTCTAGACCCTTTAGAGGCTTGATTTGATGAGCATTTGGTCCCTTCTCGTATTGAGGCTTTGGATATGGATCCAAAGAGGTCCAAAGAACTTAACCCTTTGATCTTTATGATTGATATTGGGAGGCATGAGCTTAGGATGTCATATTTGAGGTTATTTCTTCAAATAGAGTCTTTGGGCCTTTGCATGAGCACCAAGTTTTGAACATTATGTGACTATCATGTTTGGGAAGGTCAGATCTATAGTTTAGAGGAACAGATCTGACCTTAGGAGGTCATTTGAGTTTGAGCATGGCATAAACTCGCCGAGTCCAAGAACAGAATCGACAAGTAGGATTAGTTTTCCCCATGAATCACACAGTTGGTGACTCGCTGAGTTTGGGAAATGACTAAGTGAGTCAGAGGGGATTTAGAGGACCTGAGTTCATGACTGAACTCGCCGAGTCAAGAGCCTGACTTGACGGGTTGGGTCGGGTGGTCCCGCAATTCATAACTAGAGATCATTTCGAAGAATGGAGGGTTGACCCAATCAGTCATGTGAGGACCAGGGGTGAGGAGGACACGCATGGACTCGCCGAGTTACATTTGTGCACTCGATGAGTCTGGTCAAGGTTTGACCATTGACTTTTGTTAACTTTTAGGGTTTGGTCAACAATTGGACTTGCGGACTATTGAAGAGTAAAATGGTCTTTTAGCCTTCTTAGAGGACATGTGAGAGTCTAGTCTAGCCTGGAGAGCCATTATTGATTGAGTTGATTGTTTATGTGTTTAGGTAGAGGCTAGATCAGTGTATACACGAGCGAGATATTACCTGAGACATCCGAGTTGAGTCTTCTCACTATACTTTACATTGAGTGGTAATTATAGTCATGTGATAGAGTTGTTGTATGCTATTTATGTGATGTGTTGCACTGCATTATTTCTATGTGATTGATGCCATGTGTATATCAGAGTATATCATAGTTGGAACCAGAAGGTTGACAGAGTTAGGACCAGAAGGTCCACAGAGTTAGGTCCCAAGGGCCCACATAGTTATAGCCTCGAGTGGCTAGTATGTGTTATGTGTGGTATTTTGGAGAACTCACTAAGCTTCGTGCTTATAGTGTTTTGTGTTGTGTGTTTTAGGTACTAGCGAGGATCACGGGAAGGCACCGACATGATCAGTACACACACACGCAGAGTTTTATTTATATGTTATGATCTTGGGATTTTTACTTATGTTCGAATATATGAAACAATGAGTTTTCTAATATTGTGAAATAAAGTGTTTTTAAAATGTGAAAATTTGTTTTAAATTTTACGTCGTTACAACAACGATACATTGTCTCCGGGATAGAGCCAATGTGAGGAAATTTCTTAGGATCGGAAATTTTGATGTTCTTGGTGTTAAATGTGGAAATAGACGCAACTAGGCCATCCTTCATGACAAGAATTTCCAAAGAGTTAATTGCCCTTCGTGTAATGAGAGTCCAGAATCGACCACACGAAATTTCTGAATGCCTCGTAGAAGAGTTGAGGCTTTGCACCACTTGAGACTAGATAATCGACCCATAGTCGAGATTGATACCATTATAAAGACCGTATAGAAGGGTTAGAAAACCCTTGCTGGTGCCATCAGATCCACCACTCCTCTCCGCCGAACTCTTTATGAGAAGACTATGCAATCCATTCCATGGGGATGGTAAGCATGACTTCTTAACTTTTATAACTATAGTTAGCACGTCAGTATTGATGCGTTTTGAGCATTCTAACACTTCCTAAGTGTACATGCAACCGTAATAAACCTTGGATCTATGTTTGTCTAAATACATGCAAAATTTGGTTTCCAAGGTTCATAATCCTATCTAGCATACATGGGGAACTTTTATCTTAAAGGATGGCTAGAATTACATACCTTGTAGTTGATTTTGATTCCTTGAAACCTTGAGAGCCTAGCACCCCAAGTGTGATGCCTCAAATGCTTCACACAACAACAAATCCTTTTGGAATGAATTTTGAGAGAATACACACTCTAAAATCGGCATAGCCCTCTTCTTTCTTAGTGTAGCCGAATTTGGTGGATAGTATGTCCCTTATATAGTGTGACACATCTAGGGTTACACCATGTAAACCCTAATGTGTCATGACTCTTCATTTCCATGACCCATGGGTTTGTAACTCCCATGGAGCATCCTATGGGTTTAACCCAACTTGATAATCCATGGAGCCTCTTAGCCCACTATACCAGTTATGGATGATTTACATAATCAACCCATATATTTAATTAGTTATCTTTTGATCACTTAATTAATTCTTGATCAAACTAATTAAATAATACTATTAATATATTAGAACTTATAATATACTAATAAACCACAAGTGTTATTTCTCTCATTTAGTCTATCCAATTACATGGTACCATACAACCCAAATGGACAATGTCGGGTCGAGTTAAGTACATACTAGAAATAGTTATGGACTTATACACCTTATCCAACAGTCTCCCACTTGGATAAGTCTAATAACTATAACTGCAAGTATGACTTCATGAACCGGTCAACAATCGTAGCTTTTTCAAGGTTTCTCGGAACTGAGAAGATGATGATATGCCATTTAAGATAAGTGATCATATAATCCTCTGTTCTAGATATCAGGCGGACAAATACATGGAACAATGTCTTACTTATTGTGCAGCAGTTTTTTTCACGATTTCCGATTTGTTTGACAAATAACTTAATTGAACACGACAACTTAGTTCTGACCGGGCCCAGTACATGGGACAAAAAAAATCATCGAGGGGCCCAGATATCAGCTTCTAATCTAAGAAGGAACAGATAAACTTTGACTCATATGTTTTTCTACTACTCATTGAATTATACACAAAGGCACGTTTTATAACATCGAGTTACCAATGCGTTTACGTACAATCAATGCATAACCAACTCATAAGTAACAAATCATATCTCTAGGTTTGAAGACTTATATGATATTACTGTCTCATGATCACTCGAGATAAATTCCATGAAGTGATTCCAGTTAGCGTGGGTTGAGTCCAATGCTCATACCTTATGATAACACATGATTGTTGTAGCCATGTCCAACACCTTAGACCTCTACAACCAATCATGACAGTCTTGATTCATACCTACTTCCGACATATTACCGACTATGGAGGTTCAAATAATATGATATACCAAACATAATTATTTTGGAAGTCAAAAGATGCAAACGAAATATAGTAAACGATCGACAAGAGATAGCAACACTTTACTAATAAATAAAACACCTTTTATTCATCATCTAATGTCAATTACAATTTACAAAATTCGAGGTTATCTCACTACTAGATCTAATATCATCCTTCAACCCTATGCTTCGAGCATGCTGGAGATGCTTAACCCGAGTCAGTCCCTTCATGAGGGGATCAGCTGGATTCTCATCCGATGATACCATCTTTGCCACGAGGAGTCATTCTTCTATTCGATGTCTAGTGAAATGGTATTTTCTGTTGATGTGTCTGGATCTCCCATGATCCACTTGGTTCCTTGGCTAAGGCAACAACACTTTCACTATCACATAAAATTTCCATTGGCTCCTTAATAGCTGGTACAACTCCAAGGTCTCCAATGAAGTTCTTCAGCCATATCGCCTCCTTTGCTGCCTCGGTCACTGCAATATAATATGATTCGCAAGTTGAATCAGCCATTGTTTCTTCCTTGGAACTCTTCCAAGAAATTGCTCCTCTGTTCAAGGTATAGACCCAACCTGACTGAGAGCGGAGATTATCCCTATCAGTGTGGAAGCTAGCATCACTATACCCTACAACTCTCAAGTCATCACTCCCAACGAGGGTAAGAACCCAGTCCTTTGTCCTCCGTAGGTACTTGAGGATGTTCTTTACCGCAGTACAGTGTGCCTTGCCCGGGTTCCCCTGATACCTGCTAACCATGCTCAAGGAAAAGGCTACATCAGGTCGAGTACACGTCATATCATACATGATCGATCCTACAACCGAAGCATAAGGTATTCGTCTCATTTCTGCTATCTCAGCCTCAGTACTAGGGCTTTGTGTCTTACTCAATCTGGCGTTACTCTGGATGGGTAACTCTCCTTTCTTGGAGTCTTGCATGCCGAATCTCTTTAGCACCTTATCCAAGTAGGTACTCTGACTAAGTCCAATTAGTCTTTTACTACGGTCTGTCAAGATCCTTATCCCTAGAATATAGGTAGCTTCTCCTAGGTCCTTCATAGAGAAACACTTCCCAAGCCAAGACTTAACTTCCTGCAGAGTTGGGATGTCATTTCCTATGAGTAGTATGTCATCCACATACAATACCCAAAAAGATAACTATACTCCCACAAGCTTTGACATACACACAAGATTCATCTTCACTCCTAGAAAAGCCAAACTCTTTGACTTTCTAATCAAAGCAAAGATTCCATTTGCGAGGTGCTTGCTTTAATCCATAAATGGATTTCTCAAGCTTATACACTCTATTAGGGTACTCTGTATTGACAAAAATTCTCTAGCTGACTCATGTAAACATCCTTAGCCAACTTTCCATTAAGGAAAGCGGTTTTGACATCCATTTGCCATATTTCATAATCATGAAATGCAGCTATGGCTAACAGAACCCTAATAGACTTAATCTTGGCCACTGGAGAAAAAGTATCTTCATAATCAACTCCTAGAGTTTGGGTGAAACCATTTGCAACCAGTCGTGCCTTATAAGTGTGTACATTACCATTCATGTCGGTCTTCTTCTTGAAGATCCATTTTCACTATACAGTCTTACGACCTGGTACACTCTCAACCTAGTTCCAAACTTGATTGTCATACATGGATTGTATCTCGCTATCCATTTCCTCTTTCCATTTGGCTGACTCAGGGCCTGCCATGGATTCTGCGTAACTATTAGGTTCATCCAGACCTATCAGTGTCTCATCACTGATAAGTGTATCACCTTCCGCAGTAATATGGAATCCATAGTAATGCTCAGGTGCATTCCTAACCCTTGTGGAACACTCAGAGGTACAGATATGCCAATTGGCTCAATAGGAGTTTCCTCTTCAAGTTGAGTGCTAGGGTTTAAAGTTCCTTCACCACTTGACTCTTAAATTTCTTCAAGGTCAACTTGCCTCCCACTGCTTCCTTGGCTTATGAACTCTCTCTCTCTCTCTCTCTCTCTCTCTCTCTCAAGACAGCTACAAAGACCACATGTTCACTAGCTCTATAGAAGAGGTAACCAAAGGATTGATGTGGGTAGCCGATGAAAATACACCTCTCACTTTGGGGTTCGAGCTTATCATGAGTCTCGCGTCTCACAAAATCCTCGCAACCCCAAATCTTGATGTGGTCTAGTTGGGTACTTTACCAGTCCACATCTCATGAGGAGTTTTGGCAACTTTCTTTGTAGGTACCAGATTAAGGATATGGGCGATATTCTCTAAGGCATAACCCCAAAACGAGATTGGTAGCGAACCTCGACTCATCATGGAACGAACCATGTCCAACAAGGTTTGATTACACCTCTCAGCCACACCATTCAACTGCGGTGTCCTGGGAGGTGTCAATTGTGAGACAACCCCACATTCCCAAAGATAGTCGAGGAACTCTAAACTAAGATACTCACCACCTCGATCGTATCGAAGCATCTTAATGTTCCTTCCCAATTGATTCTCGACTTCCTGTAACTCTTTAAACCTTTAGAAAGTCTTTGACTTATGCTTGATTAAATAGACATATCCATATCTACTGTGATCATCAGTAAAAGTCAAATAATAAAGATTAGCATCTCTTGTGGCATGTTTGAAGGGTCCAAACACATCCGTGTGTACGAGATCCAACAAACCTTCACCCCTCTCACACGAACCTGTGAAGGGTAACTTTGTCATTTTTCCAAGTAAGGGGTTGTTTGTTTACCTCTTAATTGAAAAATTAAGAGGCTACCTCTTAAAAATTCAGATATACCATGTTTGGTAGCATCTTATAAAAAACCTCTTAATGGAAAAATTACCTCTTAAAAATTCAGATATCTACCCGTATCTGAAAAAGAAAGAAAGACCTGTATGCCCCTTGATAAAGCACGCCTCCTCTTGTTCTCATACGTACGTATCCTATTTTTCTTGAAGCCATAACCGCTTCATTATCCTCCCCCCTCTCCACGCAGATCGTCGCCTCCTTCTTCCCCTCGTACTCCGACCGCCGCCGCCGCCTCCTTCTTCCCCTCGCACTCCGACCACCTCCGCCTGTTCCTTCCTCGTTGCCGTCTTCGATCAAGGTACGTGCTTTTTCTTTTGTTACTCATCGAACCCCACCCCGACCACTTGCTTTCCTCTGCCAGGGCCACCACTCCAACGCATGGTAAGCTTTTCTTCTCGGGATTTGAAATCGATTTCCATCACACAACACATCTCTGGTGCCCATCATCGTAAATCATAGCTCCTGGTTCCTTGTGCCTTTTTGCTGATGAAGAAATTGAGGAAAATATGGCGTGAAATCATGATGAAATGGCTGATTTTCTTATTATTTTCCGCTGAAAACGTTAATTTGCTACTAAATCGTTTGTTTGCTGAAATTGTTTGTTTATCTCTTCCACATATAATGAAATTGTTTGTTTATTTGTTCAATTCATGAAATTGAGATGTAATATGTAGCTACAATTATATTTGAAGGGGAGAAGAATATAGAGATATGTGGTAATTTAAAGATCCTAAGGTTTAGAGGGTGGAGTGATTTTTTTAACATGTATTTTTCATGAATTCTTTTACTTGTAATTGTTTATTAGGGTTTGATTGATTGGTCTTCTATTCTATGTTATGTAACATGGCTATAATACAATTAGATTGAGGTTTTCAGCATAGCTTATCAATAGTGCAACAATCTTGGATCAAATGGGTGTTGACAATCAAATTCGTATGTTGATGGTTGAACAAGAGTTGTTGTTATGGCTGGTGCACTTCTAAAACAAGATGAGGGCTATTAGAACATGGCTATTAGAACATGGTATTCATCCAATTATTATAGCAGAAGGTTATAAATTCCTTCAAGGATTGTTGTTGACCATTTGCAAGATTTTATTTTAATTTTAGATTGAATTGAATGCTACAAATATTTTAAGATGCTTCAAATTAAATTTGTAAGATTTTATTTGGATTTATTATGATTTTTTTCAATTTAAAAATATTTATGTTTGATTTGGATTTGTGTTAATTTTTTATTTATGTTTAATTTGGATTTTATATGGTGTTTATATTTATTTTTATAATTATTTAAGAAGTTGATTTGGCTATTTATTTATAAGACAGAACATTGAATTCAACAAAAATTAATACAGAAGGGTAAAATGGTCATTTTATAGTTTAGCACAAAAATTAACAAGTTCCAACCAAACAGCATGTTAAAAATTCAGACCCTCTTAAAAATTCAGATCTCTTAAAAATTCAGATCTTAATAATTCAGATTCTAACAAACAGCCCCTAAGCATGATTCGCAACTATCATCTGACCTTAGGTCAAATGACTCCAAGACTCCATCCTTTTGGAGTTGGCCTATACATTTCTTGCTTATATGTCCAAGACGACAATGCCATAATGACACTTTATCCAAGTTATTATCATTAATAGAATCAGTACACAAAACATTATTTCCTAAGTTATCAACCACAGATACAATTTCATACACACTATCACAAGGTAATGCTTTAAAATAAAGAACATTATTAAAGAAATCATTAATCGAACCAACTTCATTATCAATGAAAAGGTAAAACTTTGTTTATACAATGCATAAAAGGAACTAATATTTCTTGCCATTTCTGGCGAATAACAACATTTATTCAAATCTAAACTAAAGCCACTACTTAGCGATAAAGTATAAACTCCAATCTTGGTGACAGTTAAAGCTTTCCTATTCCCCATGATTAAGTTTATTCTTTCATGCTCCACATTCTCACTTCTTCTTAGTCCCTGCAAATCAGAACAAATATGAATACCATAACCGGTATCAAGGACCCAAGAGTTAGAATGGGGTGAGTTATTAGATAAGATGGTGTAAATACCTGCATGGTTGGGTTTAACTTTCCCATCCTTCACATCGTGCTGGTATTTTGGGCAGTTCCACGTCCAATGTGACTTTTCATGGCAATAGAATCATTCAACCTCTTTTGGGCCAGAAGATGGAGGGACGAAACCTTTCTTGGTTCCACTTGAAGAAGAACCATCTAGGGTCCTAGCCTTGGTACCCTTCGAAGAGTCCTTTCTTTTCTTCCCTCGACCTTTCTCGATTGCCAAGATAGAGGCGGAGTTTGGAGTAGGAGTGTTAACAACCGACTTACCCTTAAGACCTGTTTCTGCGGTCTTGAGAAGTCCCTGAAGTGTGCTGAGTGTGACCTCTTCCTTATTCATGTGATATTTCATGCGGAATTTATCATAGCACGATGGTAAGGAGTGAAAAATGATATCTATTACAAGCTCCTCAGGTAAGTTCACATTACGCTTCAGCAACCGATCCACATACCTTTGCATTTTCTTCATGTGGCTCATGACGGACTCTCCATCCTTCATCATGGTTGTTATCATGGAGCAAATGATTTCGTACCTCTCTTGTCGTGCACTTTGATGGTATCTTTCCATTAGATCTTGGTGCATTTCAAAAGAGTAGAAGTCCTCATAAGACTTTTGGAGTTCCGCTGTCATGGTGGCCATCATGATGCATGTTACATTGGTAGCATCCCTTTCATGTGCCTGGAAATCAGCGATCTCCTAGGGAGTTGCAGTGGTCTCATCAATCTCCTTAAGCTTCTTATCGAGGACATATTCTTTGTCCTCGTAGCGAGTAATCATCCTGATGTTTCTTATCCATTCATTGAAGTTGGATTCATCAAAAGTGACTTTCCCACATAGGTTTATAAGGGTAAATGAGCTATTAGGATTACAGCCAGAAGCAATGTTGTTTGAAGACATCTGAATGAAGAGAACAGGATTAGTTTAGATATTAAGAGAGTCCTTAATAAAACACCCAAATGTAATATTAAGCTAGGATCCAATCACAATATATTATAACTTAGAAGAGGTATGCCATAATCCAAGCAATAATGTATTTGAAAGGTAGGTGAATGACGATTCACCAATTTCCACCATGAAAAACAAAATATTGATATTAGGTTTTTAATTGGTTATTAGAAATTCCTAGATTGTGTGAGATTCATTGAACTTTTCAATGGCATGTTTGAATCTCGAGTGTGCCATCCAAGTTTTGTGACTGGGATACTGAGGATCACAAAATGAGGTGTGAAGTAACCATGCAAATGACTTGGTACCCTTAAAGTTTATCACTTAATCGATGTGCCAGTAAACCACACACGCTCCACCGATACTATGATAAACCCTAAGTCACCCTTTACCTACCTTGTTAAGTCCAAGTTAGTGTGTCGGTTAACCACACACGCTCCACCAACGACTTAAACAAAGTGTAAAGTGTAATTTCATGGATTAGCACCTTATTCACATTTTTCCTAAAGTAACTAAGATTGGGAATTTAATAAAAGCATTTAGTTACTTTATAATATTCATCATACTTTTAATGAGAATTTGTAAGTCCTTGTCTTACCTGTTCGGCTAATGACCCTCCACCGATCAAGGAAGCAGTGGGTGAGAGTGGACACCCATTAAGTTGCCATTTTATAGGCAACAACCTTATACCCCCTTATCGACCGGCTTCGTGAATGAGGCGTACTAGTGGTAAGACGACGTAATCTTATATATATATATATATATATATATATATATATATATATATATATATATATATTATTAACTTATAATATAAAGTACAAGGGTTGAATTTTAACTTTTAAAATTCTAAGGGTTGGAACTAAAGTTTATTAAGTGACTTTACATGTTCCAAAACTTGAGGGCAAGTTTTGTAACTTTACAAAACCTTTCACATTCATAACTTATGAGTCATTAAAATGAAGACTCTTCATTTTATAACTTATGTGTTCTTTTAATGGCTTTTAACACAATGAGACTTTTGGTTATCCATAACTTGAGAACAAGTTATGGACTCTATTAAAACACATAAAGATCATGAATTAATCATATAAACAAGTAACTCCTATGATCTATCAAGAACTCATAAGAACATGAATATTCATATCAACATTTCAAGAATACATGAACACATATAATCATGAAAAATTGATATTAGCCATTGTAAATGGATTAGAACAACCATTACACCATCTAAAACAAGTTTTATATACCAAAACAGTTTAGAGTAATGTTTCTAGTCCATTTCCAGCAGCACAAATCGAATTTCTGCATTCTGCATGACCAACTCGTAGAGTGCACTAACAGACTCGCCGAGTTGGTTGCATTTACACTTGGACTCGTCAAGTCCTCCCCATGGACTTGTCGAGTCCCCTGAGCAGACATCAACAATCGATTTTTAACACTATTTTGCATCAAGTATTCACAAACTAGCCTAGGCTCTAATACCACTGATGGGTTTTGAGCATTCTAATACTTCCTAAGTGTACATGCAACCCTAATAAACCATGGATCTATGTTTGTCTAAATACATGCAAAATTTGGTTTCCAAGGTTCATAATCCTATCTAGCATACATGAGGAACTTTTATCTTAAAAGGATGGCTAGAATTACATACCTTGTAGTTGATTTTGCTTCCTTGAAACCTTGAGAGCCTAGCACCCCAAGTGTGATGCCTCAAATGCTTCACGAAACACCAAATGCTTTTGGATTGACTTTTGAGAGAATACACACTCTAAAAATCGGCCTAGCCCTCTTATTTCTTAGTGTAGCCGATTTTGGTGGATAGTATGTCCCTTATATAGTGTGACACATCTAGGGTTAGACCATGTAAACCCTAATGTGTCATGACTCTTTATATCCATGACCCATGGGTTTTTAAATCCCATGGAGCATCCATGGAGCATCCTATGGGTTTAACCCAACTTGATAATCCATGGAGCCTCTTATCCCACTATACAATTTATGGATGATTTACATAATCAACCCATATATTTAATTAGTTATATTTTGATCACTTAATTAATTCTTGATCAAACTAATTAAATAATACTATTAATATATTAGAACTTATAATATATTAATAAACCAAAAGTGTTATTTCTCTCATTTAGTTTATCCAATTACATGGTGCCATGCAACCCAAATGGACCATGCCGAGTCGGGTCAAGTACATAGAAGAAATAGTTATGGACTTAGACACCTTATCCAACAAGTATACCCCATCTCGTAGTGCATCGAGAACAGTTGAGTAGTAGTGATGAAGTCTGGTGAAATCACAAATGCATCCACAGCAAGGTGCAATAGGGAACAAAATCTCCCTTTTGAAATATAAGCCTTTTTAGAATTGATTAGAAAGTAGATTCTTTCCTTGTTCTTGTCATATGAGGCAGTAGAGTAAACTTGGGATAGAAGTGACATAGGAACAACTTCCACCTGTGTTAGGGCTATAACCAAAGGTGAATATTTCAAACACTCAACCACTTGTAGCATATATGAATCATACAGAAACAGATTGAGTTCAATAATCATGTTCTGATTTGGCTTGATTGAGAGCAATGGGAATGAAGCGGATTGGTCGTGAGATGATGAAGAAGTCGCCATTATTGATTGAATGAAGAAGATGAACAGTTGGGAATCGTCGCGTAGATATAGAAACTTTGTTACAGGTGAAAGAGACAAATGGAATTAGAACACCTTTATATACCATTTCCAAGAGAGAGAAAGAGTCATCATCATATTGATGAGACAACTGAAACATCGCTTGAAAAAGTGCAATGTGACAGGTTGGTTTCTCCCAGGTATATGTCAGCACGCGTGGTTTAAGTAACCATTCAATTTCACGCGCCTAAAATCTTATCCTCAATCGTCGTTTGAAATTCAGCGTCCCTCCAAAAATAAACAAAAATCGAACCAACAGCAACCAGAATGGAGGAAAATAAAAAAAATTCGTGCAACAGGGTGACAAAAGGTAAAGAAATAAAGCAAAATGTGAGATGTGAGTGATGTCTTATTAAAAGACATGAAGCAGATGACTTCGGGCAAGAATCACTTCCTTCAAATTCAAGCGAGACTTGAAGTGCTTGTGTGGTTTCCCGAGAAAATACGATCAACTGTTTGTAGAGAAACATTGAAAGGCTTCTTTTAATTTGTAGGCTTAGGGTAGCTTATCTTCAACCAAACATCAATACTTAACATAAGATCGATCGTTGGTAGAAGTACTTGTGAGACCGATGTGGTCTGTTGAACAAGTAGGTTGGATATAATTTATAGTGACTAAAGAAGAGATAGAAATCCAAAAAAAATGGATCCTTTTGGTAAGAAAGGCCTTGGTGTTAGACGATTCCATAAAAGACCACGCAGAAGTAAAAGAGATTTCAATAGGTACACAGTAAGATCTTGAATATAATAATTCACCGTCAATGTATTGTTGGTGTTGGATTTTGGGTTTCACTCAGCACGTGGTATGCGGATCTAAGATCACAAACACAGATATTATGCAACCATAAACCTCAGTGGTAAGGATCAAGAGTCTCAAGGGTTACAGTGGTGAATCGAAGGTTGATGGAGATTAGCAGGAGGATGGTTTAAAGAACTGAAAGTACCTCTCCTATATAAATATGACAAAGGAGAAAACTCTTAACTCATATGAGAAGAGTAAGGTAGCTCTTGAATTGAGTTAAATGTGGCAGCCTGATTAGGAAGAAACAATAGGTATAGATCGAATCATTAAGGCCTTACTCTTAGTCATAGAGGCTTTGGTCAACATGCAGCATCATGCTTCTAGGGACCCTTAACTAGTTCAAATAAAAAATATATATATACCACCCTTAGCTCCAAATGATGTTGTACTGACATACTTGGGACCTATGTAAAAGAACAATCAAACAAACACACCACACAAACAAAACAAACAAACCAAAAAATATTTTTGAGGTTTTGGGATTTTCTAAAAAATAATAAAAACAGAAAGAGAATATATATATATATATATATATATATATATATATATATATATATTGGATTTTTGAAGTTTTGAAATTAAAAAAAATAATAATAATAATAACAGAAAGAGAAAATATTTTTGGATTTTTGAAGTTTTGAAATTTTCTGAAAAATAAAAATAGAAGGAGAAAATATAAAGTAGCATAAAACACCAAAAAGATATACTTAATACTATAAACAAAATGTACAACCGAAACCTTATCTTAAAAGTATGAAGCAAAATAAGCCAAGCGATCGGTTGATTTCGGTTCCCAAAAAAAATTATGGAATCGAGATAAACCAAGCGTTCGGTTCATTTCGGCTCCCAAAAATTCTGGAACCAAAATAGACCGAGTGTTCTCTCTATTTCGCTTGTCTAATTTTTAGAGAAAGATTTGAAGATTCGGTACCGACTCTGCTTCCATCACACCCAGGACTTGTAATATTTTATTGAATCTTGCTTCATGCAAGGCTTTAGTGAATATATCTGCCAATTGGTCAAATCACCGAACGAAATGCACTTCCACGTTCCCATCTTCTACATGGTCCTTGATAAAATGATATCTCAGTGCAATATGCTTTGTCTTTGAGTGTTGCACTAGATTGTGACATATTCTTATTGCACTTTCGGAGTCACAATAGAGAGGAATCTTCTTCATACTCAGCCCGTAATCTCTTAGCTGACTTTGAATCCATATTACTTGTGAAGTACAAGATGCCGCAGCTATATACTCAGCTTCAGCTGTTGAAAGTGACACATAGGTTTGCTTCTTCGACTGCCAGCTAACAAGTTTACGAGCAAGGAATTGACATCCACCTGTAGTGCCCTTTCGTTCTAGACTACATCCTCCAAGATCAGCATCAGAAAAAGCTTGAATGAAGAATTCAGATCTAGCAGGGTACCAGAGACCGAGAGATGAGGTTCGCTTTAGGTAACGGAAAATGATTTTCACAGCTACCATGTGAGGTTCTCTTTGATTAGCTTGAAACCTAGCACAATAACAAACATAAAACATTATGTCCGGTCTACTAGCTGTTAGCTACATATGGGACCCTATCATTTGTCGATATAGTGTTATGTCAACAACAGGTTTTTCTGGAGAAAGTGTTAACTTAGATCCAAATGCCATAGGAACCTTCACTTTTGAATCTCCCATCATACTGAATTTCGCCAGCAAGTTCTTTATATAAGCCTCCTGGTTGATAAAGATACCTCTGGTCCTTGTCTAATATTCAAACCAAGGAAAAAGTTAATTGGACCCATTGCGCTCATTTCAAATTTAGTCTCCATCAACTTCCTGAATTCAGCCGTTAATCTAGGATTCGTAGAGCCGAAGATGATGTCATCGACATAAATCTGAACTATCATTAGATGTTCGCCTTCTTTCTTTCGGAAGAAGATTGGGTCAACCGAACCTTGTTTAAATTTTGACATTTTCAGAAAGCGAGTTAAAGTTTCATACCAGGCCCATAGTGCTTGCTTTAAACCATATACAACTTTATCCAACACATATCAATGATCGGGAAATCTCTCATTCACAAACCCGGGAGGTAGCTCAACATACACCATTTCTTCTAGTTCTCCATTCAGGAAAGCGCATTTCACATCCATTTGGAAGACTTCAAAGTTTTTATGAGCATCATATGCCAGAAAGATTCTAACAGATTCCAAACATGCCACAGGAGCGAAGGTTTCCTCATACTCTATTCCTTCTTCTTGGCAATATCCTTTTACTACCAACCGAGCCTTGTTTCTAATAACATTCCCCTCTTTGTCCAATTTATTCCTGAAGACCCATTTCAAGCCAACCACTAAAGCATCCTTTGGTGTGGGAATCAGCCTCCAAACTCGATTGCGTTCGAACTCATGGAGCTCATCTTGCATTGGTTGAACCCAATCAGAATGATCAAGTGTAGCATTAACGATTTTCGGCTCGACCTTGGAGATAAACGAATTAAACATACAGAATTCAACTTTAGAGAATAATGCAGTTTGTTTCGCTTTCAACTGTGAACGAGTAAGAATTTGCTTAGATGGTTCTCCAATAATTTGAGCTTTGGGATGATCCTTGGTCCATTTTACTAAAGGAGGATAATTTGGGTTATATGTTGGATCCAACTCTGCGTTTACTTCCTCTTCAAGTTCTGATTGATCACCTTCATCAATTGCATTCTCTTTCTCCCCCTCGACTGGCGAAGTGTAACCTTTGTGAGAATAAGAGGTTTCATCCTCAGTGGGAGTCTTTGGTGCTGATGAACTCTTCACCTTGAATAATGAGCCACTTTTTGGAGAGTCGGTGGAGGGTTGACCACCTGTCGGTTAGGAGGTTTAGTTTCTATTTTTTGGCAGCTTCATCTATAATCCTTTTGAGATTGTCGATTTTGTTGCGTGCCGCTTTTTCTTTTGAGTGTACTGCTTTCTCTGGTTCATCAAATAACTGAATGTACTCTTTAAACAAGTTGGATATGGGAACCGAGATTTGTCCTAATTCAGGAAAAATTTCCCCTAAGTCATTTTCTCGCCTTTGAATTTTCTTCATGTAATTATCATCAAAGGTTACATAATATGTTTCTTCAATTCGTTTGGAACATTTATTCAACACTCTGTATGCTTTTGATGTTCGTGAGTAACCCAGAAAGATTCCCTCATCAGCTTTGACGTCAAACTTATTTCGGTTCTCTTTAAAATTTAAAATAAAGCACCGTGAACCGAATATGTGGAAAAATTTAACATTGGGCTTTCGATTGTTTAAGATCTCATGTGGAGTAATTAACAATCTTTTGTTGAGTAAGGATCCATTCTGAGTATAGCACGCGGTTGCAACAGTATCAACCCAAAAGTATAACGGAAGGGAAGCGAAGCTTAGCATGGTTCTGGATGCCTCACATAGAGAACGGTTTCGTCTTTCAAAAATCCCATTCTGTTGTGATGTATAAGGGGCTAAAAAGTTGTGAGTTGTCCCCTTCTTAGCCAGAAAGTCCTCAAATTCTTTATTTTTGAATTCCAGCCCATTATCGCTTCTTATATTCCTCACCGTCTTTCTTAGTTGTACTTCAAGTTGCTTGATAAACACCTTCAACTTGGGAGTGGCATCTGATTTCTGTTTGAGAAAGAAAACCCAGGTGAAGCGTGAAAAATCATCTACAATGACAAGAATAAACTTAATACCGCTGAAGATTTCGATAACCGATGGTCCACATAAGTCAATGTGCAGAAGTTCGAGAGCTTCAACAATCTTTGTATTGATTCGTGTAGGATGGTTCTTTCTGCTATGTTTTCCCATCTCACACGCTGCACATAGATGTTCCTTATCAAACTTGAAAAGAGGAAGGCCTCGAACATGATCACTAAGCCCCAACTTATTAATGTCTCTGAAGTTCAGGTGCGATAAGTGTCGATGCCATAACCAGCTTTCATCAGTATTCGCCTTTGATAGGAGACATATTGTTGGTTTTCCTCGAATTGGGTTGAGATTTAAAGGATACATTTCTCCCTTGCGTTCAGACTTCAACAAAACCTTTTTAGATTGCTTCTCAATTATCTCAGATCCCTCATCATTAAATGAAACCTTTAAACCTGTGCCCACAACTAATTGTGACACACTGATGAGATTATGCTGCAATCCTTCCACATACGCAACTTTTCGAATTGAGAAATCTCCATTGGTTATCATCCCATACCCTTTGATTGTTCTATACGAGTTATTGCCATACTTCACAGATCCACCATCTTTAAGGGACCGAAACTCCCTTAGCTCTTCCTTCCTTCATGTCATGTAATGCGAGCATCCACTGTCTATATACCATTCATCATCAAACTGCTCGTCACGTATCACCTACAAATTTAAGTAGATTTAGGAACCCAAAGTTTCTTGGGTCATTGTGAGTTTTTCACAGAAAAAGGAATTGCAGTAGAAATATCAACCAAATATGTTCGTTTTACTAGAGTGGATTGATCTTTTCTTTTGATGGTATACACCTTGATTTTAGTTTTATCTTGTTTAAACTTTGGTGTGTTAGTTGGTGTATTGTTAAATGGTTTTAGTGTTTTCTTTTGAATCCTAGGGTTAGCTAAGCTTTTCTTATTATGAATCTCAGAATTGAGCTTTCCCTTTCCTTTGATATTCTTTACTAAAGTTGATTTGTTGGAAGGACCGAAATTAGACTTGGGACCGAAACTTGACTTTCGGTTCCGAGAGCTGGTTTGGGGACCAAAACTTGACTTTTGGTTCTGAGAGCTGGTTTGGGCACAGAAACTTGAGTTTAGGTTCTGAGAGCTGGTTTGGGGACTGAAACTTGACTTTCGGTTCTGAGATTTGGAATAATAGGAATTTGGGCTGAAATTTTCTTTTCCTTTCATTTTTTCTTTTCCTTTATCACTTGATTCTTCCTTTGGAGGAACATAGTTGGGATTTTGAGATTGCCAATGACGTTTTTGCTCATTCAGATTCTTCATATATCTCTGATTTCTTAAGTGTTTCTTTTCAGCTAACTCCTTCTACGATTTGTGGATATTGAAGCTAGCCTTTGGCTTCTTCTTTTGAGTTTTGGTTTTCTTAGTTGGAACTCTCGCTTCTTTCATTGGTTCTTCAGGGATTTCCTTAGTTCCACTTGTGCTTGGTTTGTCGAAACTTGAGGGTTTGTTGATGGTTTCAACAACGTATCTTCCTTTAACCCTCCATGAAGTTTGATCAGATAAGCCCATGGTTTCTTCTGCGTTGTCAATAGGAGCTGAGCAAAAGTAATCATCACATCCTTCAGCGTTGTCTTTGTCGATTAGGATTTTTTACTCTGTCATTTGTTTTGCAGTGACACCCGTAACTGCATAGACCTGATTCGACACTGTTTGAACCTTTTGATAGACCATAGCTTTCTCTTTGAGTTTCTGTGGCTTTTCTTTTGACATGCGAGCGAATTCAATAGAATTTTCAGATAGGAGAGGTTTCTCATTTTCGGTTTCACTCTTCATAAACTCAGAGCAGTCGACTACGTCTTCCATTGAGATTTCGATCATCTCACTTTCCTCATAAAATTCAGATGTATTATCTAAGTTCATTTTATTTTCTGAAATTAATTTGGCATTTGATGTGTCAAAAGATCGAATAGTTTCGGACTTAATTTTTAACCTATCATTTTCATCCAAAAGATTTTTGAGCATACATTTATGTTCCTTAGAATCGATGAAGGTTTCTGTCTTCTCCAATCCAATTTTGTAAGACATTGATGTCTCTTCTGACGACACTATTGATTCACACTCAACAATGACCTCATCCTCCTTAAATTCAAGGAAGGGTAAGATTGTCTTATGAATCTTCTTCCCTATCTCACAACTTAAATGCAATTGAGCAATATTGGTATATAAGAGCTTAGCAATTGAACAAAAAATATTCCTTTGTTTTAAATACTTTAAATTGTCTCTTTGCAAATAAATACTTTCATCCCCAGCTCTATTTAATTCCGCCTCCTTCAGCTCAATACGCATCCTTCTCTCCTCACTTTTTGAAGACACCCTATTGAGTTGGTCAGTTAGGTTAGAATTTGCTAGGCGAGTTTGCATGAGACTACCAATTAAGTTAGAAAATTTGAATTTTAATTCTTTTAATTCTTCTTCATAATCTGTTACTAGAACTTTAAGTGGTTCAACGATGGATTGTACGTTTTTGATCAGCTGATCGCAGTCGTTGATCTTCTCACTCACAGGCTTGGTTGCAAAACACTTGTCCTCAGTCAGGTTTGGTTCCTCACTTGCACTTTCAGTTGATGAACTAGATGTGACCATTAAACACCTTCCAGCCGCACCTACTTCCTTTGCCACATAAGCCCTTCCATGAGTGGGCTTTCTCACCTCTTCATCTTTAGAGTCGGTTAACCAAACTTCAATGCCCCCGAACTCATCTTCATTTGCATTCTCTTGCACAATCAAGGCATTCATAGAACCATTAGTCGATTTTGTTTTCTTGATCTCTTCCGACTTGCGCATATAGTACGCCTCATCATCTTTGCCATCTCTTTTCTTAGCCATTTTCCTTAGCATGCAATCTTTGGCAAAGTGATTCTTGCCGTGCAGTAATTGCAGTCGAACCTAGAGTCTCCTGCAAGCTTGCTCTCCTTCTTGTCTTCATCCTTTTAAGAAGAATTTTTCGCTTCATCCTTCGCCTTCTCAGAGCTGTAACTTCCTTGCTAGTTTCGGTTCTTGTTGACAGGAAACTTTCTTCGTGCAAACTTCTTTGTATTGGTAACCATTAAAGCATACTCCTCGCTTGTAAGGTCACATTCAGACATATCAAACTCTTCTTCTTCTTCTACAATGCTTTTTCCTTTTGAGACAAGGGCCAACGATCCCACACCTGAAACTACCTTTACTTCTTTGGTCACTACACTTTCATGGGACTTAAGTATTCCCACAAGTTTCGCTACTGAGTAAGATTTAAACTATTCATGTGCTTTCACGGTTGAGACCACGACGATCCATTCTGGTCTGAGACCGTTCACGTGTTGGAATAGTGTCTAACGCTGCAACTATATTTGGTAAGTACTTGACCCGATTGAGCATGGTCCTTTTGGGTTGCCTTCACCATAGCAACTTGACAGGATGATTTACAATGAGAGAAGAAATATTATAAGGAATAATAATATTGTTATTTGATAATATAAGTCATAAATTAATTAGGAATTAATTTGGTGACTTAAAGAGATTAATTAAATAGAAGGGCATAAACTGTCAAGTGTATAATAGTTGTACTTTGGGCTATAATCCCTTATGGATAAGGGGTGGACGATTTTGTGGCTTTGGATAGACCTTGAAATCGTCCAAGGCTTATCATTAGGGTATTGGATTGCTTAGGGCCTAAGTTATCCAATTAGGGTTTAAGGGTGAAACCCTAGGAGCCTTACAAGTATAAATAGACCCTAGGGATCATGGAAAATCGGCACCCTTGTCACTAAAGGAACCCTGGCCGATTTCTTTCTCCCCTCTCCTCTCTCTATAATAATCCTCTTGCTAGTGGGTGTTTGTAAGCCATTAGAGGAGTGACAATTGTGACTCTAAGAGCCAAGGACAAGAAGATTCAAGCAAGAAACTTAAGGTAATCTTCTAGATCTGTTTTCTTATGTTATTACCTAGATCTATTGCTCAAAAGTCTTGGATTCAATGCATGTTCAATTAGAGAAACCTAGATCCAAGCATTAGGGTTTGTATGTGCACATAGGAATGTTCATATGGTGAACACCCATCAGTGGTATCAGAGCCTAGATTGGTTTCTATTGAATTAATGTATTGGTTGCTTGTTTGATGCTTGCAAAATTCGAATTTTGTAACCCTTCGTGAAGAACTCGGCAAGTTCCATAGTGGACTCGGCGAGTAGGCCTCAACTCGGCGAGTCCATTGTGGTACTCGGCGAGTTCGAGCGTCAAAAAGAGCTAATTTTGGGATTTCTTGCAGTTTATCCTTTGGATACTTACCTTAATCATGTTAGGTCAATATAAATCCGATTTTAAGATATATTTGAGTATATTCTTGACCTAATTGAAGATATTTATCAATTAATTAAATATTAGTTTCCTTATGTGATAATTGATTAATTATTTTAATTAAATTGGTAAATTGTTTTGCAAGAAATAATTAAATAAATCAAATATGGATAATTATGTGATTAAATGTTAATTTAGATTATATGTTATTTGATCCCCTGTGTTTTAAATAGTTTAAAACCTGCCCTTGAAATTTATGTTTTGTGATTAAAAGGTTAATTTAGACAATTTAAATTTCAAACCTTAGAATTTTACAAGTTTAAAATTCAACCCTATACTAATATAATATTACAAGATTAATATATATATATATATATATATATATATATATGTGTGTGTGTGTGTGTGTGTGTGTGTGTGTAATTAAAATGCTAGTCTTACCGTTAGTAGGCCTCATTCACGAAGTCGGTCTATAAGGTGGGTATAAGGTTGTTGCCTATAAAATGAAGCTTAATGGGTGTACACTCACACCCACCGCTTGCTTGATCGGTGGAGGGTCGTTAGCCGAACGGGTAGGATACAACAACCTCATCTCCTCATTAAAGGTATAATATGAAATACAAAGTAACTACATGGTTTTCAAAATATTCAATCCTAGTTACTTTAGGAAAAGTGAATTGATACAATCCCATGAAATTACACTTTGCACCCTTGCTAAGAAGATAGTGGAGCGTGTGTGGTTTATCGGCACACTAATTGGTTCTAAGCAAAGGTGGCAAAGGGTGATTCATTGTTTATCATAGTTCGATGGAGCGTGTGTGGTTTACCGACACATCAAATAGGTGATTGTTACAATGAAGGCACCATGTGAATTTGCATGGTAATTCACAGCCACTTTGTGATCCTCGGTATCCCAGTCACAAACAAGAGGGGCATATCGAGAATTAAACATGCCATTGAAAAGTTTCAATGAATCTCATCTAAACCTAGGAATTCTGAATACATTTAGACTTAAAGTTATTTTTTATGGTGGAGAATTAGTGAATCGTCATTCACTTACCTTCAAATTGTTTGCATGTTAGATTACGGCATCACTTTTCTAATATGTAAATATTGTTGTTGGATCCTAGCCATAATTTTTTCTTGGGTAATAATTAGGGATTCAAATTCTAATCTATCTTTGTCCTTTCTATTTGTAGATGGTGAACGCAAACAACGCTGCTGCTAGCTCGTTCACATTGATGAGCCTTTGCCAAAAGGTGACTTTCGATGGGATGAACATTAGCGAATGGATAAGATACATTTGCACGATTGCTCTCTACGAGGACAAGGAGTGTGTCCTCGATGAGAAGCTCGAGAAGATCACTCCAAAAATCGCTACTCCGGCTGAAATCACCGCTTTTGAAACTCATGAGCGTGATGCAACGAAGGTTCATTGCATCATGATAGCCACTATGAACTCCGAATTCCAAAAGTCCTATGAGGACATGTATCCGTACGAAATACACCAAGACTTGTTGGAGAGATACCACCAAAACACGAGGCAGGAATGTTACGAGATCTTCACTAACATGATCTCCGCCAAAATGAGTCATGGGGAATCTCTAACCGTGCACTTGCAAAAAGATGCAAAGGTATGTTGATCGTCTTCGCAAGTTGAATGTTGACTTTGGGGAAGTCTTGGTGATCGACATGGTGCTTCACTCCTTGCCTCCGTGTTACAACCAATTTAGGATGACCTACCACATGAACAAAGAAGAGGTCACCCTAAGTAAGCTCCAAGGTCTCCTTAGGGTTGCTGAGAGCAACCTCAAGGACAAGTCTGTTGCACCCACTCCCAATCCACCCGCTGCTCCTGTTTTGGCCATTGGGCAAGGAAGAGGAAAGAAGAGGAAGGCTCCGTCCAAGATCCACCATAAAGGAATGTCCCGAAATGGTTCCTCCTCAAGTAGGACCAAAGTTGATCCCGCTAAACCTAACCCTAACCCAAAGGAGGCAGAGTGCCACCATTGCACAAAATAGGGCATTGGAAGAGAAGCTGCCTAGAGTACCTGCAATCTATCAAGGAAGGAAAGATCAAGTCGTCTTTCGCATGTATTTATACTATTAAATCTAATGATTCATCTCATGCTATTTCTTAGGTCCTCGATACCGTTTGTGGTTACCACATTTGTTCTAAATTGCAGGGACTAAGAAGAAATAGGGATGTGGAGCATGGAAGAATAAATCTAATCATGGGGAACATAAGATCGTCGCATGTGACCAAGATTAGAGTGTATTCTCTAGTGCTTAGGAATGGTTTATGTTTAGATGTGAACAATTGTTGTTATTCGCTAGAAATGGCAAGAAACATCATTTCTTTTCATGGTTTGTTTAGACAAGGATTTAGATTTTATTTTAACAATGAGAATGGTTCTTTTTGTGCTTATCTAAATGGTGTCTTATATTTTGAAGCAATACCATGTAATGGAATTTATGAAACTGTTATGATTGTAGATAACCTAGGAAATGATGTTTTATGCATGAATTCTTCCAATAGTATGGATAGAGCATCCTTGTGGCATTGTCGTCTTGGACATGTCAACAAGAAGCGTATAGCCCAACTCCAAAAGGATGGAGTGTTGGAGTCATTCGACCTTAGGGAAGATGACACATGTGAGTCTTGTTTGCTTGGAAAGATGACCAAGTCACCCTTCACTAGTACATGTGAAAGGGGTGAGGGTCTATTGGACCTCATACATACCGATGTATGTGGACCGTTTAGATTAACCACAAAGGATGGGAACCGCTTCTATGTGACTTTTACGGATGACTATAGTGGATATGGGAATATCTACTTAATCAAACGAAGGTCAGAAACATTTGAAAAGTTCAAAGAATTCAAGAATGAAGTGGAAAATCAATTGGGCAGGAAAATCAAGATGCTTCGATCCGATCGAGGAGGAGAGTACCTAAGTCCTGAATTCCATGACTATCTCAAGGAGTGTGGAATGGTTTCACAATTGACGCCACCTCGGACACCGTAGTTGAATGGTGTGGCGGAAAGGCGTAATCGAATCTTGTTAGACATGGTCCGCTCTATGATGACTCGTGCTTCACTATCTATCTCATTCTGGGGGTATGCCTTAGAGACTGCCGCCTATATCCTTAACCAAGTCCCTACTAAGAAGGTTGCCAAAACACCTCACGAGATGTGGACAGAGAAAGCTCCCTCGTTAGCACATATCAAGGTTTAGGGTTGCGAGGCTTTCATAAGACGAGATACTCACGACAAGCTCGAACCTCGTAGTGAGCGATGTATTTTCATCGCCTACCCGCAAAAATCCTTTAGATATCTCTTCTATAGACCGAAGGACAATGTTGTCTTTGTTGCGAGGAGAGGAGTTTTCCGAGAGAGAGAACTGATAAGCCAAGGAGACAGTGGGAGGCAAATCAAGCTTGAAGAGATTCAAGAGTCGATAGATGAAGGAACTTCTACCGCTGGCCCTCAACCCGAGGAGGAAACTCCGGTTGAACCGATTGATGAGTCCTTACCTCTTAGACGTTCCGAAAAAGTTAGAGATCAACCCCAGTTTTATGGTTTTCATATTACTACCGAAGGGGATACGTATATTAGTGACGGTACACTAATAAATCTAGATGAACCTTAGCTATAAGGAAGCCATGGCAGGCCCGGAGTCTGCAAAATGGAAAGAGGCAATGGACAGCGAGATCCAGTCCATGTATGACAACCATGTTTGGAATTTGGTTGATAATGTGCCCGGACGTAAGGCCGTTGGGTGCAAAAGGATCTTCAAGAAGAAGACCGACATGGATGGAAACGTACACACATATAAGGCGCGATTGGTTGCGAAGGGCTTTACTCAAACTTCCGGAGTTGACTATGATGAGACCTTCTCACCAGCTGCGAAAATAAAGTCTATTAGAGTGATGCTAGCAATTTCCGCATTTCATGATTATGAGATTTGGAAAATGGATGTCAAGACCGCTTTCCTTAACGGGAAATTGGCTGAGGATGTTTACATGGCTCAGCCAGAGGGTTTTGTTGATCCGAAGCATCCAAATAGAGTGTGTAAGCTTTAGAAGTCCATTTATGGACTTAAACAAGCATCTCGCAGATGGAATCTTTGTTTCGATGGAAAGTCAAAGAGTTTGGATTTGTACGAAGTGAAGATGAATCATGTGTATATGTCAAAGCCAGTAGGAGTATAGTTAGCTTTCTCGTTTTGTATGTCGATGACATACTGCTCATAGGAAACGATATCCCGACACTGCAGGAGGTTAAGTCCTGGGTCGGGAAGTGCTTCGCTATGAAGGACCTCGGAGAGGCTTCCTATATTTTGGGAATAAGGATAGTGAGAGAACAATGTAAGAGACTAATAGGACTGAGTCAGAACACTTACTTAGATAAAGTACTAAAACGTTTTAGTATGGAAAACTCGAAGAAGGGAGAATTACTGTTACAATATAACGCCAAGTTGAGTAAGACTCAAAGTCCAAGTACCGAAGCCGAAATAACAGAAATGAGCCGAGTACCATACGCTTCCGCAGTTGGCTCAATCATGTATGCTATGACTTGTACTCGCCATGATGTAGCCTTTGCTTTGAGCATGGTTAGTAGATATCAAGGGAACCCTGGCAGATCCCATTGGATTGCGGTCAAGAATATCCTTAAGTACCTTCGGAGGACCAAGGAATGGTTTTTAGTCCTCGGAGGGAGTGATGACTTGAAGGTGCGAGGGTATAGTGACGCCAGCTTTCAGACCGACAGGGACAACTACCGTTCGCAGTCGGGTTGGGTCTTCACCCTGAATGGAGGAGCAGTAACTTGGAAAACTTCCAAATAGGAAACCGTAGTTGATTCAACGTGCAAATCAGAGTATATTGCAGCAAGCAAAGCGTCGAAAGAGACAATATGGTTAAAGAACTTCATTGGTGATCTTAGAGTTGTACCTACCATAAAGGAGCCCGTGGAGATTTTCTGTGATAATGAAGGAACGGTTGCCTTGACCAAGGAACCGAGGGATCATGGTAGATCTCGACATATCGACAGAAAATATCACTTTATAAGACATCGTGTAAAAGAAGGATAACTCGTGGTGAAGAGGATATCATCAGAAGATAACCCAGCAGATCCGCTTACGAAGGGACTGAGCAGGGTTAAGCACTTGCAACATGCTAGGAATATTAGGCTGAAGGATGATATTAGTATAGATTAGATAGTATTAGAAACGTGTGATATATAAATGTAATTAACATTTGATGATTAAATAAAAAAAGTATTATTTATGAGTAATGTTACTGTTTTATGTTAATTGTTTAACTATTGTTTCACTTTGCATGTTTTGACTTCCAGAATAATTGAGTTTATTAAGAATAATCGAATTATTCGAATTGTCCACAATCATTCATATGTTGGAAGTAGGTATGAATGAAGATTGTCATGAATTGGTCTGTAGATTGTCTAAATGGTATTAGACATAGCAAAAGTTTGCTTCAATGTTCATGAGTGTTTATGAACTAGTTTTGAGTATTGGAACAAATCCGCATATGGTTAGAACTAAATTGATGTGTTCGATTAAATTCTATGTCAAATAAATCTGAGATCGAGAAACCAACTGCTAGACAATTGGTTCCATATAAATGTTTGCATGATATCTAAACAGAGGACTGTATGATCCCTTATCTAAAGGACAAGATTGATGAGATCAGAGTTTGACAGCGTCTTTGAGAGCTACGATTGCTAATCGGATTATACTTTTATATATAGTTACTAGACTTATTCAAGTGGGAGACTGTTGGAATAGTGTCTTAGGCTGCAACTATATTTGGTAAGTACATGACCCGATTGAGCATGGTCCTTTTGGGTTTCCTTCACCATAGCAACTTGACATGATGATTTACAATGAGAGAAGAAATATTATAAGGAATAATAATATTGTTATTAGATTAATATAAGTCATAAATTAATTAGGAATTAATTTGGTGACTTAAAGAGATTAATTAAATAGAAGGGCATAAACTGTCAAGTGTATGATAGTTGTACTTTGGGCTATAATCCCTTATGGATAAGGGGTGGACGGTTTTGGGGCTTTGGATAGACCTTGAAATCGTCCAAGGCTTATCATTAGGGTATTGGATTGCTTAGGGCCTAAGTTATCCAATTAGGGTTTAAGGGTGAAATCCTAGGAGCTTACAAGTATAAATAGACCCTAGGGGTCATGGAAAATCGGCACCCTTGTCACTAAAGGAACCCTGGCCGATTTCTTCCTCCCCTCTCCTCTCTCTATAATCATCCTCTTGCTAGTTGGTGTTTGTAAGCCATTAGAAGAGTGACAATTGTGACTCTAAGCTTCAAGGACAAGAAGATTCAAGCAAGAAACTTAAGGTAATCTTCTAGATCTATTTTCTTATGTTATTACCTAGATCTATTGCTCAAAAGTCTTGGATTCAATGCATGTTCAATTAGAGAAACCTAGATCCAAGCATTAGGGTTTGTATGTGTACATAGGAATGTTCATATGGCTAAGACCCATCATCATGAAGGTCACCTTCTGCTCGATCAACTTTCTTTCTATTCCGTGCTTGATCATCTTACTTAGGAGATGATTAAACCGATCGAAAGTTTGTATGAGTTTTTCTTCTGGTTTCTGTTCAAAAACTCCAAATTCTGACAACAACAACGTTTGAATGGAGTGTTCTAGATCTTCATCAGTTGAATAAAATTCTTTCAACCTATCGCAGATTTCTTTGGCTGTCGTGCATGAACCAACCAACCAAAAAGTGTCAGACTGCAAGGCAAATATGATCATTCTCATTGCCTTCACATTACACAACAACTTGTCTTTCTCGTCCTGTGGCATCTTCTCTACATCCGCCACCAGCTTGTTATATTCCTTTTGGGACTTGACTGTTGTGTTCGTTCCTGAGTGAACAAACGGCCCAAGCGTGATAGCTTCCTAGATGAGATAGCCATGTTCTTCAGATCCAACCACGTAATCTTCAAAGTGATGTGCCCATACTTCATAATCTTGAGTGTAAAGAATGGGAATTCTAGTAGTGGATCCAATGTTGTTTGAGATGTTGATGGGATTTGTATGCAAATCTTCATGAGACATGGTGAGCTGCTAGAATCAAACATGTAAACTTGAGATTAGGGTTTTATCAGAATCATAGTTACCGTCGATATGAAGAAGACGGCTTCTATTTATACGATAAAAGCGGAAACCCTAAAGTATTCTGAATACAGAAGGAATGTGTATTGATCACACAGTCTCCTTCTCTGATACCAATTGATGAAACAAAGTTTAATCAGGATCGTTAGATTCTATATAAACAAACAATTAAGAACAGAATTATGAACACGAAAATGGCTTTGAATGTGTTGTATGATTAATGCTTCAACACCTCAGAAAAGCTCGATTATGAACTTCGATTGTAGAGGTGTTTAGGGTTACAAAATAATAAACGTAAAAACTTCGTCAATTCTAATGCATACATGCATGCATATTTATAGTCTAACCGTACTAGATAATCATGGATAGACAGGCCCAATCCGGATACAAAATACAAGCCCATGGCGCAACACAATTAAACTCAACAATGGGTATTGGAGGCGGGTGGTGGTGATGGGTGGTGGTTAGTGGTATAGCGGGTGGTAATGATAAGTGGTGGTGGTGGGGGTGGTTATGAGTGGTGGATGGTGGTAATGACAGGTGGTGCTCATAATGATGGGTAGTGGTTGGGTGGTAGTGATGGGTGGTGGTTTTAGTAGGTGGTGATGGGGTGATAGGTGGCGGGTGGTGGTGATGGTTGGTTGTGGTCGGCGATGATAGATGGTGGTGGGTGGTATTGACGAGTGGTGGTGACGAGTAGTGGTGATGGGTGCTTGGTGGTGGTTTGTAGTAGTAGCGGGTGGTGGTCATAATGGTGGGTAGTGGCTAGGTGGTAGTGATGGGTGATAAAGGTTGGGTGGGTGGTGGGTGGGGTAATGGTGGTGGGTGGTGGAGATGATGGTGGGTGGTGGGTGGGGTAATGGTGGCGGGTGGTGTTGGTCGGTGGTGATAGGTTGTGGTGGGTGGTGGTATTGGTAGGTGGTGGTCATTGTGGTGGGTGGGTGGTAGTGATGGGTGGTGAAGGTGGATAGTGGTTGTGGTGGGTGGTGGTGGCGGTGATGGGTAGTGTTGGTGGTGGTGGATGGGTTGGTGGATGGTGGTGGTGTATGATGGTCGTGGATGGCGATGGCGGATGGTGGTGATGATGTTGGGTGGTGGAGGTGGGTAGTAGTGTCGGGTGGTGGTGGTGGATGGTATTGTTTGGGTGATGAGTGGTGTTGGTTAGTGGTTTTTAAATTTTTTTTTTTTACTTATTTGTTGGTTTATATTAATCTTATATAATGATTTCACTTAAAAAAATAATGTGGTCAAATTGTATTCTCAAATGTTCTCGCAATAAGAAATGTTTTGGACTGAACGTTCATATATATATATATATATATATATATATATATATATATATATATATATATATATATATATATATATATATATATATATATATATATATATATATATATATATATATATATATATATATGAGAAAAAGGAATATACCCTTAAGGGTATATAAGCTTAGGTATTCAAACCAACCATACAATGTCATTTTATTTGATATATTCATTATAATGTTCTTAAACTTTAACCTCTAACTTGATTTAAATTCAAGATTTTCGAAATTTCACTATTATCTTCCTCTTACATCAAATCTTTTTGTCGAATATCTCCTACGCTATATATATTATAGTTGAAAAATGAAAATTAACTAAGATGATGATAGATGTGAAATTTATAAAAATCTTGGAACTAAATTAAGTTAAAAGTTGAATTATAAGAAAATTGGACAAGTACAATGCATATATGATACAAAACGACGTAGTATGGTGAGTTTGGATACCTAAGCTTCTATACATTTATGGGTATGTTCACCTTTATATATATATATATATATATATATATATATATATATATATATATATATATATATATATATATATATATATATATATAATCTAAAAAACCCAATCAGCTGGTTGAAATAATATTTGAATAAAAAAATATTTACAAAAAAATTAAACCATACTGATAAACTGATAAACGAATCTTTTTCTTTAATATAATTTTTTGTATAACAATTATTAAAAGCTTTTCAAATCTAGTAACCAAACATAATTTTTATATATCATCTTTTTCTGTTAATTCATTTAAGTCGCTTATTTTTTCTATGAAACATTAATTTTTATTTTTCTATTCTAATAAATAAATAAGTTTTTGACAAGTATCATAGTATTAAAAATATTCATTAATATTATATGTTATTATTATGTCATATAAATATATTAATTTTTTATTTCAAAATTTTAAAGTTATAAATTTTTTTCTCTAATTGTATCGAATTAAAAATTGAGTTTTTATTTAAAATTTTAAAATTTAAATTTCATATTCTAATTATATTAAATTAATAATATTAGAATAAAAAATAAAATAAAATAAATATATATTATAAAATGATATAATTTTATATATTTATTTAAATCAATAATTTTAATTTTATATAATTAAATAATATATTTTAATTAATAATATATTTAAAATAATTAATTATAATATAAAATTTTAATTAATTTTATAATCATAATTCTAAAAAATTAGAAACTAATTTGTAATAAACATAGGTGTGACGTTAACTTCATATTTCTATTTTGTGTTTAGGATTATAGAAATAAAGGTTCGAAATAAAGGACTGCGTGGACTAATTATAATATGATAATATACAAGAAAGGTAGCAATATATAATATATTAAATGTTAAAAGGACAAAGGTATCGCTAGTTGTCCATAAAGTTGACATGCAACTCGAGCTTTTTCAGATTATCACCAGAATATTATATTTTATTAACATTTTGTATATAACTAGTAGGTGATTCGAGTTTCTCCAAAACCTTACTTCTCTAAAAAAATCTTTAAGATATATAAAAAAACAAAAAAAGACCTAAAATCTCAAATTCAACAAAACCTAAACCATTTATGTAAAATAAGTCAATTTTCTCACAAGAAACACTACAAAAATCTTTATTATGTATAAAAAAACAAAAATGGATCAAAAGATCAACAAAACCTAAGGACAGTTTAAGTAAAATATAAAAAATGAGAATCCTTTAAAGCAAGAGCGGAGTCGAGAGAATTGAGCCAAAAAAATCAAAAACAAAAGCTTAGGAAAAAATGCCAATAGGTAAAACATTTGAGACAAAAGTGTCAAAAAAAAAAAAAAAAAAACTATAAATCTACTGTTCATAACGATGTTATCTTTTAAATATGTATATAAATATTTTATTAACATTTTGTCATGTAAAAATATGTGTTTATATCTTTTAAACATTCATATTTCCATTTGAATTTATCGTCTTGAGAAAATCATAAGAGTAAATTACACGGATTGTCTTTGTGCAATTGTTAAAATACATATCAAGTCATTATTTTTAAAAATTAATTTGGACCGCCCCCATTGTTGGGTTAAAAGTTGCACATGTCATTCCTCCGAACATAAAAAGACTATTTTACATTTAATAATTTCTTTTTTAATTTCTTCTATTTATTTATAAACTTTAGATTAAAAGAAAAAGAAAAAATAAATAAATATTCACACTCAACACACTCATCCCTTCCTTTCCCTTTCCCCAACCTCGTCTTCCCCATTTTCACCATATCCTTTTCCTCTCCATCGAATCCAACAACCTATTTCTCATCTATTTCTTCTCCACCAATCGTTTGCGTATGGTATTTAAAGTGTGTGCGGAGCTTGTGGGACTACCACCACCTCGTTCTTCCTCATTTGACGTTGCTTAGGGTTTTAGCTGCAAATCGGAACCACCATCGTTATACTTGCAACTAGTGATTCTAATTTTGCGTGTTTATCCCCAGAGCAAGTCTCGACACAAACACCGTCTTCTTCTTCTCTCTCCAATCAATCACCAAATGCGTCTTCTTCTTCCTGATCTCGATTCAGTTGACAATCACCAACAACAAAAATGAAAATCACAGCCTCTCCTTCTTCTCTTTCCCTAATTAATCAATCTCCCAGGTACAGATCAAGAATATAACTTCCTCGCTAATTTGTGTGTTGTTTATCTTAGTGAAGTGAAGAAGACAACAATTGGAGGTTAGGGTAAGAAGTTTATGAACATAGGATTTCCCTTTTCCTTTTGTTTCTGCGTGCGTGTTAACACAATTTGCATAAAGGTGCTGGCTTGGTAGGGTTGTGATGGTTAAGTTTGTGGTTGGATGTAATTACAGAATGAGAAGGAGGTGATAATTGTTAAGTTATTATATGTGTTGTGTCAAAATGGTTGTTTTTGGAATTTAGTCTAGTTCGGATTCCGAAATGGGCACGTCTATTTTCAAAATCGTTATATTTTACGTCTGTAAATAAAGTACAACTATTTTCTTTTTCGGGAGACTTCTGGCTAGCATAGAAAGAATAGTTCTGATCTTGTATACGAATTGTTCTAATGCTAAGTGAATAAAGATCAGTCTCTGTTTAATCATTATTATTCCAAATCACTAATTCATCTTATAATATAGAATCCGACGATCATTTAATTCTAACAAGTGGTATCAGAGCAGGAGATAGTTTAAGCTAATCGCTATTCTTCTGTTGAGTTAAGGGTTTTTCATTTTTCTCAGATTTATTTTGTTCTCACAATCATTTCCGCAATTGATTGTAGATCTCAAATCTAAATCTTTCACTTTCCCTTGAACTCGATTTAAGCTTACATATTTGATTCTATATTCAATTTCATTGAATTCTGGCTAAAATTTTTAAATATGATCTTTACTCGCAATGATTCAATCTTCTAAGGAGCATTTGATCAACAACAAGGATTCTTATCCTTTTTCCTGATGTAACACCCGATCCCTGCTATGCTTCCTTTCAAGTATTTCTTATGTTTTTCTCTAGGACTCGATGAGTTGGTGGCCCAACTCATCGACTAGAGTCATGATACACGGGGAGTTTAAATGACCTACTCGTCAAGTTGGGAGACTGACTCGGCAAGTAGGTGCTGTTTCGGAGAAACCATAATTTTGAGGGTTTGTGCCATATTTAAACAACTCATCTTAGCCTCCACAGTCCCTATTACTCCCAGAAAGCATTATCTCGAAACCCTAGCCTTGTGTGAGTGTCCTAAGGCCATTTTGGTGGATTGTGAAGCTTGAAAAGAGGAAGGAAGCTTGAGAGTTCAAGTTGGGGCTTGGAGATTGAGAGACTTTGTTCCATTTCCAGCTCATTCAAGGTGAAATGCCCCTGTATTGGACTTCCATGTGTTTATTCATCCTTAAGGCTTGGATTTTGAGTATCTTTAGGGATTTCTAAGCCATTTTCGAATTTGTGAGGGGTTATATGGAGTTTAACTTCAAATCTGGGTCATTGGAGGGATCTCATGGCATAAAGGTGCCAACTCTATGGCCATGAGAGCGCCATGCACTTTGAAGAACATCTTTTATGGCTTTTTGCACCAAAGACCCCTTACATGTACACCAAGCTTGGAACTTCACATGTAAAATGGGCATTAGGAGGCCAGGTCTATGGTTTTGATGTGTTAAGACCCATTTAAATTTACTGTATGGTAATGATCAAGGATAGACTCGGTGAGTTGTTCTTGGGACTCAGCGAGTCGGGGTGTAATGACCACCAAATCCTTTCTTTCGATGGACCAAATGATAGTGTGGAAGGTTCTTCAGTTGTTTAGGCTCATACGGGACCTGGGAATCATGGGACTCGACAAGTGTTTGAGCAAACTTGGCGAGTCCAAGGAAATCTCCCAATCTTTGAAGATGAACTTGAAGATTTGTTCATACAACTCGGCGAGTCATAGACTGGTCGCAGTCATATGCTGAAGATGAACTCGACGAGTTCAAGGAAGAACTCGCCGAGTTGGTTGAAGATTGACTGAAGTGTTGTTGAAGGTGAACTCATAGAGCTGTTGCTAGACTCGACGAGTGGGGTAAGGTTTGTAGTATTATGTGGACGAAAGGACTCAGTAAGTTGGCGGACCAACTCGGTGAGTCTGGTCAACCAAAGAGTTGACTTGACTAGGGTTTGACTTTGACTTCGACTTGGATTCAAGTTGACCCTTGTAAGGGTTGTGAGTACAAACTGATAACTTAGCAGGGTTGTCGTGTAGGGATTGAAGAGTTGAGGAGAGCCGACTTTCATACCAAGGAGAGTTCAGACACTACACGACATCGAGGTGAGTTACCTTCCAGTAGGGTGGGTCTAAGGCCACAATGTCGGCCCACCAACAAGAGTGATTGATAGATAATTGTATTTATGATAATTATCTTGGTATGCTTATGTGATATGCTTATAAGATATGCTTATATGATATGCTTATGAGAGATGCTTATAAGATGTGCTATATGAGTTAGTGGTAGTAGCAGGGAGTAGTTTTTCCTTGACTCGATTGTTAGGACCGAAGGGTAGGTCAGTACCCCAGATATACCTAACCGTATGATTATATTTGTTTTTTATGAGAGAGTTAGGGGTGAAATAGTCCCCACTTCCGGTTGAGATAGACCAGAGGGTAATCGGCACCCTAGAACGGCCCGACATGGGTAGGTTAGCACCCCATAATGTCTTGACATGGGTAGGTCAGCACCCCAGAATGGCTTGACATTGGTAGGTCGGGCACCTCGGAATTTCCTGACAGTAGTCATGATATGTGATTGTATGGTATGTGGTACGATGGGTGAACTCACTATGCTTCATGCTTACAGTTTCAGTTTTGGTTTCAGGTACCTCTTAGTCTAAGGGGAAAGAGTCGGTGGTGTAGCAGCGCATCACACACACACACATATGGTTTCCGCATGGAGTTTTTTGGGATTGTACTATGATTTTCATTACTTTGATGACATGGATTTTCAGACACATTGTTATGTTTTATTTATAAATTGTTATGACATTGGCAATGTTTGGTAAACTATGTTATGAATCTCTTAATTAAAAATGAAATTTTTTGCCTCGAAATTTAGGATGTTACAAGTCGGTATCATAGCCTTGGTTTGAGGGATTCGGACACTACCTCGGGGGTGTCTGAACTCAAACCGAGGGCTTGAAAGATTTTTACAAGGAAATAGCATTTTTCTAAAAACTAAATTAAAGAGTTTCGAGAAGGAACGAGGTGTGTGATGCGTGCGACCGACCGAGCTATTATTATTCATACTTAGCCTGATTAAATTCGGATGTCGATGCCTCGAACCAATAATCGTTAATCTTGTGAGAGAGAAAAAGATATGTATAGATCTATACAAGGTTTGACATCCCCATCTGTGATTACATGCTACAATACCTGGAAGATAACTTTATTTATTATACAAGTATCATTCGACGTTCGATGAAGCATCGTGTGGGGGAAATTATTAGTCTATAGTGTAAATTAAGGGGGATCTTGGTAATACATCCCAACAACCTTAAGGAATCAACAACCTAGAGGGAAGCCTTCGAGTAGTTAATAAAATATCCTGTAAAGATGGTAAGTTAGGATTAGTGTTGGAGCATGAAAATTCTCTAAAAATATAAGTGATTTATTAGGTTAGAATATACCTTTTTATGAAAGCATATTCCTGCCATTAGTATATAAAGTGGAGGTGAGTGGTCATGTATTATTATGAGTGCATTGGTAGACCTATAGATTAGAGAGTGTTTAGATTAGGATTCTCCCTAGCTACGTGAGTTGTTCATGTAACATTTGACATCTATCTATCTATTCATCACAATTTACTCACATATTATGTTCATCATTGCTTATATGATTATCTTCTTGATATTATCTTTCCACACCAATCTAATCGAGTAAATGGGTTTCTACAAGTGGTATCAGAGCGAGACCTTGAAGATGTAAATGGTTATTTCAAGGGAATGATCCCGATTGGTTTATTATTGTGAAGAGTTTCGTCATACTTGAATAATTTATCAGCTTTCATAACTGAAAAATATTTGTGAGTATTTTACTGTTTTGTTGGGGATGTTGTTTGATAAATAAATACTTTGTTGCTACTATTCATGCATTTTGCTTCTGTTAAATCTGAGTTACGAAGAAATATTATGTTGTGCTAAGGAAGATGAAGTTTTTATGAAAAAGGTGGTGTTTGATCTTTTTATCCCATGCAAAAATGTGTTTTGAAAAAGACAAAAATATGGTTGTGGGATAAAAGGTTTAAATAGAGGTTATGAGTTCATTAGATATGATTTTAGAAGTGTTTGAGAATTTATATCGGAATGTAAAAGTTGTTTGAGTTGTGATACAAGTGTTATATGCATACATTTTTCTAAAATTAAATGGAGTTATGAATATGATTTTTTTTGAGATGAAATTAATTTTTGGTGTGTTTGGATATGCATTTTTCCGAGAGTAAAAGTGATTCTAGTAGTGGTACAAGTCTGGTTTGTATATCGAGTTGGCTGATGAGATAAATAAAAGAGTATTTAATTTTGTCTAAAAGTGGGAAGCAACAATGACCATCTCAACTTCAACAAGTGAGGCGCACTCCCCACACAACATCCTAAACGTAAGCAGAGTTTGCCCATCTGCATTAGAAAAAAACGAGGAACGTAAGATTGTCCTTCTTTTTTGTCTGATTGTATGTTTAATACATTGGCACATATCAACTTTCACATCTTGAAGTCAAACCTTGCTTTTGTTTCTTTTCTCATGTACTTGACAATGCTCTCATGCCATCCTACTCCATTTTGTCATTTTTTTTCTTGATGGGTAGAGAAGTTAAGAGTTAAATCACTACCGGGTCTCATATGCTTAAGAGCTCTGTCGCCGACAACTCCTTTTCATGCCTGCCAAGATGCATCTTCCACTCCTATAGCCTTTTTCGGTTGTTGTTGAACTCAACCAAAGTTCATTTAATACACATAACTCCTTTATCGGTTTGTGCACCAATATTTTTCGAGTAATTGATCACAGACTCTTAGATGAATCCGTACTCAGAAATAGAACCCATCTCAGACCCTAAGTACAGATCCATTCCAAGGACCCAACTTACCTTGACCCATTTTATTTTGCTTATTTCAATTTCAGACTCACCTTCTCATGCTCGAATTCAACTTAAAAATAGATCCATATTTCGGATCCTTACCCTTTCCGAGCTAAGCACATTTTATTTTTTTGTGTCATGAATTCACATTAGATCTATTAGATCCCACCCAAAACACAATCTATTTATTTCTTTGCCTTGGATTAATTGTTTTCGAAACAAATGTCATTCCGAGAATCAATTTTTAAATTTTTTTTTTTATTAAACCAATTTTTTTAAACACCAATTTTAGCCCCATGGTTCAAGACTTTATTCTACTTGTTGATTACAAGTAAAGACACAGTTATTTCAGAAATTATTATTTGCTTGTTCTTCCTCTTTCCGAGCAACTCGCATTTTGTAGCCTCTGACTTATATGCTTCATTGATTCAGATCATTCAGATACTTGTCTGATCAGCAACATTTTCCGAGGTTTGGATCTTTCTGAGTTTCTCACTTTTACTTCTTTCGGACTAGTTACATATGGTCTCAAACCATCAATCGAACCGATTAGAGGTCTCGACCAGTTCACTTCGACCCTGATTGATGAGTCATTGGTTTTGCCTTGGTAGTTCGGGTTTGTATTTCGGTTATCAGCATTATTGTGGTTCAACATTGTGGTTCTTCAACAGCGGGTTATATATATATATATATATATATATATATATATATATATATATATATATATATATATATATATATATATATATATATATATATATATATTTGTTTAGTTCGGCAATACATCACCAAGTCTACCCATGACCAAAAAAATAATATCCTTGTTTTTATGGGTAGATGCTCACAAAAAGGGGGAGCATGTGATGCTCCATATCCAAAATATTCTCTTGCCCGATTTCATGATTATTTTTTATCTTTATTACATTGTTGATTAAAAATAGGGGGAGCATCATGAGCATCTATTATGAGTTTATTATTGGAGTTTTGATGTTGGAAACATTTGAAGACGAAGATTGATTTAGTAATGTAATGTGGCACTGATTTTTTATCTTTACAGATTGAATTTTTGGCATTACTAGATGTACTGAATTATGATTATTTATCTTCAAACTCGACATATTGGGATATCTTAGTTTGGTTAGCATCGACAGAAAATTTTATGATTTCGAGTTTGGATTTGCGATATTTGAAGATAAATATTATTTTGGTGATGTGACATGAAACTTATTTTTGATCTTCCCATCAAAATTTGTGCATTGCTAGACCATGTCTTCAGACTCATGTTATTTATCATTCTGAATTTACTTTAGGATACTTCACATTTTCAATAGGTTATTCTTCCGAGATTATTTAGTGCATTATCACTCGGTTTCAGAATGTTAAAGACGTTTTGTGATCTGACATTGTGTTCTTCGGTTCAACAGTCGAAGGGGAGATTGTGAACATGATCGGTTGTTGAGAATTGATCAAATTCAAAGATTAGGATTTCATTTTTTTATTGAGAGATTGGGTTACTCTGTATCTTCTTTGATTCTAGAGATCCCATTGCTTGATTCTGAGATCAGGACAGCTTCAGCTCTTTCGAGACACTTCAGCACCAAAGCCTGCCCTTTGAATGTTATGCCTTTTATCACTGCTTTACCCTCACCATTTTCGAGCATTTAGGGAGACATTGTTGTAGCATGAAAATGCTCTACAATGATAAGTGATTTATTAAGTTAGAATATACCCTTTAATGAAAGCATATTTCCTCCACTAGTATATAAAGTGGAGGTGAATGGTCATTTACTATTATGAGTGCACCATGTAGACCTTGAGATTAGAGAGTGTTTAGTTGGGGATTATCCTTAGCCACATGAGTTTTTCATGTAACATTTGACATCTGTCTATCTATTCATCATATTTTACTCACATATTATGTTCATCATTGTTCATACGATTATCTTCTTGATATTATCTTTCTGTACCAATCTAATCGAGTAAACGGCTTCCTACACTTAGTAAAACCTCCTAAAATATAAATATAGTAAGATAGGATTGATAAAACATCTTAAGGATGTATTATAAATTAGGAAAAGAATACAACGCCCTAAAATTTAAAGTATTCTGAAAACATATAAGTATCAAGATGCAAGGAACTTTGGAAGATACATCATAGTAAAATCTGGGAAACAAGGAATATATGAAAAATGATCTTAATCATTATAAGCGTTCCTAAAAATATTTTTAAAAGAGTTTATTGAATGTTTATCTAAACCTGTGAAATCACCAGCATCAAGTTGACGTTTTCAAAACCACACGTATTCCTATGATGTAGTAAGGATCGACGCAATGAAGGACAATCAGGTTCTAGATATATAGGTTTTATATATTACATGTAATAAACATCACTTATTTATAAAACAAGGTAATCATAGTTTACGCTCTTTAATTTGGGTAAACAATGTAACCGTCGTCACCCCTTGGTGCTTCTGTCAATGGTCGGGGGAGGTGTGACATTAGGTGGGGCCCGTTGTGTGTGTTGGGATGGGCCCGTAAACGTTTTGGTTGGTCCTGTTGCATATGATCCACATATGTGGTTAGGAGATGTGGATGCTCAACGCTAGCGACAATATATTTTGTAGATGCATTGTATATATCATGGAATATATGGTATACTAAGGAACTCACTAAGCTTTATGCTTACAATTGTAGGTTAAATATTTTGCAGGTCATTCATGAGAAGAGCTCGGTGGGACTACACACATGCATTGAATAAGTTCGTTTTTTGCATTTTTGTAAATTTAACTAAGATAATGTGTGGTTTCAATCAAAAAAATGTTACTAAATGGTTTTTTAAGAAAGGGTTCAACTGGTTATTCTATTTTAAAATTTAAAAATCTATTTGTAATATTCGAGAAATTACAAGTCGGTATCAAAGCCTTTTTTTATGGATTCGGGTGCACCTTACAGTGTACTTGGACTCAAAATGAGGACTGAGACATTTTCGATACAAGTTATTGAAAGAAAATGATTTTATTCGAGGAAAATGATTTTCTAAAAAGTTTTTTGCAATGATTGGAGGATGCGATACGTATAGTCGGCCAGAGCTTAGGAAGTAGGTATTTCCTAATATACCCATATGACCTTGCATTTGTGTTTTGAATTGTTATGCATGCTAGAATGTAAGTTGTAGATCTGTTCAGGGATTTTCATTATAAAATTGCCTGAATTCTGTGATGCCTTGAAGGTGTATGTTATAGAGTTGTATACGATCAGGATCATATAGCCTTAGAATGATCGATTTATCCTTATTCCTACTCGTTATTGGTTGTGGGTTTAGGGTGGAGTCACTCATTCGTCAGTCTATTTGGTATTGTATTATGTATAACTTGCATGTACAAGGCAAATAGTGGTGTGGGCAGTGATTATTAGCATATCGAGTTTTTTGAAAGGTAAGGATCCTGGCGAGAGAGTCTAGGAAGTAGAGTATTATACATGTGGTTAAAACATATGTATGCATGTGAGAAGTTAGAGGATTGATGCAAAGTTACTTGGGAGTCTTGGAATAGTCTTTGGAATAGGTATGAATAGTTGTCGAAGGTAGTATTGGGACCATACTACTGAAAGCACAACATCCATACTTAGGTCAGGGGTTGTTCCAAGAATAATGAGGAACTTATAACTTGGTATGCATAGTGTGGGTTTTCACTATGCATAGTTTCATTTCTTTTTGTTATCTTTTAGATTCATGATGGAGATCTTTCATGGTGGTGATTCAGATCTGAGTGAAGAGGATGGCCATGATGTCATATCTATAGAGATTTCAAGGTTCATTAGATAGGATTTTCCTTGATTGATCAACACTATTACAGGAGAGTTAGTTGCAGTGATTGATGACCACCTTGGAATATTTCGGGTAGAGTTAGAGGGTGGTTAGCCATAGGGTCGCAAAGTTACCTTCAAGGATTTTGATGCATGTAGTGCTCCTCGTTTCTTTGGGAGTAGGGAGTCGATCATTAGTATGCATTGGATTACCGATGTGCAGAGTTCCTTTCATGCCAACTTCTCCAACAGGAGCCAAGGTATTTTGTATGAAATGTATTATGCACGATAGAGCTATGGATTGGTCGTGCGAGGTTATACATGGCCTCGAAGCATATATGATCGAGTCCATGTCATGGGAGGATCTTGTCACGAAACTCAAAAGAGAGTTTATGAAGGCAATTGATGTTCAACGGTTGCCACGAGAGTTTTTGGCACTTAAGCAGACTTTAGATACGGTAGCTGAGATCACCGCCAAGTTTAGAGAGAGAGAGAGAGAGAGAGAGAATAATATTTACCCTCAGTATGCGGTTTTGGAGGGGATGAGGATGACTTGATATCATGACATGTTGAGTATGGAGATCCGGGAGCACATTAGAATCTTGAGACATAAGACTCTCTCCAGTTTGGTGTGGGCAACCAGTAAGAGAGAGTTGAATTTGGAGCCTCAACAACGAAAGATTGAACAAGATCGTGTTCATGCATCTGTGGCAATAGCCAAGAAGGCTTAGTTGGTGGATTTTCCGTCAAGATATCAAGAGACTCGTGGACTGTGTTGGAGGTGTAGTCGGATTCATAAGGGTATTTTTCATGCGCCTCTTTCTGTATGTTTTAATTGCGGCCAGGAGGGTCATTACAGTCAAGATTGTAGTTAGAGGAAGTCAAGGGTATGTTTATTTTGGAGTTAGCCAATTCATGTGGCTAATTTTCCCATGCGAGTAGATTGTGTGGTTTTGGATGCGATACCTTTGGCTTGGTAGCTACCAGATGGACATAATGGGACAGCTAGAGTTCCAAGGGCTGGAGTTTGAGTAATCAACTTTCGTTAGGGTGGTCAGGTGCAACATTGATTGATGGCATCCATATCTTATTATTTATGCTTTCCCTATTAAAGTTATGATTTTCGATAATCTATTGAATGATAATATTATAATCAATGTTGGTTCTGTTTTGAGTTGATTAGTTGTGTTGGATTATATGTCTGGGTTTTTGCTGTTGTGAGCGTGTAAACTTGTGATTGGAACTCTGTGGATTTTCTCAGTTTGCCTTGTAGTTATATTGGAGCTTTTGAGTTTTTATGAAGAATTCAATTTCCTTTATGATTGGTAATGTCAGGTGTAGGAGCTAGGAACCATATGGTGGAGTTATCAAACTAATGTGGAAACCCAAATGGTTATGAAGTTGTCATAGTTTAGCAGAATTCAAATGAGGGAAAATTGCTTCTGCAGATGGATATATTTTGGGTGCTGGTTATCTCGGAGTTTCATATTCAAGGATATGAGGAAAGTTGGTTTGGGTTGTTGTTCAAATTGAAGTATATGTAATAACTGATGTTCAGCAGTCGAATGTTATCAGGGAAGTAGATGTTGAGGTTATTTCTCTAAACGTTTGAAGCATCAGTAGTGACACAAATATTAGGTCAATGTCTAGTTTCAGGTTGAAGGTAGTGTGAGGGCCTCTCTTCTTGTTCTTTTCTGATGAAAGCTTTGGGATTCGAAGTACGCCCCAATGCTTGATAGGGTCTAGTAGACTAGGGGTCCGTCTTATGTCAGTTTTGCTTGCTATCTTTGTGGGTCAGTTTGGAAGTCCATAGGGAGCCCATGGCAATCTCTGGAGTGTTTTAAGACTACGTATGATCAAAGAAAGGGTGAGTGTAATATTGTGGGAGGATCGCAACATTCGCTTGGGTTGAGTCAGACTCTTAATTGTTTGTTACATTTTCCTTGTTCTGGCGTGAGGGTTGATAGAGTTGTGTTGATATTTATTCTTGTATAAATTTTGATTATGGGAGAGGCCCTTTTTTATGTTATCGTGGGTGAGACCTGTTGGCGATGCCCGTTAGTTTATGTAATCATGGGAGAGATCCGTGGGCTAGGCCCATTTTGTTATGTTATCTTGGATGAGTCTCGGGGAAAGACGTTTTTGTATATCGATAGTTTTGTGTGGGGCTTGCTTTTGCGTCTGAGTGTAAATTTGTTGGCTCTAGTGGTCGGATGTAGATTCTTTCCTTCAATTATCAGTAGGATGGACTAGGGTTGGTAAGGATTTTGGTCTAATCGAATTTGCAAATTATCAGTTTGCATAATGGATGTATAGGCTAGTTTAGTCTTTGCATATTGGGCTTTTCTTGGAGTTTCCATTGGGTCAGGTAGGACTTGGTCGGAGCGGAGTTGCAAGGTTTTGGTTGGTTTGGTTAAGGTTCGGATGGTACTGCTTCACTAGAAGTCAGACATGGTTTCAACGTTTTCTGACTCAGATGAGGAAGTTGCTCTCTTCAATGTAAGTTGTCCTAACATTTTTTCTTCGATAGGTCACATGTTTCTCTCCATGGATTGAATCGACATTGGTGTCGAAAAAAGGGGACATCATTTAAGGTGTAAACCTATGGCTATTTGTTACGGTATGACTTTTGTAAGTTTCCTCCCAGTTTGGCTTATGCGCTTGGTATGGGGAGTTTCTGTGTTGGTTGTTACAACTTCTAGCATTCATGTGGTGTCGACTCGTGTTGAAGGGAGTGGGCTTAGGACAACCTACAAAGTGATTCAGTGGGTGTTTAAGAGCCATATGCCAGGACATATTTCGAGGATGGAATTTATTTTAAGTGGGGGAGAGTTACAACACCCATTTTGAAACGTCCAAAAAATACGGTACAAAAATTTCGTTTTTAAATCATTAATTAAACAATAAATATCACTATCATTAAAAGTTATAAATCATGTATCTCAAACATGTCATAATAACTGTAAGCATAACAAAATCTCATATCAAATATCAAAGTAAACATCCTAAGCTAAATTATCTTGGTGTGTGCAATGCCTTCATCCCGAGATCTTCACTTTGCAACTTGAAGTACCTAAAACCAAAACTGAAAATCGTAAGCACAAAGTTAATGAGTATCCCCAAACCACCACCTACCATACACATAAACACATACTGCAAACATTAGGCCTAGCCTACTACATTGGGCCCCTCCCAGCATCGGACGAATCCGACATCAGGCCCTGCTCGGTATACATATCTGTTTCTACTAGGCCTCGCCTGTCTCTAGGCCCCGCTCACTATTCACATACAAACATATAATCATAATCAAGCTAGTACATAATAGGCAAGCACAACATTATAACTACTAGTCTCAAGGCCCCGCCCCTACTTCGGTACTAAGGAGATATGGAACCCCGTCCACACGTAGCTAGTGATGAGATACGGGCCCCCGCCCACACTAATCTACCTACTAGGAACATTCAAATATCACAAAGACAACAAGTATAACTAAACATGTATTCCTTCCTTGGGCACCACCCGACATCGAACCGTAGATCGGAAACATACATATAAACCTTCCTCGGACCTCGTGCGACATCATACCGAAATCCGGAACATATAAACTACATCGGGATAACCCCAACATCGGATCTAAGTCCGGTACACACTAACATACATAAATGGGCAGGAATTAGTGTCGTCGACCCGTTCTTACTGCAGAAAACTCACCTCACAAGCTGACGTCATACTGATACTTCTCTGGTTGCTAATTTGAAATTCTCTGAACTGTTGCTCCTTCGGCTCCCCGAGCTATAAGTAGCAAAATGACACTTAGTCCCAAAATGCCCTCAAAAGTCAAACTAGGTCAACCTTGGTAAACGTCAAAGTCAACGGTCAAAGTCAACGCTTGGAGTTGACTCAACTCCCCGTGTTGCTACTTCAACTCGTCGAGTTCCATAAATCAGGATCCTGAAATCGCGATCCAACTCGTCAAGTAAATCATCAGACTCGCCGAATCCTTTAGTCAGTTTGTCCATCTTGACAGATTAGATCGTCTACACTTCGAATTTGCACTACAACTCCTTATACCCTCTGGAAACACTACTAGAGGGGTAATGTCTCCAACTTTACCCATTAATACCTTCCCTACAATGCTTAACCTCAAACCCTAACTCCTTGACATAGATTCTTGTCCAGAAGCCATAGTATTCCCAACTAAGGCGTACTATCGTAGATCTAGTTCTTAGATGACATTTTCTCACGTAAAGTCTCTGTCTTTTCTCCCATGCATGGCATTTTAGGGCTTAAAAGGCCATAATAATTGATTAACGCTTGCATGAGGGTTCCAATGGCATAAAGTTTGCATCTTTATGCCACAACAACCCTTAATGATCCCAGATCTGATGGAATCCTTGCTTGGGATGTCCAAATCCCAAAAGGTATCATTCTTGGACCATAAACCTTCATAAAAGAGAAAGGAAGAGATCTAATGAACTAATGGCAATGATAGAAACTTGATTACCAAAAAATGGTGGAAATGAAGTGATGTGACCGGGTCTACTAGCTTCTTCTTGCTTCCTTAAGCTCCTCGTTTCTTAAGCTTCAAAGCACTCAAGAACACTCAATAATGGCTCACTATAGCATTAGGGTTCGAGATATAGGGTTTGGACAATGGAGGATGTAAATGAGGCCAGGGTGTTGGTTAAGGATGCTTAAATAGGGTACAAAACCCGAATTTAGGGTTTTCCAAACCCAGAGCAACTCGTCGAGTAGGTCCTCCCCGACACGTCGAGTAGGTCCTTCCACTCGCGTCCTAATCTTGCTTGTACTCGTCGAGTTAACCTCCTTGGACTTGATGAGTAGGCCTTTGACTTGGGGTTTTTCTTTCCTTAATTGGCGTTCTGGATTCAGGGTGTTACAATTCTCTCCTAGTTAAACTGGACTTTGTCCTCGATGTTCGCTACCGTCACATACGCCGCAAACGTCTCAAGTGTCACACCTGCATCTATCCTCCTACCTACCCTGGACCAACTGGTGTTTTCCACCGCCACCGGAACTCGTCACCCTGGAAGTATCACTATCCTCCTACGTACTCAATGTCCTTACCAAGGAAATTGGACCAAACCCTCGAAACCTTCCAAACCTACTGAAAAGTCATCCTTCCTGCCCTAAGGGGAACTACTTCTGTTTTTCCAAGATCTGAGATCTATAATTGTTTGTCTCCCTGACGGACCGCCTATACTACCATGCCAAAACCTCAATAAATATCTTCTCAACCGAAAAACTTTTCACCTTGTTCAACTCGATGCTACCATCAACAACATAATCCTTGTCTATAACCAGATGTAAAATAGTTATACTTGCCAGGAGGCTTAGATAATCCTTCGAGTAAAAGATTCATCCCTGAAACGATTAAACTCAGACGAGAGCTTCATAACAGGGTCAAATTAATTACTTTTAGATTATCCAACCCAACTGTAAAAGTCTTCGTTCTTCAGAACCGCAAGCTACCCCTCTCACAAGAATTCTCGCATCTCTACTTCAAGTTGAACACCATGCCGTCTCTTAAATACCTTCCAAAGGAAACGGGACCTCCCGGGTCCAAACTTATATGTCCACTATCTTGAATACCAAATTCCACCTGGTTATTGAACCACTGATCACCCTCTCAGTCGCTCCCAACGACTTTCGTATAAAACTTTGACTACCGAAACTACTCTTTCCAGATTGCCACTCTTGGATCTATAAATCCTAGAATCCCCGATCTTGTATCTCGGCCCACGGTCTCTACTAAGTCCTTCACGCCTTGCTACTAACTTCATGGGCCTCGCCCACAGGTCACACCCAAACCATACTACTAAGTGGCATTGCCCCCAGGTTTCACCTATCTAGGGCTATGCATGTACAACTCCCTTGATTTCTATATATCTATCCTTTCCTGATTCTGATCTCACTAACTAGGTGATACGGTCCTCGACCACACCCCACTGACTTGGAGATACGGGCCTCACCCACACTCTGCTAACTAGGAGATACGGGCTCGCCTACACTATGCTATCTGGCTACTAACGAATGTTGCGGCTAACCCATAGTCTTACAACATTCCCCCTGCTATATGCTATTAGTGAGTGCTATGACTATCATGTAGTCTTACATCACTTCCCACTCCAATCATGCATACAACCTAGCTTCCTGGCTTAAATTTCATCCTGAATGGAATCCCCATCCCGATTCCTATGCTAGCTATCAAACAAAGACACAAAACCCTGCATTGAGAAGATTACCAAACTCCCAACTCTCATACTCCTTGGTCCAATCAGACACTTGGGATGCCTTCCTTCATGACGATAATGAAAACTCATCCTAAATCCACACTTCCTTCTGTTCCTGAACCCTTGGAGAACTTTCCCCCACTTTGGTTCCACTAACACATTACAACGCATCTGCGTGGAAAGATCCTCAATCCTGGATACCATCCATTGATCTATCTTGCTGGTAACCAATGCTTACCACTATTAGTGTTCCCAAAACCAATCGAAACTAAAGTAGTAAGACCGTTGAAGACTTTCGGAACACTTCCCGTGATCTAATCACACTTGCTATAACTACCGCATCATGAGAATTCACTTTATATAGAGACGTCCCCACACTACTACGCTAAGACCCATGGTATGTAGATGGCATATATTCCGAACATAATCAGGAAGTATAATCCTGAGATATAACTACTCATACGGATGTGAAAAAATAACTATTAAATCATAAATAAAAACTAATAGGAAAGTAAAAGATACGCACCAACAACATCGGAAGCTGCTCGTGTCTCCTCCGTAATCCACTGGAAAGCCATGCTCCTCGCCGCAGACGCCTCTACCTAGCCTTGACGGTCGTCGGTGATCCTCAATGTCGAAGGGGCAGGTGCTATCACCTGTCCTGTTGTCCAAACTCGGACATTGGGCCTTCTTGTGGCCCCTTTAACAACAATGGAAGTAAATCAGGTCTGATCCCTGGGTGGTGGTAGTAGTACAATCCCTGCTATAATAACCGATCTGGTCGCACATGAAGCAGCAAGAATCGCCATCACTATCACTCCTACATGCACCCTCTCTCTCTACCACTGTCTCTTTAGGTTTCTGGAGGTCCTCGAACTCCCGCGCTAACTGTTGCACCTTAATAACTGGTGCAAACTCGGCCCGTAAACCCGTCAACGGATCTAAGGCTGGTACACACTAACATACATAAACAGGCCGACATTGGTGCCTTCTACCCGTTGTTACTGGAGAAAACTCACCTCACAAGCTGACATCCTACTGATACTTCTCTGGCTGCGAATTTGAAATTCTCTGAACTAATGCTCCTTCGGCTCCTCGAGCTATAAGTAGCAAAATGACACTTAGTCCCAAAATGCCCTCAAAAGTAAAACTAGGTCAACCTTGGTCAATATCAAAGTCAACGCTCCGAGTTGACTCAACTCCCCGTGTTGCTCCTTTAACTCGCCGAGTTTCATAAATCAGGATCCTAAAATCACGATCCAACTCGTCGAGTAAATCCTTAGACTCGCCGAGTTAATAGCATGAACAAAACGAGACAACCCACTTCGACTCGTCGAGTCCCTCCCTGGACTCGCTGAGTCCCTTATTCAGTTTGGGCCATCTTAACATATTAAACCCTCTACACTTCAGATCTACACTCCAAACTCCTTATACACTCTAGAAACACTACTAGGGGGTAACGTCTCTAACTTTACCCATTAATACCTTCCCTACAATGCTTAACCTCAAACCCTAACTCCTTAAGACATAGATTCTTGTCTAAAAGCCATAGTATTCCCAACTAAGGCGTACTATCATAGATCTAGGCCATAGACAATGTTTTCTCACGTAAACTCTCTACCTTTTCTTCCATGCATGACCTTTTGGGGCTTAAAAGGCCATAATAACTCCTTAAAGCTTGCATGAGGGTTCCAATGGCATAAAGTTTGCACCTTTATGCCATAACAACCCTTAATGATCCTAGATCTGGTGGAATCCTTGCTTGGAATGTCCAAATCCCAAAAGCTATAATTCTTGGACCATAAACCTTCATAAAAGAGAAAGGAAGAGATCTAATGAGCTAATGGCCATGATAGAAACTTGATTACCGGAAAATGGTGGAACTGAGGTGATGTGATCGGATCTACTAGCTTCTTCTTGCTTCCCCAAGCTCCTCCTTCTTTCTTAAGCTTCAAAACACTCAAGAACAGTCAATAATGGCTCACTATAGCATTAGGGTTTTAGATATAGGGGTTGAACAATGGAGGTTGTAAATGAGGCTAGGGGGTGTGGGTTAAGGATGCTTAAATAGGGTACAAAACCAGAATTTAGGGTTTTCCAAGCCCAGACCAACTCGTCGAGTAGGTCCTTCCACCGCATCCTAATCTTGCTTCTACTCCTCGATTTACCCTCCTTGGAATCGACGAGTAGACCTTTTGACTTGGTGTTTTTCTTTCCTTAATTGGCCTTTTGGATTCCGGCTGTTACACATTTCCTAGATTAGAATAGTGGATAGTATAATGGAGTCAAAGACATGGATTTTGAGTTAAAACCATATGTTACTACGAATCATGAAGAGTGTATCGACGTGGAATGACAACTAAAGATCTAGTGTCCGTGGTGGTCGTCATGACGTGACAACGGCTGCAGCCCAAGCCCATGAGCTTTAGGGTTTCTTCCATATTTAAAGCCATTAACTCATGTCGTAGGGCACCCTTTTCTGCATCCAACCTTTCACAAGGAAGCCTTAGCTTCATTTCATGTTTGTGTGCTTGTTTTATTTTTTGTTGGCCTTGTTCTTATTATATGACGAAACTGGTAGTTCATTGTGGTGCAAGGAAGAAATAATTTAGCTTAGATTCATCATTCCCTTCAGATTTTGGAGTTGTTGGAGGTATAAAGTTCACATCTTGATCCTTGTTCTTCTCATTCAAGTTTGGGTTCATTTAGATGTTTTTGGTCCCTTCTATTAATCCTCTTTGAGTTTGAGGAGAAAGCAACAAACGACGCTATATAATTATTTATGATTATAATAGACATGTTGTGCCGGTACGCCGAAGGGTTAGAGCGGCAGATGTGAAATATGTTGTTGAGGTAGAATATTAAGATCTCTACTTTATTTTTAATCTCAACGGAATATATATATATATATATATATATATATATATATATATATATATATATATATATATATATATATATATATATATATATATATATAGAGAGAGAGAGAGAGAGAGAGAAATATGTGCATCAAAAGATAAATCTATATACCAAAGGGCTTCTATCCCAACGGTATCAGGTACTGCCCTCCTTCTTTGAGGTCGAGGGTTCAAGTCCCATCGTGAACATAGGTGAAATTAAGTGGTATTAATTTAGAAGTAGATTAGATTTGCTGGTTAAAAAAAAAATAAATCTATATGTGCACCTTAATTAGTCCTTGTACTCCTGGATTAATCTTTTGTTTTAATGTTGTCTTTTTTTTTCTGTATTTTATTGTTTGTTTTTACAGATTTATTAAATTATTATTATTATTATTATTATTATTATTATTATTATTATTATTTATTTATTGTTTTTTTACTAGGTGTGTTAAAGAAATTTAGTAAATAATGTAGGGTAACACCCGATTTATATGATAGTACGTTTAAAGTGGTGAATGGATCAAGGTTTAGATTAACGAGAGAGATTCTGCTAATCCACTTTACTATTACTAATAATTATAGGTGGCAGGGAGATTTATTCAAACCCAACTTCACGTACATTAAGGAATCGCATAGGTTCTCGTTGATTATATAATTTCAAAATAAAAGAACAATAGGTGGGTTTTGTGTCACAGCCATTTAAATATGAGTTTTTCGATAACTTTATCATCAACTACAATAATAGATTAAGAGAATTTTTTTTTTTCTATCCGTTTTCATACCCATATAATTAAGGGTGTTGCTAAATTGACACAATTTAGATATTTTATAAAATTTTTTGATTAAAAATCAACTTATAATAAACTATTTATAACTTATTTTTTCGAAAAAAATAAAAATAAAAATTCAACTATTAAAATATCTTAAAACCAAATAAGATGTCTATATGGAAAATAAGACGCTTGTGATTCGGCTCTTAATCATTCTAGAGTTATAAAGTCATTGAACTAATCTATAATGTGTCTTTTTAGTTAACCCTCCTAATTAAAATACTTGTGATTCGGCTCTTAGTCCTTCTAGAGTTATAGTTTCACTTTAGTCATGAAACTAATCTATTGCAACGCTCACGAAGAAACATCATGCATGGTGTATCCTTTTTTTTTTTGGTGATATAATTCTTGTGGTTGAGTCTAATTGAAATCAATGCTAAAACTAAGTATTTAGGTTGCAAAATTAGTGGGGAGCAAAACCATGAAAAAATAGAATTATAGAAGGAGAAAATTATACGGATGGTCTGTATGGTCTATGATAATTTATGTGTTTGGTTTTTAATTTGGACCGTCCATATAGTTTTATTTTGTTTCTTATTTAGTCATTGACCTAAAATTACTATATTATCCTTAATGATTTTTTATTTTTTATTTCTATAATAGTTTAATTTAATTTTTTTACTTTTATTGAACCAATTGTCTTGCTCCATCGTCTTACTCTATCTTAGCCCCTTCACTTTCCTTTTCGGTGACACGCCAACCTTTCGCCCTCGATAATCACCACCATAACCTCGGGCAAGCAACACTAGTAAACCATTGATGCCCACAACGCAATAACGAAGTCATATCTAGAAATTCAAAAAATCAAAGCTTGAAAATTTATCAGAATCAAACCAACCCCCACACACTATAATGATTTTCAGATCAAACCGTAAAATTTTAAAAAATTCTAAAAATTAAACCATATCATGAAAACCTACACACAAAAAAAATTCACGCTAGAAGCCATTGTGACTTCCAGACCTTAAATCAAACTAGAGAGGATATGTACCACCCAGAAAATAAAGAAAACCCATCACTGTTGATTTTCATATCGGAAAAGTTTCATGGTAAAAAAATAGTTCCAGGGTTTTGTTTTCATCGGAGGCTGATCTGTTCCAACCTAGGCGGAGACGACAATGACAAATGGGTGTCAACGATATCGCAGGTAGGCGAGGCAGAAGCAAGGTAGAGAAGATCAAATATATCGTTTTCTGGAGAGAGAGAGAGAGAGAGAGAGAGAGAGAGAGAGAGAGAGAGAGAGAGAGAGAGAGAGGATGACAAGAGGTGCTTGATCCGTCGATGAGAGGTGGAGAAGATTGACGATGTCGTTTACGATTCATGGGTGGATGGTAGTGCTGGGGTGATTTGAAACTTGGTAAGCCTCTCGCTTCTCCGGCGACGTGGTTCTTGTTCGAGTTTTTCTAGCTATTTGGCAATGTTTGATGGTGGTGTTTGGGGGATTGGTGAGAAGAGGTTCTGACCCACTGAAGGGGGTGTTTAGGATTGCTTTTTAAACTAAAAGTCCTTTCTAGAAAATGACTTTTTGATTTATGTCTTTTTCCCAAAGAAATTTTTGAAAATGTGTTTGTATTCACTTTTGAGGTTGCAAAAGGAAAAAAAAAAGTTACTAAAAGTCACAAATATGTAGCTTCTTGAACAAGTTCTTTTTTCTTCTCGCCAAAAACTTAATCTAAAAGGACTTTCGAAGTTACCAAACAACTTTATAAACTTTTGACTTTTTGAAAAAGCCAAAAGTCCAAAAAGTCATTTGAAAAGGAATGCCAAAAACCCTTGAAGTATGAGAGGTGACAAAAAAACTAAGAAGGTAAAGCAAGAACTAAAAAATATATAAATAAATAATGAGGAAGTTAGGGATGGGTGGGGTAAAAATGTTGGCTATTGTAGCTTTATAAATATATCAATAATATAAATCATTAATAAATAATAAATTTAAAATATAGATATTAATAAGGGTATATTAGTCTTTTTAATTTGATGAGGGACTAGCAACAAAATAAATCCAAACAATAGGGATGGTCCGAGTTTAAAAAATTAGGACCTCAAAGCGCAAATTACCCAAAACCACAAGGACTATCCGTGTAATTTATTCTTGTAGAAGTTTGTGTCAGTGGCCATGTTTTACACACGAAAGAGTTTTTCAAGTACTTGTGGTCTATGATCCATAAGGAAGGGGGTATTAAGGATGACATTACACATCATATAAAGGTGTGGTGGTTAAATTGGAAGGTAGCAACAAGAGTTATGTGTGATAAGAAGGTGTCGTTAAAAGTAAAGGAAAAATTTTAAAGGATGGCAATTAGGTTTGGTTGATATATGTATCAATGTTGGACAATTAGAAAATAACATGAAAGGAAGGTGGAGGTTGTAGAAATGTATATGTTACGGTGTACATGTGAAAAGTCCTATTACATAGGATACCGAACACGACTATTAGGAATGCGTAGGGCTAACATCGATTGTCAGAAAATTAAGGAAATGAAGATTACAATGGTTTGTTCATGTATATAAGGAGAGTAGATACGATTGTCGTAGGTGGTGCGATCACATGCCAGTCGAAAATGAAATGAGAAAATAGTGTCATGTTTGAAAAAGTTGACACTTACCGAGGACATGGCGTCTGTTAGGATACTGTGGAGACTTAAATTTATGGTAACATTGTATTATTGATAGTCTAAGGTCTAAATACACCCTCTTTGTGTAGAAACAATAAAATAAAGACTGATAGATTCAAAAAAAGTTTTGTTGAATCAAACAATAAGAACAAAGATTGAATGAGTGTCGAATGCTTTATTATCAATACCTTAGAAGAGTTCGATATGAAATTCTCTGTAAATATACGTAGTGATACAAAAGCATTATCCCTAAAACGATACATGCATATTATATTTATAGTCTAACCCTAGCACCATAATGACGAATGAACATGCCCAAACCGATAATAATAAAGACTAAATACATGCATAATTAATTGGACAAAACACCATAAATAACCCAACAATCTCCCCCTTTGTGTCAAAAAGGAAGGATATTCTTCAATGTTGTGAGCGCTTCTGAACCTTGAAGAGCTTCGGCATCAGACCAAGTAAAGTGTTGCGAACATGAATGTACCCTTTGATCATATTTGTGAAGCACTTTTTATCCGCAACATCATTTGCTCTGCAAGCTTCTGATAACCCCAAAGCGTATTCCATGCATGAAATGGAATAAAGATGCTTCTCATGCAAGAAGAAACAACATCTTTGAATATTCACACTAGCTTATCTCGTTGTTGGAATGCCATACTCCAATTATCCTTTAGAATTATTTCCGGCTTCATATTGTCAAGGTCTTTCAGAGATCCTTTAGATTGCACGGTGGGTTTCTTTCTAAGCACTGCCATAATATCCACATCTATTTTCCCAACTTCGTGAATGTAAGAGATCAACATCCTTTTCAGATGTGCCATAATGGGTTCACATTTCTATTCATATTTAGACAAAAGAATGAAGATGGAAATCCAATTGTTAGGATTAAGCACGACATATCAACAAGCTAGAATTCAAAGATGTAACTCCCAGCTCCTCGAACAGCTTTGAATCTAACATTGATAAAGCTTTCGGTCTCATCAGGTCCAAAGACCTTCACAGCTACAATCTTCTTTGAACTCCATGTTTGATATTGTGGCTTTCCATGTTTAAGATAATATGAGAAAACCGAGTGGCTGACATCATTATCCGACTCAGGAGCTTTCTCAATCCTCTCAAAACAACGAAACATGAACGCCTTTGGAGTGAACGGAAAATCAAGCTGAGATTCCTAAGTGTTGTCCAGGTCAAAAGAGACGACTGGCTCCAACCAGTACACATTTGGATTATCATTTGCCTCATTGAGAATCCTCTCCATGAAACAAGGAGGAAAGCGGGCCTTCTGCATTTTCAGTGTAACTTGTGCTTCACGAGCCTCCCTTTCCCGAGCCTCGGATTCCTTAGCAATACGCAGATTCTCATCAATTTCTTTGTCACGATATTTTCTTTTGAGTTGATCCTCTTCCAATAAGTATTATTCTTCCTCTTCATAATCATCATTCATCTTGCCTTTGCATTTCAATCTTGAAGCTTCATTACCCTTTGGATCTTTTGACTTTGGAGGTGGTTTGTGTTCGAACTCACCAGATTCACCAGCTGGTTTCTTAGGTTGATCATCAGATGGATTCTTAGCTTCTTTCCTTGTTTCAGGAAGGTGTCAGCTTCCGAAAACCCTCGATATGATTCAAAAAAGAGAAGATAGGTTTGAGTTTGTTGGTCGTATATTGTCGAACAGAGACTGTGAGCAGCGAATCATGAGTTTCAACAAGAGTTCGCAAATAGAGATTCACATCGGCGACACAACTTTTAAACACCACCTTTTCGGATTTGAACTTATCAATTTCCTTGTTGGGATGAAAGAGGTGGTCTGAAAGAGTTTTCACCTTTTCAGTTTTAACGGAGAGCTTATCCATGATGGCATTCTCAGTAGCAAGATCTTCTTGAAGCTTCTCAATTTTGGAAATGATGGAAGCATTTAGCTCTGTATTGTCGACCCTGAGTTCAGAACGAACCTTAGAGAGAGCTTTTCTTTCTGTTTGAAGGGAGGTTCCAAGACACGTAAGCATTTTGTTCGCTGTAGCAGTATTTTGTTCCGAAGAGCTTCAAAATTCTTCCATGAATTGGTTAACATCTGAAAGTAGTTTATCGACTTTTTGGTTGTTTCACAAACTATCTTTTCTGAGTTTTCAACAGCCTTTGTGGACATAGCAAGATTTGTAGCATGCTCCTTTCTTAGAGTTTCAAATAAGGCTTTGTAAGAATCTTGAGAATATTCACTACTCGATGAAGGTTTAGAGGACTCGAGCAGAGTATCCAACTTGACATTGAGTTCTTTGAATTGCCTCTTCATCATAGGTGTGTCTTCATCATCACTTGATTGTTGAATGTTGAATGGACTAAAGAGGAAGTCTTGGAAATCATCCCGAACATCACTAAAAACCGTATCAGGATCATCATTGCATAGGGGTCAGATGGGAGTGAAATCAAGACAAAAAGGAACACCAGAAGCACCTGCGCCTGTATCAGATACGTTGACAGTTACTGTTGGTGTACTCATGGTGGTTGTCGTAGTTGTTGCTATGGACTTGGTGTAGAGAGGAGTTGATTGGGCAATTGATATCTGTGGTTGCAACACACCAATAGATACTTTGGGGCATGGAGCAATGGTGATTGGTGTAGTGGTTGGAGTAGAAGTGTGATTTGGAGAAGATGGAGGATAAGGACCTGAAAGAAATCTTCTATTGAAGGAATAGAGATGGGCATCGAAAAAGTTACCTGTGGATTGGAGTGAGTAAGAGATGGTTTCGAGAGCATTGGTTGCAAATTCGCAACTGTATATTCAGTTTCTTGCTGGATTTGCTCTGTTCTTCGAACTTCGGAAATAGTGTTAGACTCTGAATCCTCCTCGACAACAGGTTAAGGAGACCTAGGCTTCTGAGAAACCTTCTTGATTTTCTTCTTTTGATTTTGAGTAGGCTCGGATGGTCCGACTTTCGTTTTTCATTTACCTTGCTTTTTGGGTTTCTAGTCTCCTCCATGGTCTTTTGCATCTCTGTAGTTAAAGGGTGAGGAATCGATAAAAGCTTCTTCCGATACTCGTTAATTAGCTCGTTGTCTGCTGGAATATAGTTGAGCATAGCCTTCGGAAGAGATCCGACATAGGTGAACTTTGATCGATCAGACACGATGAAGTTCGAGGCGTGGAAGATAGAAATAGCTGAATAATAGAACCTGATATCTTCAGAACATTGAGACGATTGATAGACATTTTGACAACAATGGACCAGAATCGAGCACAAAAAATTTTCGGGTGCCTTGTAAAGGAAAAAGTGCTCTGAACTAGTTGAACCTAAAGGATAAAGCCATAATCCAGGTTAATTCCAGAATATAAGCCATAGATGATGGTGCAGAAAAGCTTACTTGCACTATCCAACCCCATGAACCGCTTTGCAAAGCTTTGGAATAGAAGGGTGAAAAGGCCATTCCACATCGGAGGAAGGTTGGGCTTCTTGAACTTTGAAAGAATTGCTGGGTTTTCTAGATATCCCATCTGGTAAAACATTTCTAGAATTTTAGAGGAAGAAATTGATTCCGAATCAACCCGATCCCTAGATTGAGAAAACCCTAGCAATCGGCTAAATCGGGCCTTGGATATAGTGGTTTTTTTGGAACCAACCTCAAAAGTAATCATAGCTTCACTATGTTGGTAGCATGCAGTGGAAAATTCCTCAGACAGAAGGATGAATGAAACGTTTTCAGCCATTTTTATTGTAGGAGCCACTGGAAAGCGATGGAGACACTCGATCATGGGTTGGAGAGAAGCATCCTATTTTTATGAATCGAGATGAAAGAAGAGGTTTTGGTTGGGTTTAATGCTCAGAAGAGTCGATGAGGCGGTTTGATTAGAAGAAGATGGAGTTTCAAAAGAGGCAGCCATGAAAATCGTTGGAGAAGATGATGAACCGTGCAGAGAGAAAGAGGGTTATGCACCAAGAGAGTTTGAAAGGTTTAAAAGTGGTAAATGATAATGACGCGTCAATTTCCCTTTTATATGGTATGACAGGTGAGAGAAATCTAGCATTTGGCGCTCCCATATCCTTGAAAAAGCGCGTGAAAAGGCATGACAGCCAGACATATGTCAGATAGCGTAACTGATAGGCATGATGTTAGCAACGTTTGAAAACTTCACGCATCCAAATTGAAAGCTTATCCCTTAAATGTGGCCGTTCCCGTTTTGCACGTTTGTAATTCACCATAACCTGTTCTCGGAATTGAAAGTAATCATTCGGAGGTTAGAACCAGATATTTGGAAAATCACGAGGATTTTCGTGTAAGATTGTGCCAAAGATAAAGAAATAAAATAAAATATATCGGGGATTCTGTGATGTCAATTTAAAATTAACACAAAAGCATATGGATCCCGGGAAACAATCTCTTCCTTCGGAGTCAAGAGAGACTCAGAAGTGCTTGCATGGCTTCCTGTTGATTTACGGTCATATATTTGTGGAGAAATAGTGAAAGGCTTCTTTTCATTAGGCTTTAAGCCTTTGCTCCAACCAAACTACGAAACTCAACATAATTCCAAAAGTATGGAAGAAGTACTTGTCTGACCAGTGTAGTCATAAAAACAAGTATGTTTTGGATTCATTTAAGTGGCGAGACAAAATCAAAATCTGAAAAAAAAAAAAAAAAAAAAAAAAAAAAAAAACTGGATCTATTGGGAAGAAATGTCTTAGGTCGAGAGCATTCCATTAAGATCTCGTACAAATAAACATAATGAGATTTCAAGGTACAAACCACAAGGGTTGAATTTTGTCTATTCCATGGTGAAAAATCTAGAACTTATTAGATGTTCACCATCAATACATAAAACAGATTTAGATTTTAGGTTTCACTCTAATCATGTTGATAACAATTTGAAGATCATAAACACAAAATTTGTGTAACCATAAACCTCAGTGGTAATTTTTGAGAGTCTTAGGGGTTACGAATGTGAAAGTGAAGGTGATAGAGCAAAGATAAAGTGGTTCCGAAGGTAGAAAAATGTACCTCCTCTATATTGCAAATGACTAAGCAGTCAACTCTTAACTCAATATGAGAAGAGTAAGGTAGCTCAATGACTTATGTGAATATTAGCCTGATTGGGAAGAGACATTCGAAGTGAAAGTTTCATTAAGGCTTCAACATAGAGTCTTAGAGGCTTTGGTCAACATGCTGCAACATGTCTAGGGACACTTAGCTAGTACATAGAATCGAAGTTATATACCTGCCCCATCCTTCCAAATTGAGACGACGAAATAGTACCTAAGATAAAATGAAATTTCAAAATGACACTAAAATAAACAAAAAGAATATTTTTGGAGTTTTTGATTTTCTAAAAAGATAAAACATAAATAAGAAAGTAAATATTTTTGTATTTTAGATTTTCTTGAAAAAGAAATAAAAACAGAAAAGAAAAATATTTTGTATTTTGAAAGTTTTCTGAAAAAGAAATAAAAACAGAACATAAAATACCGAAAATACATAATAGAAAAAAGATACACGATGTTCTGTCTCCCAAATGAATAGTACACTCTGAGGAGCTGCGAGCGTTCGGACCCTTCCAGACTGTGAATAGTGAGTTACGAGTACCTCTGAAGGTTCGGATCGATTCAGAACTTAAGTGATGCATTCCAATTACGATGGTGGTGTTGGAATAGATTCTGCTTCTATCAATCCTAAGCCTTGTAGAATTCGATTGAAGGCTGTTTTAGGTAAGGCTTTCATGAAGATATCAGCATGTTGATCAGAGGATCTTACAAAATGTACTTTGCCGTTCCCATCTTCTACATGATCCTTTATGAAATGATACCTCAGTGCTATATGTTTCGTCTTGGAATGTTGCACTGGGTTGTGACAAATGTGAATTGCACTTTCTGAATCACAATAGAGCAAGATCGTCTTCATGTTTATGCCATAGTCTCGAAGTTAGCTTTGGATCCAAACAATTTGCAAAGTGCATGATGCAGCTGCGATGTATTCATGTTGGGAATGATCACGAAGAAAAACCAACGACTAATGATCCAAAGGAAAACGTAGCTTCGACATTAATAGGAAAAGAGAAAATGGTTTGATGATGAGGATGAGGAAGAAGAATATGAAAATGAAAAGTGGAAGCATAAATCCTACGATGCTGAAATTGATGAAAACCTACGAGTTGCAAGGGAGGCTGAAGAACGGAGAATGCAGTTCGTGAAGCTGAGGAAACTTTAAAGTCTCAAAAAGTATTTTTCCTTTATGTTCAATGGAACGCATCCTGAATGAAGCCATTGATAGCCTGAATGTTTGTTGGCTAGAACCTGTTGGATCGTTTGAGTGGAGAATTCTATAGATTCACAGGTTGATTTACCAATCACACCAAAGGCCTTTCAGTTCGTAGCTTTGACAACATTGTGAATGCTTCTCTTCCAAATCGTAACGTTGATCATGCACTTTTCTCATTCTATCTAAAGCATATAAAGCCACAGTATGAAACCAATTGAAACTGAGAGCTTGATCAATGCTCGTTTCAAGGTTGTTCGTGGGGATGTGAACTCAATGTTCGAATTCGCTCTTGCTGATTTGCCCTGCCTCAACCCATTCGACTTGATTTCACTGTTGCATCTATTGCTAAAGGATGAACATAAACTTAAACCCGTAGTGGCACATATCAAAATAATGTTGGTCACGTACATCCATGAAGTTCGCAAGATGGAGATGGCAAGAAAAGATCCAATAAAAGAGGAAAAACGCTAGAACACTCAATAGAAGAATTGTTCGTGGGATCAACATATTCTTTCTTTTAATCTTTCTAGCAGCATCTAATCTACTACTAGGACCCTATTCTCTTTCCTCAAGACTTTGAAGTCTGGGCTCCACATTTTGAGGATTATGTTCTGGGTATCGAAGACCATGGAATGCCTATTTGGCAAGCAATAATAGAAGGAACATTCATGCACATGGGAACTAGGAGGGTCATCAAAACTCAGACAGAGTACAATAATCTTCTTGTCAATGTTAAAGATATTCCTCAAGATGAGAAAGATAAACTGCTAAGCAACATTAAAGCTACGAGGATAATAAGGTTTTCTTCACCCCCAAACACATTTCGATTGGTGAGTTCATGTTAGACTATGAATGAATTATGGGACAGGTTGAAAGAAATTTATTCCAGTGATGGAAATCATGGACATTCTATTCAAGCATTACTTCTTAATAGGTTTGGTGCTTTTTCCCAGAAGTCTGACGAGAAGCTTGATTAGAATTTCAATCACTTTAACCATATTTTGAGCAGGATGCTTAAGCACAACCTGAGGCGAGAAAGATTGAGCAAATGGTTATCTTAATGAATAGTTTAAAACCTGAGTGGAAGGTAGTTGTTTCCACAGTTAAAGCTCATGAGCAATACAAGATTTATTCTCTGGCGTAGTTAGTGGGAATACTTAGGTCCCATGAAGATGAGGTAACTAAGGAAGGGAAAGTTGTCTCTGGTATGGTTTCATTGTCCGTAGTCGTGAAAAGGAAAATGATTGTAGAAGATGATTCACAGTCTGATCTCTCCGATTGTGAACTTACGAATGAGGAATACGCTTTGATGGTCTCTAACCCCATAAAGTTTGTAAAGAAGAATTTCGGATGCTCCAAAAATAGAAATTGGTAAAAGGAATTACAGTTATGAAAAGGCATAGGATGAGAGAACAGGAACTCTCAAAAGGATGAAGTGAAGAAGGAGAAAAAGGTGATTGAAGACCCCGACTATGATTGCAACTAGTGTCACGGAAAAAATCATTTGGACCAAAGATGAAGAAGATGAAGATGAATCTTACTATCTCCAAAAAATTGAGGAGATAAGAAAAAAGAAAAGTGATGACACTGCTAAGCCTGCTTTTATTGTGCAGGAAGATGACGATGAGTTCGGAAGAGTTGAAGTGTGGTTGACTGATTCAGAGGATGAAGAGGTTCGTAGACTCATACATGGCGAGTGCATTGTCATGAAGGCTGAGTTCCCTAAATAAGTGGGAAAGTGTATGGTGGTTTGCAATGACATCTTGGGGAAAAGAGGATACACCACTGATGGCGGCAAGAGTCCAGACAACTGCTTTGCTGCGAAATCTTTCTCCGAGCATATCAGCAAATTTGTGAAAGTGAACAGCAAGGTACATTCAATTCTCGAATCTATTAATATTCATTTCTCATGATATGAAACTGAATTAGATGATTTAAAATTTGTAGTCTATAGTTTAAGTGATAGTTTAAAAAGAACCCATTTAAGTAATAATAACTTAACTGATCAAATCAGTAGGGTAATATCGAAGAGTGAAGAGACAAATATGGATTGAGAAGTTGGAGTCAGATTATAACACCCGGTTCCTGGTATGTAATTTAATTATATAATTTTCACTTTTGTTATGGGACTCGGTGAGTTGGAGGCCCCAACTCATCGAGTAGAGGTTAAAATGGGAAGCGGGAAGGAGAACCTAGTCGCCAAGTTGGATGCCATGACTCGACGAGTAGGCCTGTATGGAGGAAACCCTAATAATTAGGATTTTCACCCTATTTAAATGCCTTATCTTTAGCCAACCCAGGCTTCATCGTCCCTCTTAGTCCAAAAAAGCCCTAACTCGAAACCCTAAACGATTTGGAGTGTTCTTAAGCCATTTTTTGTGTTTTTGGTTGTTCTAAGCTTGCGGAAAGAAGTAGAAACTTGGGGGGTACCAGAAGAATCAAGTAGATACAGAGGTTTTGCTTCATTTCCAGTTCATTTAAGGTAAAAAGCTTCAACCTTTACAATCTATCTCTTAGATCTCTAGTTAGGGTTCATTTCCACATTTTCTAAGCTTTTATAGAGTCATACTTGGGATTTTGTGGTTCTATGAAGGTATGACTTCAGATCTGGAACCATTAAGGCTTCTTATGGCATAAAGGTGCCAACTTTATTGCCATAAGCACCCCATGCATCTTGTAGACTCCATTTTTGGGCCTTTTGAGTCAAAAACCCCATGCATGGACATCAACTTTGGAACTTTACATGTATTATGGACCTTAGGATGTCAGATCTATGCTTTGAATGCATCAGGATCCATTGAAATTGAATTTATTGTTTTGGACATACCGGGACTTGACAACTCACTCATGTGACTCGGCGAGTCGGGTCGAGTTTTCAACCAAAACCTTTCTTAATAATGGACCATGAGTTAAGTTACAAGAACATGCAGTTAGTTGGACTCATTGACAACCTGGAAACCTTGGAACTCGGCGAGTGTATGAACTAACTCAACGAGTTCAAGGCTATGTACCAAGAACATGAAGATGGACTCAACGAGTCAAGGATGAACTCGACGAGTCCAACACTAAGAGCATCACCTTGCATGAAGATGAACTTGTTGAGTTCATGAGGAACTGGACAAGTCAAGGAATAAACATCCCAGCTAACATGAAGATGGGCTCAGCGAGTGAAAGGATGAACTCGCCAAGTCACATGCAAAGGGTTCCCGAATTTGTATCATGGAACTCGGCGAGTTGACTAAAAGTTGACTTTGACCATGGCATTGACTTTGAATTTGACCTAAGTTGACCATGAAATGGTAATTAAGGAAAATGGTTATGTGTAGGGTTGAGAGAAGACAGTTCTGAAACTTAGTTGTACGAGGTGTGTTACCTTCCGGTAGAAGTGGGTTGAAGGCACCAAGGCCGACCCACTAGTAATTGTTATCGTAAAGATGAATGTCTTTGTGATATTTTTCTGGTATGTTGTTATTTGTTATGATTATGTGTTTGCCTGATATGGTTTTATGTGGTAGTAGTAAGGGGTGAAATAGTCCCTATAACCGGTTAAGATAAGCCAGAGGGGTAGGTCAGACACCCTGGTATGTCCGACAGGGGTAGGTTGAGCACCCCAGTATGCTCATAAAAATCCATTTGAATCAGTTAAAACAACTTATGGTAATTATCCTTATCTAGTTTAGGCTTAAAATCCGAAAATTGTGCAGTCAGACGAGTCAACTCGTCGAGTCAGGCTGTGGACTCGTCGAGTTGCCTCAACTCGTCGAGTCCCACATTGGACTCGTTGAGTTCATCTAGCAGTGTGCAAATTTCGACTGCTTTTAGCTTTGAACAATTAAACATGGTATGAAATATAATAGAAAAACACCCTAAGCACTGATACCACTAATGGGTTTTGAGCACTACAACATTCCTATGGTGTGTATGCAAACCTAATGCTTTGGATCTAGGTTTTTCTCCAATTATACATGAAAATCTAATCATCGAAAGTGTGCACCCTATCTAGCATACAATTTCCAAAATTTATATCATAAAATAAAGTTAGATGAATACAATTTTCTTGTAGCTTGTAGATCTTGACATTCAAGAGCTTAGTGCCTCAATTGTTGCACCTCTAATGACTCACAAACACAAAGTAGCAATTGGAAGAATATGAGAGAGGTTGAGTGGCTCTAAAAATCGACTAGGGTTCTTTGCTTGGAAGCATTGGCCGATTTCAAGGAGCCACGAGTTCCTTATATAGCTGAGCTGCTAGGGTTTTAGGTAAAACCTTAATCTGATTGCTTAAACCTTAAGCAATCCCGTAGATCCTTCCAGAAGTCCCCTTTTGGACGAAATCTATATGGGCTACACATAGAATTTCGTCCACCCTTTCCTAGGGATCCATAAGCCCAACATGTAACTATCATATAATTGCAATATCATTCCCCAGAATTTAATCAGTCTCTTTTGATCATCAGATTAGTTCCAAATTAATGTCTGATCAATATTAATTAAATAATATGATTTATCAATTAATATATTATTCTTATAATATATTAATAAATCACAATTAACCTCTTTCTCCATAATTCATCCTATCAAATTGGTATGGTAAAGGCAACCCAAAAGGACCATGCTACTATCAGGTCAAGTACATACCAATTATAGTTATGGGCTTAGACACCTAATCTAACATCTAATTCTTAAGTAATTTAAAAAACAACCTTAGTACCGATCAAGCCTATGTTTAACAACCCATCTGCATGCCAATCTTCCAAGTCATCATCTGACTCTAGGAAGAAACCATCGTTAAATATGAAAGATGTCATCGATCCTAAGAGAGAATCCAAAAATGCCCTAAAAAGGAAATTGGGTCTAAGCATGACTCCAGCTTCATTGATAATTCTAAGAAGAAAGTATCTTGAATTGTGAGCCCATCCACTAGGAACCACTACACCTTTGTATCTGTTAAGATTCTTAAGAGGCCTTATAATCCTCCTAGTTTGGTAGCTCGAAACAAGGTTGTCAGTTCCATTCTGAAAAAGATTGTTGATACTCATCCCACCAATACTAACTCTTCTCGGACAGTTTCTACTAACTTCATTGCTAAATCTGATGGTACGATTTTTAAACCACAAAAACTTTCAAAACCAAATGTGCCATCAAAAGTAGCAAACAAAGAATAAGTTACAAAAAACACTGTTACTCAAAAATTTTCTTAAGATTCAAACCAAAATTTTGAGTGGAAAGTTAAAAATGCCAAAAAAGAAACTACAACTCCAAGTGACTCTGTGATTCCAATAGCTCCAAAAACTATTGGTCCGCGAAAAGTTGATTTTTAAACAAACTGTTGTTGAATATGATTTCTGGATTAATGAAAAGACCATGACTTTCTGCTTCTTTCCAAAAGAATCTCAGAACAAACCCTTCGAGACATCTGTTGCTCAAAATTCACAACATAAGTCCAAATCCTATGCCTAAGTCCAAAAACCTAACTCGGAGCCTAAAAACTCCAAAAATCACTCATTTTTGCAGTTACTCTATGCTTCAGAACAAGATACACTATGGTATATTTATAGTGCTTGTTCCATGCATATGACGGGGTAGAAAGATTTTCTGTGTGATCTCAAACTCTCACCAAAGTTGGCTATGTGGCATATGGAAACAACTCCAACTCTATGATCCGACGGTATGTCATCCTCACTAATGGCAATATCTCTGTCTCAAATGTGGCGTATATAGCTGAACTAAAGCACAATTTGATAATTGTGGTTCAACTCACTAACTCCAACCGAAGAGTTGATTTCTACAAAAAAAAAAGCATAGCTATGTCATGACAAAAAGATCGGAAAGAATGTATCCTCAAACCAAATCGCGACAATAATATGTATTATCTAGACATCAACATGATCATTGGCAAACCTTAACTCTGTTTACTCTCAAAAGTCATTCCTGATGTCAATTGGTTATGGCATAGGAGGCTTGATCACTTAAACTTTTAATATATGAATGATCTTGTTTCCAGTTAAATGATTAGAGGTCTACCACTCCTCAAGTATGAAAATGATCATTTGTATGTCGCGTGTGAATGTGGGAAGCAATCCAAGAAAGGTCATCCTGTTATTATTGAAAAATCAATTTCAGAACCATTAGAACTCCTTCATATTGATCTTTATGCACCTTCCACTGTAGAAAGCCTACATCACAAAAAGTAGATTCTTGTGATTGTTGATGAATTTACAAGGTTCACTTAGGTCTTCTTCCTCAGTCTGAAATCTGAGACAGCCTCGGAACTTATCAACTTTATCAAAGGAATTGAAGTTCCTGTCAAACTACGTGTAAGACGGATCTGAAGTGATAATGACTCGGAATTCCTCATTGTCACCATTGAGAAATTCCTCTCTGAAAAAGGTGTTGACCGTAATTTCTCAATTTCCTATACTCCTCAACAAAACGGTGTGGTTGAAAGAAGAAATAGAACTCTCGTTGAAGTTGCTTGATCGACGCTCAACTTTGCAAATCTTCCACTTTATCTTTGGGTTGAATCCGTTTCCACTACCCGATTCACTCATAATCGAAGCATCATCAATTGACACATCAACATGACACCGTATGAAGACATGAATGGTTGTAAGTCGAGTATCTCATTTCTACATGTCTTCGGATAACAGTGCTTTGTCAAAAACAATGGTGATCAACTCAAAATTTTAGCCTAAAGCCGATGAAGCAATCTTCCTTGGACACTTAGCAAAATCAAAAGCTTACCAAGTTGCGAATAGTCGGACCCGTGTTCTTGAAGAAATATTTGATGTTACCTTCAATGACAATGGTGTTTAGAATTCTAGCCCAACCCATTTCACAACCCACATCATGGAGTCCAATGCTCCAATACCAGGATGTGCGAATCCTAAAATAATTCATGAAGTTGACTTTAAAACCCTGTTCTGCCTATCAGAAATAGCTATTGATTTGGAATCTCGATCAATACTATCCTTAACTGCAGCTAAAATTTCCCAAAATCTTTCTGGTCCAACCCCTACTTTTCCTCCATTTGATTACAATCCATTTCAACCTTCTTAGGTTGAGGGGGGAATGGTATTCCCTCTCTTGAATCAAATGTTAAAGGAGTCTAAGATGTAGCGGATCAATTTGTTGAATTCGATCCTATTCTGAACAACAACAACGACGATGCTGACTTCTATGACATTTCGAATGAAGACGACATAGATATCTCCAGTTTAGAAATTCATAGGAAGCATCATATTCAAATTCAAATTGTTTAGGGGAGCTACATAACCCCATGGTTGATATCGGATCATCAGTTGCACAAGAGCTTCCGAGATTACATATTTGGACAATGGATCATCCTCCAAACCAAGTTATAGGAAATCTCAATGCTGGTGTACAAACTCACTCTGATACTAACATCCAAAATGAATGTCATTTCTTTGCATTTATCTCAATGGTTGAACCAAAATCCATCAAGGAAGCATTAGAACATGTTGACTGAATTACAGTCATGCAAGAAGAGTTAGCAGAATTTGACAGAAATGAAGTGTGGAATCTCGTCCCTCCTCCTCAAAATCACCCTATTGTTGATACAAGATGAGTTTTCTAAAACAAGCTAGATGACACTGGAGTAATCACTTGAAAAAAAAAATCAATATTGGTGGCCAAAGTATTTACTCATATTGAGGACTTGACTATGACGAGACCTTTGCTCCTATTACTCGCCTTAAAGCCATCAAAGTCTTTCTTGCTTATGCAGCTCGTAAAGGCTTTAATTTTTACCAAATGGACGTTAAAAGTACTTTTCTTAATGGTGAAATAGATAATGAAGTGTATCTACAACAACCTCCCAGTTTTTTCAATCCTTTTTTTTATCCGAACTATTGCTACAAACTCCGAAATGTTGTTTATCGCCTTAAGAAAGCTCCTTGCGCCTGGTACAAGACTCTCACTGACTTTCTCAAGCGTTTTGGTTTTCAAAGAGGAATTCTCGATCCTACCCTATTCCAAAGATCAAATGGAAAACAACTCATGCTAGTACAAATCTACGTTGATGATATCATTTTTGGATCAATGGATTCATCAACAGTTGCTGATTTTGCCAAGTTAATAATTAGTCGATTCCAAATGTGCATGAATTGTGATCTAAGTTTCTTCCTCGGTCTCCACATAAAACAAACTGATAGATGAATCTTTATTCACCAAGAAAAATACATTTTCAAGCTTCCAAAAAAAAAATTCAATGGACACATGTGCCTCTACAAAGGTTCCTATGGGTCTCAGACATAAGATCTTCTCGGACCCATCAGATGTTGTTGTTAATGAAAAGAAGTATAGGGGAATGATTGGATCACTACTCTACCTAATAGCAAGTCGCTCGGACATCATGTTTTCTACACGTTTGTGTGCCATATTTTGAGTCAATCCAAAGATGTCTCATCTTTTGGCAGTTAAGCAAATATTCAGATGCCTCAAAGATACAAAGAGTCTCGGAATCTGGTATCCAGCAAATGAGAGTTTCCTCCTACAAGTTTACTCTGATTCAAACTAGTGTGTTCTTCAATTGGATAGAAAAAGAAACTCTGGTGGTTGTTAATTTCTGGGTGGAAGATTGGTCAGCTAATCATCTAAGAAACAGAATTGCATTGCTCTTCTAACAATCGAAGCGTAATACATTGTTGCTTCTAGTTGCACTTCTGAATTTCTTTGGATCAAATCTCAGATTCTGGACTATGGTTATCGATTTCAACATATTCCAATCTACTGTGACTCTCAAAGTGTCATTGAGATTTCTCACAATCCAATTCAGCACTCTATGATGATGCACATTGATATTCGGTACCATTTTATTAAAGATCATGTTTTAAAAGGAAACAATGAACTTATTTTTATTTCATCTGATGATGAAATTGCTGATGTCTTTACTAAGGCATTAGACGAAACCAAATTCAATGGGTTTCTGAAAAGAATGGGTATGATGTTGCCTAATCCTCAATTCTTCCAAGAGGCTTGTACTCTCTGATGGAAACATCGAAATGTAATTTAATTCTGAAGTCAAAATCTTTTTCATCTAGGAATCATTTCCTTGAAGTATATAGGATCATTTTACATGTTTTTTTTGTCTAACCTATTCTTATAGTTTAAGTTATAGATCTCACCTTACATTTTGAAGTTAATATGACCATTACAGTTACATTGGTATTTTGCTTCAATCTTGCTTCATAATCTATCTCAAAAGAATGTTATGAAGTTCACCTAGGAATCTCAAAATCTATTTAAAATATATCCTCTAAGATCTTCTTACATTTTACCTCTGATATTCAGTCTGAGTCTGTGAAATCTCGAACTCTATATCATGTACAAGTGATTTCATTTTCACCTCGGAAGCATCTTATGACAATCCATCTCAGAATTTCCTTATTCTGAGATCACCCGTTTCAAAGAAGTTCAAAAGTTTTTCATTAAGTTTTTTTTGTTTTTCTGAAATGTTTTATTTAATGACCTAAACATATATTTTTTTTAATGATTATAATTTAATCCAAAATTATCATGTCTTTTGCACACGTCTCGATAAAGTGCACCTCCTTTCAACTGAAATGATGGTTTTCCGGTTCGCATGTATTTCCATCGCATATTTCATCATTTCAGGTCAAACACATGCCAATTTTGGCAACACATTTAATGTCATCCATTTGCAAATCGATTATAATCATTACACCTTTTCTCAACCCGACCCGATTCTCCAAACTATATAAGAATTTCAAAATCCATTAGTTCCTTTTTTATGCTCTTATCATCTTCTTCCCTTGTTCTCTCTGCAAAAGTTGTTCTTTGAGCTCCAAACCTGCAATAATGGCTTCATCCCAAAGTGCTCCTGAAATCTCAAAAACCATTCCAAAAGAGAATCCTCAAAAGGATCTGCTTCGTCTTCTTCAACATAGACATTCGTTTGTGAAATCACTCAACTCTTCTCTCTTGATCCAATGGATTATGATGAATCCATTAGAGTAATGATTAAGTTAATCTCTTTCCATCCCATCGTCACTCCACTCACAAAAACACCAAATCCCCAAATCCATCTCAGGATCATTTTTAATGAATTTGAAAGGATGAAGATCCAAGAAATAGTGCTAGAAAACAAGATCACTGGAGATCGTATTGTTCCAGTATCGAATAAACTCTTTCTCAAGGCGATACACATACTAGAAAACCCCAAGGGTTTTATAGTGCACGAACCAACTACTGAAGAGTTCCACAAGTTTCTGAATGAGATTGGATACATAGAAGAATTCAAGGCCAAGAAATTCAAGAAATCTGCAGTCCCTGGCCTTTGTACTGTCCTTATGCACCTCATCCTTCGAGGTCTTTCTAGAAAGCATGGAGGCACAAACACGATGAGAAAAGATTGGCTCTACTCTGTGTATAGTAATTTCTCAAGGAGAACCAACACCGTGGATCAAACCGAGGTCTAGTGGCAAGACTTTCGAAAATTTGTAGTGAAGAGGAAGCCTCAAGAAATCTCAAGTCCGAGGTTCTGGGCTCTGATACTTCGGCAACTCTACCGAGCGAGACAAGAGCCCATTCTGATCAACACTGAGCTAAAAGAGGTATTTTTTCCTTTAATGTTATAATGACTTATAGACTTCTGAATCAATCCCTTTCGGATCCACACATAGACTGCCTCACCATATGTTGGCCACTTTACCATCCAAGTCCCCTTTCTTGAAGTGTCATTTGGAGACTTCAATTGTGTATGAACCGACACAGTCCACCCTATTCTTTGTTAAATAACCTTCGGATGTGTTCAAACCAGTCTCGCCTGGTGGCAAGAAAAAGAAGGTAGCTAAATGAAAGACTTCTCTCATTAAACCAAAAACTAAAAAGAGAGCCAAAGTCAATGTTTCCTCTTAACAGGAAACATTCAACGACATTCCAACTGACTCTCGTCATCAACTCACCCCCCCCCCCCTAAGCCAATCTTTCGAAGTACACTTCGGAGTTTCAATACCACTTGCACACATACATAGGGAGTCTCCGCATAATCCACCCTCACCTTCCCAAAAAGGTGATGCCAATGTTGAAAAAAAGTTCCTTGCCCCCCTGGAACACACTCACAAGTCATCTCGAATATCCCTCCTTTTTCTAAACAAGCATGATCAGAGACCCATGTCTTGGATCATAAGCTTTCTGAATCCGAGGTTGTTCCTTCAACTTTATGAGCCACAACTGGTCTGATACCTAGCTCCTGTAAAGGGTAATCAGGTTCAAACGATCTAGATTGGATTGATTTTGTCAACAGGGCTCATACAAGACATCCAGCACTCACTCTTTCATAAGTTGAATCCACCCTTATTGCAATGAGGAATCGAGCCATCCAAAGCGACCTACCCTTTATTCCTCCCACTAATAAGATCACCAATTAGGAATTTTCATAATGAGAAGCTCCTCACGCCACAATCATCTTGGATGATCCTCTGAAGACTCCTCATCATGATGCCTTCCATCCTGATCCAGACGAAGAACATTCAAATGAGTTCATGTTCGACGATGACATCGCATCCTTGCTGCTCCCATGATCTTCTCTTCATTTCATTCTCTACAAAAGTTATCATCACCAAGACCAGTTTATGATCTCAGACTAACGTCATCTTTATCAGATCCTGTTGATGAATAAATTCACATAGATGACCAAGTCCAGAATACATTTGGAGGTGAAACTGAATCAAATCCTCCCAAAGGAAATCCAACATAAAACAATCCTACTCCTTCCAAAACTCTAGTCAACAAAGATGGTGAAAAAGCTAAGTCTGAAAGTTCCACCTCGAAAACTGGACCATCAGCCGAGCACTATGTTGATCCATTTGCCATGTTAGAAGTTCAAGACAACATTACTGCTATTGTTTCAAAGATAGAGTCTCTAGACAAATATGTGGCACAACTCAATTCCAGGGTCGATGCCAAAGTCTCCAGCCTTGATACCAAGCTTGATGCTATCCTCCAGTCTTTATCCGAAGTGAAGAAATCAGGGCCTCAGATGATGAAAGGGCAGAACAACTAGATCATCTTATCTCCTTGCAGTTCAAGCATACACTAGCAGAGGTTGAGCAAAGGTACAACTCCATCCTTGATCACCATATCGACATCACTTCTACAATGGTGAAAATTCATGAAGACTTGATCAGTGCCACAAATGAACTGATCAATAAAACTCATGTTTGACATGAAAAAAAAAATACAAAGATTGGAGAAGGAAATCAGAATGAAGGATGAACACAATCTCATCATGCAACAGGTTCACCTCAAACTCCTCCGAGCTTCCTGGAATATAGTTGACATTTTGAACAACAAGTTCAACAAGATGCTCACTATCCTTGCCTCCCTGTTTAATAATTTGAAAGCTCAAGTTCCTACAGCTAAAGCCTATGATTCCCTTACAAAGCAAATGAACACGAGCTTCTAAAAGGAGTTCAATAGGCTCTCTATAGTCAAAGAATCAGCCAACCTTGCCTCAAAAGGTGGGTCATCCGATGCAAGAGGGGAGAAGGACCAATCAGAAGGGGTCATACCATTTCTTGGAACCTTATCTTGGAGTTTTGTCTCCGAGATGAATATAATGATGATGAAATTCAGGTTTTGTCCACAGGTACCCCATTAGATGATGATGATGATGATGATGATGATGATAAAGAAGTCCAGCACCAATGTTGTGGTTGGAATTCAAGCTCCAAGAAACTTTCCGGTGGAAGTTATTTAAGAGGAAGAGAGAAGGATATGGTCTGCTGTTACCTGGCCATTATCATTGTCAGATTTTCTTCAACGAAGTCCTGAAATGGCTAAAGCGAAAACCAAGCTCACAATAGATGCATTTCGAGCTACTCAATCCATGTTTCCTTCCTATTCCCTCTCAAAAAATAGTTCCCAATGATAAAGGTTCTCTTCTTCGGAAGCCAGATAAAATCCTGGAAGAGCCTCTGATTTCTACTCCACCCGAGTTCAAAATCACTGAAGACATTCATCAAGTAATTTAGGAATTGAACAAACAACAAGACAAAGGAAAAAAGCTTGTCTCGGAACCTCACATCCCTGAACAGATATGCAAGAAGTCTGAAGGATATTCATAAGCCCAAATTAATCAAGCCCTTGAAGAGAGAATTTAGATTCAAGCTCTTAAAGACAATCCTAATCTAATGCTGGGCTTATCCCTACTTTTTTTGTGAAGGGATAATTCATGATCTGGACATTGTACCATTCATGTACGATGATTTGCCCATGTAAGAAACATATTAAATCGATCTCCTAATTTCTCCATTAGGAAGATTTTACATCAAGTTTGCTCCACTCCAACCAGATGATGATCCTCAAACAATTTTCAGAACAGAAAGAGAAAGATTGAAGACATTCCATTCCATCAATGCACGAACTTAAAAGGAAGTGTGGTCTCGGAAGAGAATAACAAAATTTTATGGGTACAGATAAATTTCTGAGCAAGTTTGACTTGAACTGCATACTGCACATGTATGACATATATCGGAACAAATCAAAGCAAATCACCATCACAGACGCCAACTTCCCCTCCATCAATTTGAACGACATTCTGACGATCAGTGCTTACTTCTGAACTTGCCAGAATTATCCAATGAGCATCGCTTCTTATTGTGTTACAATGAACTTCCTCAAAGACTATATTGTTAAGTTTAGCTGATGTGACTTCGAGCTTGCACATTTGGTCGGAAGTAAAAAGCTTTTCGCCAAGATTGAGTACATTGAGAAACTAGTGTTGGGATATGTCTACTTACAAAGAAAAACCCACAAAAATGATTTTTTTTCCCGAGTCCTAGACAAGCAGCTCGTCCCCACCAGGATTCTCCAAAAGTTCATCTCCAATGCAGCCAAGTCAGAAGCTCTGAAGCATGTGCAAAACAAATTCATCAGTCAACTCCAATGGTACTTGGAAGTCTGAAATTGGCTCTACAGAGCTTATCTGTTTATCAAAGAAGATGCCAACTAAGTTGACATGATTGCTAAGTTCACTTAGGGGGATATTGTTGAATCATGGAAAGTGAACCTCTTTCAATCCGAAGTAGTCATGTTCGATGTCAGTTGAGTCTGAGATGAGTTGAAGTTCTAAGCTGAAGATAAATATGTGATCAAACTATTCCGAGATAGAAGTTTCTTTAAGCATTTAATGTGTTTTGTCTTATTTTTGATGTAATAGTTCATAGGGATTTCTTTTATGTATCTTTTAGATATCATTTTGTCAAACACTGATTATTATCCAGTCTGAGGAATGTTTCACAGTTTATACTTTGTTCCTCCTCCACTATATAAGGAGTGAATGTCTTCACCATTAACGGGAAAGTGAACGATCAAAATTTTTACACTAAGAATAGCAATTATTCTCTTCACATCATTTTCACTTTTCCTTCAAATAAAAGTTCTTTCACAACATTCTTCTTGTTCATTAAATATCTTTGCACAGATTATACTCTTAGTTTTCTTCATTTATTACTTGAATACTTTGTTGAATATCTCCTTCAAGTCTTAACCGGTATTAGCATATTTGACTGGAACCTTAGAGTAAGAGAAGACGTTGATCTTAAATATTAACTCAAAATTTGAGTTTTCAAACATTGTCCTTGCGCATTAATTGTTTGTTCTCACAAAAAATACAAGGTATGCTTTTATATCAAAATAAAGATAACATTTGCGATTAGTAAGAACTAGTGGGTACATATTGATATTTTTGATCTTGTATGAATGAGAGATACTTAATCATGAGAAATTACATTCCGACGATATAAGGTCATTTCACCTTGACTCCCTAAGTATTTCTAAGATGAAAAACTTAAGAAAGACGAGATACATTCTTGAAATGTAAATTCTACTTAGATATATAAAGATGAATGTTGAAATTTTAAATCTTTATGTATAATTTGACGATATCTTGAAAGAGATCCAGATACAAATTTCTTTTCGAGGACTCTTGACATTGCCATATGACACCATTTTGTTCTAGCCTCAAAATTGTTAGATTAGTGTCTAAGTCCATAACTATTTTGGTATGTACTTGACCCGTTTATGAGGCTGGTCCTTTTGGGTTGCCTTCACCATAGCAACTTGTAAGAAGAATTAAGGAGAGCGGAGATTAATTATGATTTTTTAATATATTATAAGCATAATATATTAAAGGAGAAATCATATTGTTTAATTAATATTAGTCAAGAATTAATTGATAATTAATTTTGTAGCTAAAAGAGATTAACTAAATATAGGGGATTAGACTGCAATTATTGGATAATTGAGTTATTGGGCTAATGAATGCTAAAGGAAAAAGGGGTGAACAAAATTATGATGGGAGCCAATCATATTTTCGTCCATGGCCTTATCTAGAAGGTTCCATGGGCTGCCTAGAGTTTAAGCTGTCGATTAGGGTTTTAACTGAACCCCTAGCATCCTACACAAGCATATAAAGGACCCCTTAGGCCCCAAAAACGTGGGTAACTAATTCCTTAGGGTTTCTAGATGTTTTGGGGTGCCTCTTCTCTTCTCTTCTTCATCTAGTTGCTTAGCGGTGTTTGTGACTCCATTAGAGGTGCAACAATTGAGGCACTAAGCTTTCTGAAGCCAAGGATTAGATTGTTATTGCTATATAACAATCAAAGGTAAGACATAACCCCAAGTTTATGTTAATATGACTAATTGCATGCTAGATCTAGGGTTTATAGCTTTGGATATTCAATTGCATGTTCATTAGACAAACTAGATCCAAAAGCTATTGGGGTTTGCATGTACACCATAGGAATTATGTATTGCTCGAAACCCATCAGTGGTATCAGAGCCTAGGGATGTTTGTTTGATGTATTTCACGCTATTGTCGATTATTCTTGCTTAAAATAGAAAAGTTTTGATTTCTGGGGGCTAAACTCGTCGAGTTCATGGCTGAACTCGCCGAGTCCATAGAGAACTTGACGAGTTCATGGCTGAACTTGCCGAGTCCATAGTGAACTCGACGAGTCCAAGGCTGACTCGGCGAGTAAGAGTCGCAGATGGAGCAAATTTCGCGATTTTCTTGCCTTTTTGCTGTGGGATAATTACCAAATCGTTTTTGATTGATAAAAATCAGATTTTTATGATATTTGGAGATTACCCTTGGCAAAATAGAAGATAATTGTCAAATTTTAGATAATCTTTTGTTCTATTAGATAAATATTGATTATTTACAATTTAGATTTGATTTATCTTGTGAAAAAGTTTCAATTTCCTCCTTTAGGTTTTATAGTTTAAATTTGAACTTAAAAGTTTTGTTTTGAAATTTAAATAGTTAAACCCTAATGTTTTGAAAAGTTTCAAAACTTGTCCTCAAGTTTGGAATTTAAAATTTTCATTAAAAGGTTAATTTTGAAATATTTAACTTCTAAACCCTAAGTTTGAAAAAGTTTCAAAACTTACCCAAAGTTTTTGGATTTTAAAATTAATTAAAAGTCTTAATTTGAAATTTTAAATTCTAAAACCCAAGTAATTTGAAAAGTTCAATTTACACCCTTATGGTTTTATTTATTAATTAAAGTGTATAATTAAAGAGATTTAATAAACACATAAAATTTTGTTTTACATTAAATTTAATTAAAAGTATAATTTACTAAATTAGACCACCTAGTATTTTAAAAGTGTAAAATACACCCTATACTATATATAACACTAAAAGTCTAATATTATATATATATATATATATATATATATATATATATATATATATATATATATATATATATATGTATGTATGAGTAAACAGTCAGTCTTACCGTTAGTAGGCCACATTCATGAAGCTGGTCTATAAGGGGTGTTTAAGGAAATTGCCTATAAAATGGCGATTGAATGGCTATCCACTCTTACCCACCGCACTCTTGATTATTGGATGGTCGTTAGCCGAACAGGTAGGATAGGATAAAACCTTCCATTATAAGTATAATGAAGTACAAAGTAACTACATGCTTTTAAGAATTCCCAAATTCTAGTTACTTTAGGCAAAATGTGAAATTGTATGCTAATCCATGGAACTACACTTCGTACCCTTGTCAAACGTTAATGGAGCGTGTGTGGTTAACCGACACACTAATTTGGGATTGACAATGGTGGCGATGGGAGGCTCGATGTTTATCATAGATCAAAGGAGCGTGTGTGGCTAACTGACACATTGATTAGGTGATAGTAACATTGAATACACCACGTAGATTCATATGGTTATTCACACCTTGTTTGTGATCCTCGGCATCCCAGTCCCAAACTTGAAGGGCATAATCGAGATTAAACACGCCATTGAAAAGTTCAACGAATCTCAAAAGATCTAGGAGTTTCAATTCATTTAAAACTTAAACCTCATTTTCGTTTTTCATGGTGGAATTTGGTAAATCGTCATTTACCTACCTTAAAATATTTTGCAACTAGATTACGACATCCCTCTTCTAGGTTGTAGAATATTTTGTTGGATCCTAGCCTTGATGTTTCATTTTGGGTGTTACATCAAGAATTCATATCAACTTACTTGAATTTTCTCTTGTTTTGTAGATGTATGAATCTTACAATGGTCTTTCCAAATCCCTTGGAACAAGCTTTCCAAATGAAGATGGTGTTCCAAGATACGATCGAGGAACAAGAGATCATGCTTCACTTCCTCCACCTCCTCCTATTGTTCTCCTAACCCACAAGCTCGAAGGCTTGAAAATTTCAAGCTCACTCAATCCCTATTGGCAAGTAAGCACAAAGATGGGAAACATGTGTGTGCACACGTCTTAGAGATGAAGTCACGCATTGATAGGTTATGGATGTTGGGTGTCTATATCCTAGAGATGTTGGCTGTTGACTGGGTTCTTCAATCACTTCCTGATTCGTATAGTGAGTTTGTAAGAGAGTACTATACGATGGTTCACGACGTGACCGTCATTGATTTGACCTATTTGCTTAGGGATCCGAATTCGGTTCAGGAAATAATATGCTCCATCGTCCTTAACTTCGAAATTCTTTTCCATCCAACATAAAGATTCGTCTGTTCTGTTTTCTATCTTCATAGCATCGAGCTGGGCTGCTTTGATTTGTAAGGACAAATGGGATTGAATGGTTATTGAAAGAGTTTTTTACACGACGATTTGAGTATTCTTTCCGACTCATAGCCTTGCCTAGGTGGTACTTGATTTCGTGCTCATAGTCATTTAGTAGCTTAACCCACCTTCACTGCCTCATGTTTAACTCCTTTCGATTTAAAATGTGTTGGAGACTCTTGTGGTCAGTGAAAATGGTGCACTTCGTACCATAAAGGTAGTGCCTCAAAATATTCAAGGCGTAGACCACTGCTCCCAATTCGAGATCATGGGTGGTATAATTCACCTCATGTGTCTTTAGTTGTCGGGATGCATAAGCTATCACCTTTCCAAACTGCATGAGTACATAGCCTAAACCTTGATTTGAAGTATCATAGTAAACTACGAAGTCCTCTGTTCCCTCAGGTAGTGAGAGTACCGATGCACTGCAGAGTCCTTGCTTCAGAGTTCGGAATGCAACTTCTTGTTTATCTGTCCATTCAAAGGGTACACCCTTTTGTGTAAGCATGGTAAGTGGCTTGGATGTTTTGGAGAAGTTCTAGATGAACCTCCTGTAGTATCCTGCAAGACCTAAAAATTGATGAATCTCCGTGGGTGTCGTTGGAATAGCCCATCCATCAATGCCTTTGACCTTAGAAGTATCCACATGTATCCCTTCTTCACCAACAACATGCCCAAAAAGTTCTCACTACGGAGCCAGACCTCATACTTAGAGAGTTTTGCATATAACTTTTCGGTTCATAGGGTTTCCAAGATTTGTCGGAGATGTTGGCCATGCTCCTCTTCGCTTCAAGAATAAATAGGATATCGTCGATGAAAACAATGACAAAATTGTCGTGGAATGGTCGGCAGATTCGATTCATCAGGTCAATGAAGGCGGCAGGGGAATTCATTAGACCGAAGGGCATTACAACAAATTTGTAATTTCCTTAAGGAGTTCGGAAAGCGGTTTTTGGGGATATCCTCTTCCCGGACCTTGAGTTGGTGCTATCTGGATCGCAGATCTATCTTAGAGAAATAACTTGCTCCTTGGAGTTGGTCAAATAGATTGTCGATTCGCGAAAGTGGATAGCGATTTTTGATGGTGAGCTTATTCAATTCTCTGTAGTCAATATACATCCTAAAGGATCCGTTCTTTTTGTTAACAAAGAGGACTGGAGCTCCCCAAGGTGAGAAGTTGGGTTGGATGAATCCTTTGTTCAAGAGTTTGTTGAATTGGCTGGACAGTTCTTGTATCTCCGCAGGCACCAACCTATAGGGTGTCTCAAATGTTAACATCTTCCTTGGACTTATCCACTGTATGAGCCAGAAATGCCAAGTCCTTCTTTTTTAGATACTTTTGTGCCTTAATACACGAGATTAGATGAAGGTTCATACTGGGTTTGTCTCCGTATATATTTAGGGTTTCGTGATTAGGGAGGTGAAGGCGAACGTCCTTCTCATGACACATAATCTCAGCATGGTGGGGGCTCAACCAGTCCATGCCGATAATCACATCAAAAACTCCTAATACTTACATGCATCAAGTTTATTTGAAAGACATGATGATTTAAGGTTAGGGTACATCCTACGTAGATTTCCCTAGTTGATTCTGTTTTCCCATTAGCCATTTCCACCGTAAAGGTTTCATTAAGCTTCTGGGGTGGTTGTTTTAGCAAATATTTGAATTTATTACCACAAAGCTTCGCTCTACCCCGATATCAAACATGATATATGAGTGGTTAAGGAGAAACGTACTAGTGACAACAGTCGGATCTAGACTGCTTCGCCTTAACCTAGGTTCTACACCCTTCCTGATCCTCCCGTCTCTTTCTTGCTAGCATTAGGGCAGTTGCGTCGAAAATGACCTATTTCCCCGCATCTATAACAAGTGTAACTAACCCCAACGTCATTGTTGTTGTGGTTATTTTTGTTATTGAGTAGCCGCTAGTATTGTTGGGGATGAGTCCTACAATATATTGTCGTCTGGCCTTTTCTGTTGCAACTGGTACAGTGCATCTCTCTGCATATTCCATGATGATGGAAACTGCATTTGTTGCATTTTGGAAGACTTCCAGCATATGTTCTCCCTAGTGTTGGTGTAGTAGTTGTCATGGCAGCATTGACAACAATAACATATTGTTTCTTCGAGGATCCTTGAGTTGGCTGTCCTTTTCTCTTATCCCCTGGCTCTCGCTTACTACTCTTAATCTTGGGGTTTGGAGTGCCATGATATGTGATCACTTGTTGGTTTCCATGGCCGTTACTTCGACTGGTGTTGTTGATGCTATTTCCTCCTCTGTTGGTGTTGTTTGTGTTGAGTTGTGCCATACCAGCAATTACGGCAGTGGTGACAACAACTTGGAATGTAGTAAAGTACATTCGCAAGAGTGGTGCTTCATTTGTGTGCTCGTTATTTCTGTGGAATGACATCTTCTGCTGCATGATGCGAAGCAGGGTCGTAAGTAACAATGACCATTTCCGGTGGTGCATTGTAATTTTCGCGTTTTGTCGTATGGTTCATAATGTTTCGATCTATATCTCTATGGTATGTTTATGATCATAGGAAAATTTTAAACTTGTCACGAATATGAAGTCTTATTCATAGAGTCCATAGGTTATTTTAGTTTCAAGGTTCTTGAGTATCTAACAGTTTCGATGGTTTGTTTGTGCACATAAGCGAAACCTCATATTAAAACACATAGCATTTCTGCTAGAAATAGCCATTTTTAATACATGAAAATTTGCCTAAATGACAAACATTTCTTAGGAAAATGTATGATCCGACAGTAATACGACATAATATCCATAGAAACACAATACTAGTAGGAGGTACGGCTGGTTTTACGTAATGTAGAACCTATAATATCAAGTAGAAGAGAAAGTCCCATCGGTAGTGTTGCCAATGGCACTCAATCGTCTAGCTGGTGTATCAGAAGTTCAGCCAGTTCATTTACCTCTTGGGTGATTATTTCTACCCTTTGCTCAGCTCGTACATCCCTTGCTTCGGTCGCAAAGAGTTGACACTTGAGATTCGTTATTTCTTCCTCAAGAGAGCATAAATGGTATGCATCACCCCTCTGAACCGTCCACGGATCTGATGGGGCATTCAATAAGTGGGGTTCATTGCACACCTCGTCAATGTCCTTTCCTTCATCTGATTCCCGGCCAGACTCGTCGTATTCGTAATCAGTTACCACATACTCTTTCGGTTCCACATCGGGTCCCACCTGTTGACCCATGGCAGGGCCTCCTTCGGGGTTTTCTTCAGGTTCCCCCTCAATCACTCCTTGAGCCACTAGCACTTGGTAGAAGTGTACTCCTTGCTGATCATTATCCATGGTGACTGCATGGTGCGTGGGAATGAGTCATGTTTTGATTATTCTCATAGTATTTTTAATTATTAGTGTTTGGATTGCCTAGAGTTATTGGAGATTGGGGTAAGCTTTTGGATTCATTTCCCGCTATAGTTACTCCTGAACACATGTTGCTCATATTAAATATAGTTGATCAGGCTATATTTATCCCTAATATGACTACATAACTGCCTAGGTTTAACCATAGTGTTCAATTTCCTCCCGAAGCTTTTAATAGATATTTTTAGGTTATTATCCTAATATAAGCACATAAATGTGAATTTTTGTTTTGTTTAGAGTTATTTAGTCCCTTGTTGGGTTTACAGTTGTATATCAATGTGTGGTTAGATATGCCAGTTCGCTATAAACAGTGCTCTGATACCAACCTGTCACAAGCCCAAACCAGACGGCGGAAACGTCCGAGGGCTCGCGTGACTTAAATTGAATATCATCACAATGAATATACATGAAACATAACATAAACATCACCATGCATTAATACATTATAACTGACATTGTTCACATCATGTACATTGTTTAAATATTACATTTCCATAGCATAAATTGTTTGAAAGTTTTCAAAACATGACATCCTAACATACTTGGTATTACTTTTCAGCTTACCTGTTACCTGAGAATACAAGTTATTTTGAAAACGTCAACATATGGAATGTTGGTGAGTTCATAAGCAGGGTTGTTATGAAAATGTTTTGTGCAGTTTGTGAAACCCAAAAAATCCGATATTTTCTGAAAAGACAATTGTTTATACTAAAGTTTGAAGATCCATAGGTTTATATATTAATGATTTCAAAACGTGTATAAATGAGAAGTTTTGCATTATAGTCATTGAAAATACAAGTGAATGGTGTTGATTTCCTCAAAAAACCCGATGTTATCCGATAACATAACATAATCGATTCGAATTGTTATACTGTCACAACAGATGATTTTTGAACTCCCTTGATTACTCAGGTAGCATTGGATTTATTTATGTGAGTCATTATAACCATGCATGATAATGACTAGTGCGTCTGTCTTTGTATTCTAGCGAACACCAGAATTGATCTTAAGATTTTGTCACCCTAGACTAGCCGACTCTAACTGTAGCGAACAGCTGAGGTGTGGGGGAGTCACCCCCGTATAAATCTGTACACAAACTCTCGCTCTCCCTCCAAGAGACTTTGATTATAACTACAGACTACAAACGACCCATAAAGGTGCCGCCCATTATTACTCACTGAATCCAAAATAAAGTAGATTACTATTGATTGATGACCTGTATTTGTTTACTGAAATGAAGGTAAGCCATACAAACAAGGAGAAGAGGATTACAAGGTCCTGCTAATTTCGTGTATATTTAAGGATGTTGGGTATACGAAGGATAGGTTGGCCCATTTTGCATTTGATTTATTTGGACCTTACTAGCAATACTAATGGGCCACCGAAGCCCAATAGCACGTGAAAGCATTGAGGGTCCCTTAAACATGTAATTGGGTCACTGGAGGCCCAATAAACATTTTTTTTTTTTTATCATTGGGCTCAAAAGTTATGTTAATGGGTCATGAAGGCCCAATAATCATGATTAGAGACTTTCAAGCCCAAAGATTTGAATATTTACTTTTTTTAGGTATAGTATAATTGTTGGAATGTTTGATTGAACGGTTGTTATTTTCGTAACGGCACAAGGCCGGTCGGTTGTTTATAACGATATTTGGAATTATATGTATATACATCTTTCTGTTTTCATAAGTTGTAGTTTGGTATTTTTGACTCAAATATCTTAATAATAAAATGATTGGCTCAAAATTTTGTTTTGGCTTTTTCAGCCATTCGTTAATAAAAATGATAGTTTTAGTCCCTAAATTTTTTTTTTTTTGCCCTTAAACCATTTTCTTGTCATTTTTGACCCATAGACTTGTTTAAGTGATGTTTTTAGCTCAAAATTTACTCTTTGGCAGTTTCAGCCCCTCCAGTAAAGAGTTTTTCAGTTAAAGTTCAAACTTTTCGCAACTTTTACAATTTTGGCCCAAAATCCAAAAACTTTACATTTTTTATCCTTATTTGGAAAAAATCATTTTAACCCCTAAATTACTTTCATTTACCCTTTTACCCCCTGCATTGAGAAGTTTACCATTTCAATCCCTTGAAAATCATATTTTTCGCAATTTTTGGGTCAATGGGCCGAAAAGCCCAAAAATTGGCCCATTAAGATACAAATTACATTTCTAGTCCTTTAAAGAGTATAATATTCATAAAAATATTTATTTTTACATTTTTGACTCTTTTGGTCCTTAAGAAAACCATCGATGGCAACTTTCAACCCAACTTTTGTTTATTCGACAAATTAAGCCCAAAAATGGGTTTTATGTTGCAATATGTTTATTATCGCATTAGAGGGTAATTTTTGCTTGACTTGTTTAGTGTAAAATATATTAGATCATGTTTATGTTCCTCCTAGAGCCATAGATCTCGAGATTTCTTTCATTTTTGTTACATAATTACCACATAAACACATGAAATCACACATAACATACACATACACATAGATCTACACATTTTGCTTGTATTATCCCCTATAAAACTTATGAAAACCAAAAAGAGAGGGGTATGAACTCACCTTTGCTTGTTGTTTCGATTTAAATCAGAAAGGGCAGAGTATGTTGCTATTTTTCAGCCCTAACAAGCTTTCTTGGGTTGATTTCAAACTTAAGAAGCTTCTAAGGAGTAGATCACGGAAATTGTGTGGGTTAGGAAGAAGTTTTGATGAAATAAAGAGACTAGGTTATGGATCTACATTATAACTTACCAATGATGATGATTCTTATGGAATAACCTCCTTGTACTGCCCTAAATCTTGAATTTTTTGATGAAGAAGAGGAGATATGATGGTGTTCTTGAGAGAAAACTTAAGTGGTTTGTGTGAGGGTGTTCTTCCTTTGGGCCGAGAATTAAGAAGAAGAAAGGAGAAGAAAGAAAGGTGAAAGGATGGAGTGCATGGAAATCCATAATGTATTAAGGAGGTGGCTAATCCTCCTTATTTCCTTGATTTCTATTTTTTTTTTGTTTTCCACTTGGGCCGAGAAAGGGAGAAGAAAAGAATAATTTGGGCCTTTATGTACTTGAGTCCATATTATGGGCCCATTTTGATGAATTTTGGCCCATTTGGTCTTTGGAGATGGTTTACACCCCAATATTAATCAAAGTATGGGTTTTATGGCCCATTAGGGCTAATTAGATTTGCTATGGCCTATTAGGGTATTTTATTTCATTCTAGGCCCATTATGGCCCAAAATGTTAAAATAAATGAAAGTGAGTCCAATTAGAGCCCATTTAAGGGTTCTAAGCCCAAAATAGTCAAACCTGGAAGCATATTGGCCCATTAGGCCCAATAAGGAAATCCTAGTCCAAATGGACTTAAACCGGGATATATAATGTTTCCAATCTTTACTTAGACTATTTGTAGTGTTTGTATAGAGTATTTGATGAAACTTTGGTTGTTATTGAATAAGCATCATACATGCTTTCACATTTTTGGTTCACAAATGTTATCATTGTTGTTGTTACAAGGCATAGAATTAATAATTGTGACATATACTTATAAGATTGAGTGTAATTCTGAGTTGATTGAAAGAGTTTTAATCAATAGCAGAACGAATAAGAAGAATCTAGTAGGAAGAAAGATAAAAGTTTCTATATTCTAAGAAGAAGGGAGAGTAACTTTCATTGTGTTTTATGATAGGTCTTAATGATTAAGAACCATGTCTAAATTGATCCTCTAAGTGAGTCTTAGTGCAATTGCATGTCTAAGAAGAGGAATCAAGAATTGTAGAAATGGTAAATCAAGAAGTCAATCATACTTCGTTCCAATATCGAGTCTTAGAGTCATACTCCAAGATTGCGAATTGAGTGACACATCTTTAGTAGGTTTATAACATTCAACAATTGTGGAATTGGAAAAAGTCTTCTTATTCCTGCACATTTGAAATTGGTAAGTTATGATGTTTTGGATAAGATAAAGACCAACTAGGACCAATTGAGTAAAGTGTTAAAATTGATAAGAAGGTACACTAACTCTTGAATATTTTTTTTGTCAAGAAATGTTTCTTGACACAAGAACCTTATATGTCAAGGAGTCAGTGGGAGTCTTAGATGTCTTGAAAAGGTTCAGGAACAAATCAAGAATAAACGGATAGTTAATCACTAGCACACGACTTGAGGTTGGCGACCTATCGTGTTGACATAATTCTTTTCTGTGCCATTCCATATTAAGTCAACTATGCAATATGAGTTCTATGAGTTCTCAAGTGAATTGCATAAAGGCATGGCACCCTGATCAATGAAAAGTGCATTGATAAGGTAAGGGTGAGCTGCTTAACAACCTGGAAGCAATGATGGGCATTAATGTTGCCATAAGGCGAGAAATCAAGATTGAACAAGTTCAAACCATATGAGTTGGATTTTTCACAAACATTGTCTTATGATTGTTGTTATGACAAATTCACATGGGTAGGAACACATACACTTTAAAATCTATGTATCTTAAGGTTTCCCTCCTTCATGAAAAAGATTGTGGGGAAATGCTTTCACTAAGAGAGATTCTAACGAGATAGTAGTTGTGTAAATTGTATTCTCAAATTCGATTATGATTACGACATCCCTCTTCATAGTTCGAATTGTGTGATTTGGCAATTAGTCTGAACATTTGGGACTTAGTAACGTAAGTTCTGAATTTGTTTAGACACACATGTAAGCTTTCTAAGGCAAGGATGGATGAAGTTAAGAAGCTTAGATAAAGGCTTATCAAAGCATCAGGTATTAGAAATATGAACTTAAGGAATTCAATAAGCATTGTCTTCTGGAAGTTCCATTGTTTTCTAAATACATGTTAAATCTAGTGGGAGCATAAGTGCTATTCCAATAAGGAAATAATCATCATGTTAGTGGGAGCATGATTGATATGGTAAGTATTGCAATTTAACAATATTAATTATAGAAATAAAGAGTTATACTTTGCAAAGTTGCAAGGGTTGAAATTTGTTTTGCTATAATTAAGGAAGAGAATATTATACTTCATTTCAAATCTAAAGGCTTAGATTGTGGAATTTTAATCAAATTTAGTCAAATGTATATATATATATATATATATATATATATATATATATATATATATATATATATATATATGAATGTTGTGTTGGAATGGTTCAACATGAGGAATTACTATATATGGAAAGGATAATTGCATTCTCAAAATTTGGTTATGATTACGACATCCCTTTTCATAATCAAAATTGTGGGAACATGAAAATTAGAAATATTGTAGCAAAAGACTGGTAAAGTATCACGTCTTTATGTAAGACATTATGAATCGTGTCCCATACGCTTCGGGTATAGGATCGATTGCATATGATATAATGTTTGATCATTCTAAATTTTTCCAAATACTTAGCGCATTAAGAGGGAAAAGGGACTAGAATGGTTTTTGACTAGAATTATTAAACAACTATCAAAGGACAATCTAAGGCTCGCCAAGGATTTGTTGCTTGTGAGTAGTTGGAAGTATAGTGTTGGATGGACCATATCGACATTATTGTGAATAGATAAGATTCATTTAAGAATGAGTTGTTGTATTGCAAATATGGAAATGTTTCCATATCAGGAGATGGAAATTAAGAATTTATGTCTAGATTAGAAATTTTTTTATGCAAAAGGATGTTCTAAGGAATGTACTTTGAGTGAGAGACATCACGTCTATAGAATTGTTTTGTAACAATTTTTGATAGAGAATTTTCTATTTTCATTGTCCAAGTCTTAGTGATTTTTGTGCTATAACTTTTCAAAAGGATCGTTGCATAAAATGTTAGAATCTAACATATTCTAGTAGTGGCAAGAACCTTGTATTCTTACACTATCGTTGAGGATTAGGAATTGTGAAATGAGCATCATTGGAAAATTTTTCAATTGATCTATTTCACAAAGCATGGACCATAGGAAACATAGTGTGCATGCTCAGACCATGGGACAACTATTGTTGTAATTCAAGTAATAAGTTGATTTTCTGAAACAGTATACAATGAATAATGAGTAATCAATATGGTGTTTAAATGAAAGTGTTTTATTTACGCTCAAAAGCTTTGGGGCCATATAGGATTAAATATTATTGTGTTTCACTTTGCATGTTTTGACTTCCAGAATAATTGGGTTATTCGAACCTCTACAGTCGGTCATGTTGGATATAGTGTCTAAGTCTATAACTTTATTTGGTATGAACTTGACCCGACCCGGCATGGTCCATTTGGGTTGCATAACATTGCAATACTTGGATAGACTAAACGAGAGAATAAGGAACTTATGATTATCAATATATTATAAGTTCTAATATATTAATAATAGTATTAAATAATTAGTATTTGATCAAGTATTAATCTAGTATTAATTTGGTGATCAAAGTGAGACTAATTAAATATATAGGGTTGATTATGACAATCATCAATTCTTTTATGGTGGATTAATGATCCATGGTTTATGGGTTTGGTTATGACCATATGGAGCTCCATGGATAGTCCATGGGAGTTACAAACCCATGGGTCATGAGAAATGAAGAGTCATGACAATTAGGGTTTACATTTGTAACTCCTAATTATGACACACTATAAAAGAAACCCTATAGCATGCAAAATCGGAATAGTGTTACTAGAGAGGGCATAACCTATTTTTTAGTGTAAGAGATATTCTCTCAAGTTATTCCAAATTTTGTGGTGTTGTGTGAAGCATTTGAGGCACAACATTTGGGGTGCTAGGCTCACAGAGTCTTGAAGGAATCCAAGCAACAACAAGGTATGTATTTCTACTAGTTCTTTATGTTTTATGTAATCCCCATGCCATGCTAGTTAGGAAATAGCCTTGAAAAAGAAATTTGCATGTATATAGAGAAAACATAGATTCAAGGTTATTAGGGTTGCATGTACACTTAGGAAGTGTTAGAATGCTCAAAAGCCAACAGGTCATACATTGGAAGTAGGTATGAAGGAAGACTGTCATGAATCTGTCTGTAGAGTGTCTAAAGTGTTTAGACATAGCACAAGTTTGCTGCAGAGTTGATGAGTGCTTTAATAAGATTAGAGTATTGGATTAAACCCATGCTCACTTGAATCACTTCATGGTTTTTATCACGGGTGATTGTGAGACGATAATATTGTATATTCTTGAAACCGAGACATGTGATTTGTAATTACAATTCGATTGCACATTGATAATTTGTAAACGCACCAGTAACTTGGTGTTATAAAACATACTGTTGTGTGTGATTTGATGAGTAACAGCACGCGAGCATTTGAGTCAAAGTTTATCCATTCCTTTTACCCAAAGTGGGATAAAAGCAATATTTATGGGCCCCTAGATGATTTACTGATGACACCTAAGCGCTTGGCCAATTCGGGACTAAGTTGATGTGTTCAATTGTAGTCTATTGTCAATCGTCATAAATCGGATGTCGGGAAACAATATAGAGAGAATGATCGAAATTCATGTCTTGTGTCTATATGATATCTTGAGAATGCAGGAATATATGATCCCTTATCTTAAGGACACGCGTATCTGATAAGATCAGAGTTGACAACGGCTTTTGAAAGCTACGATTGCTGATCAGGTTCTGAAGTTATGCAAAATAGTTATTACACATATCCAACTGGGAGCCTGTTGGATTAGTGTCTAAGTCCATAACTATTTTGGTGTGTACTTGACCCGATTATGAGCATGGTCCTTTTAGGTTGCCTTTACCGTACCAACTTGTAGGAAGAATTAAGGAGAGAGGAGATTAATTATGATTTATTAATATATTATAAGAATAATATATCATATTGTTTAATTTATATTAGTTAAGAATTAGATGATAATTAATTTTGTGGCTAAAAGAGATTAATTAAATATAGGGGACTGGACTCCAATTATTGGATAATTGAGTTATTGGGCTAAGGAATGCTAAAGGAACAAGGGGTGAACGAAATTATGATGGGATCCCATCATATTTTCGTCCATGGCCTTATCCAGAAGGTTCCATGGGCTACTTAGAGTTTAAGCTGTCCATTAAGGTTTTGACTGAAACCCTAGCAGCCCATACAAGTATATAAAGGACCCCTTAGTCCCCAAAAACGTGGGTAACTGATTCCTTAGGGTTCCTAGACGTTTTTGGGTGTCTCTTCTCTTATCTTCCTCATCTAGTTGCTTAGTGGTGTTTGTGACTCCATTAGAGGTGCAACACTTGAGACACTAAGCTTTCTGAAGCCAAGGATTAGATTCTTATTGCTATATAACAATCAAAGGTTAGATCTAAACCCTATTTTATGTTAATATGATTAAGTGTATACTAGATCTAGGGTTTATAGCTTTGGATATTCAATTGCATGTTCATTAGACAAACTAGATCTAAAAGCTATTAGGGTTTGCATGTACACCATAGGAATGATGTATTGCTCGAAACCCATCAAGAATAACCTAACACATAGGTTTGAACTAGATAAAATGATTTATATTCTATTTGTTTTGATAAATGAATTCATCGTTTATATCATATTATGAACAAGATAATGTATATAATCATGTTATGAAAATGTCATAAGATTCCCATTAGATATATGGGTAAATCATTAGATGACTGTAAAAGACATTCTAAGAGTACTTAAGAAGAACTAAGAGAATGTATACGAGTTAATCAATTTAGAAGATCTTTATTAAAAGTACTACACAAGATGTTGATTTCAAAACAAATATATATATATATATATATATATATATATATATATATATATATATATATATATATATATATATATAACTGGATTATGACTTCATTATCAAATAAAAAATAAGTTTAGTTTTGTTGGAATGAGGTTCAAGCGAAACACAATAACACAATCTACTACAAAATAAGAATAAATTGTTATTTCAGAAGAAGCAAACAAATATGACTTGATAAATGAGTTCATTGAAAAATTAAGTTGAGTCAGATAACCTAGAAATATGTTGTGACTTCACGAGTATATTTAATAAAGCTTAAAAAACTCTAAATCACATCAAACCAAACGCATCCTAAATGGTTTTTGGTTTAACGACGTCTCAATTGACATGTCATATAAGTTCAAATCTCATTTGAGACATATATAATAATTAATAGTAGATTAGTGTGACGTTTCAAAAAATCTCAATTTAAAAAAATAAATAAATAAATAAAATAAAAACTTATCACTTTATAAAATTTTGCCACCACATAAATTAATCACATGGTTTTTCAAATCTTATTTTTATCGGTAAATAAGTGAAAACACATTTATAAAAATAAAAAAAATTTAAAATTAATTTAAATAAAAAAAAAAGTAACAAAACTTGTTAAGATGAATATAATAAACGAAATCACATAAGTTTTCACATTATTTTTATTGGTTATTTAATTATATTATTATGAATTAAGCTTGAAGGATACGTAGTGTTTAGTTAACCCATGCATCGATAATTATGCTTGTCATGACGACAACAATTAAGAATTAATTTTATTTGTTTGTGACTTTGGGTCCCCCGAATTATGAATTTATTTTAATGTGGGTATTGCCCAATTCCCCAAATTTCAATCGGATCCATCAAGTTTGTATACGTTGTCTTTTTATGTGTGTCAATAACCTTACTATCTATCACGTTAAATATTAACTAAATTCCAAAATGGTAGCTTAAAACAAAATAATCGTAGAATGGAAGAGAATATGTTAAGAAACAGTAAAAGCTAAAGAGGATAATTCCAACCAACTAGTAAGTTCAATTAATCAATTACCTGATGTTTAAAATTATCTATATATCGATTTTGTTAAAAAGAAATTTTCACTTTCCGATATGAATTTTATTACGAATTTTACTAAGTACCAACAATTCTTGAATACAATAAGAGTCTTTGATACACCTTTGTGGAGGTCAAAGATTGGGTTATAAGATTGATTTAGGGACTATTTGACACACTTTTTGCTGAAAAGAAATATATTAGATTGTTTAGATTTAAGTTTTCAGATGGCATTCATCGAGAGAGGATTTAATTTGATGGGTTTAATTATTTTAAAACTAGAAAATGATTAAAACTAAAAAATGGAACATATAAATAAAATAATTATAATAGTTTTTGCATTGATAAAGATCAAAATCAACAAAAAGATTTAAAATTTAAACCAGCGTAATGTTCAAATTTTTTTAGAACCAAAACCATAAAAATGAAAAGCAAAAGGGCTATTTTTGTAGTTGTCTCTTTATATAATATTGGGGATTCTTTATTAAATTCTTAATATTTTATCATAATTTAGGAATAACTCAAAAACTAAAATTTGTTTACGAAAAAAATGAATTTCTAGTAAAATGACAATTTGAATATTTTATCGAATTTACCGGTTTTATTGTTAATCTTGTTTCATTAAAGTCTTATTATACTATAATCTACGAATAAGTACCGAATTGAAATTAAGTGATGATTTGACTATGTTTTCTTCGTAACATATATTTTATCACTTTCATTGCTGACATAGATACCTAATAATCAAATTATTGTATATTTTTTGGATTATGGAATGCATCCAACAATAATTGTAATAATTATGTAAACTAACAAAATCTTCATCATTTTTTAAGTTTATAAAAAATATCAAAATATTTATATCTAATCTTATGTAATTTAATATATCCACCTCATCAGCTTGTTTCCCACCTTTTTTTGGAAACATATATTTTTTACTATTTCATTGATGGCCTGGATGAATAGTTATAAATAGCTGATGAGATTAATACAAAGTTTTGACGGTAAACGTAACATTATATACTTCATTGCATTCATCTTATTTGTTCATTTAATGACTAGACGTCAAAGTCAATAATGAAATCCATAAAATGTATTTTAAAGAGAGAAAAATATCAAATTTTCAATTAATTTTATTTTGATACTTTATTCGTAAATTAACATAAAACAATGAGACTTAATAAAACTAGGTCAGTAATAAAAACTATAAAGCGAGAAAATAATACCAAATCGTTATTTTTACAATGATTTTTTTTCATAAACAAATTTTAGTTTCGAGCTTATTAATAAATTATGATAAAATATTAAGAAAACATTTCCATTTCCTCTATGGTATTCATTAAATAAAAATCGAATCATTTGTTTGGTTAAATAATTTTGTAAAAGTGTACGAACGACAAAAGGCAACAATGACGGGATATGTGATGGGATACGACAAAAGATGGTCCATACTTGCACTAACTTTTGGTGTCTAGTGGGACTACATGGTCCAACTAAAACTAATTAAAGTAATTAGATTTCTAAAATGACGTTCCAAATTAATCATCTGTTTTTGATTTTTTTGATTTTTTTAATTATTTTTCCTTAATTTTAATCTTAAATATTTTTACATCTGTTATATATTACTTAATAAAACTTATAACAATGTAAATAAATTTAAAATACTATTCATTCATATACTTTGCTTTATGTATTATCTATAAAAAACAAAAATATTTAAAATCAAAGATAAAAAAAATAAATACTTTAAAAGTCAAATGTGAACAATTAATTTGAGATGAAGGTAATCCATTAAAACTGATTGTTAAAGGTGAAACTAAGAGAATCTTTTTTACTTCTATCAAATTTTTTCTTAATTTTACTTATTATATCAAAATAAATATTAAAATAAAAAAAGATTAGAAAATTAATAAATTTCATATGTTATTTTATATCATTAGAAACAAATGATAGAAAAAAATTTTAATTTTTTAAACTCATAAATAGTACAGCTAGAATTTTGAAAGGGAAAATGACATATTAAGGTAACTAACTATTTAAGTTGTCCATATATAGGTAATTTTTTTTTTGTACACATTAAGGTAACTAACTTGTTTTGTTTGTTCACATTTAGGTAATATGACCGGCTATCAGCTGTTTTTGTTTATGTGACATCCACCTAACATATGACTTGAATACGTTGCACCTACGTGGCATGGTGCATATATGGGAAAATAACTTATTAAGGTAACTAACTATTTCAGTTGTCCATATATAGGTAATGTTCTTTTTTTTTTTTGTACACATTAAGGTAACCAACTTGTTTTGTTTGTTCACATTTAGGTAATATGACCGGCTATCACATGTTTTTGCTTATGTAGCATCCACCTGACATATTACTTGAATACGTTGCACCTACGTGGCATGGTGCATATATTGTCTTCATTCGATTACACTATAATTGTATCATACGATTCCACCCCTAATTCTAAACCCTAGATCGATCGACGATGGCTTCTTCTTCCTCATCTTATTCTTCAAAATGACAAGATGAATTTCAAGTTGATCATCCATGTGATTGCGGTTTACCATCTCGTGTGAAGATTTCAAGAACTCCTGCAACATATTCAACAATATTGATTTACCATCGAGTTTTGACAAAATCTAAATTTTCTTCTATGGTTGTCAGGAGTTCTTGAAATCTTCGCACGAGATGGTAAGTCGCAATCACATGGATGATCAGCTTGAAATTCATCTTGTTGTTTTGAAGAATAAGATGAGGAAGAAGAAACAAAACAAGTCATATGCCAAGTGGATGCCACGTAGGTGCAACGTATTCAAGTCATATGCCAGGTGGATGCCACATAAGCAAAAACAGGTGATAGTCGGTCATATTACCTAAATGTGAACAAAAAGAAAAAGCTAGTTACCTTAATGTGTACAAAAAAAAGAACATTACCTATATATGGGCAACTGAAATAGTTAGTTACCTTAATAAATCATTTTCCCATATATGCACCATGCCACGTAGGTGCAACGTATTCAAGTCAAATGCCAGGTGGATGCCACATAAACAAAAACAGGTGATAGCCGGTCATATTACCTAAATGTGAACAAACAGAACAAGTTAGTTACTTTAATGTGTACAAAAAAAAGAACATTACCTATATATGGACAACTGAAATAGTTAGTTACCTTAATAAGTCATTTTCCCAATTTTGAAAGAAGGGTACTTACATTTAAAGAGATATTATAACATATTTGAATATTTGAAATCTAAATAATGTAAATTTAAAAGTGAACTTTAAAATTAAAAAAAAACATCTAAATAAAAACTAGCAAGAACAACAAAAATGGTCTCAGTGATAAGTATTTTCGTTTAGTTTCGTTTTCAAATTAGTCTTGTTACACTTGAAAAGACTAATATGTTTTAATTTGTTTTTTCATTTTCTTAAATATTTTTTTTTCTTTTATTTAAATATTAATGTTAAAACAAACAAAGAGGAGAGCCATCTCTCTCTCTCTCTCTCTCTCTCTCTCTCTCTCTCAAACACAAGACCCATTTGGCATTTCACACTTTCTCTTCCTCCCTGCCGACCACCGCTTTCTCACCTTTTATTCCTCCATCTCTCCCCTCCTCATCAAAACATTCGTGTAACACCCTAAATCTAGTATATCTTGAAACCCTCAAGAATGATTTTTTTTTAGCATAATTGGTTCTTTAAGTACGTTGGGTGTACTTAAGTGTATGCTTGCGTACTATGCATGGTTGGTCGCGGAAAAGCTGGAGGTACGTTGGGCGTACCATTCGTATGCTGGGCATACGTGTTAAGGGTCCAAAACCCTAATTTTGGGACATGAGGCCTATTTAAGCGACCTTAAGTCCCTTGGACTTAACCATAGAGAGCCTCCACAACCTTAGAACGTAGTTACACTCTAGAGAAACTTTTGAGACCATTTTGAGCTTTAAAAAATGCATTTGTGTCTTGTGTGATTCGGGTGCTACCTGATCATTTATGTAACTTGCGCTTAGCAAGAAGTTCGGGGACACGTTAGGGACCTTGCATCCCCCGCTCGAGGTGGAGATTACAGACGACAACACCGTTAGTGCTATGAGGGTATATCGGGGTTATGTTATGAATGTTTTGGGCGAGAGGTTCCGTGTTGATCTAGTTTCGATACCATTGCGAGGGTTGAAAGTGATTGTTGATATGGATTGGTTGGGGGCCAACGAGGCTATAATTGATTGCGAACGCCAGTTGGTTAGGGTTGGAACCCCAAGTAGGGGAGAATTGGTTATTCATGGGGAGAGGGCCTCGCATGGACCAACCCTCTATTCGGCAGCGAGAGCTAGGAGGTCTTACAGCAGGGTTGCACGGGATTTTTAGCTTATGTCTCAGATTCGAGGGTAAAGACCATGACGGATGTGGTCAGTGTGCCAGTGATACAGGATTTTCTGGACGTTTACCCCAAAGAGTTACCAGGAGTGCCTTCAGAGAGGTAGGTGGAGTTTCGTATTGACTTGGTGTCGGGTGCTGCTCCGATAGCAAAGGCACCATATCGGTTGGCACCATCGGAGATGCATGAGTTATCCACGTAGCTTCAAGAGTTACTAGATCGAGGGTTTGTTCGTCTGAGCTGTTCCCCATGGGAGCCACCGATTCTTTTCATGAAAAAGAAGGATGGATCGCACATAATGTGCATCAATTATAGGGAGCTGAACCAACTAACAGTCAAAAACCATTATCTATTGTCGAGGATCGATGATTTGTTTGATTAGCTTTAGGGTATGTCTTGGTTTTCCAAGATTAACCTTCATTCTGGGTATCATCAGATGAGGATTCGGGATAAGGATATACCGAAGACGGCTTTCAGGACTCGGTATGGGCATTATGAGTTTGTGGTGATGCCGTTCAGGCTCACCAATGCCCGAGAAGCGTTCATGGACCTCAAGAACAGAGTGTATTGGTCGATGCTGGACCAGTCAGTGATTGTTTTTATCGATGATAGCCTTGTCTACTCTAAGACCAGGGAGTAGCACAAGCAGCATTTGAGGGAGGTATTAGAGACCCTGAGGGCAGAGAAACTTTATGAGAAGTTCTCCAAGTGTGATTTCTGGCTGCGGGAAGCCAAGGCTAAGGATGTGATCTCGTGGGACGTACCGAAGAATGCTACTATCAGAGATTTATCCAGGATTTCTCCAAGATTGTTGTGCCATTGACCCGCTTAACCAAGAAAAATGTAACATTTCAATGGGGTGCGGATCAACAGATGGATTTTGAGACCCTGAGATGGAGGTTATGCGAGGCTCCGACTCTAGTACTACCTGAGGGGTTAGATGATTTGGTGGTGTACTGTGACGTGTAGATCTCAGGGTTAGGTGCGGTACTGATGTAGAGGGGGCATGTGATAGCTTACGCCTCGAGGCAGTTGAAGCCACATGAGGCAAATTACCCCACTCATGACCTACAATTGGGGGCAGTGGTGTTTGCCCTCAAGATTTGGAGGCACTACTTATATGGTGTGTGGTTCACTATATATACCGATCATAAGAGTCTGAAGTATTTAATGGAGCAGCAGGACCTCAACATGTGATAGAGGAGGTGGCTAGATGTGTTGAAGGATTATGATTGCGAGATTCTATACCACCTAGGGAAGGCCAACGTGGTGGCCGATGCATTGAGCCGCAAGACGGTGGGGTCCCCGATTAGGGACATTTGTATGAGGATGACCGTGATTTCGCCTCTGTTGGATATGATCAGGGAGGCCCAGGTCGAGGGGGTGAAGAAGGAGAATTGGAAGATAGAGAAAATTCGGGGACAATATCATTTGTTTGTTAAAGATAACCACAACCTTTTGACGCAGTGTGGTCGGGTATGGGTACCAGTGTCAGGGGGAGTGAGATAGAGGTTATTAGAGGATTCTCACAAGTCCAAGTTCTCTATACACCCAGGAGCTACGAAAATGTATAGGGACTTGAGGCTGAGTTATTGGTGGCCCTGCATGAAGCGGGAGATCGCCTGGTTTGTGGAGCGGTGCTTGATCTGTAGGAAGGTTAAGGTTGAGCATCAACGATCTCATGGCAAGGCTCAGCCACTACCCATCCCTATGTGGAAGTGGGAGGAAATCACCATGGACTTCATCACGAAGTTGCCTAGGACGGTGAGGGGAGTAGACGCTATATGGGTGATCGTAGACAGACTAACGAAGAGTGCCCACTTTCTTTTGATTTCCAAGAGTATATCTGCGGAGAAGTTGACAAATGTTTATGTTCGTGAGGTAGTGGCTAGACATGGGGTGCCCGTGTCTGTAGTCTCCGATAGGGATGTCCGGTTTACTTCTAGAATTTGGAAGAACTTCCACGAGGAACTGGGCACTCAGCTACATTCCAGTACATCATACCACCCTCAGACTGATGGTCAGAGCTAGAGGACGATCCAGACGATGTAGGACATGCTTCGAGCATGCATATTGGATTTTGGAGGGAGTTGGGATACATACCTCCCACTAGCAGAGTTCCAGTACAACAACAGTTATCATGCTAGTATCAACCGAGCCCCATTCGAGATGTTATATGGTCGGAGGTGCAGGAACCCAATGTGTTGGGACAAGGTTGGACATTAGTTCATGGGGTGCACTGAGGTAGTGCTCAAGACTACCAGATTGATTCAGCAAGTGCGTGACCGATTGCGAGTCGCACAGAGCCGTAAAAAAAGTTATGTTGACCGATAGCCGTCGGATCTCGAGTTTCAAGTGGGGGATTTTGTATTGCTGAAGGTGTCACCCTGGAAATGGATTATCAAGTTCCGAAAGAGGGGCATGTTGGGGCCTTGGTTCATAAGTCTGTTCAAGATCACGACCCGAGTGGGCAAGGTGGCATATCGCTTGGAGCTGCCAGATGAGCTTAGTCAGATCCACAACACCTTCCACATGTCTCAGCTTTGGAAGTGTGTTGCTAACGAGTCCACAATTGTTTCCTTAGATGAAATTCAGGCGGATAGGAGCCTGAACTATGTCAAGAAGTCGGTCGACATCTTAGATAGGAAGATGAAGGGTCTTCGGAACAAAGAAGTGAAGTTGGTACAGGTACAATGGCAACACCGAAATGGCTCCGAATGGACTTGGGAGCCATAGGAGGAGATGCAGGAGCATTATCACGAACTGTTTACAGCTACGGACTTCGAGGACGAAGTCTAGTCTAAGTGGGGGAGGGTTGTAACACCCTAAACCTGGTACGTCTTGAAACCCTCAAGAATTATTTATTTAGCATAATTGGTCCTCTAAGTATGTTAGGCGTACTTAAGTGTACGCTTAGCGTACTATGCATGGCTGGTCATGGAGAAGCTGGAGGTACGCTGGGCGTACCAGTCGTACACTGGGCATACGTACCAAGGGTCCAAAACCCTATTTTTCAGACGTAAGGCCTATTTAAGTGACCTTAAATCCCTTTGACTTAACCCTAAAGAGCCTCCACATCCTTAGAACGTCCTTTCATTCCAGAGAAACTTGTGAGATCATTTTGAGCTTTAAAAAGTCCATTTGTGACTCTTTTAGTGTTCATTCCAAGAAGAAGAGGTGGTTAAACAAGCTTGGAACATGTTGGTGCTTCAAGATCCTGCATCATAGTCATCATGCAAAGCTTCTGGAGGTAAAAATCTTGGATCTTTCATCTTAAATCTCTGGATTTAGTTATGGTTTTCTACCTTGTCCCTTATGGTTGATTTTGGACCTCCATTTGTGATTTAAGCAACTCTATAAGGTGGGAGTGACAGATCTGAGGTTCCTTGGTCCTTTAGTACCATAAAAATGGAGGCTTGATGGGAGTTTTGGCCTCATGCATGGTTTAAAGACCTTAGAAAGCTCTTAATGGAGGTCTTGGGTGTATATGAGGCATGCAAAGGCATAACGTTGCCAACTTTATGCCATAGGACATCTTAATAGACTTAGATCTAGCTTTTGGACATAAAGGAAACGAGTATTAAGCACTTAATGGAGTAAGTACTTAAACTAGTTTTACGTTGGGCGTAACCCAGTGTACGCCACGCATAGTCCCATGTCCCAGTATGATGTGCGTACCAGAATGGTACGCCGAGCGTACACATTGTAGATGGGCCGAATCTATGTTTGGCCTTTGATCTATTTGGGCCTCATTTGACTATTAGGCATGGTGTATTCTGGGAATTATGAGTCATATCATTTGTTGTGGGCCATGGATATTAATTGGGATTTATTGGGCCAAGAGGCCTATTAAGGACTTTGGGCCGATTAGCAAGGGATGGAAAATTGGGTGTTATGGAAGGGTTGGGATTTGGGTTTCCCTTGGTTAATCAAAGTCCTAACATTATCTAATATTATTATTCAGCATGGGAGGTCACGGGCTGTTAGGAGAGCAACTTTTGTATTCAGCAGACAGAGGTGAGTCTTCTCACCATACCCATGGGTCTAAGACACCAAGGCCGGCCCATTATGTGATTATGATATAGGTGTTAGTTATTTTGTCTTTTGATATGCTATTTGATTGTGTGTTTTGCATGAAAGACCCCGAGGGAGCCCGTGGCATTGGATGTAAAACCATATGGGGTAGCCCATGGCATTCCTAGGTAAAGACCATGAGGGGTAGCCCATGGCATTGGATGTATAACCATGTAGGGTAGCCCATGATAGTCCTAGCTAAAGACCATGTGGGGTAGCCCATGGCATTGGATGTAAGACCATGTGGGGTAGCCCATGGCAGTCTTAGGTAAAGACCATGCGGGGCAGCCCATGATGCTATTATAGGTTTTAGGTATGCATGGATTATGTGATATATGTGTGGCTTTAATTAGCTAATATGATATGTGTATATGTAGTGTGTGGTATACTCTGGGGAACTCACTAAGCATTTCGCTTACAGGTTGTTGATTTGTTTCAAGTAGATCCGAGCCTATGGCAAGGGCAAGGCCTGATGACGTGTCGTTCACTCTATCTCTCTCTCTCTCACTGTTAGAATTTGGGGACACTCTTATGATTCGAATAATTTGTAATGGATCGTTGGTTTGAAAACAATTATACTGGGATTTCATGGTTTATGCACTTATGTTTTATTAGTTAAAAGCGAAAAATTTCTTTAAAAATTTGGGTTGTTACACTTCGCCACCTGATGCTATAATATTTCTACCTAAAAAACCTCCTTAATGTATAAGCAATGATTCCCTGTTGCTTTCTACTAAAAACATGTTGGTTGTAAAGCTTCTTAGTAAAAGGAAAGAAGTCTCTCAAGAACTGATCGTTGATATCTCCATGAACAGGAAAAAAGGTCTATTATTGGTTAAAGAAAACAAATTACACTTCTATACTTTTTTCCATTTTATGTATTAAATGATCATCTTATTATAGGGTAGTTCGGACCTGATTACAAAAGAAAACCACATGGAAGGGGAGTGGTTACGAACATTGAGGGTAGTGATACAAATCGACACCATTGTTTTTATAGAGCACCTTTGATTCCCCATGCTGGTTCGGGACTATCTCTAGGATCGCAATTGTTGCATCCAAGTTTATTATAATTCAAAATTATTTTAATTCCAACTCCTTAGTTTCGTATATATATCTATATACATGTTCAAGTATTTGCTGAATGGGATGTCTAAAAAAGAAAACGGGAATTGTATGCTTCTAATGGTAATAATTTCGAATAAATAAATCAGAAAAGGAAGGATGAGAGCAATGATCTCTAGGTGCTTGATGAAACACAAGAAAGAAAAGTACCTTCACAAAAACGAAAGTCTCTAAATTTGATCATCAATGAGGTTTTAGAAGACAAACACATGCCAAATAAGAAAATTTAAGGAATCTGGAATGAGTTCACACCACCCATTTCAAGTTATTATGTAATAAAGAGGATAAATCGAGATACCTAATCCAATATAAAACACAAACACATGCAACAAAAATGAGAATCGGGTGGCTTTGATCATCAATATTTTACCTTCATGAAAGAAGGCTCACAAAGACGAGGGTGAAATAGTAGTCTCAATGTGTGTGTGTGTGTGTGTTTAGGACAAACACGATAATAATGATGATGATGTTGTTGTTGATGATGATGATGATGAAAGAAAGAGAGAGAAAAAGAGAAACAAAGAGATAGGGCCCTCAATTATTTTTTAATTATTAAAATAGATAAAAAATGAAGGAAAATGAAAAATAACTACACAAGGGTATTACAGTAATTTCAATTTTCGGAGGGGCCAAAACCACCTACAAACACGGTCAAAAGGACCACCAATTAAAAAAGTTGGAGTTTGGACCAAACCCCCCCAAAAAATGCATACCATAGAGACCATTTTTGTAGTTTTGTCTAAAAGCTATATCAATCTTTGCAATTTATCAATCAATCTGATTTTACCTTTGTTAAGTATGACACATAAGTTTTCTTAGTTTCATCATTAGCTAGCTCTTTGGTATTACTATTATTTTTCAGGTGTAGTGTGTATTATGAACATCTTTCGAAAAATTATCATTAATATAATGCAAGTGTAGGTCATGAACATCCTTTCATTTGAAAAATAATTTAATGGTTCTTTTTTTGCTAATGATTTACCTTGTAAATAAAAAAACAAAAATTCCAATTCTAATAATATTTAGTTGCAAAGCGATACAAAAATTAATGTAATGTTGATAATAAGAATCAATACTTTGTCATTGCTTGGAGTATTTAGCAATGTAGTAATGTAGTAACAGCCATAAAAACAAAATATTATGTGGATTACCAAGAAAAGAAACTATGTATGGCTTGTTCGACAATACTAGTTGGCAGTAGTTTGTTAAATGCTACGTGAGATGGCTTTTAGATTTGGAGCGTTTTGTTTAAACTAAATGTTAGAAGCTTGTAGTGCCAAACGCGGTTTTTTGTTAAAATCGAAGCGTTTTGTCAAATAGTAGAAGCTAGAAGCTTACAAATGCTCTCAAACATTATGTGCCAAATAAGTTCGTAATGTTTAGTAAGCAGTAGACATTAGAAGTTAAGAATTCATAACAACTAGGAAATATAAGGGATGTATGTGGGCTAATTACACCAAAAATGTGTTGGATTAGTGTCTAAGCCCATAACTATATTTGGTATGTACTTAACCCGATTGTAGTATGGTCCTTTTGGGTTGCTTTCACTAAAGCAAGTTGACTGGATGAATAATGGAGAAAGAGGTTATTATGGTTGATTAATATATTATTTGAATAATATGTTAAAAGAGAAATCATATTTGTTTAATTAATGTTGGTCAAGAATTAATTAAGAATTAATTTTGTGATCAAAAGAGATTAATTAAACTGTGGGGGACTGAAAGTGTAATTATAGGATTATTGGAATTTGGGTTGTGGATCCCTTAATCAAGGGATGGACGAAATCTTATGGGAGCCCATAAGGATTTCATCCAAGGGGCTTGATTCTAGAAGATTCCTGTGGGTTGCTTAGGGCTTAAGCCAGGTTAGGGATTTGACTGAAACCCTAATCTTGCAGCTATATAAAGACCCTTTTGGCATCCAAAATTTAGCCACTTGAACCCTACAGATCATAGAGCCGATTTTGAGCCTACATTCCATTCTCTCCATCATTCTCCAATTGCTTTGGTGTTTGTGATCTATTAGAGGCACAATATTTGAGGTGCTAAAGTTCTCAAAAGCTCAAGATCATCAAGCAACAATCAAGGTAACATTCTTACTAGTTTACTTATGTTGATTTTAAGTTTTGTTGTATGCTAGATTAGGGTATGCAAGTCTTGGACAATTGTTGCATGTACAAATAGAAAAACTAGATCCATGCATTAGTGTTTGCATGAACACCATAGGAATGTTGTTTTGCTCATAACCCAACAATGGTACCAGAGACTAGATCGTTTCTATTTTGTATTTGATGCAGAGATATTTTTGTTCAAGCTCAAAATTCGAAAATTTCAGCCTGTGATTGGGTGACTCGTCGAGTCACCAGATGAACTCGGCGAGTTAGGGCTACTCGGCTCGTCTGGTGGCTGATTTTTTTGGATTTTGACTAAAATTGAATTGAGATAATTACCAAAAACGATTTTGACTGATAAAACTCGAAATTTTTAATATGGTATTGATTATCCTAATTCAATTGAAGGATAATTGTCAAATATAAGATAATTACTTGTTTTATAAGATAAATTTAATTATTTGTATTTTTATTTGAATTATCTTGTAAAGGAAAAAAGATTAGGTCAAATTATGTGATAAATATTAATAATATGATTAATTAATAATTTTTCAAACTTGATCTAAAAGATATTTTGAAAAGTTTCAAAACTTGCCCTCAAGTTTTGGAATTAATTTTTTTTATTAAAAGTTTAATTTTGAAATATTTAAATTCTAAATCCTAGAGTTTTACAAGTTTAAAATTAAACCTTATACTATTATAATATTACAAGATTAATAATTATCTATGTATAAGATTAAGCTAGTATTACCATTAGTAGACTTCATTGACGAAACCAATCTATAAGGATGGGGGGGGGGGGGTATAAGGTTGCTGTCTATAAAATGGCAGTTTAATGGGTGTCCACTCTCAGCCACCGCTTCCTTGATTGGTGGAGAGTCGTTAGCCGAACGGGTAGGATATGACAACTAATTCCTCATTAAAAGTATAATGATTATATAAAGTAACTAAATATTTTATAAAATTCCCAATCTTAGTTACTTTAGGCAAAATGTGAAATAATGCTATTCCATTAAAATTACACTTTGTATCCTTGCCAAGTCATTAGTGGAGCGTGTGAGGATAACCGGCACACTAATTTGGGACTATCAAAGGTGGTAAAGGGTAGCTTGATGTTTATCATTGATCAATGGAGCGTGTGTGGGTAACCGGCACATTGATTAGGTGATTTGTAACATCGAGAGTACCAAGTACATTTGCATGGTTATTCATACCTTGTCCGTGATCCTCGGTATCCCAGTCACAAACTTGAAGGGAATATTGAGATTTAAACATGTCATTGAAAAGTTCAATGAATTTCAAAAGAATCTAGGAATTTCAATTCAGTTAAATTTAAAACTGTTTTTCGTTTTTCATGGTAGAAATTACTAAATAGTCATTCACTTACCTTCAACTTATTTGCATTTTAGATTACGACATCCCTTTTCTAAATTGTGAATAATTGTGTTGGGACCTGACCCTAATTTCTCATTTTGGTGTTTAATTATGGATTCTTATCTAATCAAAATTTATCTCTTTTTCTTTTCAAATATCTGATTCAAAAACCAACACTTCTGGCTCAACCCCTACTGGCTCATTTTCACTCATGAATTTGTGTGGGAGGGTGATTTTTGACGGGACCAACTTCAATGATTGGATCCACAACATCCGAATGGTCACCCGTTACGAGGACAAGGTGTATATTCTAGGCAAGGAGCTAAAGGAGGTTGACACCAACACTACTACTCCTGAAGAGATTGTTGCGTTCGAAGCTTACAAGCGAGATGCTACGAAGGTGCATTGCATCATGCTCACGACCATGACTGCTGAACTCCAAAAGTCCTACAAGGACAATTACCCCTATAAGATACATCAAGATTTGATGGATATGTACCATCAAAGCGTGAGACAGGAAAGTTACGAGATCATCGCATCGATGATCACCACCAAAATGAGGGATGGAAAGTCCATCATGACCCACCTACAGAAAATGCAAAGATACGTGGACCGCTTGCTGAAGTTAATTGTTAACTTTGATGAGGAGTTGGACATATATATTATTCTACACTTCTTATCTCCTTTCTACGACCAGTTTCGTATGACCTACTTCATGATCAAGGAGGAGGTCACTCTAAGCAAGCTCCAAGGCCTGCTATGGACTGCTGAGAGTAGCCTGAAAGGAAAATCTATTGCGTCTACTCCTTTTGCTGCCCCTGTCTTGGCTATTGGGCAAGGAAAGGGAAAGAATATGAAGGCTCCTTCTGAGAGCCACCATAAGGAAAAGTCCCACGAGGGTACATCTTCTAGTGGAACCAAGGCTGGTCCAGCAACTCCTTCTTCAAACCCAAAGGATGCTGATTGCTTCTACTGCCACGAAAAAGGGCATTGGAAACGAAGCTACCCGAAGTACTTGTAAGATATCAACGATAGGAAGATAAAGCTGTCCTTCATAGGTATTTATATTATTCATTCTAACAACTCATCAAATGCTATGTCCTAGGTCCTCGATACAGGATGTGGTTTTCACATTTGTTAGATTTGCAGGGTCTAAGAAGAAGTAGGGATGTGGAGCATGGGAAGACAAACTTGATCATGGGGAATAGGAAAGCATCGCCTATCACCAAGATTGGAGTTTACTCTTTAGTGCTTAGTAATGGTTTAGGTTTAGATTTGAATAATTGTTGTTACTCATCAGAAATGACACAAAACATTATTTCTTTTCATGGTTTGTATAAACCAGGTTTCAAATTTTCGTTTGATAATGAAAAGGGTTCTATTAATGCTTTCTTTAATGGTAATTTCTATTTTGAAGCATTGCCTTGTAATGGAATATATGAAACTGTGATGGTTGTAGAAAACTTAGGATATAATGTGTTGCATATCAATTCTTCCAATAGTTTAGATAAAGCATGCGTGTGGCATTGTCATCTTGGACATGTCAACAAGAAGCGCATAAACCAAATTCAAAAGGATAGAGTGTTAGAGTCATTCGACCTTAGAGACGATGACATGTGCGAGTCTTGTTTACATGGAAAGATGGCCAAGTTACTCTTCACTAGTACTTGTGAAAGGGGTGAGGGTTTATTGGATCTCATACACACCGATGTGTGTGGCCACTTTAGATCCACCACAAGGGATTTGAATCGATTCTATGTGACTTTCACCAATGATTATAGCAAATATGGGTATATCTACTTAATCAAGCATAAGTCAGAAACCTTTGAAAAGTTCAAAGAGTTTAAACAAGAAGTGGAGAATCAGTTGGGAAGGAAAATTCAGATGCTTCGATCCGATCGATTTGGTGAATACCTTAGTCTTGAATTCCACGCCTACCTCAAGGAATGTGGAATTGTTTCACAAATAAAGCCACCTAGGACACTGCGGTTGAATGGTGTGGTTGAGAGGCGCAATCGAACCTTGCTGGACATGGTTCGTTCCATGATGAGTCATGCTTCGTTAGTTATCTCATTTTGGGGGTATTCCTTAGTGACTGCTACCCATATCCTTAATCTAGTCCCTGCTAAGAAGGTTGCCAAAACACCTCATGATATGTGGATAGGTAAAGCTCCCTCGTTGGCACATATCAAGGTTTGGGGTTGCAAGGATTTCGTAAGACGGGAGACTGACAACAAGCTTGAACCTCATAGTGAGCAGTGTATTTTCATCGGCTATCCACATAAGTCATTTGGATATCTCTTCTATAGACCGAGTGACAATGTTGTCTTTGTTGCGAGGAGAGGGTTTTGTTGAGAGCGGGAAATCATAAGCCAAAAGGACAGTAGGAGGCAAATTGATGTTGAAGAGCTTCAAGATTCAAACGATGAAGGAACCTCCAACACAGGTGTTCAACCTGAGGAGGAAACTCCTGTTGAACCGATTGACGATTCCTTACCTCTTAGACATTCCAGTAGAATTAGTGTTCCACCTATGTTGTATGGTTTTCATATAACAAGTGAGGGTGATACATTTATTAATGATAGCACACTAGTAAATTTGAATGATGCTAATAGCTACAAGGAAGCCATGGCAGGCCCAGAGTCTGTAAAATGGAAAGAGGCTATGGATAGCGAGATTCAATCCATGTATGACAATCAAGTTTGGAACTTGGTTGACAATGTGCCAGGTCGTAAAACGGTTGGGTGCAAACGAATATTCAAGAAGAAGACCGAAATGGATGGGAAAGTACACACTTATAAGGTGCGATTGGTTGTGAAGGGCTTTACTTAAACTCCCGGAGTTGACTATGATGAGACCTTCTCACCAGTAGCGAAGATAAAGTCTGTAAGGGTTATGCTAGCCATAGTTGCGTTTCATGATTATGAAATATTGCAGATGGATGTCAAAACTGCTTTCCTTAATGGGAAGTTGGCTGAGGATGTTTACATGAGTCATCCCGAGGGTTTTGTTGATGCAAAACACCCTAATAGAGTGTGTAAGCTTGAGAAATCCATCTTTGGATTGAAACAATTGTCTCGTAGATGGAATCTTTGTTTCGATGAGAAACTCTAAGAGTTTGGTTTCTCGCGAAGCGAGGATGAGCCCTGTGTATATGTCAAAGCCATTGGAAGTATAGTTAGCTTTCTGTTTTGTATGTGGACGACATACTATTATTCATAAGAAACAATGTCCCAACCCTGCAAGAGGTTAAGTCCTGGCTTGGGAAGTACTTCGCTATGAAGGACCTCGAAGAAGCTGCTTATATTCTAAGAATAAGGATTGCGAGAAATAGGAGCAAAAGACTAATAGGATTTACTTAAAGGACTTAATTGGATAAAGTGTTGAAACGTTTTAGCATGGAAAATTCCAAAAAAGGGGAGTTACCAATCAAAAGCAATACTATGTTGAGTAAGACTCAAAGCCCGAGTACCGATGTTGAGATAGAAGAGATGAGCAGAGTACCTTATGCTTCTGTAGTTGGCTCAATCATGTATGCTATGACATGTACTCACCCTGATGTAGCCTTCGCTTTGAGCATGGTCAAAAGATATCAAGGGAACCCTGGTAGAGCGTATTGGACCGTAATCATGAATATTCTTAAGTACCTTTGGAGGACTAAGGAATAGTTTCTTATCCTTTGTGGGAGTGATGACTTAAGAGTGCGAGGGTATAGTAATGCCAGTTTTCAGATTCACCGAGACAACTTCTGCTCTCAGTTAGACTGGGTCTTTACCCTTAATGGAGGAGCAGTGACTTGCAAAAGTTCCAAGTAGGAGACGGTAGCTGATTCAATGTGTGAATTAGAGTATATATAGCAGCGAGAGAAGTGTCAAAGGAGGCATTATGGTTGAAGAAATTCATCGGAGACCTTGAATTTGTGCCATACATAAAGGAGCCTATGGAGATTTTCTATGATAACGAAGGTGTGGTTGCCTTAACCAAGGAACTGATGGATCATGGCAGATCTAGACATATCGACATGAAATATCATTTTATTAGACATCAGGTAGAAGAAGGACTCCTCGTAGTCAAGATGGTATTGTCAAAAGAGAACCCAACAAATCTCTTTACGAAGGGATTGAGTAGGGTTAAGCACTTGCAGCACACTCGGAGCATTGGGCTGAAGGACGATATTAGTTTTAGAGAGTAGATAGCCTTAGAAACGTGTAATAGATAAATTTTAATTAACATTTGATGATTAAATAAAGGTGTTTTATTTATAAGTAAAGCTACTGTCTTAGGTTAATTATTTAGTATTGTTTCAGTTTGTATGTTTTGACTTCATAAATAATAAGATTATTTAAACTATCCACAGTCGATCATAAATTGGAACTAGGTATGAAGGAAGACTGTCATGAATTGGCTTGTAGGTTGTCTAAGTTTTTAGACATACAAAAGGTTTGCTGCAACGTTCATGAGTACTCTTGAAATAAGATCTGAGTATTGGATTAAAACCGAACTCACTTGAATCACATCATGGAATTTAATCACGAGCGATTGTGAGATGATAATATCATATAGTCCTTAAACCTAGATATATATTTTATTGTTTGCAAATCGGTTGTACATTGATAATGCGTAAACACATCAGTAAAGTAATGTTATAAAACACATTGTTGTGTATGATTTGATGAGTGACTAGTAAAGCATATAAGTCGAAGTTTATCTGTTCCTTTTATCCTATGAGGGTGATAGTGATATCTTGGGCCCCTCGATGATTTGGTTTAACTTATGTGTCAGGCTTGGGTAGAACTGAGTTGATGTGTTCAATTAAGTTCTATGTCAGACAAATCAGAGATCGAGAAGCAAACTGCTAGAAAATAAGTGTGAATATGTTCCATGTGATTGTCCACACGATATCTTGAGAATGGAGGACTATACAATCCCTTATCTAAAGGATGTGTCAGAGTTCGAAAATGGCTTTTGAGAGCTACGATTGCTAATCGGATCTTGAAGTCGTACTTGCAATTATAGTTATTAGACTTATCCAAGTGGGAGACTCTTGGATTAGTGTCTAAGCCCATACCTATATTTGGTATGTACTTGACCCAGTTGTAGCATGGTCCTTTTGGGTCTCCTTCGCTAAAGCAATTTTATGGGATGAATAATGGAGAAAGAGGTTATTATGGTTTATTAATATATTATATGAATAATATATTAAAATATAAATTATGTTTGTTTAATTAATATTGATCAAGAATAAATTAAGAATTAATTTTGTGATCAAAAGAGATTTATTAAACTGTAGGGACTAAAAGTGTAATTATAAGATAATTGAAATTTGGGTTGTGGATCCCTTTAGCATGGGATGGACGGAATCTTATGGGATCCCATAAGGATTTCGTCTAAGGGGCTTGATTCTAGAAGATTCCTATGGGCTGCTTAGGGCTTAAGCAACTAGGTTATGGATTTGACTGAAACCCTAATTCTGCAGCTATATAAAGACCCCTTTGGCATCCAAATTTCGGCCGCTTGAACCCTAGAGATCATAGAGCAGATTTTGAACCTCCATTTCCTTCTCTCCGTCATTCTCCAATTGCTTTGGTGTTTGTGATCTATTAGAGGCACAACATTTGAGCTACTAAAGTTCTCAAAAGCTCAAGATCTTCATGCAACAATCATGGTAACATTCTTACTAGTTTATTTATGTTGATTTTAAGTTTTTTTGTATGCTAAATTAGGGTTTGAAAGTCTTGGACAATTGTTGCATGTACAAATAGAAAACTAGATCCACGCATTAGGGTTTGCATGAACACCATATGAATAATGTTTTGCTCACAACCCAACAAAATGGGCTTCTAATATATATATATATATATATATATATATATATATATATATATATATATATATATGTATGTGTGTGTGTGTGTATGTGTATGTATGTATGTATGTACGCATGTATGTAAGTATGTATGTATATATGTATTAATGTATGTATGTATGTATGTATGTATGTATTTATGTATCTATGTATGTATGTATGTATATATGTATGTATGTATGTATGTATGTATGTATGTATGTATGTATGTATGTATGCATGTATGTATGTCTGTATGTATGTATTTATGTATCTATGTATGTATGTATGTATGTATGTATGTATGTATGTATCCTATTAAGCATTCAAAAGTAAAAGTATTGAAGGTGACACCATATCCTTAAACCCCATGCTAACTTTGCCTTTTGAGATATCAAATTTCCTATATCTTTTATTTCCATTCATTATATCAAGTCAAATGTAAAATTAAAAAATGGATTAAAAGAGAAAATTAGTGGATTTTACTTGTTAATATTTTTATATGAGTAAGAAAATAGGTAAGAGGATATTTAATGAGAAATAAAATATCCTCCTACTTCTTATTACTACTTTTTCTATTTAACAAATCAATAAAAGGTAAGAATCAAGAGAGATTAAGAGCAAATTTTAATGGACTTCACAATATAAAATTTACAGGAGTAATATTGTTTCTTGATATTCAATATGAAAATCGAATACATGGTATTTATACTAGGACCAAAACTAGAATCTTAATCATTATCAAATAGATAAATACTAAAGCATTCAAAATAAGATAAACACACCTAAAGATAAAGATAACCACAATATCAATACCCTCTCTCAAGTTGGACTGTATAGATCATGGACTCTTAACTTGCCACAAAAGAATTTGGAACGATCTACTCCAAGCGCTTTAGTTAAAATGTATGCAGTCTGAAAATCAGAACGAATAGGAAATGTTTTTATTTCACCACCACTAACCCTTCCATGCATGAAATAACAGTCAATCTCGACATGTTTCGCTCTTTCATGATAAAATGGATTTGTTGCAATGTGTCTTGCAGCTTCATTGTCAAACATGAGGGGTGTAGGACCCATCTTGTATAGCATCTAAATCTTAAAGAAGCCACCTTAACTATAAGACTTCATATCACACCCCCGAACTGGGACAACGGAAACATCCGAGGGCGGGTGATTTCATTTTGTAATATCATAACAATTCAATACGAATGAAACATAGCAAACATCATCATACATTAAAGATACCAACATGCATTGTTTACAACTTTGTATTTGTTTATGAAATTACATCAAAAAATAACACAATGTATGAAATTTCAAAAATACAACACTTATCCAATATCCTTACCTGCCAAACCTACTTATTGTGTCCCTGAGAATACAAGTCGCTTTGAAAAGCGTCAACATAGAATGTTGGTGAGTTCATAAGCATATTTTAAAAAAAAAGTTTGTAATAGTTTGTAAACTCCAGAAAATCAAATATTTTCTGTACAAATAGTTTGAGAATCTTGTTCCGAATCATGTATAATTGCATGTGTATTCTTTGTTACCTTGTTTGAATATATATAGAAAGTGTTTCCTAGAAAATCATATATTTTGTGTTAGACGAAAAGTTGTGGTCTTAAAACCCTAAGACCATAGTGGTGAAATTAGTTGCAAAATAATGAGTAGAGTGCATGTTTTGCGTAAATTTTAATATAATATTGTTATTCTCTAAGTGAGTCGTTACAACCATACTATTGAGACTAGATCGCCTGTTTTGACGTTCTTCGGGTGTCGGTTTCTAAAGATAATTTTCACCCTAGACCGTCTTGTCTAGTTGTAGCGAATAGCTCAGGTGTGGTGGTGTCAACCTCGTATAGATCTATACATAATATCTCACTCTCCCTCTAGGGGACTCTGGTTATAACTACAGGACTTCCGATGTACACTAAAATAGGTTCGGTGAAGGAGTGTCTCACAAGAGCCTTAACAAAATTTACGCTAATATTGAATCCCATTATTTGACATTATAAATAATGTTACTAGTGTATATTTACGACTTTAGTTTATGAAACGCGATAGTTCCTGTCGTAATTTTTGTTTTTAGTATACTACTTTTGTCAATAATAGTCCATTTTCCATAATTGACAAAAATAGCCTATTTTTACCATAGTTGTCAACAATAGCCTATTTTTACTATAATTATAAAAAATAGCCCATTTTTACCATAATTGAAAAAAATAGCTCATTTTTACTGAAATTGTAAAAAGTGACCCACTTTTACCGAAATTATCAAAAATAGCCCATTTCTACTATAATTCTTAAAATTGACCATTTTTTTATCATTGTTGTAAAAAGTAACCGATTTTTACTATTATTGTTAAAATGACCCATTTTTACCAAAGTTGACAAGAATAACCCATTTTTATCGAGATTGTAAAAATAGTCCATTTTTACAAGTGTTTGTAATAAAAATTTATATGTTCAAAAGTTTACCATTTTGAGTGTAAAATTTCATATTCACCTTTTTTCAAACTTTTATGTCCAAGATATGTTTTTATCATTTTCCTTTCATTTTGAAGATTTTATCAAACACTAAGGAAAAACACTCTTATCATAACAACAAACATGTGAAGCTACACAAGATAACTTGTTCCCAACAACTTGAAACTTGCATAAATCTCAAGTTCATAGACTTTTATCATAATATCACAACATTTCAACATACATAACATATAAAACATACACGTGCAATAAAATATTCAAGGATTTAAACAAGATTTTGACTTGTACTATCCCCCCCCCTAAAAAAAAGAATGAAAACTCGAAAACATGGGGTATGAAACTCACTTTGGGGCTTTTTCGGTTTGTATATGAAGATGGGAAGGGATTTCAGTCCTAGTTTGCCTTCTTGAGGGAACTTTCGAAGTCAAGGGTTCTAAAGAGCATATACACGAAAATGGTGTGTAAGAAGAAGAATTTGTAATGTAAACTTAGAACAAGACAACGGAGTTTATCAAAAACTTACCAAGGAGCTTAGAAATTGTTCTTTGATGATGAAGAATTCGAAAAATTCTTGGAGAGAACAATGGAGCTTGAGAGGAAATGAGGAGTGTGTTATGAAATTTGACTGAATTGTGGATATGGCAGGAAGGGATCGACCGATTAAGAGGGAAGAGACAGGAGAGATTGGTGCCTAGTTACATGTTGGATAATCTTGCTTCCTAGATGCATCGAATATATTATCTTTGATATTTGTTGTCCATAAATGAGGTGTCACTTGTATTATCCTCATATTATCTTTTCTTTTATTTTTTTATAAACCGATCAGATTATGGAGAAGGGAGAAAAAGAGAAGTTTTGTTCTTGAAGGGCAACTAAGAACACCCTAGGCCCATTAGTGTCTTAAGTTTGTACTAGTTTTTGGGCTTGGCTCGGGACCAAGAATGGTTTTGGACAAACAATAGGCCCAATAGGTTCGAAATTGCCCCAATAAATACGGTTTAAGGATATAGACCAATAGAGATATTGACTCATTATGTCCCATATACAGGTTTTCGGCCCAATAAGATTATGTGGAAGAGTTTTCAGACCAAAAATGCCCATTAGGGGCTTTTCGGCCTACAAGATGGACCATTAGGGATTTTTGGCCCATTAGGGGAAGTTTCGGCCCAATATAGTACCTAATAGAGGTTTTCGGTTTATTATAGTCTAACAAAAATTCTTGCTGCCTAGTAAAGCCTAATAAGCGTTTTACGGCTCAAAATACGGGCTTGGGCCGAGAAAACAAGTGCTAAGGACCAAATTTGATTAGACTTAGCTTATTGGGTTAGGTTTTTGGACTACACGAGGTTGTTTCGATTTGAATCACAATTCTTGGTTGTATAAACTTAAATAGTATTGAAGTTTGATTTATACTAAACGTAGGGTTACAAGGTTTCATAAAGAAATTATCTTATACGAGATAGAAATCTTAACCTTCATTTGCTAGTTGTGACATCATCCCCTCGTTAGAGGGAATTTTGTTGTGAATTTCTTTCGAAAGTAATCTTTAAGATGGGGGTGTTTTTGCATCATCTGATCCTCACGTTCCCATGTGAATTCAAGTCCGCGTCGGGCACTTCATCGAACCTTCACAATAGGAACACAACTTTGTTTCGTACGTTTCACTTCTATATCCATGATTTCAACTAGTTCCTCAACAAACAGGAGATTTTCACTCACCTCAATATCGTCAAGTGGAACAATGTGGGTTTCGTATAATAGGCATTTCTTTAGGCTTGATACATAGAAGATGGGGTGTACTTTGCTAAGTTCTGGTGATAGCTACAGCTTGTAGGCTACCGGACTAATCCTGGCAAGGATCTCAAATGGTCCGATGTATGGTAGATTTAACTTTCCTCGCATCGTAAATCATATCATCCCCTTCCAGAGAGATACTTTTAGCAGCAGACGATCTCCTAAATGAAATTCTAAGGGTTTTTGTCGTTGTTCTGCGTAGCTCTTCTTTCGGTCTAAAGATGTCTGGAGTTGTGCTCTGATCTGGACGATTTTCTCCGTTTTTTCGCAGATGATTTCGGATCCTGTAAGAGTGTTGTTTGGTACCGGGCATCTCACTAATTGCGTGTCTCCTACCTCCACCCAACAAAGAGGTGATCTGCATTTCCGTCCATATAAGTCCTCGAAGGGAGTGACCTTAATGCTTTTGTGGTAGCTATTATTGTACGAGAATTCGATTAGTGGCAAGTGGGTATCCAATTCCTTGCCAAAATATATCACACAGGCCCGGTGCATATCTTCTAGTGTTTGAATGGTTCGTTCACTTTGGCCGTCAATCTAGGGGTGGCAGGCAGTGCTCATATCCAGTTGGGTTCCCAATGCTTTCCTGAGCGACTGCCAAAATCATGTGGTGAACCTACTAACCCGATCAAAAATAATAGATATCGGTACTCCATGTAGTCTCACCACCTCCCTTATATAGATTCGTATCGGTATTTCCATCTTATATGTCTCCTTTATTGATAGGAAATAGGCGGATTTGGTCAACCAATCAAAATCACCCAGATGGCATTCAGTCCGTTTGTCATCTTAGGCAATTTGGTTATGAAATCCATTGTAATCCTCTCCTATTTCCACTTAGGTATGATGGGTTGTTGCAATAGACTTGAGGGCTTTTGATATTCCACCTTAATTTTGGTGCAACTGAGGCACTTCCCACGTAAATTGCAATCTCCGCTTTCATATTAGGCCACCAATAGTGTTGTTTAGGATCCAGGTGCATCTTATCAGAGCCGGGGTGGACGGTGTATCTTGTTTTGTGTGCCTCATTCATCACCAAGTCCCGAAATACACCGAACTTCAGCATCTAGATCCGGTCCATAAGATAATAGGCTCTGTCCTCTTTGATAATTAAGTTCTTTTCCATCCTACATAACGCTTCATTTGTGACGTTTTCTGGTTTCAAGGCTTCTTACTGAGCCTCCTTTTGTGAAGACAAGTGGGAATGCAGGGTTACCGATAGTGTTTGCACTCGGCAACCCAAGTACTCCTTCCAACTTAAGGCATCGGCTACCACGTTAGCTTTGCCCAGATGATACCTGATCTCACATTCGTATTTGTTTAGCAGCTCGACCCATCTTCGTTTCCTCATGTTTAATTCTTTTTGATATAGAATGTGTTGGAGGCTTTTGTGGTCTGTGTAAATTGTGCACTTTGTCACATAGAGATAGTTCCTCAAAAATTTTAAAGCAAAGACCACCACTCCTAGCTCGAGATCGTGGGTAGTGTAATTCACCTCGTGGTTTTTCAGTTTCCTGGACACATAGGCAATCACCCTTCCATGCTGCATTAGTATACAACCCAAACCTTGGTTAGAAGCTTCACAATATACTACAAAATCCTCCGTTCCCTCTGGAAGTGACAAGACCTGAGCAATTGCCGAGAGCTTGCTTTAAGGTTTGAAAGGTTGTCTCTTTCTTATTTTCCCAAGTGAATGGTTCACCCTTTTGAGTTAGAGTGGTTAGAGGTTTGGCGATCTTCAAGAAATTTTAAATGAACCTCCTATAATACCCATCAAGGCCCAAAAATTTCCTGGTCTCTGTTGGTGTTTTCGGGGTTGCCCAGCCCTCGATAGCATTGATCTTGGATAGATCCACGTGTATTCCCTCTTCACTGACCATGTGTCCTAAAAAGTCCACCCTCCATATCCAGAACTCGCATTTGGAGAATTTCGCGTATAGCTTTTCCGCCTTTAGGGTCTCCAGAACGTACTGTAGGTGTTGGCTGTGTTCCTCCTTGCTCCGAGAATAAACCAATATGTGGTCAATAAATATTATCAAGAAGTTATCAAGGAACGGTCGACATACTCAGTTCATCAGATCCATAAATGTTGCGGGTGCATTTGTCAGACCGAAGGGCACAACCACAAATTCATAGTGCTTGTAACGAGTTTGGAAGGCAGTTTTGAGGATATGTTCTGCTCGGAATTGCAATTGATGGTATTCGGATCTCAGACCTATCTTCGAGAAGTAATTGGATCCTTGCTATTGGTCAAATAGATCGGCGATCCTAGGAAGAGGGTATCGACTTTTGACCGTGAGTTTGTTGAGTTCCCGGTAGTCGATACACATGCGGAAGGAACCATCTTTCTTTTTGAAAAATAAAACCGAGGCTCCCCAAGGAGAGAAACTCGGTCTTATGAATCCTTTGTCTAGCAGTTCGTTCAATTAACTAGACAGATCTTGCATTTCTGCAGGGGCTAATTTGTATGGTGACTTCGCAATTAGCGTGGCCCCGGGTACGATGTCAATTCGAAAATCGACCTGTCGTTCGGGGGTATTCCTGGGAGGTCTTCAGGAAATACGTCAGGAAAATTACATACCTACGGGATATCCTCGATTTCCTTCCCCTCTTTCTATTTGTCCACTACGTGGGCTAGAAAGGTGTGATTCTTTTTATGCAGGCACTTTTGTGTTTTGATGCACGAGATAAGACGGAGGTTTGTACCAAGTTAATCTCCATAGATAATTATTGTTTTGTTGGTGGGTAGGTGAAGGAGAACGGCCTTCTCGTGGCACGTAATATCGACATGGTGGGGGCTTAACCAATCTATACTGATGATCACATCAAAGCTTCTAATATTAACCGTCATCAAGTTGATTTGAAATGAGTGATTATTTAGTGTTAGCATGCACCCTATGAAAATGTCGTTTGTGGTTTCAGTATTCCCATTATCCATTTCCAACGTGAAGGCTTTGTTTAACTTTTGGAGACTTTGATTTAGTAAGTTCTTAAACTTATGGCTCGCAAAACTTCATTTTGCCCCACTATCGAACAAAATTCATGCATAGATGTTGTTGAGGGAAACGTAGCAGTAACTACAGTCGGATCCTGTACAGCCTCCCCTTGTCCCATTGTTAGGAGCCTTCCTGATCCTGCGACACCATGATTGTTGGATTTGGGGCAGTTTTGGTTGAAATAGCCAGTCTCCCCGCACCCTTAACATGTGCGAGTGGCCCCATCATTACTGGTTTGGTTGTTTTGTTGGGGCTGAGATCTGAAATACCATGCGGTGTGCCCTTTTCGATTAGAATTGGTGCACTATAAGTCTCGGCATGCGCCGTTGCGGTGGAAATTGCATTTATCACATTTTGGTAGGGTGCCTGTGTATGACCATGCAGGTGTTGGTGTAGTTGATGTTGGTGCAGCTGGTGTTGGTGCGGTCTGAGTAGTAGTAGCGTGGACTGCTACAGTTTGTTGTTTCTTAAATGATTCTTGATTCTGTCACCCTTTTCTTTTGTTTCCCCTGTTGTTCTTTATGCTTTCCTCATTCTTTGTTTCATCTTCGGAAGTCTTCGCGCCCTTCCCATCCCCGTGGTCGTACCAATTTTGTGCCAGATGTTTGGCACTCGAAGGTTGAGGGGCTAGCAACAATTACATTCCCCTGGATTGGAGGAGTTAACCCCTAAATAAAGCGCACAACCTTTTTTGCTTTTAGAAGTTACCATTCCTGGGCATAAGAGTGCAAGTTCACTAAACTGGGTAATGTATCCTTCAATGTCAGATTCGGCATGGTAAGATTCCACAGTTCTTGTTCTACTTTTTGTACTTCACCTCGGGGACAGTACTCATCAAACACCATAGCTTTGAGATCTTCCGATAACATGACATTTGCAACTGGGAGATTTAGGGCCTTGATGTCGCTGTTCCACAATGTAAGAGCCTTGTCAGCAAACGTGAAAGCTGCAAATCTTACTTTGCTTTCATCTGGACACCCGAAAATCTCGAAAACAGACATGTTTTTTTCGATCCACTAGGTGATAGCTATTACCGCACTGCTTCCATTAAATGACTTCAGTTTTGCATTGGTGAAGTCCTTGTAGGTGCATGTTCTTTGGTGCCCGTGATTATCCCCGTGGTTGGAGCTTTCTACCCTATTTTTGTTACCTCCTCCATTTGTGCCCTGGTTGATATGTACTAAGGCTGCAGTAACTACAACTGAGATTGCCGCTTGGAAAGCAGCAGATTTCATCTCTGGTGGAGGCGACGGTAGCGGTGGTGCTGTAGTAGCGTTCTTGAGAATATATCTTGTAGGCATTTCTTGCTATGAGACATGAATGGTGATGAGTTTATGGAAACCCCTGATTTTAGCGGTTATGGTGGTTCGAGTGTACTTATAATTTAACTCCATTATATCAAATATAAATGAAAAGAGAGAACATAGAAGATAACAACATCACTAAATAAAACACATAACCGTTTCATTAAATGATAATGTTTTAGTACATAAGTGCATGAAAATAGACCATTGAAAGGTCTACAGTACATAGAGGATAGAAATCCAACATCATAACAACCCCACAAGTAGTGTGATCACTTAATCGTAGGGTCAATCCTACTTAAAGTAAAAGAAAAGGAAAACCCATCAAAATTAGCGGTGAGTAGGATGCGTCCTACTCACGTCGGGAGGTATCTGGTGGTGCCGACGATGAAGTAGAAGTACCCTAGAGTCTGGCTAGCTGGCGCTCGGTGACCCGCATCCTTGCCTCTAGTCTGGCCTACCATTCTTGGTATTCCCTCACTATGTCATAGGATTGCCTCTCTACGCGCTCCACCGCATCCCTCATCTTGTCCATCTTATTAGCAGTCACTTGGGCCTGATTGTCAATATCCCTGGTGTAACGCCCCATTTCTGGTATGTAATTTAAATAAACTATCTTTCAATTTTTACGGGGGTACTCGACGAGTTTGTAGCCCGACTCGTCGAGTTGAGATGGGATAATCGCGCATTTAACGTTGGCAACTCGACGAGTTCATAAGCTGGGACTCGGCGAGTCTGCTTGTCTGAATGAAGCCCTAATTTCAAGGGTTTGTACCCTATTTAAATGTCCTTATAGCCTCCCAACCCAGCCTCCAACACCTTTAAAGCATTTCCCCTGTAAAACCTAGCCCAATTGTTGAGTTTGAGTATGATTATGTTAGCTTGGAAGCTTTGGAAGAGAAGGAAGGAGAGAAGGTCCATAGAAGAGAAAGGAGATCCAGGAGTTAGCTTCCATCCGTTTCTCATTCAGGTAATAAAGTTATGACCTTGAGTATTCCTCCATTTAAAACCCCCTTTTATGTTTGTCATGTCTTCTTTGGAACATTTTATGATTCAAAACTTGAGATATGGACTCTCTTTTGGAATGGAAACCTTAGATCTGGACGTTATTGAACCCCAAGAACTCATTAGAACCACCTTTATGCGATCTTAGCCTTGTTCCAACCCTAATTGCTTAGTATTTAATAATTCTGGGTATTTTAGCCTCTTACTCTTGTGCATGCACGTAAAGTTGGAAATTTTACGTGCAAAACCAGTCCTAGAAGCTCAGATCTATGTTTTGGAAGCACTGGAACCGATTAGTATCGATTGTGTAGTAATAGCATTCTTGGGACTTGACGAGTTGTTCTTCAACTCGGCGAGTTGTTCTTCAGACTTGATGAGTTGTTCATCTGACTCGGCGAGTCACAGTCTGGACATGTTCATATGTTGAAGGAGAACTCGACAAGTTGTTCATGCAACTCGGCGAGTCGGATGAATTTATACTTGATGTTTGCATCAAAGAAGAACTTGTCGAGTCTTTGCCAAAATCGACGAGTAGAAGAGGGTAGAGGACTAGAATGGATGATAGGGACTCGACGAGTTGACGGCCCAACTCGGCGAGTCCGGTCAACTGGAAGTTGACTTTGACTAGCAAGTTGACTTTGAACAGGGAGTTGACTTTGATTAGTGGTAAAATAGTTATTTGACCCCGAGAGCATTTACCAGTAACTGATCTAGTGTTTTTGGAAATTGTAGCCGGACAGTTCCGGAGCAGCAGTCAGCCACTTTTAGAGTTAGCATCTCAACACCATCACTACGAGGTGAGTTTTCCTTCCAGTAGGAATGGGTCTACGGCCACAATGCCGGCCCGTGTAGTTAGCAGTAGTTCTAGACTTTTGTATGATGTAGTAGTTCAGTGTGCTTGATGTCTCTGTGATTCAAGCATGTCTTTGTGTTATGTGTTCTGGACTTCGGTCCGATGCAGTATGCAGTATATGTGTTGATGCAATTTGATGTGTTTATGCTATGCTATGTTATGCTCAGTCAGTTTCCGGACTTTGGTCCGATGCAGAGGACAAGGTCCAGTCAGTTCCAGATTTTGGTCCGATGCAGTTAGTTCCAGACTTCGGTCCGATGCAGGGGACAAGGTCCCAGTCAGTTCCGGACTTCGGTCCAATGCAGTTTCCGTACTTCGGTCCGATGCAGAGGGCAAGGCCCTGGTTAGTTCTGGACTTCGGTCCGATGCAGTTTTTGGACTTCGGTTCGATGTAGTGGGTGAGGCCCAATATGTGTTTATATGTTATTGTATGGTATGTGGTAGTCTGGGGGAGCTCACTAAGCTTTGTGCTTACAGTTTCAGTTTTGGTTTCAGGTACTTCCGCAAGCAAAGGGAAGAGCTCGGGTTGATAGTATCTCACACACCACAACTTCAGTTTATCCTGGGAGTTTGTGTTGGATGTTACTATGATTGATACATATTTTTTTGACACAGTACTATGACATTTGAGTTTCTCATTCCGTGGATTTATTATATATGATGTGATTTTTAGTATTATTAAAACAAATTTTTTTGGGTCGTATTTTGGATCGTTTCAAGTTGGTATCAGAGCCTTGGTTTTAGGGATTCAGGCACACTTATGGGTATGACTGAACTTAAACTAAGGAAATAGTAAAAGATTTTTGAAAGAAAAATGTTTTCAAAAGAATTTTTGAAAAAGAGACTTAAAAAGAAAAGGATTTTGAAAACGAGAAAAGGGTGTCGTGCATGCGATTAGCCGAGATCAAGTAAGTACTCCCAGATTACCCATACAAGTTTACATTATGATTATCGGTTTCAGCTACAGTAGAACATCATGCTAGAATAGGACTAAGGATCTAGGGAGATGCCTTATGTGCCTGCTATATGTGTTTTAGCCTTATGAGAATTGCATGCTTGTAATGAGTAGACAATAGTAGGATAACCTGATTAGGTTATGCCTGATATTGTGAGCCTAGAATTGTATGATAGTAGAGTTTCTTGTTATGAGAATAGAGTTGCTTGATTTGTTCCTATGTACGAATGCTACTTGCTTTGTGCTTTGTGGGACTCCAAGTGATGGGAGTTAGCCATTAGGAGAATACATCACATCACATGTGATTTGGGTTGGATAATCTCAGAGTGTTGGATTTGGCCCTACTCCGCAGCTCTTGTTTGAGTCCAACTGTTGTAGGAACGAGTATTTTACTCGAAGGATTATCTGGGCCTTGTCACATGTGGTGGTATTCAGATGATGACTAATTGGCATTACAAGGGGGCCTTCAGTAGCTGGACTGGTTTTTGGTTGAGTCATAGATTTCCCTAGGGTGAGCTTAGGATGAGAGTAGCATAGATTAGTAGCAGTAGCAGTGACTTGGTGGAGTCGAGGCAGTTCTTGAGGAAAGTACGGATAGATGGGGAAAGTAGTAGGGCGCATACTACTGGAAGCAGAGGATCTGTACATGAATCAAGGAAGGCTAAGATGAGATCGAGAAACCTATAGTAGTAGCAATCCCTCGAGATATATCAGTGTTTCTGACGTTTATCATGATGTGTTTTCAGAATGGTGGTTCTACGTCCTAGACCATCAGGCGGCAATTCAGGTGCCGGGGAGGGATCAGGATCAGGCTCGGGGGCCGAGCATTTGGATGAGCAGACTAGGGAGTTTTTCACTTCAGAGGTTACCAATATCATACTTGAGCAGACTCCTGTGATCTTTGGTTCGATCAAGGAGGGTATTTGTAACAGCCGGGTTTCTAGGTATATATTATTTTATTTAATTATTTTGAATTATGGGAAGTAACTCGGCGAGTTGATGCGTAGACTCACCGAGTAGGGTCGCGATTGTTCATCCAGATTTGCTTTAGACTCGACGAGTCCACGCTGTTTAATGAAACCCTAAATCCCCGGGTTTGGAGCCTATTTAAGGGCACTTATAGCCTCTCATTGCGGCTACCAGTCCCTTGAGAGAACCCTAAGTAAGCCAAATCGTTGAAAGGAAGAAGAAGAAACTTTTGATCCATGTATCTTTGGTTTAGCAAGAAGGAGGTGCAAGAGCAAGAGGGGAGGTGCGATTCTAGCAATTCCAGGGATTCAGAGACTTCATTTTGAGGTAATGGTTCAAACCTCCTTCTGTTTTGGTGTTGATCTATAGAGTTAGGGTTTTCTAACCCCTTTGGAGAGTGATTATGTGGAGCAAATGGTCCCTCTTCGAGTTTGTGCCTTGGATCTGGATTCAAAGAGGTCCAGAGACCTTAACCCTTGGAGCTTTATGGATTAGTTTGGAGTTATTGGACTTAGGTTGCCATTTTGGGGACTAAATCACCTTTTGATGCCTTGTTATTGTTATACAAGCATCAAGTTTAGAGCTTTACGTGACATTCATGCTTGGGAAGGTCAGATCTTTGATTTAGGGAAACAGATTTGACCTCAGGAGGCCAGTAGAGTTTGTGCATGGCATGAACTCACTGAGTTGTTCTTGAGACTCGGCGAGTAGGGTTAGGGTTTCACGTAAATTGCTCAGTAAGTAGACTTGCTAAGTTGGGGGATGACTCAGTGAGTCAGAAGGGAGTTGGAGGTCTGGAGTTCAAGGTAATACTCGCCGAGTTGTTCTTGAGACTCGGCGAGTTGAGTTGTGGTGGCCCCGCGATTCATGCCTAGTATGACTTGTCAAGCATAGGGAGGGACTCGGTGAGCCAAGCGGGACAAAGTGTTAAAGTACATGTGTGAACTCGCCAAGTCACCAGAGTGCACTCAACAAGTAGGGTCAAAGTGTGACCATTGACTTTTAGGGTTTGGTCAATGGAGTACTTGTGTTGAGAGGAGGGTAAAATAGCCTTTTTCCCTCCTGAGGGTGCCAAAGGCAGGTTGAGTCTAGTCTTGAGAATTATATTTATAAGAGTATTTATTTTATGTGAATAGGCGAAGACTAGGCAGTATCCCTACCGAGTCAGAGATTTACCGAGACGCCTGAGGTGAGTCTTCTCACTATATTTTACCTAGTGTGGTAACAGAGCTATGTGATAGAGTATTTTAGAGTTATATGCCAGCGTGATTGCATGTTATTTATGTGCTATGATTTATTGTGATATGTGCTATGTATGATTTAGAGTTATAGAGTTAGGACTTTCGGGTCCACATACTTAGGACTTTCGGGTCCACAGAGTTAGGACTTTCGGGTCCACAGAGTTAGGGCCAGAGGGCCCATAGAGAGTTGGGGTTGGAGGGCCCCACTGAGACACATAGACTTGAGGGTCAACAGAGTTACAGCCTCGAGTGGCTATTATGTGTTAGAGCGGTATTTTAGGGAACTCACTAAGCATTTATGCTGACAGTGTTATGTGTTATGTGTTTCAGGTACCAGCGATAATCGCGGGAAGGCGCCGGCATGATCCGTACACACGCATACTTGAGTTTTTATATATATTTTGATCTTGGGTTTTGTATTGATACAATGATGTTATAACGATTTGTTTATGTTTTCAAATGATATTTTATGGGTTCAAAAGTGAAAAAATTGTTCAAATTTTTACGATGTTACAAGTTGGTATCAGAGCCTTGGTTTGAGGGATTCGGATATATCTTCGGGTGTATCTAAACTCAAACTGGGGATTTGAGGAAACTTTTAATAAAAAATAAAAAAATAATATTTTTGAAAAAGAGTAAAAGAGTTTTTGAGACAAACAGAGCAGAGTCGTGTGTATGATCAGCCAGCGCCCGCACGGTAATTTCCCAAAATACGCTTCTAATATGTGATTATCAGATATGTTATGTATGCTATATGATGAGTTACGATATGCATGCTAGAGTAGACTAGGTATTCTTATTAGGACTAGAGTGGCCTGATATATGATGCCTTAGTCTAGGGGTTTTGCTGCTAGAGATGCTTAAGAGTGATTTAGATAACAGCGAGGCGCTTATGAGAGAGTTTTGTTAGTGAGTAGCACATGATAGAAAGAGTAGAGTACTTGGGATTTGATGCTCAAGGAGGAGGACTTGGGATGAATGTCAATGCGGTATGGACGGTAGTATTGGGCCCGTACTACTAAAGATACCGGGTTGGTACGCAGCCCAAGTAAGAATCCTTTAGGCACCAAGGAACGAGTAGGATGGAGTTATCGAGTGTATTTATACTCAAAAAGGGTCTCTAATATTCTTATGTTGAATTTCAGAAGGAGACCATGGTTGGGACGCGCCACACACCAGTGATCGGCAGTTCGAGTGATGATGAGATCCGTAGGATCATCCAGGAGGAGGTGGTTGCGGCCAATCGGCCATCAGGGCAGAGATACCAGAGATGTTCGGGTCTATCAAGACCACTTTGATGGAGACATTTGATGAGAGATATGCTGCTCTTTTTGAGGATGATGTTGCTGCGGCCACTGCAACTATAGCTGCGACTAGGCTGTAGGGTGGTGATGCGTTGTTGTTCTGAGAGTTCAGCAACACACAACCACCAGAGTTTGACGGGACCCAGGACCCGATCGCAGCGATGAGATGGATTTCTGACATAGAGGGGTGTTTCTTTACTTGCTCGTCTCCATAGCATTTGAGAGTCCGGTTCGCGCTGAACCAGCTTCGCTTGGGAGCGAAGGACTGGTGGAAGTTTGTAACTGCGCACTTTACGCCTACTAAGCTTGCTGCGGTGACCTGGGAGAGGTTCACCGCTATGTTTCGAGATGAGTACGTTCCCCAGGTGGAGAGGGAGCATTTGGCCCAGGAGTTTCTGACCCTCAAGCAGGGTACTGAGTCAGTTACGGTGATTACGAGGATGTTTCATGAGCGGGCGATGTTCTGCCCAGAGCACATGTCCTCCGAGCAGGCACGGATGAGTTGATATTTGAGCATTCTAAGGAGGGATATACGTGAGTTCGTGGCGAACTCGACGTACCGGACATTTCTCGAGCTTCAGGAAAATGCTCGGAAGAGGGAGATAGAGTTGGAGACCCAAGCCAGGTTAGATGCTGAGTCTCAGGGAAAGGATCGGCGGACGGCTCAGTCTCAGTCGGCAGCCAAGCGGGTCAAATCCGCTAAATTCGAGATCTGGGAACCAGAAGGTCCGCACTTGTGGCAAGTGCGGCAAGAGCCACGAGGGGATTTGCAGAGCAAGGTCTTGCTACAAGTGTGGCAAGGAGGGGCACATGGCCAAGGATTGCCCTAAGGGTTTTTCAGTCTGTTTTCATTGCAACCAGACTGGACACCGGAAGGCAGAGTGTCCACAGTTGTGGGGGTTAGCGCAGGGAGCATCTCCGGGATCAGCCCCTATTGCGGTGAGAGCTGTGAAAGTTCAGCCTGCGAAGGTTGAAGCACCGAAGGCATGTGGGAGAGCCTTCCAGTTGACTGTGGAGGAGGTCCGCGCAACGCCCGATGTCATGGCCAGTATGTACTCTTTCATGTATTCTTTTACATTCTGTGATGATTGTGCTTATATTAAGTTATGCGTAGGTACCTTCCTTGTGAATTCCGTACCTGCTTTAGTGTTATTTGACTCGGGTGCGAGTCGATCTTTTGTATTGTTGGCCTTTAGCCGACACATCAGTACTAGTAGAGTGGCGATGAGGCGACCTCTGAGAGTTTCTATAGCGGATGAGAGAGCGGTGTATGCCACCGAGGTGATACGTGGTTGTGTACTCGAGATTTTCGGGGTTGAGTTTCCGATAGATTTGGTCCTTATTGTGATGGGGGATGTCTGTGTCATCGTGGGCATGGATTGGTTGAGCAGATTTGGAGCAATCATCGACTGCGAGAGACAGCTGGTGACCATGCGAGACCCTAGTGGGGGAGTCCTTACGGTGTACGGCGAGGGTACACGTTCCGGTTTAGCCTTTTGCTCAGCCGCCAGGGCGAGGCAGAGCCTTCAGTAGGGATGTAAGGGATTCATAGCATATGTTATGGATGCGAGGGTTGAGTCAGAGAGACCGAGGTCTATGGGATAGGTTCCGATAGTGCGTGAGTTTCCGAATGTATTTCCAGAGGACTTGCCCGACGTACCTCCTGTGAGGCAGGTGAAGTTCAGTATCGATTTGGTTCTAGGGGCCGCTCCTATCGCCAAGGCGCCCTATCGCCTTGCGCCTCCAGAGATGCAGGAGTTATCCTCGCAGCTGCAGGAGCTGCTAGGGAAGGGATTTATTCGGCCGAGTATTTCACCGTGGGGAGCTCCTATCCTTTTTGTCAAGAAAAAGGATGGTTCACACCGGATGTGCATTGACTACCGGGAGTTGAACAAATCAACGGTCAAGAACCGTTACCCGTTGTCGAGGATTGACGATTTGTTCGATCAGTTGTAGGGAGCCTCTTGGTTTTCCAAGATCGACTTGAGATATGGATATCATTAGGTGAGGGTGCCAAATGAGGATATTCAGAAGACAACATTTAGGAGTCGTTACGGGCATTACGAGTTCGTGGTGATGCATTTCGGGCTCACCAACGCACCAACGATGTTCATGGACCTCATGAACAGGGTGTGCAGACCGATGTTGGATCGCTCGGTAATCGTATTCATCGATGACATTTTGGTGTATTCGAGATCTAGAGAGAAGCATGAGGAGCATATGAGGGAGATCCTAGGGGTTTTGAGATTGGAGAGGCTTTATGCCAAGTTCTCCAAGTGTGATTTCTGGTTACGAGAGGTCCAGTTCCTGGGACATCTCGTTAAGCAGAAAGGGATATTGGTAGACCACGCCAAAATTGAGGCAGTGATGGGTTTGGAGGTGCCGAGGTCGCTCACGGAGATCAGGAGTTTTCTAGGGCTGGCAGGCTATTATCAGAGATTCATCAGGGATTTCTCCAAGATCGACGTGCCACTCACCAAGTTGACCCAGAAGGGTGTAGTTTTTGCTTGGGGTCCAGAGCAGCAGGCCTCCTTCGAGACACTTCGCCAGAGATTATGTGAAGCCCCGGTGTTAGCCCTTCCAGAGGGAATGGAGAATTTTGTGGTATATTGTGACGCGTCGATATCAGGATTGGGAGCAGTGCTTATGCAGAGGGGTCATGTGATAGCATATGCATCAAGGGAGGTGAAGCCTCATGATGTGATGTATCCTACCCATGATTTGGAGTTGGGGGCAATGGTGTTCGTCCTCAAGATCTGGCGTCACTATTTATATGGGGTCCGGTGTACCATATACACGGATCACAAGAGCCTGAAGTATTTGACGGATCAACCCAACCTTAATATGCGGCAGAGGAGATGGCTGGATGTGGTAAAGGATTATGATTGCGAAATCCTGTACCACCCTGGAAAAGCCAATGTGGTGGCTGATGCCTTGAGTCGCAGGGCGGAGTGTTCCAATGCGTGACATTTGTATGAGGTTGACGGTGATGACTCCGGTATTGGACACCATTCGAGGAGCTCAGGCCGAGGCCGTTAGGCTAGAAAACCAGAAGAGAGAACGGGTTGTCGGACAAGTATCAGAGTTTGTCACCGATGGTCGGGGACTTATGATGCTTCAGGGTCGGATTTGGGTACCGCATGTTGGCGGAACGCGTACCATTTTGATGGAAGAGGCTCATCGATCAAAGTTCTCGATCCATCCTGGGGCCACTAAGATGTATTTGGACCTAAAAAGGGAGTATTGGTGGCCCTGTATGAAGAGGGATATTTCATGGTTCGTGGAGAGGTGTCTAACATGTCGCAGGGTTAAGGTCGAGCATCAGAGACCTCACGGCAAGTTGCAGCTGTTGGAGATTCCCGAGTGGAAGTGGGAACAGATCGCCATGGATTTTATCACCAAATTGCCAAGCACTGCGAGGGGCGTCGATGCAATTTGGGTGATTGTAGATCGATTGATGAAGAGCGCTCATTTCCTCGCTATTAGCGAGAGCTCTTCCGCGAAGAGGTTGGCGGAGATGTATGTGAGGGAAGTGGTTGCACGACATGGAGTGCCGATCTCGATTGTCTCAGACCGAGATGTGCATTTCACCTCTAGATTTTGGAAGAAATTCCAAGAGGAATTGGGTACTAGACTGCATTTCAGTACCGCGTACCACCCCAGACTGACGGACAGAGTGAGCGGACGATTCAAATGCTCGAGGATATGCTTCGGGCATGTGTGTTGGATATCGGTGGGAGTTGGGACACGTACTTACCCTTGGCGGAATTTCCTACAACAACAGCCATCATTCGAGCATTGGTATGCCACCTTTGAGCTTTTGTATGGGAGGAGGTGTCAGACCCCCATTTGTTGGGGAGAAGTGGGGCAGCATGTGATGGGTAGCACGGAGATAGTGCTTCAGACGTCTGAGCAGATCCAGCAGGTTGGGCAGAGGTTGTTGACCGCTCAGAGTCGCCAGAAGAGTTACGCTGATAGGAGACGATCCGAGCTAGAATTTCAGGTCGGTGATTTGGTGCTTCTGAAAGTATCTCCTTGGAAAGGAGTGATCCAATTCAGAAAGAGGGGCAAGTTGGTACCCCGGTATATTGGGCTGTTTAAAGTGATCGTGAGGGTGAGCAGGGTAGCATATCGCTTGGAGCTACTAGAAGAGTTGGGTCAGATTCATGACACTTTCCACGTATCGTAGTTGCGGAAGTGTATAGCAGATGAGTCGGCAGTGGTGCCATTGGAGGACATTCAGGTGGATGCGAGCCTGAATTATGCTGAGATACCGGTGGCGATAAGGGATCGGAAGATCAAGGTTTTGAAGAACAAGGAAGTGCCACTGGTTTTGGTTCAGTGGTAACACCAGAAGGGGTCCGAGCTGACTTGGGAGCCGGAGCGTGAGATGCGTGAGTAGCATCCGGAGCTATTTCCAGAGTGAGACTTCGAGGGCAAAGTCCGATTCTAGTGGGGGAGAATTGTAACAACCGGGTTTCCAGGTATATATTATTTTATTTAATTATTTTGAATTATGGGAAGTAACTCGACGAGTTGATGTGTAGACTCGCCGAGCAGGGTCGTGATTGTTCATCCAGATTTGCTTTAGACTCGACGAGTCCACGCTGTTTAATGAAACCCTAAGTCCCCAGGTTTGGAGCCTATTTAAGGGCACTTATAGCCTCTCATTGCGGCTACTAGTCCCTTGAGAGAACCCTAAGAGAGCCAAATCGTTGAAAGGAAGAAGAAGACACTTTTGATCCTTGTATCTTTGGTTTAGCAAGAAGGAGGTGCAAGAGCAAGAGGGGAGGTGCGATTCTAGCAGTTCCGGGGATTCAAAGACTTCATTTTGAGGTAATGGTTCGAACCTCCTTCTGTTTTGGTGTTGATCTATAGAGATAGGGTTTTCTAAACCCTTGGGAGAGTGATTATGTGGAGCAAATGGTCCCTCTTCGAGTTTGTGCCTTGGATCTGGATTCAAAGAGGTCCAGAGACCTTAACCCTTGGAGCTTTATGGATTAGTTTGGAGTTATTGGACTTAGGTTGCCATTTTTGGGACTAAATCACCTTTTGATGCATTGTTGTTGTTATACAAGCATCAAGTTTAGAGCTTTACGTGACATTCATGCTTGGGAAGGTCAGATCTTTGATTTAGGGAAACAGATCTGACCTCAGGAGGCCAGTAGAGTTTGTGCATGGCATGAACTCACCGATTTGTTCTGGAGACTCGGCGAGTAGGGTTAGGGTTTCACATAAATTGCTCAGTAAGTAGAATTGTTGAGTTGGGGGATGACTTAGTGAGTCAGATGGGAGTTGGAGGTTTGGAGTTCAAGGTAGCACTCGCCGAGTTGTTCTTGAGACTCGGCGAGTTGAGTTGTGGTGGCCCCGCGATTCATGCCTAGTATGACTTGTCAAGCATAGGGAGGGACTCAGCGAGCCAAGTGGGACAAAGTGTTAAAGAACATGTGTGAACTCGGCGAGTCACCAGAGTGCACTCGGCAAGTAGGGTCAAAGTGTGACCGTTGACTTTTAGGGTTTGGTCAATGGAGTACTTGTGTTGAGAGGAGGGTAAAATAGCCTTTTTCCCTCCTGAGGGTGCCAAAGGCAGGTTGAGTCTAGTCTTGAGAATTATATTTATAAGAGTATTTATTTTATGTGAATAGGCGAAGACTAGGCAGTATCCCTACCGAGTCAGACATTTACCGAGACGCCTGAGGTGAGTCTTCTCACTATACTTTACTTTGTGTGGTAACAGAGCTATGTGATAGAGTATTTTAGAGGTATATGCCAGCGTGATTGCATGTTATTTATGTGCTATGATTTATTGTGATATGTGCTATGTATGATTCAGAGTTACAGAGTTAGGACTTTCGGTTCCATAGAGTTAGGGCCAAAGGGCCCATAGAGAGTTGGGGCTGGAGGGCCTCACTGAGACACATTGACCTGAGGGTCAACAGAGTTACAGCCTCGAGTGACTATTATGTGTTAGAGCGGTATTTTGGGGAACTCACTAAGCATTTATGCTTACAGTGTTATGTTTTATGTGTTTCAGGTACCAGCGACGATGGCGGGAAGGTGTCGGCATGATCCGTACACACACATACTGGAGTTTTTATATATATTTTGATCTTGGGTTTTGTATTGACACAATGTTGTTATAAAGATTTGTTTATGTTTTCAAATGTTATTTTATGGTTCAAAAGTGAAAAAAATTGTTCAAATTTTTACGGTGTTACAGTATTTTAGAGTTCATGGATTAGAAGTTGAGCACGTTTCGTGATGAGATGGCGACCATGATGGGGTCACGCACACTCACCTTCAGGGAGTTCCGAGCTTGTGGAGCTCCAGACTACCATGGGGTGCGGGACCGCATTGTGAGCACTAGGTGGTTGGCAGATGTTGCCAACGCGTTCCACACCAGCAGATGTCCCGAGGGGGACAAGGTCAGATTAGCGTCCTGTCTTCTGAAGGAAAGGGCACAAGATTGGTGGGAGGAGTTGGGCATGTCATCGGGGATGACACAGCACTTGATGCCATCACTAGGGCTGATTTTACTACCAGGTTCACAGCCGAGTTTGCACCGTTTATTGAGGTTGAATAGTTAGCCAGAGAGTTTTAGGACCTTACTCAGACTACAGAGTCGGTGGCGCAGATTACCGCCAAGTTCATGGAGAAGGCTCTTCTCGTTCCTCAGTACGCAACTAAAGAGGAAATGAAGAAGGCCCGATATCATGAGATGTTGCAAAGTGATATCTGCCAGTTTGTCAGCCGATCCAGTTGTAAAACACTGGATGACATGATTGCAAGGGATCATGAGAGAGAGAGATTGACTTTGAGATGGAGAGAAGGAGGAAGCCGAAGTTGGCTTCGGGTACAGGGATTTCGGGCAAGAAGCCCAAGGTATTAGATCACAGTTCTAGAGGAAAGCAGAGCCACAGTCGGTGTGTCAAGTGTGGGGGATTACACGATGGGGCATGCAAGGCAGGAAGTCCCGATTGCTACAAGTGTGGCCGGATTGCGCATATGAGCAGAGATTGTACAACTACTCCTACCATTACCGCATCATCTGATCTGATTTGCTTCCATTGCAATCAGAGGGGACATAAAAAGTCCCAGTGTCCGAGTTTGACAGCAGCAGGGAAGGTGGTAGCACCTGCCCCTGCAATATTGAGGATTACAGATGACCGTAAGGGCCGAAGTGAGGCGTTAGTGGCGAAGAATAGAGATTTTCAGATGACAGCAGAGGAGACGTGAGTGACTCCTAATGTGGTGACGGGTATGTATTTCCTTTAACCTCTTTATTACTGTTGATTGTTGATTGTTCTTGTAGTTATGTGTTTCTATATACAGGGTCATTCTTAGTGAATGGCATATCAGCTATAGTCTTGTTTGATTCGGGGGCTACCCGATCGTTTGTTTCGCTTGCGCTTAGCAAGAGGTTTAGAAGAGTTCACGGGGAGTTGGATTGTCCACTTGAGGTTGAGATAGTTGATGATAGGACCGTTAGGGTCGCGAGAGTGTATAAGGGGTGTTCGCTTCAGTTATTCGATGAGCAGTTTTCAGTAGACCTGGTTCCTATTCCCCTGCGAGGGAATAAGGTTATAGTGGGTATGGATTGGCTGAGCCCCAATGGGGAGGTGATTGATTGTGAGCTACAAATAGTGAAGGTCCGCACCCCAAGCGGGGTAGAGTTAGTGATTCAGGGCGAGAGGCCATAATGCGGACCGATTATTTGCTCAACAGCAAGAGCAAGGCGCTACTTTCAACAGGATTGCACGAGAGAAGGTCAATGCGACAGTCGACGATGTACCGGTAGTGCGAGACTACCCGGACGTATTTCCGGAGGATTTCCCTGGGATACCTCTAGAGAGATAGGTTAAATTCAGGATTGACCTAGCCCCTGGTGCGGCTCCGATCGCCAAGGTACCATATCGGTTCGCTCCTCCAGGGATGCAGGAGTTGTCTACGCAGTTGCAGGAGCTGCTAGACAAGGGTTTCATTAGACTGATTAGTTCACCATCGGGAGCCTCTATCCTATTTGTGAAGAAGAAGGATGGGTCGCACCATATGTGCATAGATTACTGGGAGTTGAACAGGGTAACGGTGATGAACCGTTACCCACTCCCGAGGATAGACGACTTGTTCGATCAGCTTCAGGGAGCATCTTGGTTTTCCAAGATTGATCTACGCTCCGGTTATCATCAGATGTGGGTCAGGGGTGAGGATGTTCAGAAGATAGCTTTTAGGATCCGTTATGGTCATTATGAGTTTGTGGTGATGCCTTTTGGGCGCACCAACGCTCCAGCCACGTTCATGGATCTCATGAACCGCGTATGCAGAACGACGATGGATTGGTCTGTGATATTATTCATCGACGACATCTTAGTTTACTCCAAAACCCATGAGCAGCACGAGGATCACCTGAGAGAGGTGCTACAGACACTGAGGAGGGAGATACTTTTTGTGAAGTTCTCCAAGTGCGAATCTGGTTGCGCGAGGTGCAGTTCCTTGGTCACCTCGTCAACCATAAGGGTATTCTAGTAGATCCGGCCAAGATCGAGGTCGTGATGTAGTGGGAGGTCCCGAGGTTTCCATCAGAGATTCGAAGCTTCGTAGGTTTGGCAAGGTATTACAGGAGATTCATCCAGGATTTCTCCAAGATAGCAGTACCACTCACCCGACTGACTAAGAAGTCGGTGGTGTTTTAATGGGGGCCTGAGCAGTAGGCGACATTTGAGACCCTCAGACAGCGATTGTGCGAGGCATCGATTCTCACCCTGCCAGATGGATTGGATGACTTCATATTCTATTGTGATGCTTCGATCACAGGGATGGGAGTAGTGTTGATGCAGCGAGGGCATGTGATAGCTTATGCCTCTAGACAGTTGAATCCTTATGAGGCTAACTATCCGACACACGATTTAGAGCTAGGGGCAGTGGTGTTTGCCCTCAAGATTTGGAGACATTACCTCTATGGGGTCCATTGTAACATCTACACGAATCACAAGAGTCTGAGATACCTCACGGACCAACCGAATCGTAACATGAGGCAACATCGGTGGTCAGATGTGGTGAATGATTACGATTGCGAGATCCTTTATCACCCGGGGAAGGCCAACGTAGTGGCTGACGCCCTGAGCCGAAAGGCAGCAACAGCCCCCATCGGGGATATATGCCTGAGGATGATAGTGATTACTCCATTGCTGGAGCAAGTCAAGGAGGCACAGGTCGAGGGCCTCAAGGAAGAGAGGGAGAAGTGTGAGAGGATCGTGGGTCGAGTAGCTTCTTTTGATTACGACAGTCGGGGATTGTTAACCCTTCATGGGAGAGTTTGGGTACCGTACAGGGGCGGAGTATGATAGGTGCTGATGGACGAGGCCCATAAGTCTTGATTCTCCATCCACCCAGGGGAGATGAAGATGTACAGAGATCTTTGACCTGACTATTGGTGGCCCTGCATGAAGCGGGATGTCGCCTGGTATGTGGAGAGATGACTGACCTGCAGGAAGGTCAAGGCAGAGAACCAGAGACCCTACGACAAGATGCAGACCTTAGACATTCCCATATGTAAATGGGAGGACATTACCATGGATTTTGTCACTAAGCTTCCCAGGATCGCACGGGGAGTGGACTCGATTTGGGTCATAGTAAATCGGCTGACCAAGTGTGCGCATTATATATGTGCGCGAGGTAGTGGCACGACACGGAGTGCCTGTTTCAGTGGTGTCAGACCGATACGTCCGTTTTACATCTAGATTTTGGAAGCGGTTCCATGATGAGATAGGGACTTGTCTTCATTTTAGCACCGCTTTCCACCCCTAGACGGATGGGCAGAGGGAGTGGACGATTCAGACTCTTAAGGACATGCTCCGAGCATGTGTTATAGACTTTGGTGGTAGTTGGGATACGTATCTTCTACTGGCGGAATTTTCGTATAAAACAGTTACCACGCTAGCATTGACCGTCCTCCTTTCGAGATGCTCTATGGAAGGAAGTGTAAGACCCTGATTTCTTGGGGCGAGGTCGGTTAGTGAGTTATCGGGAGCACCGATGTGGTGCTCAAGACCACAGAGTTGATCCAGTAGGTTCATAGTAGATTGCAGACTGCGCAGAGTAGGCAGAAGAGTTACGTCGACAGGAGGCGTTCAGATTTGGAGTTTCATGTGGGCGATATGGTCCTACTGAAGGTCTCACCCTGGAAGGGTGTTATCCGGTTTCGGAAGAGGGGCAAGTTGGGTCCCAGGTTCATTGGTCCTTTTAGGGTTTTGGCCCGGGTGGGTCGGGTTGCTTATCGGTTAGATCTTCCTGCAGAGCTTATCCAGATCCACAACACTTTCCATGTTTCTCAGTTCAGAAAGTGTTTGGTGGATGAGTCAGCAGTTGTACCCTTGGAGGATATCAGGCTGATAGTAGCCTGAATTATATCGAGAGACCAGTGACGATCTTAGATCGAAAGACGAAGACCTTGAGGAACAAGGTGGTTCAGTTGGTGAAGGTGCAGTGGCAGCACCGCAAGGGTTCAGAGTGGACGTGGGAGACCGAGGGGGAGATGAGGGAGCATTATCCAGAATTATTTTCATATTCAACAGCAGTAGACTTCGAGGATGAAGTCTAAGATAAGTGGGGGAGAGTTGTAACACCCCATTTATGGTATGTAATTTAAATAAAGTATCTTTCAATTTTTAAGGGGGTACTCGATGAGTCTATAGCCCGAGTCGTCGATTTGAGATGGGATAATCGCGCATTTGGGGTTGTGTAACGTCCCAAAAATCCGTACCAAAATTTTTTCTTTAAATCATTATCAAAGCCATATTCATAAAAAAATATCATAAGTCGTAACATAAATTTAGAATATTATTTCCAAAACATATTCATTATCAGAGTAAAACATCATAGGCTGACTAATCAATGGTGTGTGACATGCGATCACCCCGAGCTCTTCCCTCCGCTACCAGAAGTACCTGAAACCAAAACTGAAAACTGTAAGAACGAAGCTTAGTAAGTTCCCCAACCTACACATACCCTGCATAAACACATACAACATATACTGGGTCACGCCCGCTATTCCGGGCCTTGCCCTCTACTTCGGGCCTTGCCCGCTACAACGGCCCCACCGCTCCAGGCCCCGTCTGGCTACGAGCCCTGCTTGGATACATATCTTTTTCTCTTAGGCCCCACCTCTCTCTGGGTGCCACCCGCAAACCACATAATACAATTAGCATATAATACATAACTGAACATACCCTACTATAATCCTGTCCTTAGGCCTTGCTTGTCTTGGGCCTCGCCCCTATCCTATCCTAGTGAGTCATGGAACCCCGTCCAAGCTCCTACGATAAGTGAGATACAGACCCACGCCCACACTCACCCCATGCCTATCTCGAGTCTCGCCCATGCTCTTCTACTAATGAGATATGGAACACCGTCCATACTCTACTATTGGTGAGATACGGGACCTCGCCCACACTCACCTTCCTACCAGGCACATACATGCATCACACAGACAACAAGTATACTCTATCATGCAAACCAATCCATAGGCACCCGCCCGACATCGAACCTTGGTCCAGAATATCATACTAGAAAACAGTGCCTAGGGCTAACCCCCGGGTCTTCGTACTCATAACTACATGGGCCAACATTGTGGCCATAGACCCATTCACACAAAGGGAAACTCACCTGCACTACTGAACTTGTTGATAACTCTCTTACTACTGACCGACAATTCTCTGAACCGGTGCTCCACTAGCTCCCCGAGCTACCAATATCAATACATATATCACTAAGATCCAACTGAAATCTAGAAGCCAAAATAAGTCAACTCTGGTCAAAGTCAATCTTTCTGGCTGACTCTACTCACCGAGTCAGTCCATTGACTCATCGAGTACATATACTCAGAATTCTCATAATGCGACCCAACTCGCCGAGTCACCCCAAGACTCGTGAATTTCAACGATCTCTGAGTCCCATCCTGTCCAACTCACTTGGTCACCATTCAACTCACTGATATGAGCCTTAACAAGAAGGGGTTAGTGTTTCGCAACCTGACTCGTCGAGTCCATGACAATCTTCTACAAACTCGTCGAGTTGTTCTTCCAACTCGTCGAGTCCATGCCCATCTTCATCCAACTCGCCGAGCCCACCCATGTGACTTGCCGAGTCGCTTCAGTTCTTAATCCATACAGTGGCTTTTCGAGCCATGCAGGGGCTCCAACTCATAGATCCACCCTTCCTAAGTCTATTCCTCACATAAAGTTGCAAACTTTACGTGAAACCAAAGAGATATGGGCTTAAAACACTCTAGGGCTAGGGTTTGTGACCAAAGGGCTTCACCAACAACTTATTGGCATAAACTTTATGGCTTTCTGGATCCTTAATAGCCTAGATCTAAGGTAGCAACCTCAGATCTACTCCAAACTCGGAATAAACCTCCTCCATACTCAAAATACCCAAATCTCAACCATAAGATAGATCTAAATGCAATAAGGTCTGCTTATTACCTCAAAGGGTCTAAAAAGTCACACCAACTGTGTATCCAAGGCTTCCTCTTTCACCACTATAAACCTCGTTCTCTTCTAAGCTTCAAATCACTTCACCAGGGCTAGATCTTGCTCAAAATGGATATGGTGGCTAGAGTTCGGTATTCTGGGTGAGAGAGACTGTATATGAACCCTAAGGAAGAGAATGAGATGTTTAAATAGGGAACCAAGTCCCGAACTTAGGGTTTCCAAATCCAGACCGAACTCACCAAGTCCACTTCCCGACTGTAACAACCCGAAATTTCCGTATCATTTATTGTAACTCTTTCGTAGTACAATTCGCGCAACCAATCGTTGTTTCCAAATTCGATTTCCGATCTTCTGTTTAATTAAGTCATTAACTGGTACGTATTTAAAATGACTTAATGGGTGTCTTAATACATTTAGAAAACATTTTAACATCCAATTTTAGTGATCGGAATATTTCTAGAATTTGTCGTATCGGGTTACGGCAACTCAATCGGGTACGACCAAAAGCCTCGTCTAACGCCGGTATCGGGTAGAATTCCACTGTGTCCAAAACTTAAACACTATATAAACGTGTTTAGGCCTCCATTTGAAGCCTTTGGTCAATTTCTCATTTAACTCTCACAACCTCTCTCCTCATCCCAAAATCAAGGTCCAAAACAAAGATTTAAGGCTTGAAATCAAAGAGGTAACACCCCTAACTTGTTATTCTACCTCTTTAGCCTTCAAATTGATGTTTAATTTGTGTTTTGGGACCAAGAACATGAGTTTACGGCCAAGGAACAAGCTTGGGCCATAAACTCCTAAAGATGGGGTTTTTAAGCCCTAAAACCCCTCCTAAGCAATGTTGGACATTAGATATGGCTTAAAGACTTAATGGAAAGAACTTATAACATTTAAAACATTGATTTTGAGGGACAAAAGTGAGTTTACGGCCAATACATATTCTTGGGCCGTAAACTCCACTTAAATGGGGATTTAGTGCCTTAAATCATGTCCAAATGCCTTGAAACTCAACCAATGGCGTTGTGGTAAAATCTAGATGCATCTAAAAATAGTTTAAGGGTTTGAAACATATCAAAAATCTCATTTATAGGAGTTTACGGCCTAGGAACATACCCTTGGCCGTAAACTCATAAAACCATGTTAATGATGCATCAAATACACTCAAACGACTTGTATAAATTTCTAGAATCACATGTGATTGTTTTAAGCATCAAAAACTATCTTTTTCATGGGTATAGAAGAGTTAACGGCCTTAGAACATACCTCTAGGCCGTAAACTCCAAAAAGTGTGTTAAATGATGTTCTAAATTCATAACAAGGCTTGGAAAGTTAACTAGAATCACATGTGATTATCCTTTGTAGCTCAAATGAATTTATCTTGGCCATAGGTGAGTTTACGGCCGTAAACTCTTATGGGGTGGCCGTAAACTCCCATTGAAGTGTTAAAATTTCATACAATCCATTCCTAGGCATTTTAAAAATCCATTCCAACAATCCCCATGTCCATTTAAGCCATTAAACACCCAAAATCACACCCACATGAGTTTACGGCCGTAAACTCATGTATGTGTGTGTTCCATGGTTGTAAACTCTTTAAAATGTTTACTCTTGGGGAGTAAACTCAAGTCCCAAGTCCCTAGTGCCATTACACGTCCGAAGATGTCACCCGGGTCACTCCAAACGCTCGTTTTGAGGTGTTTAACCTCATTGGAGTGTAATGTTCCATATGATTAGTGAATGTATCCCTAATTGTATATATATATGGACATTATTTCATTTTACATAGGGACATCACGAGTAACCAAACCCCGAGCCAACGTCTAGTATTGAAAACCGACACGTTTCTGAGTCCGGTGAGTTCATACCCCTACCCTTTTTCACTGTTTTCACTGTTTTCAGGGGGGAACACAAGCAAAATACAAGGAAATTCTTGTATTCAAAACATGTTTTCAAATGTGTGATTTATACTTCATATGCTTTTATAACTGATTATCACAACTGATAACCAATTGAACATGCAGATCACATAACATATATTTGTGAAATAGGTCTTTAAACTGTTATGTTTTACATATATTTCACAAATGGTTTTCCACATTTTATCAGTTAAAAGCATGACATTAAACATTTGAACATAATACCTGTACACTGTTTTGTCCTCGGTAACACTCCACACACATACGCGAGTAGAGGACTATCATATTATTACTAGTAAATTTGTTAATCGTGTATGATTGGAGACACGTCCTCGGAGAACACTCCGCCGAGATACGCGAGTGGAGGACTACACCCATAACCAGAATCTCTGGTATTTAGAGAGCGTGACTTGAGTGTATAGATCTATACGGGGCTGACTACCCCACACCTGGCTGCTAGCTACAGCCGAACCGAAATGGTTCAAGGGTGATGAAAGTCATAAGTATGTGGACTACTTATTGCCACATGTGGACTACTTATTGCCATAGGTTTAGTCTATTGTATGGTTATGGAACTTGCAATTAGGATGACAGAGATTTACTTATAGTAATAATGAACCACTTTATACATCTTTTACATCTTTTACATCCTTTACATCTTACACATACTGTAACTAACATTCAGGAAAGTACGGGACTTTCCTGGGGAAAAACATGGAACCTAATCACGATTACATCTTTTACATCTTTAACATCGTTTACATTAGAAACCAACATGCAGGAAAGCATGGGGCTTTTCTAGGTAACACTTACATAACTAGAAAGAGTAACAAACTGGATAACATTACATCTTTTACAATTGGTAACATACAATAAGGAAAGTATAGGACTTTCCTGGTAATACATGATAAGTAAACAGAACAGTTTGACAAGTCGGATAACCAAATTATACATTTTCACATGAGTTGACTTGTTTTCAGTGTACAAACTTACTATACTTTACATTTGTGAAACAATAACCAACTTTTAAGAAAATACGGGATTTTCTTGGTGTACATAACATTTCAGAAACAGAAAGGAAACTCGAAACATTTTCACAAACAAAAACCGCTTATGAACTCACCAGCTTTATGCTGATTTTCAAACCGCTTGTGTTCTCAGGTCAGCGTTAGAACAGGTACCCGAAGATTTCTTTTGATCAGAAGACAGAGTACATGAAGACCCGTTTCATTTTGTCTATATATACTATGTATTACAACTGTACAAACTTTACTTTTGAAACAACTATAAAACTTTTATTATGTAATGTAATGGTTGTTTTACTTTACTTACTATGTGCATTGGATTTGATACTCAACGTGGAAGTCCACCCGGAAATGTTTCCGCCTTCGGTTTTCGGGGTGTGACACCAACTCGCTGAGTCGGTCACTTACTCTTCGACATGGATCCCGCTTGAACTCGTCGAGTTCCACCCTGGACTCGACGAGTTGACCCCTTTGACTTAGGGTTTCTCCTTTCCTTTGTTGGTATTTCTGATTATGGTTGTTACAACTCTCCGCCACTTAAACTAAACTTCATCCTCGAAGTATCTCGACGGCCAATCGCCCTGCAATCTGCTTTCAACACTTTGCTTGGTAGACCTAACATTCGCTGACTACCTTCACTGGCCTTCCCGCCGGTCATTCTGACTAACATTAATCCTTTCGGATAATATTCTCGGGTCAACCCTAACCCTGACCATCTTGGGAATATAACTTACTCAAATGACAAACCTTATGGTACTCCACGAGTACTTCTGCTGGACATCCTAGGGGTTCACCCCCCCCCCCCCCCCCCTTTTCCTTGTGCATTTTCTGGCATCCCCCAGGCAATGTTCCATAACCAACTACTTCCTCTGTCACTGTGAAGGTCCTATCCTTCACTAAATCCATTTCTCCTGCTACTTCCAGTATGGGTCATTACCGCCAGTATCTACTGGACACTTCTCACTACTATAACTTAGTGCTGAGCACCCCTCCCAGGGAATGGTTTGGATAATCCTTCGAGTAAAAGATTCATCCCCGCAATGGTTAGACTCATACGAGAGTTGCGCAAAAGGGACAAACCCTTCCCTTTGAGATTATCCAACCTGCTGTGATGTGTATATCACCCTTCGATCAACTAACTGTATTCCACCATAGTCTGCTTACCATCACTGCCGCTGACTGAAAATTTATGTTGTCCCTTACCTGCCTTTCGGATGAATCGAGACCACCCTGTTCCCTACTTATCTATCAATATCTGGATTACCGGCTCCCACCGGTCGCTAGCTCCAACACAAACTTCTATTCGCTCACAGTGACTTCCGAGGAAACTTAGGCTACCTAATACTACCCCTCTACTCTGCCACTCTGGTGCTACAAGTCCTGCGATCCTTGATCCCCTTAACTTGACCTTAAGATCGTTACCAGGTCCCACATGTGCTACTAAAACTCACGGGCCTCGCCCATGGGTCTCACCCGTCTGCACTACTGAGTAACCCTGCTCTCAGGTCTCACCTATACTGCTACTCTCATACGGGCCTCGCCTACGGGTCTCACCCAAATACATCCTGGAGCAGCCTCTCCTAAGGTCTCACCTCTCTAGGGCTATGCAGGCAAGCTCCATACTATTCTCATACACTACTCATTCTTGATTGCTACCTGGATCACTAGGAGGTAAGAGCCTCGCCCAAACTCCACTAACTAGGAGATACGGGCCGCCGCCCACACTCCGCTAACTAAGCTGCTAGGGAATGCTACGACTTACCCGTAGTCTTACAACTCTCCCCCAGTTAAACTAAACTTCATCCTCAAAGTTTCTCTACGGCCAGTATCCCTGCAATCTGCTTTCAACACTTTGCTTGGTAGACCTAACATTCGCTGACTATCCTCGGTGGCCTTCCGCCCGGTCATTCTGACTAACATTAATCCTTGCGGATAATATTCTCGGGTCAACCCTAACCCTAATCATCCTGGGAACACAACTTACTCAACTGACAAACCTTAAGGTACTCCACGAGTACTTCTGCTGGACATCCTAGGGGTTCACCCCCCCCCCCCCCATTTCCTTGTGCATTTTCTGGCCTCCCCAGGCAACGTTCCATAACCAACTACTTCCTCTGTCACTGTGAAGGTCCTATCCTTCACTAAATCCATTTCTCATGCTACTTCCAGTACGGGTCATTACCGTCAGTATCTACTGGACACTTCTCACTACTATAACTTAGTGTTGAGCACCCATCCCACAGAATGGTTCGGATTATCCTTCGAGTAAAAGATTTATCCCCGCAACGGTTAGACTCAGACGAGAGCTGCGCAAAAGGGACAAACCCTTCCCTATGAGATTATCCAACCTGCTGTGACGTGCATAGCACCCTTCAATCAACGAACTGTATTCCACCATAGTCTGCTTACCATCACTGCCGTTGACTAAAAATTTTTGTTGTCCCTTACCTGCCTTTTGGATGAACCGAGACCACCCTGTTCCCTACTGATCTATCAATATCTGGATTACCGGCTCCCACCGGTCACTAGCTCCAACACAAACTTCTATTCGCTCACAACGACTTTCGAGGAAACTTAGGCTACCTAATACTGCCCCCTCTACTCTGCCACTCTGGTGTTACAAGTCCTGCGATCCTCGATCCCCTTAACTCAACCTTAAGGTCCTTACGAGGTCCCACCTGTGCTACTAAAACTCATGGGCCTCACCCACGGGTCTCACCCGACTGCACTACTGAGTAACCCTGCTCTCAGGTCTCACCTAACTACATCCTGGAGCAGCCTCTCCTAAGGTCTCACCTCTCTTGGGCTATGCAGGCAAGCTACATACTATTCTCATACACTACTCATTCCTGATTCCTACCTGGATCACTAGGAGGTAAGAGCCTCGCCCAAACTCTGCTAACTAGGAGATACGGGCCTCCGCCCACACTCCGCTAACTAAGCTGCTAGGGAATGCTACGACTTACTCGTAGTCTTACAACACCTTCCATACTCACTGATTGCTAGTGAATGCTATGACTACCCCGTAGTCTTACAACACTTTCCACCTCTGACTGCTGTTGGAGAAAGCTGCGGCTCTCCCGCCGCTCTACCATGCTCTACATGCTTTCTCTGCCACTGACTACTAATACAAACGCATCCCATGCTAACCGTTCTCATGATCCTCATTCCAACTCTTTTGAGTCCTGCAGGCGATCCTCCATCCTGAAATTCCAACCAGATACTAACCATATTGATTACGTGAACTAACTGTTGGGGAGTTTCTCAAACTCCCAATGCTGAACTCCTCAATCCATCAATCGATGTGCTACTTCTTTTCCTTCTCAGAGGTCGCATAGTCATTTTGGATCTGCGTGCTCTTACCCCTGTACTCTCGGAGGGTTCTCCCCCACTTTGATCCTGCTTATACCTTGCTGCTCAATGCTTGAGAGAAATTCCCAATCTTCTCTACTATACCTCAGTCAATCTGCTGAAAATCCCAAGCTTGCTACAACTAGGGATCTAACCGATCCATCACTCGATAACACCTTCCTGAATCCAGCGGTTCACTACTGAGTTTCACACAAGCATGCTATAGCTACTGCATCCTAAGTAACCTGCTTCCATAGGGCACAACCCCCCCTAAACTACCATTTTATTATCCAAGGTATGCAGAAGGCATATAACTAAATCACAAGAAAGCCACATAATTCTAAAATACTTATACCAATAACGATGCCTAACCATAACAATATAATCCTAAATGAAGGAAACAGAAAACGGAAGTCGCATACCTGCATCGTCCGGTGCTGCTCGCGCCTCCATGGTAGTCATCTAAAAAACCCTGCCTTCTAACGTAGGCGCCTCTGCTCAGCCCTAACGGCCGTCTGCGATCCTCAGAGTTGCAGGGGCAGGTGCTATCACCCGTCCTGCCAAAAACAAACTGGGGCACTCGGCCTTCTTGTGGCCCTGCTGACTGTAGTGGAAACATATCAAGTCTGATCCCTGTGTGGTGGTAGCAGTACAATCCCTGCTAAGATGACCAGTCCGGCCGCACTTGAAGTAGCCTGAATCTCCACCACTACCACTCCTACACGCAACCTCGTGCATCCTGCCGCACCTCCCGCATCGGCCGCGACACTGGTAATCCATCGATCTCGAATATGACCCTTGGGCCTTTTGCCCGAACCAGTGGCTACCTTAACCTCATTCGGCTTCCTCTTCCAACTCTTTTCCAAATCAATCTCCCTCTCTCTAGCTCGAGAAATCATATCTTCCAGCATCTTACAGCTGGACCTGCTCACGAACTCCCTGATCTCAGCCCTCAACATCTCGTAATATCGTGTCGTCTTCATCTCCTTGTCCGCGACATACTGCGGAACAAGGAGGGCCCTCGCCTTGAACTTGGCGGTGATCTCCGCCATAGTCTTAGTAGTTTGCGTCAAATCCTGAAACTCTCGTGCCAACTACTGCACCTCAATAATCGGTGAAAACTCAGCCCTAAACCTGGCCGAGAAATCGCTCCATGTCACCGTGTCCAACGCGACATCATCACCAATGGCATGACCAACCTCCTCCAACCAATCCCTCACTCTGTCCTTCAGAAGATAGGAGGCGAGTCTGACCTTGTCCCCCTCGGGACACCTGCTCATACAAAATGTGTGGCTAACCACCTACTGCTAGCAATGGGGTCCCTAGCCCCATGATAATCGGGCGCTCCGTAAGCTCTAAACTCTCGGAATGTCATTGTACGTGCTGCCATCAAAGCCATTATCTCGGTACGAAAGGCTCCCAGCCTCTCATCCAATATCTCCAATATACCCTCCTTAACCGTGCCAAAGATCAAAGGAGTCTGATCTAGGATACTGCGCGTAACCTCCGCTCATATCGAATCCCTCATTCGCTCCTCGAGCTGCTCGGTCCTTGAACCCGAGCCTGGTCCCTCTCCAGTGCCTGATCCGCCCACTGGTCTCTCTCGAAATGTCACCATGCTGAAAACGTATCGCAATACTATCAGAATACTCATCACTGCTGAGAGATCATACACACACACTACAAGTTTCTTGGTCTCATCTCAGCCTTTCTCGAATCGAGTACGGATCCTCTGCATTTAGTAGTACGGGCCCACACTGCCTTCCACATCTATCTGTACTTTCCTCAAGAACTGCTTCAACTCCACCGGGTCCCTTTTTATACTACTACTGCTCTCAGCACTATCTCATCCTAGGCTTACCCTAGGGAAACCTCTAACTCAACTCAAACCAGTCCTCAGCTACTGAAGGCCTCCTTGTGATGCCAGTTAGCCATCACCCGAGTACCATCACATGTGACGAGGCTCAGATAATCCTTCGAGTAGAAGACTCGTCCCTATAACGGTGGACTCAGACAAGAGTTGTGTGACATCCCCATTTTCACGGCCAGAAAAGACCGATTTTGTTTATGTTTTGTTTAAAAATCAGAGTAATATTTTATATAAAACTGTTGCGGAATTTGTCCCAAAACAAAATATAATGAAGATTTATCAAAAGCATTTCCGTAGAAATGTATTTCATTTAAAAAGACTCGGGATGTCACGTTCGATACAGATCATAAGCATAAACAATACAACATAGGCCTTACTACATTATTCCGTATTTACAGGCCTAAAATCCATTAATCTCTCATCCCAAGACAACATCACATCTATGCTCATGCGCCACTACCTGTAATACAAGAAACTGAGTGGATCAGGCTTGGGAGCCTGGTGAGCACATAGGGTTTTCAACCCACAATAAATAAGTTTACTAACTTTATCAAAACAAACAAACCCGATTACCCGTTCCCGTTATCCTCACTTTACATCCCTAAGACATCTAACACAAGGGACCTAGTCTGAGGACTATCATCGGGATGGACACTATTGCTAAGGGGATTCCTCAGCAATAAATGTGCTTAAGGAAACCATGTGGGGTATGGACTACACCTGGTGAGCACACAATTCAAATAAACACACAGTTCAAATAAACACCTAAAGGTTGCGAGTCTACTAGCGTTCCACTAGACTGTCTAGAATAGTCCGTGGTCGTCATCTATACTCCGCTAGATGACTGGATCATCAATAACATCTATAACGAGGCCTCTCATTATTTTATTTTGTCACACAGCAAATATTACATCTACCCACGTTTTACCCAACACATTTTGTAGATATAAAATGCATATACAATTTAAATGATTGAAAACATGTATAAAACGTTCATCCAGCATAGATAGCAAGTATTCAGATAATATGCACACATTGCACGTAATTTATATAAAATACTTCATATCTATGTGTAAGATGAAAGTAACTATGCACTCACGTGATTAGGTGGTGACTCGGTACTTGAACATCACTTCGTTATCTCAAAACAATTTTGTTTCATTGACCAAAACCTAGTATTAATACCACTAGAGTTTAGTTTTAACGTTAATCGCGACTAATTAATAGTCTAGCTATTATTACTATTATATAAGCATTAAATAACACTCAATATAACTCATAATAATAGCCCAAATAATTATTTTAAGGTCCTAATAATGTTACTATAATTAAATAAAAACTATATTAAATATAGTATAGGTGTAACTCACTTACAGTGGTTTTTATTAAAAATCGGGCTTCGCTGGAGCAGCGTTTCCAAGCCGAAATCTTTTCTTCTCGGAGACGTCGAGCGCTCCAGGGCTTTCTTCTCGTGCTAGGGAGGTTCCCTAGACTTGGGAGGGGTTTCGGGAGGTTAGAGAGAGAAAGAAAGGTTTGAAGGTGTGAGGAAATTATGAAGAGTTCATCTCTTATTTAAAGGAATTGTATACTAAAGTAGTCTCCAAGCTTCGTTCGTAACTTTTGCATACGAGCTCCGTTTTTTCTGTCTTTTTATCGTTGAGTTCCTATTAATGAGATCTTCAACTTTCATTTAGACCTCGTTGGCTAATTCTCATTCTATCTCGGATTTACAAAATTGTATCGAATTCGTCGCGCTCGAAAAGTAGAGACTAACCTTTGTCCATATCTTTCCCATACGAGCTCCATTTTCGACTGTCTTTTTATCGTTTAACTCCTATTAAAGATATCTTCATTTATTGTTTAAATTATTTTGGCTAAAAATCGACCGATCTAAAATTTAGATTTCGGGTTGTGCACTACTATGCTAAATCTTAGAAAAATCATAACTTCCTCATACGAAGTCAGATTTGGATGTTCTTTTTATGCACACTATCAGTTTAACATATACTACGACTTTCATTTAGATTGCTAAGGCTAAATCTCGCTGTATCGTAAATTCACTATTTACGCCTCCCGGTATCGTGTCGGTTCCGTCGCGAAACTTCGACGGGTCATAACTTCTTCGTTATAACTCGGATATCGACGCTCTTTATATGTACGGAAACCTTGTAACATATACTAAAACTTGGTTGAGATTATTTATTCTTAATAATCTTTTGTCAAAAATTTGTTTTCGACCCCTATTGCCTCTAAATTGACTAGCCTGGATCTACGGACGTTACAAGTTGCGCAATAGGGCCAAATCCAGCACTCTGAGATTTTCAACATTGATCACAGGAGACATGACGTATTCACCTAATGGCTAACGCCCATCACTCAGAATCCCACAATGCACAAAGCAAGCAACATTCGGACAAGGGAAAAATCTAACCATAACATACTCAACAATCATAATCTCATATCAATAATCTGCACTAGCATGCAACATAAGCTCATAAACTTAGGTATAACCTAAACAGGATATCCTACTACTGTTTAATCAGCATTACCATGTAGCTCAAAGCACATATAACAGGAACATAAGGCGTCCTCCCTAGATACTTAGTTCTAATCTAGCATGCTACTCTACTAACTGATAATCATAACATAAACTTGTATGGGTATTTTGGGGTAGTTACTTGAGCTCGGTTGATTGCATGCATCACACCCTTTTCTCTTATCAAAGTTCTTTTTCTTTCTGAATTCTTTTCTCTTTTCTAAAATTGATTCATTTCTAAAACCTCTTTTTACAAAACTGGCTTTTCATTTTGAAAACTTTTAGACCAATCCCTTAGTTTGAGTTCAGACACACCCGAGAGTATGTCCGAATCCCTCAAAGGAAGGCATTAATACCAACTTGCAACGTCCCAAAAATATGTACCAAATTTTTTTCTTTAAATCATTATCAAATCCATATTCATAAAAACATATCATATGTCATAACATAAATTCAGAATATTAATTCCAAAACATATTTCATTATGAGAGTAAAACAATCGAGGCTGACTAATCAATGGTGTGTGCCATGCGATCACACCGAGCTCTTCCCTCCGCTAATGGAAGTACATGAAACCAAAACTGAAAACCGTAAGCACGAAGCTTAGTGAGTTCCCCCAACCTACCACATACGCTGCATAAACACATACAATCATGCCCGCTACTTCAGGTCTCGCCCGCTACAACGACCCCGCTGATCCAGACCTCGCTTGGCTTTGAGCCCCACTCGGATACATATTTGTTTCTCTTAGGCCCCGTCTGTGTCTGGGCCCTGAGTTGGATACAACTCTGGTCAAAGTCAATCTTTCTGGCTGACTCTACTCGCCGAGTCAGTCCTTTGACTCGTCAAGTACATATACTCAGAATTCTCATAATGCGACACAACTAGCAGAGTCACCCCAAGACTCATCAAGTTCAACGATCTCTGAGTCCCATCCTGTCCAACTCACTCGGTCACCATTCAACTCACTGGTCTAAGCTTTAACCATAAGGGGTTAGTGTTTCGCGACTTGACTCGCCGAGTCCAAGAAAAGACTCGCCGAGTCCATGACAATCTTCTACAAACACACCGAATTGTTCTTCCAAACTAGTCGAGTCCATGCCCATCTTCATCCAACTCGTCAAGTCCACCTATGTGACACGCTGAGTCGCTTCAGTTCTTAGTCCATACAGTGGCTTTCGAGCCATTCAGGGGCTCCAACTCATAGATCCACCCTTCCTAAGTCTATTCCTCACATAAAGTTGCAAACTTTACATGAAACCAAAGAGATATGGGCTTAAAACACTCTAGGGCTAGGGTTTGTGACCAAAGGGCTTCACCAACAACTTATTGGCATAAACTTTATGGCTTTCTGGATCCTTAATAGCCTAGATCTGAGGTAGCAACCTCAGATCTACTCCAAACTCAGAATAAACCTCCTCCATACTCAAAATACCCAAATCTCAACCATAAGATAAATCTAAATGCAATAAGGTCTGCTTATTACCTCAAAGGGTCTAAAAAGTCACACCAACTATGTATCCAAGGCTTCCTCTTGAACCACTATAAACCTCGTTCTCTTCTAAGCTTCAAATCACTTCGCCAAGGCTAGATCTTGCTCAAAATGGATATGGGTGCTAGAGTTCGGTATTCTGGATGAGAGAGACTGTATATGAACCCTAGGGAAGAGAATGAGATGTTTAAATAGGGAACCATGTCCCGAACTTAGGGTTTCCAAATCCAGACCGAACTCGCCAAGTCCACTTTCCGACTCGCTGAGTCGGTCACTTACTCTTCGACCCGCATCCCGCTTGGACTCGTCGAGTTCCACCCTGGACTTGACAAGTTGACCCCTTTGACCTAGGGTTTTTCCTTTCCTTTCTTGGTCTTTCTGATTATGGGTGTTATAGATTGGCTACTCGACGAGTCCATACACTGGGACTCGGCGAGTCTGCCTGTCTGAATGAAGCCCTAATTTCAAGGGTGTGTACCGTATTAAAATGTCCTTATAGCCTCCCACCCCAGCCTCCAGCACCTTTAAAGCATTTCCCTTGTAAACCCTAGCCCCATTGTTGAGTTTGAGTATGATTATGTTAGCTTGGAAGCTTTGGAAGAGAAGGAAGGAGAGAAGGTCCATAGAAGAGAAAGGAGATCCAGGAGTTAGCTTCCATCTGTTTCTCATTCACGTAATGAAGTTATGACATTGTGTATTCCTCCATTTAAAACCCCCTTTTATGCTTGTCATTTCTTCTTTGGAACCTTTTATGATTCAAAACTTGAGATATGGACTCTCTTTTGGAATGGAAACCTTAGATATAGACGTTATTGAACCCCAGGAACTCATTAGAACCACCTTTATGCGATCTTAGCCTTGTTCCAACCCTAAGTGCTTAGTATTTGTTGATTCTGGGTATTTTAGCCTCTTACTCTTGTGCATGCACGTAAAGTTGGAAACTTTACGTGCAAAACCAGTCCTAGAAGTTCAGATATATGTTTTGGAAGCAATAGAACCGATTAGAATCGACTGTGTAGTAATAGCATGCTTGGGACTCGACGAGTTGTTCTTCAACTCGGCGAGTTGTTCTTCATACTCGATGTGTTGTTCATCTGACTCGGCGAGTCACAGTCTGGACGTGTTCATATGTTGAAGGAGAACTCGATGAGTTATTCATGTAACTTGGCGAGTCGGATGAAGTTAGACTTGATGTTTGCATCGAAGAAGAACTCGTCGAATCTGTGCCAAACTCGATGAGTAAAAGAGGGTAGTGGACTAGAATGGATAATAGGGACTCGGCAAGTTGACGGCCTAACTCGGCAAGTCCGGTCAACTGGAAGTTGACTTTGACCAGGGAGTTAACTTTGACTAGGGGTAAAATACTTATTTGACCCCAAGAGCATTTACCAGTAACTGATCTAGTGTTTTTGGAAATTATTGCCGGACAGTTCCGGAGCAGCAGTCAGCCACTTTTAGAGTTAGCATCTCAGTAGCCAGCACTACAAGGTTAGTTTTCCTTCCAGTAGGAATGGGTCTACGGCCACAATGCCGACCCGTCTAGTTAGCAGTAATTCCGGACTTTGGTCTGATGCAGTAGTTCAGTGTGCTTGATGTCTCTGTGATTCAAGCATGTCTTTGTGTTATGTGTTCTGGACTTCGGTTTGATGCAGTATGCAGTATATGTGTTGATGCTAGTTGATGTGTTTATGATATACTATGTTATGCTCAGTCAGGTTCCGGACTTCGGTTCGATGCAAGGGACAAGGTCCCAGTCAGTTCCGGATTTCGGCCGATGCAATTAGTTCCGGATTTTGGTCCAATGTAGGGGACAAGGTCCCAGTCAGTTCCGAACTTCTATCCGATGTAGTTTCCAGACTTCGGTCCGATGTAAGGCGCAAGGCCCTGGTTAGTTCTGGACTTCGGTCCGATGCAGTTTCCGGACTTCGGTCCGATGCAGTGGGCGAGGCCCAATATGTGTTTATATGTTATTGTATGGTATGTGGTAGTATGGGAGAGCTCACTAAGCTTTGTGCTTACAGGTTCAGTTTTGGTTTCAAGTACTTCCGCAAGCAAAGGGAAGAGCTTGAGTTGATGGCATCGCACACACCACATCTTCAGTTTATCCTGGGAGTTTATTTTGGATGTTACTATGATTAATACAGATTTGTTTGACACAGTACTATGACATTTGAGTTGCTCATTCCGTGGTTTTATTATATATGATGTGATTTTTAGTATTATTAAAACCAAAATTTTTGAGTCATATTTTGGGTCGTTTCACCTAGTCTGTCAGACCATAGCTGAAAGGGCTCAGTCAGCTGGTCCTCCATGGCTAAGGTGATAAAATGTCTTGCTCCATGCCAAATGGTGGATGTTGTCCCTAAAGCCTGCTCCACCTCCACATATCGTGGGCTCGCTAGGGAATTTGGCCATTAGGGCCCATCCGATGTGCGGGTACCCTAGCCATGTAGAGTGGATCAATGACATCAGACTTCTTCGTCGACTTCTTCTTCTTCCGGGTCTTCCATGGGCTCTTCTTCTGGGTCTTCCTTTATCCATACACCATTCCCCTGATTCGGTGGGAAAGGTTCTCCAGGATGGTGGAAACCAGCCATAGAGTCTACACAAGAATGTATAAGCATAAAGAAGATATAAGAAATATGTAGATCACACATAGTGCTAAAATACTCCTTTAGTATTTTAATTTTTTATGTTTGGTTCTCTAAAATTTTGGGTATAAGGTTGGTGAGTTTTAGATTCGTTGTCTACCCCGATTACTCCTAAACAAATGTTGGTCGTATTTTGAATAAATATAGTTGATCAGGCTATATTTATCCCCAATACGATTACATTACTGTGTGGGTTTAACCGAGATGTCCAACTCTTCTGAAGACCTTTAATTGTTTCTTATTATGACCCTACTCCTAGTATGCACACAAGTGTATGTATTTTTATTTTTGTTCAGAGTATTTTAGTCTCATTGTATTTATAGGTGCATATCTTGTATGGTTAGATATGCTAGTTCACTATAAACAATGCTTTGATACCAATCTTTCACACCCCCGAACCGGGATGGCGGAGACATCCGAGGGCGGGTGACTTCATTTTGTAACATCATAATTATTAAATATGAAATATCATCATACATTAAAAATACTAACATGTATTGTTTACAACTTTGTATTTGTTCATGAAATTACATAAAAAAAGTAACACAATGTATGATATTTAAAAAATATAACACTAATCCAAAATCCTTAGTTGCCAAACATGCTTATTGAGTCCCTGAGAATACAAGTCGCTTTGAAAAGCGTCAACATAGAATGTTGGTGAGTTCATAAGCATATTTGTAAGAAAAACTTTGTAATAGTTTGTAAACTCCAGAAAATCCAATATTTTCTGTAGAAATAGTTTGAGAATCTTGTTCCAAATCATGTATAATTGCATGTGTATTCTTTGTTTACTTTGTTTGAAAATATATAGAAAGTGTTTCCTAGAAAATCCTATATTTTCTGTTATACGAAAAGTTGTGGTCTTAAAACCCTTAGACCAGAGAGGTTGAATTAGTTGCAAAATAGACGACACGTAGCTTTGAACTTTATAAAATGAGTAGAGTGTCTATCTTGATGTTTTTCTCTAAGTGAATCGTTACAACCATACTATTGACACTAGACTGTCTGTCTTGATGTTTTTCAGGCATCGGTTTCTAAAGATAATTTTCACCCTAGACTGGCATGTCTAGCTGTAGCGAACATCTCAGGTGTGGGGGTGTCAACCCCGTATAGATCCATGTACCATATTCCGCTCTCCCTCAAGGAGACTCTGGTTATAACTACCTGACTTACAGTGTACACTAAAATAGGTATGGTGAATGAGTGTTTCACAATAGCCTTAACAAAATTTATGCTAATATTGAATCCCATTGTCAAAAATAGCCCATTTTTACTATAATTGTTAAAATGGCCTATTTTTTTTTACCAAAGTTGACAAGAATAGCCCATTTTTACCGAGATGGTAAAAAATATTTCATTTTTACAAGTGTTTGTAATAAAATTTATATGTTCAAAAGTTCACCATTTTGAGTGTAAAATTTTATATTTACCTTTTATTTTTGAAACTTTCATGTCCAAGATATGTTTTTATCATTTTCCTTGACATTTTGATGATTTTATCACACATTAAAAACTTGAAAACATAGGGGTATGAAGCTCACCTTGGGGCTTTTTCGGTTTGTAGAGGAAGATGGGGAAGGTTTTTGGTCCTAGTTTTCCTTCTTGGGGGAATTTTCGAAGTCAAGGGTTCTAAAGAGCATATACACAAAAATGGTGTGTAAGAAGAATAATTTTTAATATAAACTTGGAACAAGACAATGGAGTTTGTCATAAACTTACCAAGGAGATTAAAAATTGTTCTTTGATGATGATGAACTCGAAATATTCTTGAAGAGAACAATGGAGCTTGAGAGGAAATGAGGAGTGTGTTGTGAAATTTGAAATGAATTGTGGAGATGGGAGGAAGGGATCTGCCGATTAAGAGGAAAGAGAGAGGAGAGATTAGTGCCTAGTTACATGTTGGATAATTTTGCTTCCTATATGCATGGGATATATTAGCTTTGATATTTTTTGTGCATAAATGAGGTGTCACTTTTATTATCCTCATATTATCTTTTCTTTTGTTTTTTTATAAATCGATCAAATTATGGAGAAAGGAGAAAAGAAAAGTTTTGGTCTTGAAGGGAAACCGAGAGCACCCTAGGCCCATTAGTGTTTTCGGTTTGTATGAGTTTTTGGGCTTGGCTTGGGTTTAAGAATGATTTTGGTCCAACAATAGGCCCAATAGGTGCGAAATTGGCCCAATAAAGATTTTCGGTTTAAGGAGAGATCCCAATAGAGATTTTGACTCATTATGGCCAATATACGGATTTTTCAGCCAAATGAGAATAAGTGGAAGAGTTTACAGCCCAAAAGGGCCCATTAGGGGATTTTCGGCCTACAAGATGGACCATTAGGGATTTTTGGCCCATTAGGGGAAGTTTCCTCCCAATATAGTACCTAATAGAGTTTTTCGGTTTATTATAGTCTAAGAAAAATTCTTGCGGCCCAATAACGCCGCATTATGAGTTTTACGGCTCAAAAGACCAATTCGAAGGGCTACCGACCCATTAGGGCCCATTCAGAAAGTCTTGGCCCAAATAGAGGCTTGGGCCGAGAAAACTTGGGCTAAGGCCCAAAGTTGAGTGGACTTAGCTTATTGGGTTAGGTTTTTGGGCTATACGAGGTGGTTTCGATTTGAATCAAAATTCTTAGTTGTATAAACTTAAATAGTATTGAATTTTGATTTATATTAAACGTAGGGTTACAAGGTTTCATAAAGAAATTATCTTATACGACATAGATATCTTAATCCTCATTTACTAGTTGTGACATCATCCCCCCATTTAAGGTAATTTTGTCCCAAAATTCTTTCGAAAGCAATATTTAAGAACTAGAGAACAGACGGGGGTATTTTTGCATCATCTGATCCTCATGTTCCCATGTGAATTCAGGTCTGCATCAGGCACTCCATCGAAATTTCACAATAGGAATGTGGCTTTGTTTCGTACATTTCACTTATCTCTCCATGATTTCAACCGGTTCCTCAACAAACATGAGATTTGTTGGATTTTGGTGTCTAAACCCATAACTATAACCGGGATACATTTGACCTAATTGTAGCATGGTCATTTTAGGTTGCCTTGATCAGTGCAATTTGATAGGATGAACTTTTGTGAATAAGGTTATTTATGATTTATTAATATATTATAAGTTCTAATATATTAATATGAAATCATATTATTTAATTAGTATTGATTAAGAATTAATTTAGTAATCAAAAGTACCTAGTTAAATATATGGGGACTGATTGTGTAAATCAATCATTCTTATAGTATGGGTCAATGATCCATGGTTATTTTAGATGGGATAAACCATTGAGATAATCCATTGATAGTCCATACAGGTATAACCCATGGAGCCTAAGTATATGAAAGGTCATTAGGGTTTACAAAGTGTAATCCTAGCATTTGCCACACTATAAAATAGAGTCCCCTATAGCCAAAATCAATCGCCCATCATTCCAAGAGAGTGATACACGATTTTGAGCTTCCTAACCTATTCTCTCAAGTCTACTCTTGCATATGGTATTTGTGAACCATTAGAGGCATCACACTTGGGGTGCTCAAGCTTCAATGGCGAAGAACTACAAGTCCTTCATAAAGGTATGTCATCTAACTAGTTTTATCATTCAATTGTTCAAATGTATGCTAGTTTGGACAATGATTTGGAAAAATTGAAAATGCTTGCATAATTAGAGAAAACATAGATCCAAAGCTTTTAGGGTTGTGTGTGCACCATATGAGTGTTATAGTGCTCAAAATCTAACAGTGGTATCAGAGCCAGGTTTGTTTTCTATTATATTTGATGCTCACTAATTTTTCAAAGATGAAAAAGTCGAATTTCTGGCCATTGACTGGTGAACTCGCTGAGTCCATGAACAGACTCGACGAGTCCACTCAGTAAAACATCAACTCGACGATTCAGGATCATGTACTCGTCGAGTCTATGGCCCTGTGTGCTGAATTTTGAGTTTCTTGGGTTGGTTTGGATTAGGAAAACTACCACGAATTATTTTGGATCATTGGGGTATGTTTTTTATTATATGGTAGTGCTTGTAATTATCCAACCACAAGATAATTATCAAAGTTTTAAAATAATTGTTGTTTTATATGATAAACAAAATTGCTTGTAAATTGTTGACTTAGAATTATCTTGTTTATGAATTAAGTTAGATCAATCATGAATTATGTGATAATTTTAGTTGTTATAAAGTTGATCTAAATGAATTTTAATGACCTCCATAACTTGTCCTCAAGTTATGGAAAATGAAAAGACTTTCCTTAAGTGTTTTAATGGACTCCATAACTTGTCTTCAAGTTATGGAAAATCGAGAGTCTTTTCATAATAACTAAAATTAAACTTATAAGCTATGAAATTGAAGAGTTTTGACAACTTTCGAAATTTTCCCTCAAGTTTTGGAATTTGTAAAGTCTCGCTAATGAAAATTTAATTCCAAACCCTAGAGTTTTAAAAGTTAAACTTCAACCCTTAAAAGTTAAACTTCAACCCTTATACTTTCGAAATTCTAATTCCAAACCCTAGAGTTTTAAAAGTTGAACATAAACATGGAATGATCAAATTTTCTTTGTTGAAATCCGATTTCTGTAAGTAATTTGGTAAGCTTTTGGTAGCAATTTCTTGACCCTTGACGAAGTCCATAAATTGACTTGTGAAATTTGCATACACATTTATCATTTTCTCATAAAAACCTTAAGGTACTTTCATATAAACATATTCCTCTAAATCTGCATGCAGGTAAGCATTGTTCACGTCTATTTGATGTACTTCCCACTCCTTTTTTGCATCCACGAATAAATCTGCATGAAAGAAATCCTTTTTCCCACGGAGAGCTCCATCAAAGACCAAGTTTCATCTTCTTCAAGAGCAGTCACTTCCCATTTCATCACTGTAATCCATCTTGGATATTTCAAGGCTTGAGAAAACTCTTTTTGGTTCATCGTTTGAAGTAACTGAAGCTGAGAATTCATCTTGAGTTTACAAGAATTTATTATAAGAAAAAAATTAGAATTTGGGAGTAGCGTTAATTTTGTCGTCGAAGAACCTAAAGTGCAGATGGGCGTTGAACTGTTGAACTGTTGAGTGGTGGAGATAAATTTATCACAAAGTCTTCAAGGTGCTTAGGTTTAGAGCATATATATGTACCTTGTCTGGTTCTTGTTTCTAGTTTTGTTTCTCTTGATGTGTCATTGGTATGAGGTTCCCCTTCCTATTAACATGTGTTGGAATTTGTTGGTAGCAAATTGTCGATTATTAGGCTTTCAACAAGATAATATGTGTCAACATCATTGTCGGCTTGTATTTTGTTCAAGGCATAAAAACAAGATGTTCTTTTTTAATCACCATGTGTCCTTCATATTTTTCACCGAAAAGGATCTCAGTCTCCACAAAAGTAACATTACGACTTATGTAAATTTTTTGGTCTTTCAAATCATACAAATTATGACCTTTTTGACCCCTTGGGTATCAAATAAAAATGCAGGGTATACCTCTTTCACCAAACTTGTCATGTTTCCTAATACATTATGTCCATATGCTAGGCAACCAAACACATATAAGTGTGCATACTTGAGAATTTTTCCAAGAAAAAAAATTCCATGAGGTATTTTGTTACTTGAGGTGATTGTTTGCAATTTGTTGATAGTATGTGTTGTTGTGAGTACACAATCACCCTAAAATTCTATTGGGAGTGAGGCTTGAAAACATAAAGCTCTCCTAATCTCTAATAATTGTGTGTGCTTCCTTTCAACCACACCATTTTGTTGTGGTGTGTATGGATACAAGGTTTCTAATAATATGCCCTTATTTTTGTAAAACTCAACAATAAATCTAGATTGGAATTCTGACTCATTATCATTTCTTATTCTTTTAAATTTCTTCTTAAACTGTGTTTCAATCATATTGTAAAACGAGATTAATAATTAGGCAAATTTAGACATTTTTACATTAGATACACGTATACCCCATGACTAAATTTATCCACAATTAACAAGATATAATAGACACCATCAAGAGAATCATGTTTTTATAGACCCCATATGTTGACGTGAATCATATCAAAACATTCTATTGTTTTTCGAAAATTTATTAGAAAAGGAAGCCTACTTTGCTTTTCGCCTACTTTGCTTTTCCCTAATACACAAATCACAAAATTGACTACAAGTACCTATATCTCCTACCTCTTGGATTTTGTGGAGTACTCCCTCTAAAGTATGACCCAATCTTTATGCTAAATGTCATACATCCTTAGATTCATCATTCCCACCTTCTTTCTTTCAACCGACTCTAAATAGTACAATCCTTTGCTCCTTACGCATCCCAATCAGGTTCTTCAAATGTACGTCATGTATGTAAGACATATCGGGTAGAAACGTTAAAGAACTATCTAAATCATGAGTTATTTTGCTAAATGAAATTAAATTGCAATTAAATCTGGCACATTCACTGAATCCTTTTACGTCCACCGATTTTCCATTTGGTATAGCGACATAGGTGGTGTTCTTTTCGCCAACCATGGCTTTTGACCAGTTCGTTAGATGAGTTATGTGGTCACTTGAACTTGAGTTAATGATCCAGTCATCCTGTCTTTTGACCTTACCGGTCATATTTCTTGTTGGGTTGGTTCTTTGCTCACTCGGCTTTGGAGATCTCAACAAGTGTATCAGTCTTTCATAATCTTTTTTAGTAAGAGTCGGTGCTTGCTGAGAAATTTCTTCACTGACATTTGCCGAATGAGAATTTTGTTGCTTGGGTTGTTTGATTGATTTTTGGAGTTGGTGGATTACGAAGACCACCGGTCTAGATAGGCCATCAAGTTCGAAACATCCATCAATTGTGTATCCTGACTTCTGGCGGTGGGAGCATCATCGATCATCATTATTTATGTTATTGTTCATGTCTTCCTTTTTGTTAAAACTTTTTGAGGAGTTGCGTTTTGAAATAATTCTTTAGACGATTTTGTTGTCGATTTGGAAGGTTGTTGTTTCTCTTAAGGAGTTTCTGGATATACCATCTTCTTTTGTTGTTCATATCAGCTAAGAAGATGATGCGTATTGCTTAGTGCAGGCACTAGGTCAGTGCTAAGAATTTGAGTCCTTAAGGCTCTCTATTCCTTATCAAGCCCTATTGAAAAATCATATAGGCATTCCGTTTTCTTGTAATTTCATAATCGCTTTCGTGATGTTACACGTATAAAACCTTGGCATGTACACGAAAGTGATGGGCTTATTAACTGCACTTCATCCCAGATTCCTATCAGTTTTGTGTAGCAGGCCGAGATCGTCATGTTTTCTTAATGCATAGTCTCTTGGAGCATTCTCTCTTCTAAATCCAGCCATATATCGCGTACAGTGACTGCTTATTTACTGCAGCTTTTGATTTATTTCTCCATGACACTAACAAGCCATCCTCTCACCATGGTGTTGCATGTCTTCCAGTTCATCAAGTCCGCCGATCCTTCTTACAACATAGGTAAAGAATTGTTGATGAAACCTACCTTGTTGTTAGCGAACAAGGCATTCATCATCTTATTCTTCCAATCACTATAGTTTCTGTCATGATTAAAATTCTCTCCAACGAAATTAAGCCCTAGATGATCATAAGATATGAGAAAATGAGGTGAGGAAACATCGATAATGTTCTTTGGTGGTGGCAGCGGATTTGATGCCTCATCGCTAACCATCGTTTAATCAAAACTAGGTTTATTTTCCTAGAATTGCTCTGATACCATATCAAATTTAGAGGAGTAAAATATTTTGATAATGTTCATTATGAAAATAGGATACATGGTATTTATATTACGACCAAAACTAGAATCTTATCATTATCAAACATGTAAATACTAATTCAAAATAAGAGAAACACACTTAAAGATATAGATAACTACAATCTCAATATACATGTCATTATTTTATATGAATATGAAGATAGATAAGAACAAAATATAAAAGGAAATTTAATTTTTCGAACTTAACAATCAGATATCTTCCTACCTTTTATTTAATTTTCTATTAATTTATATAAATAGAATGACGTGTATGAATAAAAGAAAGAAATAAATAAAAGAATGAAAGAGATGGAATATTTAATTTCTCAATGAGTTCAATATCTTTGTCGATGTTATTTATTACAACTCATTTTAAAAAGTTCATGTAACAAACTACTTACCTTATATTAACAAAATATAAGAAATCAAATCGAAACATATTTTCATTATTTTGAAAATTTCGAATATACAAGACTAACAGTGATATCTACGGTGACCATAAGTAATTAATTCAGATAGAGCTTCTAAAATCGATGTAAAATAAAATGCTTGGATGCAACATAGATGTAAATTGGAATGTTTGGATGCAACGTTTTTACTTTTATTTCTAGTCATTTGCTGGAACTTGAATATATGAATATATAGTTAAAAAAAAGTAATTAATTCACAGATTAAAGTTTGTTTGTAGTTTTGAAGAAAGTATTAGAGTTGTACTAATTTTTTTTCGTGAGGCCAAGCATTAAAAGAATGTTTAGGATAAATATTGAGCATTTTGTTTTCAAGACAAAAAAGGCTAAATAATTTTATAATGGTGTTGGAATGATGGGGTCAATAAAACAATGCATAAGACAGGTTTGAGAACAAGTATGTTATTGTCACAACGCTTTCAGTTTATGTCATATTCATGGGTCATCCAAAAGGGAACATATCTCTTAGGTTACAAGTTTCAAATGACCCAAAATGCACCAAACTCAAGCGAAATGTTTCCCTTAAATTAGAAATAATTAAGTTATACTTCTCGTTTTTCATTCAATCGAATATGTATGAACATAATTCATGAAAGTATTAGTTCACATCAACGTTTAATATTTCATGAGTATTTTTTGTTATGCGATCGTTATTTTGTGTTCTCATTGAATTTTGATGTTCTATAAACGATGACCACATGTTAGATCATGTCCACTTAAGCATATCTTAACCGTATTTGTATTCGTGTGGATCAAAGAGGTATAACGATGGATGTGTCTCTAAATTCAATATCACACACAATGATCATCTTAATTTTACATCATTTTTATTGAAAAGACAAAATTATATAAAACTAGCAAGAAGGTAAAAACAAAACATTACAAAAAGAATACAAGGTAAAGTTTTTGCTGATAAGAAAGTAGAAACGCACCTTTGCTTTCCTATATCTATTCTAAATGATTATCTTAATTTTGATTGAGAAATTGATAACAATTGAAGATGCAACTGACAATTGCTTACTAAAATGAAGAAATTTTGATGAAATAATACTTGATTTGAGGATCAATCGATTTTAGTTGATGAAATAAGATCTGATAATATTTTGATTTTGATGATATTGAATATAGACAAATTTTCATGGATAATCCGTAGGGTTTTAAAAAAAATTCAAAGACGGTTATTATGAAACTTTTCTTACAGAGTGGACCTAATTATGCATTTTGTAATATCGTTAGTTTCTCTATTAAGTTCAATATGAAAAAACTTTTTTACCTACTTTTTATTAGAGAGAGAGAGAGAGAGAGAGAGAGAGAGAGAGAGAGAGAGAGAGAGATTTTTTTTTTTTAATTGTGAGATTAAAAAGAAAAAAAAAACAATTTCAAACGGGTTTAATTAATTTTTTTTAGCATAATTAATTAAAAGGACCAGTGAAATGTAATTCAAACTAAAAGGACAATTGTTACCAATGAGTTTCTAGCCCAGCAGTATCCGGTGTTGCCCTTCCTCCTTGAGATTGAGAGTTCAAGTCCCGTTGTGAAGATAGGTGGATTTAAGATGTAGTTTAGGAGTACGTTAAATTTGTCGTTTCAAAAAAAGAAAAAAAAAAGGACAACTGTTTAAACGAGATCCAATATTTAAGAACCATCATTTGAAAAAAAAAATAAATAAATAAAATAACAAAAATAAAATCCTAAGGACTGTATGAGAAATTTTAAAACTACAAGGACCTGAAATTTTGTCTTGGTATAAGATGAATGAAAACTAGAGAAACTATGAAAGGTTGAATTAAAATGTGATTGATGGTCAAAACAAAACAATAAGCATAATTTTTTATCCATCCATGTGTTTATGATAACTATCATCTTAGTTTATGTGCCAGCTAACACTTCTATAACTAACACATGATGTACCATTATTAAACTCCAGCACATACGTGTATACATACATACATATGAATATGAATATACATACATATGAATATGAATATGAATATACATACATATGAATATGAATATGATCTAACTTCCATTTTTTCAAATCAACGGATCACAAAAATAGAGGTAACATAGATGTAATTAGTTTAAAAATATCCGTATCTGAAATTCCAAAATTCTGAATTCAAGATATACGATTTTTCAGAGTTAGAATTGGAATTGGATAGCGTTTTTCTAATTTATCGGATAATTTGGATATTCGATATCCAGAAATTTTGATTTTAGTTAATACATTATTTGTTATTTTAAACGCATATCTCTTATTAGGAATGAGCAAAGGAACTAAACCGGCTGGAGTCGGACCGAAATGGACCTGGCCCGGGAACCGAAGTCGGTCGAAATTAAGAATCGAACCGGACCGCCAGTTTTACTGGTTTCGGTTCTACCGGTTCTTGCCGTATATTCAATTTTAGAACCGCTCCTCAAAAAATAACAACATATGATTCTGGTTTTGCCGGTTCCACCTGTTCCGGTTCTACAGGTTCCGGTTCCTATCGATTCTAAAAATCCACAAGAATATTGTCCCGGTCTCAACCTGATCGGTTCTATCCGGTTACGGTATCGATTCTGACCAGTTCCCCGGTCCAAATGTTCATCATTATCTCTTATGATATGAATATTAGTAACTAAAATATATAAATAATACTCTTAATTAAATAGCTATATTACTTCATATGTCTTTCTAATTTAAAATTTTCATATGCATTTTCGATTTGAACAAAATTTCAAATTTACAAATATCATATTTTGGTATTCAAATCCGTATCTGAAATTTCGAATACGGAATTGGATACCAAAAATCAACTATCCAAAATTTCAGATATCAGATATCCGGTTATGAACACCCTTAGATGTAATAGTATTGAAAATGTCTAAATAACGCTAGTCAAAGTAAAAGAAAAAAAAATGACAACACTTTTCACATTCTGTTGTAAAACTTGTGTTAATCCTCTATATAAAAAATCTAGCCTAATAAATAAGAATTAGTTTGCCACATGTCATCCTCTCATTCAATTTGTTACATGACAATTTTTTGCTAACTTTAAATTAACTACTTTCCATTTGTAAATATGTTATTTTTTCAGTTATATTTATTTTCTACCTAAGACAATGACACTTATTAATGGAGATATATTAATAACTAACCTAATAATAATAATAATGTATATCAGATAACATATTGCATTTTTTAATGTACTCTATAACCCTTCAATTTACGTTGTGATTATCCAACAATCAAGCATCGATTTGATTGCTTCATTCCAATTTTACAGTTTGATTTTATGAATCCATTCCTATTTCAAAACTATTTCTCAATTTACTTCAAAACAAATTCCACTTAATGTATGATTTATGTATTTAATTTTAGGATGCATTCAAAGAAGAAATTTCATTGTCATGTTTCAATCAATCGAATTCCTTTTTGGTATTCAAATAGATGCTCATGAACTTGATCAACATATCATGTAGTTGTAGTGCTTATGTGTTCAATCGACTCCTTTTATCTTAATTTAACTCCTCACATTGTATTTTTTTTACGAACTGAAATATTGAAGATTTTGCAAAGTTTTCATGAGTTTAGGTAGGGTGATTAAGTTGTTCATCATCTTCTTCTTCAGCTTTATGTTGCAATAATGTAACATCCCAAAAATCACAACAAATTTTTTACTTTTCAAAAAAAAAAATCCAAAACCATAAATATTTACAAAACCATTGTTCCAGAAGTGTATTTCAATAATCACAGTATCCTAAAATCCATATAACATAAAATTGAATGATATGCACGATCACGCCTTCGCCTTGCCACAGTCATCAAAAGTACATGAATTAATAAACCGAAACTGTAAGCTAAAGCTTAGTGGGCTCCCCTAAAGTAACAACACACAACATATAAGCAACTGGTATCGAGTCCAGAACCTCTCGGTTGGATTACCCCTGACCCACAACCTTTCGGTTGGATTACCTCGGCCCAAAACCTTTCAGTTAGAATGCCTAATACATAACGGGTCCACAATCTCCTGGTTGGATTACCTATGGTCCACAATCTTTCGGTTGGATTGCTCGGTCTATTGACTGTCATCACAAAGTAGTAGTCTCAACCCCATCTACTATGTCAACATATATAACATATACCACATATCTAGCAACGAATAATAATATAACCATCAATAGACTAATAGACAGATCTACAGATCACTACCATATAGCAACATTCCATATACCAGAATTCATAACTAATGGGCAGACATTGGTGCCTTTGACCCACAAGAATAGTGAGGGAAACTTACATCTCAGTCTGAAAAAATAGCTGAATAGGTCTCTACCCTGAATCTCAGCTCTACCCATCACATATTCATCAAATAGTGACCATTCTCAAATGCCACTCAAAATACCCAAAATACCCTTATGTTAAACTTGGTTAAAGTAAATGGTTAAATTCAAAGTCGACTACAGTAGGTCACCACACTGTGGCAATCCTTGGCTACGTCGTGGCTACTAAAAGACAATACAGTTGAATCTTAACCTAGCCGCCACGCTGTAGGGACCTTGGCCATGTTGTGGGCACTAGGCTCCTAAACAACTTAGTGGATTAAGATGAGTTCCTTGATCTTAAGAGTTCCAAAGTCCATATCAGGTCTATTATAAGGTCCAAGTGGATAAGGTTTCTAACTTTATCCCTTTAGACTCTCTAAGGGATAGATATCCCCATTTCTAGAACTAAAAAAGGGCATAAACAAAGCTTGGCTTATCCCATTAAGCACTTTCTCTTGAAGACAACTAGATCCATATTTCTAGAACATTTCTAGCATCAAATAACAACATAAAAATTGTTAATTTCTAGAAATTCATGTCTAATGCATGTCTTGGACTCTATTAGGTCAAAATGAGGGTTTTTGGCCAAATTTTCCATGCATGATGCTAAAACTCAATGTTATTCCAGATCCAAAGTATCTAAGGTCCAAAATGACCTGGAGATTCATAAAGTTGCAAACTTTATGAGATCTCACCATCCAATAATCAAGGACGTGAAGATTAAGGCATAGAAACCTAGATATATGCACTTTAAACAAAAAAGCTTCGAACTTGGAGACTTAAAAGAGTTTAGAAGATACACAAGAAGATAGTGACAAGAGTTGCTTGTTGAATCCAATCCTAGAAGTCACCTCCTTCTTTTTAAATCCTAAAAAATCAACACAAAAGGCTTAGAGATAAAAAATAGAGGTTAGGGTTTGCTTGGAGGCTAAGAGAGTGTGTGATGGAGGCTGAGGGTGAGCAACCCTACCCTCATATTCCCTTAAATACAATGCAAACCCCATAAATTAGGGGTTCTCATTAAACAGTTGCCACATCGTGGAAGCCATTTAAAATCCTCGATACAACGACCATTTCCATGTCGCATGATTCCTTCACCACGATGTTGCAATGCCCAAAATTCAAAAATAATAAATTAAAATACCTCCAAGAATCTTAATGTTTAAAATTCGACTGTTACTATTAACCACATGTTTTGCATATTATTTTCACATCTTCAAGATATTTACAAAATTCCTCTTTAATGTTTGTTAATATCAATTAAGTGTGTGATTCTAATTTTGAGTATCGAATTTTGTTTTTGCCATCATATGTTTTTCACTGTTGTTCTATCATCAGAGGCAGAATGATCATTTTTGTTAAATTTGCTCATCATGTATTCGTAAGATTACATAAATGGTCCATGCAATAGTTTTCCAAGTGTTTATGAATTAACTATTACTCTTGATAGTTATTTCGGTCTACACATGTAAATAGAATGACAAAATTCCCCTTTTATGTATGCTAATATCAGTTAAGTATGTTATTCTGAATTTTTAGTATCAAAATTTTGGATGCCATCTCATAAGTTTATAACAATTAAAATGATGGAATATGTATCATGATATTATTCCTTTTTCATACAGATACCATTTATGTTAATTTTGTTAAACACCGTGTATTTATATACTATGAACATACATGGATAATTTCTATATAAAAGTAACTAACTACTTACATTATTGACATTATTAATTAGACTCATTTATGCCCCAGAAACTAGCTACTTTTATTTTGGTTCCATAAATTGTTTAAAAAATTGTATGTAAAAAGGTTTTAAAAAGAAAGTAAAATAAAAAATATTTAAGAGTATTTGACTTATCTCATCCTTGAAGTGACCCTTTTCTATCAGATATTTGTGTACCTATATTTTGTAGGACATACATCATCATCGGGCATAAATTTCTGAAGCAACTATTCCTCGTGAAAGTTATTTCAGTCTACACATATAAAAAATGACACGTTTAAGTATGGTTGTAGCTATTATTGTGTTTCATGATGGGAAACATGCAACACTTATCATTTTTGCTAAATTTGATCATTGGGTTAGTGTAAGTTTACATAAATGTTCTCTGTGACATTTTCCAAGTGTTTATGAAGCAACTCTTCTAATATGTGTTGTTGTAATCGTTGCTGTTGTTGCATCAAGGGCTTAATGGTCATTTTTGTTAAATTTAACCATTAGGTCCCATGTCTATGATTTCTTTGAATTAGTTTAAAAGAAATTGGTAATAAATACTATAAAAAGGGTAAATATGTCATTAGGGACCATATTCTTAACAAAGTCCAAACTTATAGACAAAAATTACAAAGAGTATGACTATATATACATATGCAATTCATGAGTTTCTTTTCTGCATATTTAATGTTTTAGTTTTTTCTGGATTGGTAGTCAACAATCAACAAATCTACATGGTTGCGACCCGATCCTCGTCTCTACTGTTTTAGCCAAATACGGTAAAGCTTTGATCTGGTGCAGTCAATCTACTCTCACCGTGTGTAAAGTGGTCTTATTTAGGATGCTAGACCAATGAGGTTCTGTTCATACATGCATTTTGTAACAACCCGAAATTTCCGTATCATTTATTGTAACTCTTTCGTAGTACAATTCGCACACTCCAATTTTGATTTCTGATCTTCCGTTTAATTAAGTCATTATCTGGTACACATTTAAAATGACTTAATGGGTGTCTTAATACATTTAGAAATCATTTTAACACCCAACTTTAGTGATTGGAATATTTCTAGAATTTACTGTGTCGGGTTACGGTAACTCAATCGGGTACGACCAAAAGCCTCGTCTAACGCCGGTATCGGGTAGAATTCCACCGTGTCCAAAACTTAAACACTATATAAACGTGTTTAAGACTCCATTTGAAGCCTTTGGTCAATTTACCATTAAACACTCACAACCTCTCTCCTCAACCCAAAATCAAGGTCCAAAACAAAGAATTAAGGCTTGAAATCAAAGAGGTAACACCCCTAACTTGTTATTCAACCTCTCTAGCCTTCAAATTTATGTTTAATTTGTGTTTTGGGACCAAGAACATGAGTTTACGGCCAAGGAACTAGCTTGGGCCGTAAACTCCTAGCAATGGGGTTTTTAAGCCCTAAAACCCTTCCTTAGCATGGTTGGACATTAGATATGACTTAATGGCTTAATGGAAAGGACTTATAACATGTAAAACATTGATTTTGAGGGACAAAAGTGAGTTTACAGCCATGACACATTCTTGGGCCGTAAACTCATATTCAAAGGGGTTTTGAGCCAAATAACCTTTCCAAATCATAGTTGGGACTTAGATATGACATTAGGGCTTGCTAATCTAGAATTGGAACACTTTAAACATGATTTTTGGGTAATAAAAGTGAGTTTACAGCCAAGACATACTCTTGGGCCGTAAACACCTCTTAAATGGTGATTTAGTGCCTTAAAACATGTCAAAATGCTTTCAAACTCAACCAATGGCCCTGTGGTAAATCCTAGATTCATCTAAAAATGATCTGGAGACCTTAAACACAACATATACCCTACATAAGTGAGTTTACGGCCAAAGAACTCCTCCTAGGCCGTGAACTCCTATAAGTGTGGCTAATGATGTCTTAAACCACCCTAAAAGCTTGGAAAGATTTCTAGAATTGCATGTAAGTGTTTTAAACATCAAAAACTAATTTTTCAAGAGCATAAGGAGAGTTTACGGCCATAGAACATGCCTCTAGGCCGTAAACTCCAAAAAGTTTGTAAAATGGTAACCTAAATTCATAACAATGCTTAGAAAATTAGTTAGAATCACATGTGATTGTCCTATATAGTTCAAATTAACCATTCTTAGCCATGGGTGAGATTACGGCCGTAAACTCATGTATGTGTGTGTTAAATAGTTGTAAACTCCTTAAAATGTTTACTCTTGGGGAGTAAACTCAAGTCCCAAGTCCCTAGTGCCATTACACGTCCAAAGATGTCACCCGGGTCACTCCAAACGCTCATTTTGAGGTGTTTAACCTCATTGGAGTGTAATGTTCCATATGATTAGTGAATGTATCCCTAATTGTATATATATGGACATTATTTCATTTTACATAGGGACATCGTGAGTAATCAAACCCCGAACCAACGTCTAGCATTCAAAACCGACACGTTTCCGAGTCCGGTGAGTTCATACCCCTACCCTTTTCACTGTTTTCAGGGGGGGGGAACACAAGCAAAGTACAAGGGAATTATTGTACTCAAAACATGTTTTCAAATGTGTGTTTCATATTTCATATGCTTTTATAACTGATTACCACAATTGATAACCATTTGAACATGCAGATCACGTAACATATATTTGTGAAATAAGTCTTTAAACTATTATGTTTTACTTATATTTCACAGATGGTTTTCCACATTTTATCAGTTAAAAGCATGACATTAAAAATTCTAACATAATATTTGTACACTGTTTTGTCCTCGGTAACACTCCACACACATACACGAGTGGAGGACTATCATATTATTACTAGTAAATTTGTTAATCCTGTATGATTGGAGACACGTCCTCGGAGAACACTCCACCGAGATACGCGAGTGGAGGACTATGTTGGGTTATGAGCATTCTAACACTCCTAAGTGTACATGCAACCCTAAATACCTTGGATCTATGTTTTCTCTATTATACATGCAAATATGAACATCCAAGGTATTATCCTAATCTAGCATACAAAATAATGGATATAACAAGATAGAATATATACCTCTTTGATAGTGCTTGTCTTCATGAAGCTTGAGTGCTTAGTGCCCCAAGTGTGACACCTCAAATGGTTCACACAACACCAAATACACTTGGAATAACTTGAGAGGATTCTACACTTCATAAAATCGGTTAGCCCTCTCTAGAATAATCTAGTGACCGATTTTGGGAAGAATAATATATTTATATAGTGTTACAATTAGGGTAAACCCTAATTGTCATGACTTTCCATTTCCTTGGATCCATGGGTTCAAATACACCATGGAGCATCCATGGAGCATCATATGGGTTTTGGCCCAACTAGATAATCCATGGAGCATTAGCCCACTATATAAGTATGGATGATTTACACAATCAACCCATATATTTAATTAGTCTTCTTTTGATCACTTAATTAATCCTAGATTAATTCTTGATCAATACTAATTAAATAATCTTATTATTCTTATTATTAATATACTAGAACTTATAATATATTAATAACCATAAGTGTCTTATTTCTCTCATTATAGTCTATCCAAGTGCATGATGCCATGCAACCCAAATGGACCATGCCGGGTCGGGTCAAGTCTTACCAATTATAGTTATGGACTTAGACATTAATCCAACAGACTACACCCATAACCAGAATCTCTGGTATTTAGAGAGCGTGACTTGAGTGTATAGATCTATACGGGGCTGACTACCCCACACCTGGCTGCTAGCTACAACCGAACCGAAATGGTTCACGGGTGACGAAAGTCATAAGTATGTGGACGACTTATTGCCACATGTGGACTACTTATTGCCACAGGTTTTAGTCTATTGTATGGTTATGGAACTCGCAATTAGGATAACAGAGATTTACTTATAGTAATAATGAACCACTTTATACATCTTTTACATCTTTTACATCTTTTGCGTACAATAACTAACAATCAGGAAAATACGGGACTTTCCTGGGGAAAACATAGAACCTAAACATGATTACATCTTTTACATCTTTAACATCGTTTACATTAGAAACCAACATGCAGGAAAGCACGGGGCTTCCCTGGGTAACACTTACATAACTAGAAAGAGTAACAACTAGATAACAATACATCTTTTACAATTGGTAACATACAATAAGGAAAGTATGGGACTTTCCTGGTAACACACGATAAGTAAAAAGAACAGTTTAACAAGTCAGATAACCAACTATATATTTTCACATGAGTAGACATGTTTTCAGAGTACAAACTTACTATACTTTACATTTGTGAAACAATAACCAACTATTAAGAAAATATGGGATTTTGTTGGTGCATATAACATTTCAGAAACAGAAAGGAAACTCAAAACATTTTCACAAACAAAAACCGCTTATGAACTCACCAGCTTTATGCTGATTTTCAAATCGCTTGTGTTCTCAGGTCAGCGTTAGAACAGGTACCCGAAGATCCTTTTGCTTGAAGACGGAGTACATGAAGATCCGTTTCATTTTGTTTATATATACTATGTATCACAACTGTACAAACTTTACTTTTGAAACAACTGTAAAACTTTCTTATGTAATGTAATGGTTGTTTTACTTTACTTACTATGTGCATTGGATTTGATACTCAACGTGGAGTCAACCCCGGAAATGTTTCCGCCTTCGGTTTTCGGGGTGTGACAGATTGGTATCAGAGCCCTTGTTTATAGTGAATGAAGTATACCAAACCTTACATGGTATAAAACTATAAACACTAAAGGGCCTAAGTGCTCTGAATTAAAAGTATCTTCAAATTACAAGTATTTTCAAAAGTATACAAGTATACCGAACCGTCGTCATCTGTAACCACAAGTAGAACCGAACATAAGTAATTGGGTGTTGTGTACTATGGTTAAACCTGGGCAGTTATGTAGTCGTGTCTAGGGTCAATATGGCCTGGCCAACTATATTCATTCGAGACACGGCCAACATGTGCTTGGGAGTGACTGTGGTATGTGGCATGCCTAAAACTTACCCTAATATCCCAAACATCGAATCATTGTCGTAAACAATTCATGAAATACCATGGGAGTATTTCTCGATCCCAATCCTCTGTAGTAATCCTTATTCGAGTGACTTTCTGTGATTATTCTTAGCGATAAATTATCTGTTCGATAACTTTTTTCCTGCTTTATCGCTTACTCGAATCATATAACTGCCATATCTATCGATTCAATATAGAGGACTTACCATCCTATCTTTCTTGATCTTATTAGATCAAGATGCCCCCCGAAAGAGACCTAGCTTATAGACTGACAACAATCTTTTTTCGCCGCCACCTCCTCCCCAGTTTGACCTAGCATCGCTCCAGACAATGATGACAGCTGCGATGGTAGCAGCTATGTCACAAATGAACCCTAGTGGTTCAGGAAGTGGTCCTCAATCTCAAAACCCTGAAGGTAGTCAGGGACACCAAAGAGGGAGTTCCTACAAGGATTTCATGAACGCGAAACCAACATCCTTTAATGGCACCGGAGGTGTCATTTCCTTATCTCGATGGTTCGAGAAAATCGAGTCCATCTTTGAAATCTGTGCTTGTGCGGAGTCTGATAAAGTCAAGTTCGCAGCCTGTACCTTCGTTGATAAAGCCTTGACTTGGTGGAATGGCCGAGTCAAATCTCTGACCTTACCCGTAGCCAATGCCATGGGCTGGGAGCCCATGAAAGAACTTCTCATTGCCGAGTACTGTCCCCGTGGTGAAATGCAGAAATTAGAGCACGAGCTCTGGAACCTGAAGATGAAAGGTTCCGACATTGCTGCATATACTTCCCGATTTGATGATCTCGCACTTCTCTGCCCGGGATTAGTCACTCCTGAAAACAAAAAGATCGAAAGGTTCATTTGGGGGTTATCTCAACCGACAAAAAGTCATGTTTTGGCTGCTCGTCCGGATACCTATGATAGTGCCAAGACTTTAGCTCAAATTCTGATTGATCACATCGACGATGTTAAGGACATCACTACCACTTCTAAGCCGACTCAAAGGAGTGGTGAAAAGAGGAAATTCTGGAAGAAGAAGAAGGGTAAATCTTCTCAAGGATCTTCCAAGAAACAACAGACGGTAGTAGTCCATGCTGCTAATACTACCCATGTTGCTGCTATTTCTGTCATGGGATCCACAGCCTCAACTCCTACCAGTAAATATGCTGGTAACCTCCCTCTGTGTGACAAGTGTAAATACCATCATCATCCTGGTCCCTGTCGAGAATTGTCTTGCACCAACTGTGGTAAGAAAGGGCACACAGTTCGATTCTGCAAAACTCCTACTCAATCAGCCAACCAATCATCGGGAGCAGGTGTTAGTCAAGCCTGCTACAACTGTGGAGAAGTTGGGCACTTTAGAAGGAACTGTTCCAAGAAGTCAACTGCTGATAACACTGGAAGGGTTCTAACCATGGGACGGGAGGAAGCAGTTGCTGATCCCACTGTTGTTTCGGGTACGTTCCTTCTCGACAACTCATATGCTAGTATTCTTTTCGATTCGGGTGCTGAAAGGAGTTTTGTTAGTCATGCATTTAAACATAATCTAAAACCTAATCCTTGACCTCTAACCGAAACGTTTACCGTCGAGATGGCTAACGGTGAGAAAGAAAGCGCTAACGATGTATTCATAGGTTGTGCGCTTACCTTAAACGATCACTCATTTCCTATAGATCTCATGCCCATTTCCATTAAGAGCTTTGATGTTATCATTGGCATGGATTGGTTGAGTCCCAATCATGCTGACATTCTTTGTTACGAAAAAGCTATCCGTCTCAATCTTCCTTCGGATCAAACTCTCGTAATCTATGGCGATAAACCCAGTTCCAATCTTCATATCATTTCTTGCATCAAAGCTCGAAAGCTCCTTCGAAAGGAGTGCGTTGCATTCTTAGCTCATGTGGTCAACGAGAAACAAGAAGTTAGAGACCTCGCGAGCATCCCCGAAGTCTGTAACTTTCCCGATGTGTTTCCCGAAGAACTTCCAGGAATTCCTCCCGAACGTCAGGTTGAGTTCCGTATTGACCTAATTCCTGGAGCTACTCCCGTAGCAAAATCTCCGTATCGCTTAGCTCCGGCAGAAATGCAGGAGTTATCCAGTCAACTCAATGAGTTGCTCAGTAAAGGATTCATTAGACCGAGTTCCTCACCCTGGGGAGCTCTGGTTCTGTTTGTCAAGAAGAAAGATGGATCCTTTCGGATGTGTATCGACTATCGTGAACTGAACAAGTTAACCGTTAAGAACCAATATCCTCTTCCAAGAATAGACGACCTCTTCGATCAACTTCAGGGAGCCAGTTACTTTTCTAAGACAGACCTTCGGTAAGAGTACCATCAGTTACGAGTCTAGGAGAATGATATTTCCAAGACAACTTTTAGGACTCGGTATGGACACTACGAGTTCGTAGTGATGCCCTTCGGTCTAACCAATGCACCGGCTGTGTTAATGGACCTGATGAACTGGGTGTGCCGTCCCTTCTTAGACAAATTCGTCATCGTGTTCATTGACGACATCCTCGTCTACTCCCGAAGCGAAGAAGACCACAAGCAACACTTGAGGCTAGTGTTGGAGACCCTTAGATCCGAAAAGCTATACGCGAAATTTTCCAAATGTGAATTCTGGATACGGAAGGTGACTTTCCTCGGTCACGTGGTAAGCGAGGAGGGTATTCATGTAGATCCTTCCAAGATTAAAGCGATAGAGAATTGGTCAGCACCGAAAACACCCACAAAAATTCTTCAATTCTTGGGTCTCGCCGGCTACTATCGACGATTCATTCAGAACTTTTCCAAAATCGCCAAACCTTTAACCACTCTAACACAGAAAGGTGTACCCTTTTGTTGGAGTGATAAACAAGAAACCGCATTCCAAACATTAAAGAGAGCCTTATGTAGCGCGCCTGTTGTGTCTCTGCCTGAAGGGACAGAGGACTTCGTTGTCTACTGCGATGCGTCTAATCAAGGTTTAGGCTGTGTGCTTATGCAAAGAGGAAAGGTGATTGCCTACGCCTCAAGACAGCTGAAAGCACATGAGGTCAACTATACTACGCATGACTTGGAACTAGGAGCCGTAGTCTTTGCATTGAAGATTTGGAGACATTATCTCTACGGAACCAAGTGCACAATCTTCACTGATCACAAGAGCCTGCAACACATCTTTAATCAGAAAGACTTAAACATGAGGCAACGGCGATGGGTAGAATTACTCAGTGATTATGAGTGTGAAATCCTTTACCACCCCGGCAAGGCCAATGTGGTAGCAGATGCCCTTAGCCGAAAGGATAGTGCAGGCCACAAAGTGAAGAACCAGACGATGACCATCCATTCCAACTTACCCATGCAAATCCGAGAAGCTCAGTTAACAGCCCTAAAACCTGAGAACATGTCGAATGAAGTCTTGAGAGGAATGGAAAAGAAACTTGAGATCAGAGGTGACGGAGTTCACTGTTTTATGAATCGAATCTGGATTCCCAAATCCAGTGGATTCAGGGAAATAGTTATGGAGGAAGCACACAGAACCAAATACTCTGTTCACCCGGGTTCAGACAAGATGTACCTGGATCTCAAGAAACAATATTGGTGGCCAAACATGAAAGCTGAGATAGCTACATATGTGGGCAAGTTTCTGACTTGCGCCAAAGTCAAAGTCAAACATCAGAAGCCTTCAGGTCTGCTCCAATAACCCGAGATTCCAGAGTGGAAATGGGAGATGATTACCATGGACTTCATCACCAAACTACCCAAGTGTTCTAGTGGGTACGATACCATTTGGGTAATTGTCGATTGTTTGACAAAATCCGCTCACTTCATTCCAATTAAAGAATCATACAAGATGGAAAGACTCGCGCGAATCTACATCCAGGAGGTAGTACGTCTTCACGGTGTACCTGTATCCATTATCTCTGATCGAGATAGTAGGTTTACCTCCAGATTCTAGCAATCCCTTCAGAAAGCCCTTGGGACCAAACTAGATATGAGCACGGCGTATCATCCTCAGACCGATGGATAGAGTGAGAGAACAATCCAAACCCTGGAGGACATGCTTAGGGCGTGTGTCATTGACTTTGGAAAGTCGTGGGACACACATCTATCCTTGATCGAATTCTCATACAACAACAGTTACCATACCAGAATTAGGGCTGCTCCGTTCGAAGCCCTATACAGTCGTAAGTGTAGATCCCCTCTGTGCTGGGCCGAGGTGGGGGATACACAGTTAGCCAGGAGTCGAGTCCCCGACAGTGCTCTCACTGGTCCTGAAATCATCCGTGAAACCACCGAAAAGACCATTCAAATCCGAAACCGACTGAAAGCCTCACGTGATCGTCAAAAGAGTTACGCTGATAATCGTCAGAAACCTCTAGAATTCCAGGTTGGAGACCGTGTCCTGTTAAAAGTCTCGCCATGGAAAGGCACTGTACGCTTTGGTAAGCGTGGGAAACTTAATCCAAGGTACATTGGACCCTTTGAGATCCTCTCCAGGATCGGTCCAGTTGCCTATAAACTCCATTTACCTCACGAACTCAGTAACATTCATCTTGTCTTCCATGTTTCAAATCTCAAAAAGTGCCTATCCGATGAAACCCTAACAATTCCCTTAGACGAGATCGAGATCAATGAAAACCTTAACTTTGTGGAGGAACTGATCGAAATCATGGATCGAGAAGTCAAACGTACAAAACAAAGTCGCATCCCGTTAGTGAAGGTTCGCTGGAATGCCATGCGGGGACCGGAATTCACTTGGGAACGAGAAGATTCAATGAAACAGAAGTATCCACAACTCTTTTCTTATCCATGATTTGTATCTTGTCTTATGTTCTAAACTTTGAATTTCGGGACAAAATTCCCTTTAACGGGGGGGGGGGGGGGGGGGGGGGGATAATGTAACAACCCGAAATTTCCGTATCATTTATTGTAACTCTTTCGTAGTACAATTCGCGCAACCAATCGTCATTTCCAATTTCGATTTCCGATCTTCCGTTTAATTAAGTCATTATCTGGTACACATTTAAAATGACTTAATGGGTGTCTTAGTACATTTAGAAATCATTTTAACACCCAACTTTAGTGATCGGAATATTTCTAGAATTTACCGTGTCGGGTTACGGTAACTTAATCAGGTACGACCAAAAGCCTCGTCTAACGCCAGTATCGGGTAGAATTCCACCGTGTCCAAAACTTAAACACTATATAAACGTGTTTAAGACTCCATTTGAAGCCTTTGGTCAATTTACCATTAAACACTCACAACCTCTCACCTCAACCCAAAATCAAGGTCCAAAACAAAGAATTAAGGCTTGAAATCAAAGAGGTAACACCCCTAACTTGTTATTCAACCTCTTTAGCCTTCAAATTTATGTTTAATTTGTGTTTTGGGACCAAGAACATGAGTTTACGGCCAAGGAACTAGCTTGGGCCGTAAACTCCTAGCAATGGGGGTTTTAAGACCTAAAACCCTTCCTTAGCATGGTTGGACATTAGATATGACTTAATGGCTTAATGGGAAGGACTTATAACATGTAAAACATTGATTTTGAGGGACAAAAGTGAGTTTATGGCCAAGACACATTCTTGGGTCGTAAACTCATATTCAAAGGGTTTTTGAGCCAAATAACCTTTCCAAATCATAGTTGGGACTTAGATATGACATTAGGGCTTGCTAATCTAGACTTGGAACACTTTAAACATGATTTTTGGGTAATAAAAGTGAGTTTACGGCCAAGACATACTCTTGGGCCGTAAACACCTCTTAAATGGTGATTTAGTGCCTTAAAACATGTCAAAATGCTTTCAAACTCAACCAATGGCACTGCGGTAAATCCTAGATTCATCTAAAAATGTTTTGGAGACCTTAAACACAACATATACCCTACATAAGTGAGTTTACGGCCAAAGAACTCCTCCTAGGCCGTAAACTCCTATAAGTGTGGCTAATGATGTCTTAAACCACCCTAAAAGATTGGAAAGATTTCTAGAATTGCATGTGAGTGTTTTAAACATCAAAAACTAATTTTTCAAGAGCATAAGGAGAGTTTACAGCCATAGAACATGCCTCTAGGCCGTAAACTCCAAAAAGTTTGTAAAATGGTAACCTAAATTCATAACAATGCTTAGAAAATTAGTTAGAATCACATGTGATTGTCTTATATAGTTCAAATTAACCATTCTTAGCCATGGGTGAGTTTACGGCCGTAAAATCTAAGAGTGTGGCCGTAAAATCATGTTTTAAATGATGTAAACTCATTCCAAGTGTTCCAAGGCATTTTAGATAATCCATTCTAGCAATCCCCATGTCCATTTGAGCCCTTAAACCATCAAAACCACACCCACATAAGTTTACGGCCGTAAACTCATGTATGTGTGTGTTAAATAGTTGTAAACTCCTTAAAATTTTTACTCTTGGGGAGTAAACTCAAGTCCCAAGTCCCTAGTGCCATTACACGTCCAAAGATGTCACCCGGGTCACTCCAAACGCTCGTTTTGAGGTGTTTAACCTCATTGGAGTGTAATGTTCCATATGATTAGTGAATATATCCCTAATTGTATATATATGGACATTATTTCATTTTACATAGGGACATCGCGAGTAATCAAACCCCGAACCAACGTCTAGCATTCAAAACCGACACGTTTCCGAGTCCGGTGAGTTCATACCCCTACCCTTTTTCACTGTTTTTACTGTTTTCAGGGGGGGAACACAAGCAAAGTACAAGGGAATTCTTGTACTCAAAACATGTTTTCAAATGTGTGTTTCATATTTCATATGCTTTTATAACTGATTACCACAACTGATAACCATTTGAACATGCAGATCACGTAACATATATTTGTGAAATAAGTCTTTAAACTATTATGTTTTACATATATTTAACATATGGTTTTCCACATTTTAACAGTTAAAAGCATGACATTAAACATTTGAACATAATATCCATACACTGTTTTGTCCTCGGTAACACTCCACACACATACACGAGTGGAGGACTATCATATTATTACTAGTAAATTTGTTAATCCTGTATGATTGGAGACACGTCCTCGGAGAACACTCCACCGAGATACGCGAGTGGAGGACTACACCCATAACCAGAATCTCTGGTATTTAGAGAGTGTGACTTGAGTGTATAGATCTATACGGGGTTGACTACCCCACACCTGGCTGCTAGCTACAGCCGAACCGAAATGGTTCAAGGGTGACGAAAGTCATAAGTATGTGGACGACTTATTGCCACATGTGGACTACTTATTGCCACAGGTTTTAGTCTATTGTATGGTTATGGAACTCGCAATTAGGATAACAGAGATTTACTTATAGTAATAATGAACCACTTTATACATATTTTACATCTTTTACATCTTTCGTGTACAGTAACTAACAATCAGGAAAATACGGGACTTTCCTGGGGAAAACATAGAACCTAAACATGATTACATCTTTAACATCGTTTACATTAGAAACCAACATGCAGGAAAGAACGGGGCTTCCCTGGGTAACACTTACATAACTAGAAAGAGTAACAACTAGATAACAATACATCTTTTACAATTGGTAACATACAATAAGGAAAGTATGGGACTTTCCTGGTAACACATGATAAGTAAATAGAACAGTTTAACAAGTTAGATAACCAACTATATATTTTCACATGAGTAGACATGTTTTCAGTGTACAAACTTACTATACTTTACATTTGTGAAACAATAACCAACTATTAAGAAAATATGGGATTTTCTTGGTGCATATAACATTTCAGAAAAAGAAAGGAAACTCGAAACATTTTCACAAACAAAAACCGCTTATGAACTCACCAGCTTTATGCTGATTTCAAATCGCTTGTGTTCTCAGGTCAGCGTTAGAACAGGTACCCGAAGATCCTTTTGCTTGAAGACGGAGTACATGAAGATCCGTTTCATTTTGTTTATATATACTATGTATCACAACTATACAAACTTTACTTTTGAAACAACTGTAAAACTTTCTTATGTAATGTAATGGTTGTTTTACTTTACTTACTATGTGCATTGGATTTGATACTCAACGTGGAGTCAACCCCGGAAATGTTTCCGCCTTCGGTTTTCGGGGTGTGACACACACACACACACATATATATATATATATATATATATATATATATATATATATATATATAGGGGTGTGACACGTTTATATATATATATATATATATATATATATATATATATATATATATATATACATACATTCACTCGTTCATAAATAGAGTGAAATGTTTGTGATTAATGTAAGGATCTTCCATATTGGACCCTCTAATAACCTATTGATGATAATCTGATAAATATTTTGAATCAAATGATTTTATTTAGATCTTTGAAATTGTAATTGGAAAAATGCTGTTATTTTTAAATGAAAATTTTGGTTTGAAATCTGGGGCATTTCAAGTTGGTAACGGAGCCTTGGTTTGAATGGTTCGGACACTGTAACATTTCGTTTATAATAAATAAACAAACAAACAAATAAATAAATAAATAAGTAAAAATTAAATAAATAAAATGAGTAATAATAGCCCTAAAGTAGTAATAATTAACCAGTTTTAGCAGGGGGTTAAATGTTATTATTTCAGGCATTTGGAGTCAAAATTGTATCAATTGGACTTGAAATGTAAAAGAATTTCGTGACCAAGGGCTGTTTCGGAAATATTGGGCCTTAATTGAAAATGTACGTGGTTGGAGGGGCTAGAAGTGTCAATTCTGCACATAATTTTGGAATTGGAGACGGGAAATCCGCTCCGAGCGACTCTCGTGTGTTTCTGCCAATTACCCCATCCACCGCATACCACCGTGAAGGGTGGTTGTGTTTGTGTTTCAGCACATATTGATGTGTTTATATGGGTTTGAGTCGATGTCATGGTGTAGGTGTGTTGTTGGGCTAGAAACCGCGAGCACCACAATGGCATCCAACCATGGTGGGTGTGTGTGTGTGTGTGTGAAATGGTGTTTAAATGTATGTTATTTCAATTGTATGTTGTTATTTGGGTGTTGCTTGACCTGAAAGAAAAAACACCACCACTACCGTGAGGTGGTGGCTACCACTTCCTACCGCCGCCAGCCACCATTTTTGGTGGTTGTATTGGGCTTATTCCTTATTCTTTTGGTGCTAGTATGCGTGTGTGTGTGTGTTGTAAGAAATTATATGTACATTGGATTGTTGGAATATTACCTAAACCGCCGCCGTGTGCAAGTGACTACCACCTCCTGTCGCCATGGACCTCTGTCGACCACCACTACCCGAGGTGGCAGTGGGTGGTGCCCAATTTATTATTTACATATTTATATATTTCATTAGAAAATCAATTAACTTTAGGGGTTGGACATCCTAATTAGGGTTTAGAAATCCCTAATATCAAGAAAACCCTAATTTGGAGTTGCTCGGGATCCACGTTAAAACTATTAATAATTAAACCTAAAATAATATTTAATAATTGTCAACAATTAGCTTGATGCGATAGTGGAATTAATGGATTAATCCCTTAATGGGTTAAGTGAGGAACACTAACCCTAGTTATGATTTTATGTAAAAACCCTAGAATAGAGGAGCTCTATTTTGGGCAATAATCGGGCGCATATTTGGCCTGTTGAGTGGATTATTATTTCACCCGAAAATGACTAAATCAAACCTTAATTAATCATACCCTTAAGTGCTTAACTCCTTAAAGGGTTAAGTGTTACTACTTAACCCTAATCGTGATTTCATGTGAAACCCTAATCGTGATTTCATGTGAAACCCTAATCGTCATTTCATGTGAGGTGGTCATTATTTCAAGTGACAATGACATGTGATCGAGTATTAAATCAAGTATCTTCCTGTAGGTGATTAGAAGTGAGTTGAAGCTGGTAGAGTCTTTATTGCTACAATAGTTTCTACGCACATATAGAGGTGAGTTTCGCCTCACTATACCCTTGGGTCGAAGGCAATGATGTCGACCCACTATTATTGATTATGTGCTAGTAGAGGGATGCCCTAGGGACTGTATATAGTCATGTAGGATACACTGAGGACTCTTGGTCTAATCTCTCTTACCTGTTCCTTGATTGGATGTCGTTTTAGAGTTGGATCACCTATCCGGGTGACTATCTCACCTCTAAGTATATACTCTTACACATTCCTTGGATTGTGATATTTAGTATGCTATTATGTTGTGGTGATTTGCTAGATTTGTGTTCTAGTATTGGGTATGATGATATGTTGTAGTGATCAGTTGGATATGTCTCATGATATTGAGTATTTTGCTTTGTGGCAAAAAAACCTGTAGAACTGTATTTTATTTGTGCTTGCTGGTTATCATCTATGGGGTGCCCTTAAGGACTGTTGGTTGTTATATAGGATAGCATAAGAACTCTTGGTCTAGGCTCTATTTCTTGTTCCTGTTTTGGTTGTGGATCTAGAGTAGGACTATCTGTTTAGGTGGCTATCTCACCTCTGGTTACTTACGGTTACGCATTCTATGGGCGTTAGCTGGTAGTGAGACTATATGTTGTGAGAGGATTAGTAGGCAGTAGTGAGCTGTATAATTGTTGTTTTCCTGTATTATGTGCCTACTTGATCATGGTTGGTTATATGTCGACATATTGTGTTGGGTTAGGTTGAGGCAGTCCTGCTTTGTGCTGAACGCCAAAATCCCGAAAAACGGTCCAGACAGGCAGAAGGCCCGGGAGGGCGAACCAGCCATGCTGACAGTTCTGAGAGTGGGCAAGATAGACTGTAGGCCCAATGTGTCAACCCCGAAACTGATGGCGGAAACGTTCCGTAGCGGAGGACGTCATGTAAAGTATCACAACCAATGTACATAGTAAGCATAGTAAACGCAAAACATTACATTACACAGAATTATTACATTTGTTTGAAAGTAAGGTAATACATGATTATATATACATAAGTTTAAACAAAAGTAAAGACGTGAATTCCATCAGATCCATCTTCTGCAAAAGAACGTGGAATATCTGTATAAGGAGAACCTGAGAATACAAGCAGTTTTAAAAATATCATCATAAAACTAGTGAGTTCATAAGCAGTTTGTTTATGAAAATGAACAAGTTTCCTTTAGTTTTCTGAAAAAGTTGTTATCCAAGAAAAATCCCATATTTTCTTATAAGTAAAGTTTGTTTATCCATTTGTTACACAGTTTAGTTAAGAACAATTTGTTATCTGGTTACTACACGATCTAGTTAAAAACGAGTTCTGTTATCCCAGGAAAAACCCTTATTTTCCTTAAAAGTTTGTGGTTGGTATCGAATCGGAATGAAATGTACATGAATCTACCATACTTGTAGTGTTTGTGTGATGTTTCCTGAAAGCTTGGTTATCCTTGAAAGGTATGTTAGTTTTAACACGTGTATAAAACTATCGAAATAGTAAACTAATTTTTGAGGTTATTAATTTACTAAGTTCTTTATTACTTAAAACTAAATCTCCGTTATCTAAGTTTGCGAGTTCTATAACCATACTATAAACTAGATATGGCAAAGGAAAGCCAGTATCATTTATGACTTTTGTCACCCGTAGACCTACCGATCCCACTATAGCTAGCAGCAAGGTGCGGGGTAGTCGGCCTCGTATAGATCTATACACTCAAGTCACGCTCTCATACTAAGAGATTCTGGTTACATGGGTGGTCCTCCACTCGCGTATCTCTGTGGAGTATTACAGAGGATGTGTCTCCAACCCTAAGATTAACGAATTTACAAGTAATAATGCGGAAAATCCTGCTTTACATTCTAACTATAAAGATGGTCCTCCACTTGCGTATCTCTGTAGAGTGTTACAGAGGACGTCTAAAGTTCTAATCTTAATGATTTTAACAGCAATAAAAATGGAAAATCATATGTGAAATACACAATATAACATTATATAATATGATTTGCAATCAGTTTGGAAAACTAACTCTGGAAGTCATCGGTTGGTTAATACGGTTTCGATTGTTAAAAGCATACGGAAAATGAAATAAATAAATTTGAGTAGAAGATATTCTTGTACTTTTGCATGTATCCCCCCCCCCCCCCCATGAAAACATTGAAAAAAACAGAAAAACGTGTAGGGGTATGAACTCACCGGATGAGAAATGTGTCGGTTGGATGGTAAGTGTCAGTTCGGGGCTTGAGTACACGGGAGGTTCCTATGTAATATGAAGAGATACATAATTGTATCTAATTAGACTTTGAACTACTAATTAGATAAGAATATACACTCGAAGGCATGAAAACACTTCATTTGAAGTGTTAGGAGTGATCCGGGTTGCATCTAAGCGTGTATAAGGCCTAGATATGGAGTTTTCTCTTAAAGTGTAAACTCTTAATGGAGATTACGGCCTAATGATCATATCCCCATGAGTTTACAGCCGTAAACTCATGGGTGGTGTGTTCTTGGTTTCTAAATGGTCTTACAACACTTGTGGGGTGATGCTAGGTTTAGTTCTAAGGCATTGGAAGGGTTTGATCAACATATGGACCATATAAAGGAGTTTACGTCTGTAAACTAGGAGTTTACAGCCATAAACTCTCATGTACTCTTTCCTTATGTGTTTTGGTGTCCCTAGGTTAAGCACAAGTGTTTCTAGTCCAAAGTACAAGCCATGGAAGGAAGTTAAAGCACCATTTGACCACCTTATAGGAGTCTACTGCCCAGGAACCATTCATTGGGGGGTTTATGGCCATAATCTCCTAAGGGGATGGTTTCTTTCATGTTCAAGGTCCCTAAAACAATGGTGGTTGATTCTAGAGATTATTCCAAGGCGTAGGAGGTGTTTAAGGGGCATCTTAACACCTTAAAAGTTGTTTACGGCCTAAGAAAGGGTGTTTGCGGTCCTAGCATGTTCTTGGGCCGTAAACTCATGTTTACCCCTCAAATGTTAAGGTTTTGGTGTTCTAAGTCCAATCTTGTAAGCCCCTAAGTCATATCTAAGCTCCATAAGTGTTTTGGAAGGGTTTTGGGCTCCAAACCCCCATTTATGTGTGTTTGTGGCTTCGGGCTGTTCCTGGGTCGTAAACACAAGATTTGGTCCTATTCCATGATTTAAACAAGAATTTGAATGATAAACAAGCTATACTATGAGCTAGGATGGATTACATACCAAATTGGAACTTGAAAGGGGTGATTTGGATCAAAGATTGAGTTTGTAGAGAGAGAGAGAGTAGAGAGAGAGTGAAAAAAAGATTCAAATGAAACCCACTCAACTTTATATATGATTTGATTTTGAGGCTCGGTGGAAATCTACCCGATACTGACGTTAAATGGGGCTTTTGGTCATACCTGATTTAGTTGTCGTAACCCGAAGTGGTCGAAGCTATAAATTTTCCAAATATAAATTTGAGATGTGTTTATGTGTTTCTAATGGGTTTGGACTTTCATGAGATCATAATAAAAGTCTTAATTTAAATGACCTAATCCAAAAGTCAACGGAAAAATCAGAAATATTAACGGGGACGGGTTATAGCGACGAAAAGTTTTCGGATTGTCACATTATCCTCCCGTTAGAAGGAATTTTTGTCCCAAAATTTAGAATTAAGACACAATCATGGGTTAGGAAAGAGACGTGGATATTTCTGTTTTATCGAGTCTTCATGCACCCAGGTGAACTCGGGTCCTCGTATGGCATTCCGGTGAACCTTCACTTATCGGAATACGACTTTGTTTCATATGTTTGATCTCTCGATCCATGATTTCGATCGATTCTTCCACAAAGTTCATACTTTTGTTGATCTCGATCTCGTCAAGAGGGATTACTAGGGTTTCGTCGTATAGACACTTTTTAAAGTTAGAGACGTCGAAGACAGGATGGATGTTGCTAAGTTCTTGAGGTAGTCGGAGTTTATAGGCTACAAGACCGATCCTAGAGACGATCTCGAAAGGTCCTATGTACCTCGAGTTAAGTTTTCCATGCTTTCCAAAGCGTATCATGCCTTTCCAGGGTGAGACCTTAAACAGGACACGATTTCCTACCTGGAATTCTAATGGTTTTCATCATTTATCAGCGTAAATCTTCTGTCGGTCTCGTGAAGCTTTCAGTCGTTCTCGGATCTAGATGATTTTCTCAGTGGTTTCACGGATGATTTCAGGACCAGTGATAGCACTATCGGGAACTCTACTCTTGGCTGGCTGCGTGTCCCCTACCTCAGCCCACCACAAAGGGGATTTGTACTTACGACTGTAGAGGGCTTCGAACGGGGCAACCTTGATGTTGGTGTGCTAACTGTTGTTATACGAGAACTCGATCAAGGGTAAATGGGTGTCCCACGATTTTCCGAAAATAGTGACACATGCTCTCAGCATGTCTTCGAGGGTCTGGATAGTTCTCTTGCTCTGTCCGTCTGTCTGAGAATGATAAGCTGCACTCATATCCAGCTTAGTTCCAAGAGCTTTCTGAAGGGATTGCCAAAACCTTTAGGTAAACCTGCTATCTCGATTGGAGATAATAGACACAGGCACACTATGCAGTTGGACTATCTCTTGGATGTAGATTCGCGTGAGTCTTTCCATCTTGAATGATTCTTTAATCGGAGGGAAGTGAGAGGATTTTGTCAAACGATCGACAATTACCCAAATGGTATCGTACCCACCCGGAGATTTGGGTAACTTTGTGATGAAATCCATGGTAATCATCTCCCATTTCCATTCGGGTATCTCGGGATGTTGGAGCAGACCCTGAAGGCTTCTGATACTCGACGTTTACCTTGGCGCAAGTCAGCCACTTGCCCATGAAAGTAGCAATTTCGGCTTTGATGTTTGGCCACCAGTATTGTTTCTTGAGATTTAGATACATCTTGTTCGAACCTGGGTGAACAGAGTATCTGGTCTTATGAGCTTCGGTCATACAATTTCTCTGAGATCTTCGAACTTTGGGGTCCAGTTTTGATCCATGAAATAATAGATTCCATAATCTCTAATCTCATGTTTCTTATTCATTCCCCTCAAGGCTTCGTTCAACACGTTCTCTGGTTTTAGGGCTTCCAACTGGGCTTCACGGATCTGTGCGGATAAGTGAGAATGGATTGTCATTGTTATTGTCTTCGCCTTGCGGCTTGAACTCTCTTTTCGGCTAAGGGCATCTTCTACCACATTGGTCTTGCCGAGATGGTAGCGGATTTCACACTCATTGTCACCGAGCAACTCTAGTCATCGCTGTTGCCTCATGTTTAAGTCTTTCTGATTGAAGATGTGCTGCAAGATTTTATGGTCAGTGAAGATCGTGCACTTAGTTCCATAGAGGTAATGTCTCCAAATATTTAGTGCGAAGATCACTGCTCCTATCTCCAGGTCATGAGTCGTGTCGTTAACTTCGTGTGTCTTCAGTTGTGTCGAGGCATAAGCAATAACTTTTCCTCTCTGCATAAGCACATAGTCTAAACCCTGATTAGACACATCACAGAAGAGAACGAAATCCTATGTTCCTTCGGGTAGGAATGCATAACACTCCTTTCGCATAAGCTTTTGAGCTTTGATACATGAAAAGATTGCGAAGATTGGAACTAAGTTTGTCGCCGTAGATCATCAAAGTTTGTTCAGGGGGAAGGTTGAGACGGATGGCTTTTTCACAACAAAGGATATCAGCATGATTGGAACCCAACCAATCCATGCCAATGATAACATCAAAGCTCTTTATGGAAACTGGCATTAGATCGATGGGAAAAGAGTGATCGTTCAGGGTAAGGGTACATCCTATGAATATATCGTTGGCGTTTTCTTTCTCACTGTTAGTCATTTCGACGGTAAATGTTTCGGTTACTAGACGAGGACTATGTTTACGAAAATGTTTGAATGAATGGCTAATAAAACTTCTTGAACACTAGATTCGAAAAGGATGTGAATGTAAGAATTGTCGAGAAGAAACGTACCCGCGACGACGGTGGGATCGACGACTGCCTCCTCCTGCTTTATAGCTATAACTATCCCGGCGTTGTCAGCTGTTGTTGCCTTGGGGAAGTTCCTCTTGAAATGCCCGACTTCTCCATAGCCGTAGCAGGCCTGATCGGCACTCGCTCCGGAAGCTTGATTGGTTGGTTGAGTTGGTGCTCTTCATTTTCGAGCAGTGTGGCCCTTTTTGCCACAACATTTGCAGATCAACTCACGGCATGGGCCAGGGTTAAGATGGTGGTAACTACACTTGTCGCACCAAGGGAAGTTACCAGCTTACCTATTGGTAGGTGCTTGAGCTGTAGACGCAGCGACAGGAGTAGTAACAGCTTGGACTACCACAACCTTTTGCTTCTTGGAGGGCCCTTGCGAACTCTGACGCTTTCGCTTTCTCCAAAAAATCTTCTAACTCTTACTACACTCATTCCGGTGCCCCCTGATCACCTTCATGATTTTGGGGATGGGTGTTACTTCCTGGTCCACTGGACCTGCCGGGTTCAAGTGCGCCATTGCAGCCGTCACTGCGGCAGTAACAACTGCCTGAAATAAGACAGGGTCGAGTTGAGAAGGATATGGTGGTGGAGAGTTGTTGTTCCTTGAGCTGGGCCCTTTCTTTGGAGGCATATTGATCTAAAATGATTAGGAAAAAGAGGATGGTATGTCCTCTTAATTGAATAATGAGATATTAAACAAAAGATATCTATTATGACAGATAAAGTGTTCTACTAAGCGATAATATATAGGAAAACTACCAAAACAAGGTAATTTATCGCTAGGGAAAGAATGAGTAGCAATACTTGGAATGAATTTCTACAACGTATTCGGCTTTGTCTAAATACTCCTATAGTATTTTATGGTTTGTTGCGATGACGACTCATTGTTTGGATATTAGGTAAGTTTTAGGCATGCTACACACCACAGTCACTCCCAAGCACACGTTGGTCGTGTCTCGAATGAATATAGTTGATCATGCTATATTGACCCTAGACACGACTACATAACTGCCCAGGTTTAACCGCAGCGTACAACACCCAATTACTTATGTTTTGTTCTACTCGAGGTTACGGTCTCTGACGTTTAGGTATTCTTGTATACTTTGGAAAAATACTTATATTTTAAAGTATATTTTTAGTTCAGAGCACTTCGGCCCCTTAGTGTTTATAGTCATATACCATGTAAGGTTTGGTATACTTAGTTCACTATAAACAAGGGCTCTGATACCAATCTGTCACACCCCGAAACTGATGGCGGAAACGTTCTGGGGCGGAGGACGTCATGCAAAGTATCACAACCAATGTACATAGTACGCATAGTAAACACAAAAGATTACATTACATAGAATCATTACATTTTTTTGAAAGTAAGGTAATACATGATTATAGATACATAAGTTTAAACAAAAGTAAAGACATGAATTCCATCTGCTTCGTCTTCTGTAAAAGAACGCGAGATACCTGTCTAAGGAGACCTGAGAATACAAGCAGTTTTAAAAATATCAGCATACATCTTGTGAGTTCATAAGCTGTTTGTTTCAGAAAATGAACAAGTTTCCTTTAGTTTTCTGAAAAAGTTGTTATCCAAGAAAAATCCCATATTTTCTTATAAGTAAAGTTTTTTTATCCATTTGTTACACAGTTTAGTTAAGAACAGTTTGTTATCTGGTTACTACACAATCTAGTTAAAAATGAGTTCTGTTATCCCAGGAAAAACCCTTATTTTCCTTAAAAGTTTGTGGTTGGTATCGAATCAGAATGAAATGTACATGAATCTACCATACTTGTAGTGTTTGTGTGATGTTTCCTGAAAGCTTGGTTATCCTTGAAAGGTATGTTAGTTTTAACACATATATAAAACTATCAAAATAGTAAACTAATTTATGAGGTTATTAATTTACTAAGTTCTTTATTACTTAAAACTAAATCTCTGTTATCTAAGTTTGCGAGTTCTATAACCATACTATAAACTAGATACGACAAAGGAAAGCCAGTATCATTTATGACTTTTGTCACACGTAGACCTGCCGGTCCCACTGTAGCTAGCAGCAAGGTACGGGGTAGTCAGCCCCGTATAGATCTATACACTCAAGTCACGCTCTCCTACTAAGAGATTCTGGTTACAGGGGTGGTCCTCCACTCGCGTTTCTCTATGGACTGTTACAGAGGACGTGTCTCCAACCCTAAGATTAACGAATTTACAAGTAATAATGCGGAAAATCCTGGTTTAAATTCTAATTATAAAGATGGCCCTCCACTCGCGTATCTCTGTGGAGTGTTACAGAGGACGTCTAAAGTTCTAATTTTAATGATTTTAACAGCAATAAAAATGGAAAATCATCTGTGAAATATACAATATAACCTTATATAATATGATTTGCAATCAGTTTGGAAAACTAACTCTGCAAGTCAACGGTTGGTTAATATGGTTTCGATTGTTAAAAGCATACGGAAAATGAAACATTTCAAATGAAATAAATAAATTTGAGTACAAGATATTCTTGTACTTTTGCATGTATTCCCCCCCCCCCCCTGAAAACATTGAAAAACACGGAAAAGGTGTAGGGGTATGAACTCACCGGCCGAGAAATGTGTTCGTTGGATGCTAAGCGTTAGTTCGGGTCTTGAGTACACGCGAGGTTCCTATTTAATATGATGAGATACATAATTGTATCTAATTAGACTTTGAACTGCTAATTAGATAAGAATATACACTCCAAGGCACGAAAACACTTCATTTCAAGTGTTAGGAGTGATCCGGGTTGCATCTAATGGTGTATAAGGCCTAGATATGGAGTTTTCTCTTCAAGAGTAAACTCCTAATGGAGATTACGGCCTAATGATCATATCCCCATGAGTTTATAGCCGTATACTCATGGGTGGTGTGTTCTTGGTTTCTATATGGTCTTACTGTTGGGTTTTGAGCAATCTAACACTTCCTAAGTGTGCATGCAACCCTAATAAACCTTGGATCTATGTTTGTCTAAATACATGCAAAATAATAATTTTCCAAGGTTTATAACCTATCTAACATGGCATGGGGAACATTTCAACATAAAAGAGTTAGAAGAGATTACATACCTTTTGGTGAGTTTGGTTCTAAGGAGTTTGAGGGCCAAGCACCAATAGTGTGAATGCCTCAAATGGAATCACAAACACCACAAACTCTTGGAAAACTTTGAGAGAGTATACACACTCTTGTATTTTCGGCCACACACATGCACACACACACTAGATCACTAGTTTTCTCTTTGGCTTCATTTCATGCTCCATAAGCATGCTTATATAGTATGCATGGTTAGGGTGAAACCCTAATAACCCATGTCTTTTCCTTTTCCAAGGATCCATGGGTTAAAAGCTCCATGGATCATCCATGGACTTCCACATAAGCCTAGCCCATTAACAAATGAGTATTAGCCCACACTATATAAAACAAATAGCCCATAATTTAATTAGTATTCCTTTTAATCTCTAAATTAATTCATAATTAATTTAAGACTAAAACTAATTAAATAACGTAACTTCATATTAATATATTATAACTCTCAATATATTAATAAACATATGTGTATAACTCTCATAAAATTATCCATAATAGTTTGGATGAGATGCAACCCAAATGGACCATGCCGGTCGGGTCAAGTATATACCAAATAAGTTATGGACTTAGACACCTTATCCAACAGACTCCCACTTGGATAAGTCTAATAACTATATTTGCCTATAACTTCAGGAACCAACCAACAATCGTAGCTCTCGAAAACTCCCTCGAACAATGAAGACTCTGTCGAACTATGAAGCGCCATTTTAGATAAGTGATCACATAATCCTCTGTTCTCATGATATCAGCCGGACAAACACATGGAACTATGTCTTGCTTATTGTCTAGCAGTTGTTTCTCGATTTTCCGATTTGTTTGACGAAGAACTTCACTGAACACATCGGTTTAGTTCTGACCAGGTCTGGTACATGGGTCAACACAAAATCATCGAGGGGCCCGGATATCGCTTCTATTTCTAGAAGGAACAGATAAACTTCGACTGATATGCTTGTTCTACTACTTATTGAATTGTACACAAAGGCACGTTTTATAACATCAAGTTACTGATGCGTTTACGTGCAATCAATGCACAACCAACTCATAGGTAACAACTCATATCTCTAGGTTTAAAGATTTATATGATGTTATCGTCTCACGATCACTCGAGATAAATTCCATGAAGTGATACAAGTGAGCGTGGGTTTATACCAATACTCATAACTTATGAGTACTCATGAATGTTGCAGCAACCATTGCCATGTCTAAACACCTTTAAGGCATCTACAAACCCAATTCATGACAATCTTGATTCATACCTACTTCCGACGTATGATCGATTGTGGAGGTTTGAATAAATTAATTATTCTGGAAGTCAAAACATGCAAAACTGAAACAATAGTAAATAATTGACAATGATAGTAACACTTTACTCATAAATAAATCACAAATTTTATTCATCATCAAACGTCGATTACATTTTACAAGTTTCAGGAAAACTATCTAATCTGTAAAACTAATATCGTCCCTCAGCCCGATACGTCTCGCATGCTGAAAATGCTTAACCCTCGTCAGTCCCTTCGTAAGGGGATCTGCAGGATTCTCATCTGACGATATCCTCCTTGTCACAAGGAGTCCTTCTTCAATCTTGTGTCTTAAGAAGTGATATTTTCTGTCAATGTGTCGGGATCTGCCATGATCTCTTGGTTCCTTGGCTAAGATAACCGCAACATTGTTGTCACAGAAAATCTCTATAGGTTCCTTAATAGCTGGTACAACTCCAAGGTCTCCGATGAAGTTCTTTAGCCATATCGCCTCCTTCGCTGCTTCACTCGCTGCTATATACTCTGATTCACAAGTCGAATCAGCCACCGTCTCCTGCTTGGAACTCTTCCAAGAAATTGCCCCTCCATTTAAGGTAAAGATCCAGCCCGACTGAGAGCGGAAATTATCCCTATCAGTCTGAAAACCAGCATCACTATACCCTAATATTCTCAAATCATCACTGTCACCAAGGGTAAGAATCCAATCCTTAGTCCTCCGTAGGTACTTGAGAATGTTCTTTACCGCGGTCCAATGAGCCTTGCCAGGGTTCCCCTGATACCTGCTGACCATGCTCAAAGAAAATGCCACATCAGGAAGGGTACAAGTCATAGCATACATGATCGAGCCAACTGCGGAAGCATATGGTAATTGGCTCATCTCAGCTATCTCTGCCTCTGTACTCGGACTCTGAGTCTTACTCAGTTTGGTATTGCTTTGGATCGGTAAATCTCCTTTCTTGGAATTCTCCATGTTGAACCTTTTCAACACCTTATCCAAGTAGATACTCTAACTAAGTCCAATTAGTCTTCTACTCCTTTCTCTTAATATCCTTATCCCTAGGATATAGGTAGCCTCCCCTAGGTCCTTCATAGCAAAGCACTTCCCAAGCCAGGACTTAACCTCATGCAAGGTTGGGATGTCATTTCCTGTGAGTAGTATGTCATCCACATACAGTACCAAGAAGCTAACTATACTCCCACTAGCTCTGACATACACGCAAGACTCATCTTCGCTTCTCAAGAAGCCAAACTCTTTTACCTTCTCATCAAAACAAAGATTCCAGCTACGAGATGCTTGTTTTAATCCATAAATGGATTTCTCAAGCTTGCATACTCTATTAGGGTACTCTACATTGACAAAACCCTCTGGCTGATTCATGTACACATCCTCAGCCAACTTTCCATTAAGGAAAGCGGTTTTGACATCCATTTGCCATATTTCATAATCATGAAATGCTGCAATGGCTAACATAACCCTAATAGACTTAATCTTGGCCACCGGCGAGAAGGTTTCATCATAATCAACACCTTGAGTTTGAGTAAAACCCTTCGCAACCAGTCGAGCCTTATAAGTATGCACTTTTCCTTCCATGTCGGTCTTCTTTTTGAAGATCCATTTGCACCCGACTGTTTTACGGCCCGGTACATTGTCAACCAAGTTCCGAACTTGATTGTCATACATGGACTGTATCTCGCTGTCCATAGCCTCCTTCCATTTAGCAGACTCCGGGCCTGCCATGGCTTCCTTAACACTGATAGGTTCATCCAGATTTACTAGTGTACTATCACTAATAAACGTATCACCTTCCGTAGTAATATGAAAACCATAATAAAACGAAGGTGTGTTCCTAACCCGTGTGGAACGCCTCGGAGGTACAGACTCGTCAGCTGGATCAACAGGAGTTTCTTCCTCAGGTTGATTGCTAGTGTCTAAGGTTCCTTCACCAATTGATTCTTGAATTTCTTCAAGATCAATCTGCCTCCCACTGTCTCCTTGGCTTATAAATTCTTTCTCGCGAAAGATCCCTCTTCATGCTACAAAGACCACATTCTCACTGGGTCTGTAGAAAAGGTAACCGAAGGATTTCTGTGGGTAGCCGATGAAAATACACCTTTCACTTCGGGGTTCAAGCTTATCATGAGTTTCACGCCTCACGAAGGCTTCGCAACCCCAAATTTTGATGTGGTCCAAATTGGGAACCTTCCCAGTCCACATCTCATGAGGTGTTTTGGTAACCTTCTTTGTAGGGACTAGATTAAGGATATGGGCGGCAGTCTCTAAGGCATACCCCCAAAAAGAGATTGGTAACGAAACTCGACTCATCATAGAGCGAACCATGTCCAACAAGGTACGATTACGCCTCTCAGCTACACCATTCAGCTGTGGTGTCCTGGGAGGAGTCAATTGTGAGACAATCCCACACTCCTTAAGATAGTCAAGGAGCTCGGTACTAAGATACTCACCACCTCGATTGGATCGAAGCATCTTAATGTTCCTGCCCAATTGATTTTCTACTTCCTGCTTGAATTCCTTAAACCTTTCAAAGGTTTCGGACTTGTGTTTGATTAAGTAGACATACCCATATCTACTAAAATCATCAATAAAAGTCACATAATACCGATTAGCGTCCCTTGTGGCGGTTTTGAATGGCCCACATACATCAGTATGTATTAGGTCCAACAAACCCTCACCCCTCTCACAAGTTCCAGTGAAGGGTGATTTTGTCATTTTTCCAAGTAGACAAGATTCACAACTATCATCTGATTTAAGGTCAAATGATTCCAAGACTCCACTCTTTTGGAGTTGTCCTATGCGTTTCTTGTTTACATGTCCAAGACGACAATGCCACAATGATGCTTTATCTAGGCTAGTAGAAGAATCAATATACAACACATTATTTCCTAAGTTGTCTACAATCGACACAGTTTCATACACACCATCACAAGGTAATGCTTTAAAATAAAACACATTATTAAAGAAAGCATTAATACCACCACATTCATTATCAAACGAAAAGGTAAAACCTTGTTTGTACAAAGCATGAAAAGAAATAATATTCCTCGCCATTTCAGACGAGTACACACATTTATTCAAATCTAATTTTAACCCATTATTAAGCAACAAAGTATAAACCCCAATCTTGGAAACAGGTGAAGCCTTCCTATTCCCCATGATTAAGTTTATCTTCCCGTGCTCCACATCCTCACTTCTTCTTAGGCCCTGCAAATCAGAACATATGTGAATACCACATCCTGTATCAAGCACCCAAGAGTTAGAATATGTTGAGTAATTAGACAATATAGTGTAAATACCTGCATAGGTGGGTTTCACTTTCCCATCCTTTAGATCCTGCAAGTACTTAGGGCAGTTTCGCTTCCAGTGTGCCTTTTCATGGCAATAAAAGCATTCAGCATCCTTTGGAATGGCAGAAGGAGTGACAGAACCGTTCTTAGTCTTTGATGAGGAGCCTTCAAGAGACTTTCCCTTGGTACCCTTCGAAGGGTGCTTCCTCTTTTTCCCTTTGCCTTGCCCAATAGCTAAAACAGGGGTAGAAGTTGGAGTAGGAGTAGTAGAGGTAACAACCGCTTTACCCTTAAGACCGGTTTCAGCGGTCTTCAAGAGTCCTTGAAGCTTGCTGAGGGTAACTTCCTCCTTGTTCATATGATATGTCATTCGAAAATGATCATAACAAGAAGGTAAGGAGTGCAAAATGATGTCAATTGCTAACTCCTCGGGGATGTTAACATTCAGCTTCAGCAAACGGTCCACATACCTTTGCATCTTTTGCATGTGGCCCGTGACGGATTCACCGTCCTTCATGCGGGTAGTTATTATGGAGGAGATTATTTCATACCGCTCCTGACGAGCACTCTGATGGTACCTTTCCATCAGGTCTTGGTGCATCTCAAAAGGGTAGAAATCTTCATACGACTTTTGGATCTCGGCTGTCATCGTGGCCATCATGATACATGCCACCTTAGTAGCATCTCTCTCATGAGTCTTGAATTCAGCGATCTCCTCAGGAGTAGCAGTAGACTCATCAAGTTCTTTTAACTCCTTATCGAGGACATATTCCTTGTCCTCGTAACGAGTAACCATCCTGATGTTCCTAATCCAATCCATGAAGTTGGAACCATCAAAGATGACCCTCCCACAAAGATTCATGAGAGAGAAAGAACCAGTTGGGTTAGAGCCTGAAGCATTAGTGTTGGAAGACATCTGAAAGAAGAAAGTAAGTTTAGATTAGATATTTAGGATCCTTAATAAGACACCCAAATGTAATATTAAGGCTAGGATCCAATCACAATATATTACACTTAGAAGAGGGATGCCGTAATCTAAGTAATAATATATTTGAAAGGTAGGTGAATGACGATTCACCAATTTCCACCATGAAAACGAAATGATTTATTAGGTTTAATTGGATTTGAAATTCCTAGATTCTTTTGAGATTCATTGAACTTTTCAGTGGCATGTTTCAATCTCGATTGTGCCCTTCAAGTTTTGTGACTGGGATGTCGAGGATCACAAAACAAGGTGTGAATAACCATGCTAACTCACTTGGTACTCTTAATATTATCACCTAATCAATGTGCCGGTTAACCACACACGCTCCATTGATCTATGACAACATTAAGTCACCCTTCGTGATCCTTACTAGTCCTAGTTAGTGTGCCGGTTAACCACACACGCTCCACCAACGACTTGGTAAGGTACAAAGTGTGAATTCCATGGATTAGCACCATGTTCACATTTTCCTAAAATAACTAAGATTGGGAATTAAAAGAGTTTAGTTACTTTATAATATTCATTATACTTTTAATGAGGATTTAAAGTCATTGTTCTACCCGTTCGGCTAACGACCCTCCACCGATCAAGCAAGCGGTGGGTGAGAGTATACACCCATTAAGTCGCCATTTTATAGGCAACAACTTTATACCCACCTTATAGACCGGCTTCGTGAATGAGGCCTACTAACGGTAAAACGACTTATTCTTATACATATATATAATAATTAACCATTAATGTTATAAATAGTATAAGGGTTGAATTTTAACTATTAAAACTCTAAGGTTTGGAATTAAAGTTTATTAAAGTGTGTGAAACTTTACAAATTCCAAAACTTGAGGGCAAGTTTTGTAACTTTGCAAAACTCTTCATTTCATAACTTATGAATTAAAGGTTCATAAAAATGAAGACTCTTCATTTTCATGTAACTTATGTGTTTTAAGTGTGTGTTAAATGAAAGTGACCTTTGGTAATCCATAACTTGAGGACAAATTATGGACTCCATTAAAACACATAAATGATAAAGAATTAATCCTAAACAATTCAGCAAATAATTCCTATCATTTTCTAAATTCATAAGAACATGAACATGATCATCAAAAATTCAAGAATTATATGAACACATAAAATCATGGATTTTTGATATATGCTATTGTAAATGGATTAGAACAACCATTACACCAACTAAAATAAGTTTTATAACACCAAAACAGTTTAGGGTAATGTTTCTAGTCCATTTCCAGCAGCAAAAGTCGAGATTCTGCATTCTTTCGATCCTACTCGTCGAGTGCACGAACTTACTCGCCGAGTAGGTTGAAGTTTGCCTTGGACTCGGCGAGTCCCCCCAATGGACTCGGCGAGTCCACCATGCAGACAGCAACGATTTCGACTTTTTTCACTATTTTGCATCAAGTATCAAACAAGCAAGCCTAGGCTCTGATACCACTGTTGGGTTTTGAGCAATCTAACACTTCCTAAGTGTGCATGCAACCCTAATAAACCTTGGATCTATGTTTGTCTAAATACATGCAAAATAATAATTTTCCAAGGTTTATAACCTATCTAATATGGCATGGGGAACATTTCAACATAAAAGAGTTAGAAGAGATTACATACCTTTTGGTGAGTTTGGTTCTAAGGAGTTTGAGGGCCAAGCACCAATAGTGTGAATGCCTCAAATGGAATCACAAACACCACAAACTCTTGGAAAACTTTGAGAGAGTATACACACTCTTGTATTTTCGGCCACACACATGCACACACACACACTAGATCACTAGTTTTCTCTTTGGCTTCATTTCATGCTCCATAAGCATGCTTATATAGTATGCATGGTTAGGGTGAAACCCTAATAACCCATGTCTTTTCCTTTTCCAAGGATCCATGGGTTAAAAGCTCCATGGATCATCCATGGACTTCCACATAAGCCTAGCCCATTAACAAATGAGTATTAGCCCACACTATATAAAACAAATAGCCCATAATTTAATTAGTATTCCTTTTAATCTCTAAATTAATTCATAATTAATTTAAGACTAAAACTAATTAAATAACGTAACTTCATATTAATATATTATAACTCATAATATATTAATAAACATATGTGTATAACTCTCATAAAATTATCCATAATAGTTTGGATGAGCTGCAACCCAAATGGACCATGCCGGTCGGGTCAAGTATATACCAAATAAGTTATGGACTTAGACACCTTATCCAACACTTACAGCACTTGTGGGGTGATGCTAGGTTTAGTTCTAAGGCATCGGAAGTGGTTTGATCAATATATGGACCATATAAAGGAGTTTACGACCATAAACTCTCATGTACTATTTCCTTATGTGTTCTGGTGTCCCTAGGTTAAGCAAAAGTGTTTCTAGTCCAAAGTACAAGCAATGGATGGAAGTTAGGGCACCATTTGACCACCTTATACGGCCTAGGAAACATTCCTTCGGGGTTTTATGGCCGTAATATCCTAAAGGGATGGTTTCTTTCATGTTTAAGGTCCCTAACACAATGGTGGTTGATTCTAGACATTATTCCAAGTCTTTGGAGGTGTTTAAGGGGCATCTTAACACCTTAAAAGGTGTTTACGGCCTAAGAAAGGGTGTTTATGGTCCAAGCATATTCTTGGGCCGTAAACTCATGTTTACCCCTCAAATGTTAAGGTTTTGGTGTCTAAGTCCAATTTTGTAAGCCCCTAAGTCATATCTAAGCTCCAGAAGTGTTTTGGAAGGGTTTTGGGGCTCCAAAACCCCATTTATGTGTGTTTGCGGCTTAGGGCTGTTCATGGGACGTAAACACAAGTCCTTGGTCCTATTCGATGATTTAAGCACGAATTTGAATGATAAACAAGCTATATTATGAGATAGGATGGATTACATACAAAATTGAAACTTGAAAGGGGGTGATTTGGATCAAAGATTGAGTTTGTAGAGAGAGAGTAGAGAGAGAGAGAGAGAGTGAGAGTGAAAAAAAGCTTCAAATGAAGCCCACTCAACTTTATATATGATTTGAGTTTCAGGCTTAGTGGAAATCTACTTGATACTGACGTTAAACGGGGCTTTTGGTCGTACCCGATTTAGTTGTCGTAACCCGACGTGGTTGAAGTTATAAATTTTCCAAATATAAATTTAGGATGTTTTCACGAGTTTCTAATGGGTTTGGACACTAACGAGATCATAATAAAAGTATTAATTTAAATGACCTAATCCAAAAGTCAACGGAAAAATCGAAAATATTAACGGTTTTATTAACGGGGACGGGTTACAGCGACATAAAGTTTTTGGATTGTCACACAGTGAGGGCGGTTTAGTTATACTGTAGACTCTATATGCATGTTGTTTGTTTCTTGGTATATGTTATCTGTTGTGTGGTGGTATTTTGCGGAAACTTACTAAGCTTTACGCTTACAGTTTTAGATTATTGTTTCAGGTGCTCCTGATGATTTTGGCTAGGGGAAGACGTGACTGTACACATCCTTGGTTTTACAACAGATTGGATCTTGGGAAAACTCTGATTTTCAAATAATGTTTGAGAACACTATTTTTATAATCATTTTATTAGTAAAAGGATAGTTTTAAGAAGTTTAAAATTTGTTGAAATTTTTGAGATGTTACAAGTTGGTATCAGAGCCTTGGTTTAAGTGAATTGGAGGAAACACTCGTGCGTATCCAATCTCAAACTGTGGACAATATTTTATTATGTTTTTCAAAGTAATAAAGGAGGATACAAGTGTAGGATCAGCCGTAGCCTGTAAGTAGACCCCAAAATACCTTACGGATTATTAGATTTTGTGATATGTTAGAACAACATACTTGTACTAGGCTAGGGATCTTCAGGAATTGCATGATAGAATTGCCTGATTGTATGATGCCTGATAACCTACGGTTTTCCTTATATGAATTTGACATCATTAATGTAGTTTCTTAGTGTGTGCATCACGGTCGAACTTAATTAAGATCTTATAGCCTGAGAATGTTTGGTTTAGCCTTATTTCATGTTCTTGTTTGATGAAGGGATTAGGGTAGGATCAGGTATTTGAAAGTCTATAGGATCCAGCATTATGTATGACTAGCATACACGAGTGTTGCAGGGTTGGTGGAAGGTTCATGGGTGGGTTGTGCGAGGTTGGTAGGCCAGTTATTAAATATTTAGCCTTCCTCTAGGAGTGAGGATTAAGCAGTCGCCATGTTTACGTATATTGTTAGGGCGTTGTGATGATACTTGAGACAAATATGGATAGGTGTGGAAGGTAGTATAGGACCGTACTACTGAAAGCACCAGACCCATACCCGTAGCAAGGAAGTCACAACGCCTATGCTTTAGTTAGGAGTTGGTTCCATGTTATTTATATTGATTATCTGATATTTTCCTGGTATATTTTCAGTATAGTGGTTACAAGACGCTTTGTGACTGGATCCGGATCATGATCAGGAGATGGCGGTCAGGAAGCACCGACAGTGCCCGAGGTTGTTGGTCAGATGAAGTTGGATGATCTGGACACCAGGATTCGATAGATCGTACATGTTGAGGATGCTACTCTGTTCTGGGCACAACTGCCAAAGATGTTTGGTTCTATTAATACCACCATGGTTGAGTATTTCAACGAGCGCTATGCAACCCTTGCGGAGACAGATGCCGCAACAGCTACAACAGTTGTAACGGTGGCAACGGGAGGGGATGGTCAAACTTTTCAGTACCAAGACTTCGATAACATGAAGCCCCCAACCTTCGATGGGGTCCAGGACCCGATCATAGCAATGAGGTGGCTATCTGGCGTGAAGGGATGTTTCTTCACATGCTCATATCCTACTAACCTGAAGGTCGGGTGTGCACTGAACCTGCTGAGGTGCATAGTAAAGGATTGGTGGAGATTGATGGCAGGGTCATATACTGATGAGCAGAGAGATGCAGTTACTTGGGATCAGTTCAGAGAGATGTTCCACGCTTGCTACGTTCCACGGGTTGAGCGAGAACGGCTGACACATGAGTTTTTGGAGATGAGATAGGTTACTGATTCGGTGATGGAGATCTCTTGCATGTTCATTGAGAGGGTGATGTTTTGCTCGGAGTTTGCATCTGAGTAGGTGTAGATGAATCGTTATCTTCACATGCTCAAGACTGATATCAAACAGTTTGTTGCTACTCAGTGGTGTGATACTTTACTGGAGTTATAGGCGGCCACGAGGAGGCGAGAGATTGAGATAGAGACCCAGGTGAGGGAGCAGTGTCAGTCTCCGGATCGGTCCCAGCATGCAGCAAAGCGGTTCAAGTCCGCTGAATAGAATGCTTGACGAGTTGAACGGAGGCGCAAATATGTTACATGTCAACGGTGTGGCGAAGAGAGTCATTTTGGGAGAGATTGCAGGCAGAGTGTGCTAGTTTGTTTCCATTGCGGTCAGGAAGCCCACGTTAGGACTGATTGCCCACTTCTTAGTAAGTTGATGGATCCTACACGCTTAGCTTGGCAGTTACCCAATGGTCGTCAAGGGACCATCAGTGTCCCGAGGACCGATATGTAAGTTGGCAGTTCTTCTAGTTAGCGGTTGTGGTAGTATTGGTAATTATCTATAGTTTTAGTTGTGTTTCAAGGTTCAGTAGTAATTTTGGATGATTAGTTAAACATAAATATCTTATCTAGCTTTGTTTTAATTGATCTCTTGTTATGTATGTATTAATTTTCTTTGTCTGTGATTGTATGTGTATCGGAAGTTGTGAATGTCGTGTGGCTTTAAATTCGCCTATGCATGTGGATATTAGTGGTTGGGATCAAGTAATAAAGTATGAGTCTCGAAAGACTAGAAGTTATTAGCTCCTATCATATTTCAAGTGGGGGAGAGCGGAACCTCAAAGGAAGAAGACCTTGTGCCAAATTTGATTTCAGCTAGATTTTTCTAAGTTCCATATTTCTGCGCAACTGATATATCTTTGAGTTTTGCGACGAGATCACCATCAGCCGTGGAATTTTCCCTTCGATTCATATTAGTCTTAGGTGTTTGTATGTGAAGGCATGTTTGTGCTTAGCCCGTAAGGTGTTAGGAAGTCATAGTTGAGGGTCTGCTTGTCGGTTATCGTCTTATCGGGGGTGATCCCCAGTGTTAATAGTGGATAACTTAGTTGGGCTGTCGGAGCAGAGTAAGAGTGTGGTTCACGTCCATATAAGATCAATTATTATTCATTGTGGTGATGCCCTTTGGTGTGGGATTAGAGCGTCGACGTTTACCTGAGAAGCTCGGAGACCGAGTGATTCTGCGGATTTAATTCATCTTGGTTGTTATGGGGGAGTGCATCATGAAGTAGAAGCGAGAGTTGATTTTGAGGACAAAATATAATTTAAGTGGGGGAGAATTGTAACATTCCGTTTAAAAAAAAATAAATAAAAATAAATAAGTAAAAATTAAATAAATAAAATGAATAATAATAGCCCTAAAGAAGTAATAACTGATAAGTGTTAGCAGGGGAGTTAAATGTTATAATTTCAGGAATTCATAGTGAAAATTGTTAGTTGGACATGAAATGTAAAAGAATTTCATAACCAAGGGCTGTTTGGAAAATATTGGGCCTTAATTGGAAATGTAAGTGGCTGGAAGTGTCAATTGTGCACAAAATTTTGGAATTAGAGATGGGAGATCCAAACCCACCACCAACCTCATTTACTTTGTCTCATATATCATTGATGCCCCCATCATAAACCCTAACCCTAATCATCTATTGTAGCCGCCACCTTATCCCTCCATTTTCTAGCCCCCGCCACTCCCTTGACGCATCCATTCTTTTCGTTGCTACCTTGCACCACTGAACAGCCACCACTGCACCTCTTGCCGTAAAGACGAAGGCTGCCATTGGACGTCATGAAAGCGGACGATCGGAAGAAGCACATTCGTGGTTGTATTGGCTGTTGTTTCCACTAGGAGTTTCCCACCTTCTCTTTGTAGGGTTTTGAGCATTCTAACACTCCTATGGTGTACATGCAACCCTAAATACCTTGGATCTATGTTTTCTCTATTATACATGCATATATGAATATCTAAGGTATTATCCTAACTAGCATACAAAACATTGATTCATATGAATATAACAAGTTAGAATAACATACCTTTTGGTGTAACTTGATTCCATTGAGCTTAAGAGCCTAGTACCCCAAGTGTGACACCTCAAATGGTTCACACTACATCAAATGCACTTGGAATAACTTAGAGAGAAAATGCACACTTCATGAAATCGGATTGCCCTCACTTGTTTCACTAGTCACTGATTTCTTTAATAATAATGTAAGTCCCTAAATATGTCTGTGTATCAATCAGATCCGTTTGATGGTGCGGAATCCCAATCAAACGGATGATGTCAGATTAAATAGAAGAGAAGGAGAAGAAGATTAATATGAATCTATGTATGATATGATTAGAATGATGATCTGGATACAAGATTCACACACACAAAGCTTCTCTCAAGTTTCTCTCTCTAGAACACCTTCAAATGCACACACTTAAGCTCTTTGGTGTTCATCAATCTTTTCCTCACACCCCTCACCCATATATATACATGAGAATATGGGCCGGGTAAACATGGGCCATAAATAGGGTTTACGGCCGTAAACACCTCCCTGGCTGTAAACTTGACCGTAAACACATAAGATATTACATAAAAATACAATTTCCTAGAAAAGTAAAGTATAAACCATAATATTGGCCCAACAATCTCCCCCTTGGTTTATAGCTTTCTTTTCTTTTCTTAAATGACCCAACAAGCTCCCCCTAAAAAGTAGCTGACTTTTCTTGTCAGTCTTCATCGAGAGCTTGGCTTCAGCATTAATCTTCAAATTCTTCATGACATCAAGATGAACTTGATGAATCTTTAATGAATGACTTCATATTGAGCAGTTGGAATTTTCTTCAGAATTTGACATTGAACGCACATTGGGTGAGGAGGCTTCTTGTACTGATTCTTGAAGGATGGTGCTTTCAGCTTGAGAATCTTCAGAGAGAACATCATAGAGAACAAATCTTCTGGATCACTTCACCAGGTACAAAGATAGCAACAGACTGATTGAGGAGGCTTCAATGCAATCCGTCACATAATCTTCAATTGCAGCTTCACCTTGCTTCTGGGGTTGAGGATTGAATGTTGAAAGAATAATCTTCATTTCTTGCTCCTTCGAATGCGAATTCTTCGATGCTCACGGACAAGGCTTTGGCTCAGAACTCTTCAACACAAACTCCATGAGTCTTATCTATACCTGAAATCACTATTCAAGACAAAAACAAAACTAAAAGAAAACTTAGCACACAAATTAAAACAGAAACAAAAATATTTTTGGATTTTTGATTTTTCTGAACAAGAAATAAAACAGAAATAACACTATTTTTGGATTTTTTTTAAAATTTTCTGATTTTTCTTTGATTTTTGAAAATTTCTAGTTTTTTTGTTTTGTTTTTATTTCACCCCCTAAATTTGTGCATAGGAGAGAAACGAAAGTAAATGCGCAAATTTAAACTATCCTAAAAACAAAAATTAATCTTTAAAGCGAATCAGCTTAAGAAAAACTCAGGAGTATAGAGAAGAAAACTCAAACCGTAAGTCACCAATTGAATTTGCATTTAGAAGGTCTGAGAACAGCACGCGTAAACTCATAACAGATCCGAAAATTCTTCATGTCATTAAGCACAAACCCCGTGAGTGATCACTTCTTTTCCTCCCTTCCCGCAAACGACACATTCTCTCAAACAAATGTATGAATGTTGTACAGTTGAGAGATGTCCCCTATCAAGTGCCTGGAACAACCACTACCAACAAACCGAAGTCTGATGATATGCCTGATGGGTTTTAGCCATAAGAACTTTCCTATGTGCGCATGCAAAACCCTAATGCTTGGAACTAGGCTTTTTAATAAACATGATTTTGAATCCAATACATATAATGGCTAATTAGGTTAAATAACAATATTGAAACAGATCTAGAATCATACCTTTGAATTCTTTGTTGATCTTGTTTGTCTTGGAGCTTTTAGAGTCACAATTGTCACTCCTCTAATGGCTTACAAACACCAATAGCAAGCAAGATGATTTAGGAGAGAGGAGAGGGAAGGAATTCGACCAGAGGTTCCTTGCTTAAGGTTGTGTGTCGAACTCCCTCATCCATAGGGTCTATTTATACTATTAGACTCCTTAAGGGTTTCACCCTAAACCCTAATTGGATAATCTTCTCTTAAGGCTATCCAAATCCATTCCATAGATAACCCTATGGACGATTTGAGCTATCCTAAAGCTCTTAGAATCCGTCCAAGATATATCCTAATGGATTTACAGTCTAAAGTCTAACTATCAAACAATTGACAGTTTATACCCTCTTATTTAATTAATCTCTTTAAGTCACCAAATTAATACTAATTAATTTATGACTTATATTAATCAAATAGCCAAATATTATTCCTTATAATATTTACTCTCTCTTAACAAATCATCCTTCAAGTTGCTATGGTGAATGAAACCCAAAAGGACCATGCACCACCGAATATAGTTATAGCCTTAGACACTATTCCAACAGTCTCCCACTTGGATAAGTCTAGTAACTATACAAGTACAATACGGTTTTGCAATCGTAGCTCTCAAAGACGCTGTCAACTCTGATCTAATCAATATTGTCCTTTAGATAAGGGATCGTACAGTCCTCTGTTAGATATCATGCTGACAATCCTATGGAATGGTTAGTCTAGCATTTAGATTTCTCGATCTCCGATTTATTTGACATAGAACTTAATCGAACACATCAATTCAGTTCTGACCGGGCCCGACACATAAGTCAAATCAAATCATCGAGTGGCCAAGATATCTTTTCTACCCTCTTAGGATAAAATTTACAGATAAACTTCGACTTATATGCATTTACTTATTCATTAACCAACTATACACAACAATGCGTTTTATAACATCAAGTTACTGATGCGTTTTCGCATTATCAATGCACAATCAATTAACAAATAATAAAGCATATATCTAGGTTTTAAGACCATATGATATTATCGTCTTGCGATCACCTTTTTATATCGTATTCCATAAGGTGATTCCAGCAAGCGCGGGTTTATTCCAATGCTCAAAACCAGTTCATAAGCACTCATGAACGTTGCAGCAACCCTTGCTATGTCTAACACCATTTAGACATTCTACACACCAATTCATGACAATCTTCATTCATATCTACTCCCAACATATGAACGATTGTGGACCATTTGAATAATTCGATTATTCCTAATAAACTCAATTATTCTGGAAGTCAAAACATGCAAAGTGAAACAATAGTTAAACAATTAACATGTGACAGTAACTTTACTCACAAATAAAACTCCTTTATTTAATCATCAAATGTTAATTACATTTATCTATTATACGTTTCTAATACTATCTAATCTATGCTAATATCATCCTTCAGCCCAATACTCCTAGCATGCTGCAAGTGCTTAACCCTACTTAGTCCGTTCGTAAGCGGATCTGCTGGGTTATCTTCTGATGATATTCTCTTCACTACGAGTTGTCCTTCTTCTACACGATGTCTAATGAAGTGATATTTTCTGTCGATATGTCGAGATCTACCATGATCCCTCGGTTCCTTGGTCAAGGCAACCGCACCTTCGTTATCACAGAAAATCTCCATGGGCTCCTTTATGGCCGGCACAACTCCAAGATCACCGATGAAGTTCTTTAGCCATATTGCCTCCTTCGACGCTTCGCTCGCTGCGATGTACTCTGATTCACACGTTGAATCAGCTACGGTTTCCTGCTTGGAACTTTTCCATGTCACTGCTCCTCCATTTAGGGTAAAGACCCAGCCCGACTGCGAACGGTAGTTGTCCCTATCGGTCTGAAAGCTGGCGTCACTATACCCTCGCACCTTCAAGTCATCACTCCCTCCAAGGACTAAGAACCATTCTTTCGTCCTCCGAAGGTACTTAAGGATGTTCTTCACCGCAATCCAATGTGCTTTGCCAGGGTTCCCTTGATATCTGCTAACCATGCTCAAAGCGAAGGCTACATCAGGGCGAGTACAAGTCATAGCGTACATGATTGAGCCAACTGCGGAAGCGTATGGTACTCGGCTCATTTCTGTTATCTCAGCTTCGGTACTCGGACTTTGAGTCTTACTCAACTTGGCATTTCCTTGTATCGGTAGTTTTCCCTTCTTTGAGTTTTCCATACTAAAACGTTTTAGTACCTTCTCCAAGTAAGTATTCTGACTAAGTCCAATTAGTCTCTTACTTCTTTCTCTTACTATCCTTATTCCCAAAATGTAAGAAGCCTCTCTGAGGTCCGTCATAGCGAAGCACTTTCCGAGCCAGGACTTAACCTCCTGCAGAGTCGGGATGTCGTTTCCTATGAGTAATATGTCATCGACATATAGAACGAGGAAGCTTACTATACTCCCACTGGCTTTGACATATACACAAGATTCGTCTTCGCTTCGTACAAATCCAAACTCTTTGACTTTCTCATCGAAGCAAAGATTCCATCTACGAGACGCTTGCTTAAGTCCATAAATGGACTTCTCAAGCTTACACACTCTATTCGGATGCTTCGGATCCACAAACCCCTCTGGCTGAGCCATGTAAACATCCTCAGCCAACTTTCCGTTAAGGAAAGCGGTCTTGACATCCATTTGCCAAATCTCATAATCATGAAATACGGCAATTGCTAGCATCACTCTAATAGATTTAATCTTCGCAACTGGTGAGAAGGTATCATCATAGTCAACTCCGGGAGTTTGAGTAAAGCCCTTCGCAACCAATCGCGCTTTATATGTGTGTACGTTCCCATCCACGTCGGTCTTCTTCTTGAAGATCCACTTGCACCCTACGGTCTTACGTTCGGGCACATAATCAACCAAATTCCAAACTTGGTTATCGTACATGGATTGGATCTCGCTATCCATCGCCTCTTTCCATTTCGCAGACTCCGGGCCTGCCATCGCTTCCTTATAGCTATTAGGTTCATCAAGATTTACTAGTGTACCATCACTAATATACGTGTCCCCTTCGGTAGTAATATGAAAACCATAAAACTGGGGATGAACTCTAACTCTATCGGAACGTCTAAGAGGTAAGGATTCGTCAATCGGTTCAACCGGAGTTTCCTCCTTCGGTTGAATGCCAGCGGTAGAGGTTCCTTCATCTATCGACTCTTGAATCTCTTCAAGTTCGATTTGCCTCCCACTGTCTCCTTGGCTTATGAGTTCTCGCTCTCGGAAAACTCCTCTCCTCGCAACAAAGATAACATTATCTTTCGGTCTATAGAAGAGATATCCAAAGGAAGTTTGCGGGTAGCCGATGAAAATACATCGCTCACTTCGAGGTTCAAGCTTGTCGTGAGTATCTCGTCTTACGAAAGCCTCGCAACCCCAAACCTTGATATGTGCCAACGAGGGAGCTTTCCCCGTCCACATCTCGTGAGGTGTTTTGGCAACCTTCTTAGTAGGGACTCGGTTAAGGATATGGGCGGCAGTCTCTAAGGCATACCTCCAAAAGAATATAGGTAGTGAAGCACGACTCATCATAGAGCGAACCATATCCAATAAGGTTCGATTACGCCTTTCTGCCACACCATTTAACTGCGGTGTCCTAGGAGGCGTCAATTGCGAAACTATTCCACACTCCTTGAGATAATCGTGGAATTCAAGACTTAGGTACTCTCCTCCTCGATCGGATCGAAGCATCTTGATTTTCCTGCCCAATTGATTCTCCACTTCATTCTTGAACTCTTTGAACTTTTCAAAGGTTTCTGACTTTTGCTTGATTAAATAGATATACCCATATCTACTATAATCATCGGTAAAAGTTACATAGAAGCGGTTCCCATCCTTCGTGGTTGATCTAAAAGGTCCACATACATCGGTATGTATTAGGTCTAATAGTCCTTCACCCCTTTCACAAGTACTCGTGAAGGGTGACTTAGTCATCTTTCCAAGTAAACAAGACTCGCATGTGTCATCTTCCCTAAGGTCGAATGACTCCAACACTCCATCCTTTTGGAGTTGGGCTATGCGTTTCTTGTTGACATGTCCAAGACGACAATGCCACAAGGATGCTTTATCCATACTAGTGGAAGAATCAATATTCAAAACATCATTTCCTAAGTTATCAACAATCATAACAGTTTCATATATTCCATTACATGGTATAGCTTCAAAGTAAAAGACACCATTTAGATAAGCCAAAATAGAACCATTCTCATTATTAAAAGAAAATCTAAATCCTTGTCTATATAAACCATGAAATGAAATGATGTTTCTAGCCATTTCTGGCGAATAGAAACAATTGTTCAAATCTAAAACTAAACTATTCTTAAGCACTAAAGAATACACTCCAATCTTGGTCACAGGCGACGATCTTCTGTTCCCCATGATTAGATTGATCCTTCCTTGCTCCACATCCCTACTTCTTCTTCGTCCCTGCACATTAGAACAAATGTGATAACCACAACCGGTGTCAAGAACCCAAGAAATAGCATGATTAGAATCGTTAGATTTGATTGCATATATACCTGCGAAAGATGGCTTGATCTTTCCTTCCTTGATGGCTTGCAGGTAATCCGGGCAGCTTCTCTTCCAATGTCCTATCTTGTGGCAGTGGTGGCACTCTGCCTCCTTCGGGTTAGAGCAAGGCTTAGAGGGATCAACTTTGGTCCCACTAGAAGAGGAACCATCTCGGGCTTTCACCTTGCGATAGTTGTTCGAAGAAGCTTTCCTCTTCTTTCCCTTCCCTTGACCAATAGCCAAGACAGGAACAGCGGATGGATTGGGAGTTGGTGCAACAGACTTGTCCTTGAAATTGCTCTCAGCAACCCTCAAGAGACCTTGGAGTTTACTTAGAGTGACCTCCTCTTTGTTCATGTGGTAGGTCATCCTAAATTGATTGTACATCGGAGGCAAAGAGTGAAGCACCATGTCGATCGCCAAGTCTTCGCCGAAGTCAACATTTAACTTGCGAAGGCGGTCGACATACCTTTGCATCTTTTGCAAGTGCACGGTAAGAGATTCTCCATGACCCATCTTGGCGGAAATCATGTTAGTGAAGATCTCGTAACGCTCTTGTCTCGCGTTTTGGTGGTACCTCTCCAACAAGTCTTGATGCATCTCGTATGGATACGTGTCCTCGTAGGACTTTTGGAATTCGGAGTTCATGGTGGCGATCATGATGCAATGTACTTTCGTTGCATCTCGCTCATGAGTTTCAAAGGCGGTGATTTCTTCGGGAGTAGCAACTTCGGGGTTGATTTTCTCGAGCTTCTCGTCGAGGACATACTCTTTATCCTCATAGCGAGCAATGGTGCGAATGTATCTTATCCATTCGCCAAAGTTCGTTCCATCAAATGTGACCTTTTGGCAAAGGCTCATCAACGTGAAAGAACTAGCAGCAGCGTTGTTTGCGTTTGACATCTATAGAAAGGACAAAGATTGATTAGAATAAGAATCCCTAATTATCACCCAATAAGAAAAATTAGGGCTAGGATCCAACAATAACATTTACATACTAGAAAAGGGATGCCATAATCTAACATGCAAATAAATTGAAGGTAAGTGAATGACGATTCACTAATTCTCCATCACAAAACTTAAACTATTAGTCCTAAGTGTTTTTGAGAATTCCTAGGTTCGGATGAGATTCATTAAACTATTCAATGGCATGTTTAAATCTCGATATGCCCCTCTTGTTTGTGACTGGGATGCCGAGGATCACAAAGCGGGTGTGAATTACCATGCAAATTCACATGGTGCCTTCATTGTAACGATCACCTATTCGATGTGCCGGTAAACCACACACGCTCCATCGAACTATGATGAACAATGAATCACCCTTTGCCACCTTCGCTTAGAACCAATTAGTGTGCCGGTAAACCATACACGCTCCACTAACATCGTAGCAAGGTGCAAAGTGTAATTTCATGGGATTGCATCAATTCACTTTTCCTAAAGTAACTAAGATTGGGAAATTTAAAAAAAAGTTTAGTTACTTCGTATTTCTTATTATACTTTTAATGAGAGGATGAGGTTGCCCTATCCTACCCGTTCGGCTAACGACCCTCCACCAATCAAGCAAGCGGTGGGTGTGAGTGTACACCCATTAAGCGCCATTTTATAGGCCGCAACCTTATACCCACCTTATAGATCGGCTTCGTGAATGAGGCCTACTATCGGTAAGACTAGCATTTAGTTATACATATATATATTATTCTAGTAATATCATACAAGTATAGGTTTGCATTTTAAACTTTTCAAAATCTAGGGTTTGAAATTTAAGTTGTCTAAATTAAAACTTTTAATCACAAATATAAATTTCAAAAATTTAGGGTAGGTTTTAAACATTTAAAACATGAAGGATCAAATAACAAATAATTCCAATTAACAATTAATATTCTAATTATCTTTATTTGATTTATCTTGATTTCTTTGAAGAAAATTACCAAAATAATTAATCATTATCATATAAGGAAATTAAATATTTTATTAGATGATAAATATCTTTAATTAGATCAAGATAATAGTCATATTTATCAAAAAATCGGATTTACATTGATCTAATATGATTAAGGTAAGTTTCCATAAGATAATTATGAAAAAATCCTGAATCTGGCCCTTCCTGACGCATGGACTCGCCGAGTGCACAAGGGGACTCGCCGAGTCAGGCCTACTCGACGAGTCCATCTTGGAACTCGCCGAGTCAGTGACTCAAAACCCAAAAAATCGAATTTTGCAGGTTTGTTTCAGTTATTCAAGCAACAATTTAAAGAAAACCAATCCAGGCTCTGATACCACTGATGGGTTTTAGCCATAAGAACTTTCCTATGTGCGCATGCAAAACCCTAATGCTTGGATCTAGGCTTTCTAATAAACATGCTTTTGAATCCAAGACTTATAATGGCTAATTAGGTTAAATAACAATATTGAAACAGATCTAGAATCATACCTTTGAATTACTTGTTGATCTTGTTTGTCTTGGAGCTTTTAGAGTCACAATTGTCACTCCTCTAATGGCTTACAAACACCAATAGCAAGCAAGATGATTTAGGAGAGAGGAGAGGGGAGGAATTCGACCAGAGGTTCCTTGCTTAAGGTTGTGTGTCGAACTCCCTCATCCATAGGGTCTATTTATACTATTAGACTCCTTAAGGGTTTCACCCTAAACCCTAATTGGATAATCTTCTCTTAAGGCTATCCAAATCCATTCCATAGATAACCCTATGGACGATTTGAGCTATCCTAAAGCTCTTAGAATCCGTCCAAGGTATATCCTAATGGTTTTACAGTCTAAAGTCTAACTATCAAACAATTGACAGTTTATACCCTCTTATTTAATTAATCTCTTTAAGTCACCAAATTAATACTAATTAATTTATGACTTATATTAATCAAATAGCCAAATATTATTCCTTATAATATTTACTCTCTCTTAACAAATCATCCTTCAAGTTGCTATGGTGAAGGCAACCCAAAAGGACCATGCACCACCGAATATAGTTATAGCCTTAGACACTATTCCAACAATGCCTCCATAGCTGCTCCGACACAGAGCGAGATTAGTTGGTCTGTGGAACCCAGTCCATTTTGAAACTGGGTCGACCTTTGTCATCCTTGCATGGCACTCTCTCCCATGACATGTCCTGCTTATCACAAACAGAAGATGTAGAAATATTAGAGTCGTTAGTTGATTTGGGAGATTGAGGCTTCGAAACCCATTTGTAGTTGGGTTTAACCCATTTCTTGTTCGATCCGATGGGTGCCTCGGCACTTTCTTTGGAACTTGAAGCCGATCTTCGAGATGACTTTGACTTAGCCGGTCTTGGTTTCACTGGAGCATCTCTTGGATTTGGCTTCTTGGCAGGCATTTCCTTCTTGCCATTGAAATTCAGATTCTTTGCCTTGTGGGTTTGATTCTTATCCTTCTGCGCATTCTAGTCACCATTGTCTGAACATGACCTGGAAGGTTTTCTTTTGAAGTATCTCCCACTTGGCACGTTTTTCCAACCTTGTGCGTAGTAGGGAACATACGCGCGATTAGGACAGTTTCGGGCAATGTGACCAGGTGTTCCATAGTGAAAACAAGTCTTTTTCTTCACTGGGAAATTGTTTCTTCCTACCCCTGGTGGCATATCCTTGCCTTGTCTCTTGTTGTTCCCACATGCATACTTGCCACAAGAACTCTGTTGCGTTTGAATTGGTGGCATGTATTTCTCAACAACAGGTTGATCAGAAACAACTGAGTTTGAAGCAATAGATTCAGAGTTTAAGGAGTCATTGGTTTGTTCAGTAGTGCTCTCCTTCTTCTCATCTTCTGCTACTTTACCTGCACATGAAGTAAAAACATTAGTATTTTCAACATTAATAACTCCTCCTGACACAAATTCAGCTCGTTTGCCATATCAAAGATATCCCTCCATGTCAATTTCTTCATGTGTCATAGGGATGGATGTGTAGTTATGATTGAAAGGTGGAGGAACACTATCATACCCTAGACCCTTGTTTTGATTATCTTTAAATTTTAATTGGGTTTCGAATAAGGACTCGACTGTCTGACTTGATGCGGTATAATTTTTGAAACTGACATCTATTTTTCCACACTTAATTTTCAAGGCGTCAAGTTTTTCGGTTACAGCATCAAGTTGTCTCTTAATATAGTCATAAAGTTCACATCTTTCATTGTATTTTGTCTGAATTCTCTTAAAATCCTTTCTTTTTTATTCTAACTGGGCGTTCAGGGGTTTTTGTCCTTTCCTGAGTTGATATCCTTCATATCTCAGGTCCTCAACTTCCCTACGTAATATATCATTATGTTCACGAAGAAGTTTAATCGTATCTCACTAGATAGCGTACATGAAACTTCACATGATTGAGAACATTAAACTTCATTGACCGGGAGGTTTGTGGAACTCATTGTTTTTCGACAATTCAAAGCGTTAAGTTCATCAATTATATCAGCCAGACTAAGACGATTGAGATCTTTTGTCTTTTTGATGTCAGCCACGTCCATATCCCATGATTTCAGAAGTACATTCAACAACTTTTTGTTTATCTCAGATTTGGTCAAGACGATCCCAACTATATATTCATCTCAGTAGAGAGTGTAGTAAATCGCTGCAGCTGAGTTCCAGGGTTTCTCCAGGTATATAATCGAACATGTTGAAATTTTGTCTTAAAATCTCATGACGACTCTCTTTCATGATTTCAATTCCCTTGTAAACTTCAAAAACTATTAAAAGTCAAACCGAAAAGCTAAATTTGCAAATTTAAAAGTGAAACGAGAAAGTCAAAGTTCAAAGTCAAAGATCAAATTTTTAAAAGTCAAAGTCAAAAATTTAAGTAAAAAATCAAAATAAAATTCAAAAATTAAAAATTAAAAAATTTTTGGTTTGAAAATGGAGCTTAAAAATAAAAGAAATTGATTTTTGGGGTTAAAAGTGTCAAATTTTGAAATTAGGGTGCGACTGGAAGTGTTTAAGTTAAAAATTTCGAAAGTAATTCACAAAAGATCGTTTGGTCGAGTTGGTACGGCGTGCTAACTGTGAAGTAGAGGTGCCGGGTTCGATTCCCGGCAACTCCAATATTCGCTACAATTTTTTTATGAAGGCGCTGATGCGAGGCTGCAAGGCTCTGATGCGAGGACGAGGCCGATGCGAGCCGAGGTGAGGATCCGTGGCGGGAAGGCGAAGACCTGGTGCGAGGATGCGAGACCGTAAATGCTGCTGACGGTAAACGCGAGCCGTAAACTCCGAGGCCTCGTACGGTAAGCTTTGGGCCGCAACCTCCGGACCACAATCACTTCAAGAGCCGTAAACACTTCGCAGATCTCGTGAAAAACAACGTTTTTCACCCTTTTTTGCTCCAAAACTTGATCAAAAACTCGTTTTTATCAAAAACGCAAAAAACAAACCCCCCCTAATTTTCCGAGATCTATCTAAAAACAAAAAATATCTTCAAAATAAGATCAAATAAGCTCTAGATCTGAAAAAAATTGATTGATACAACCAAGCTCTGATACCAATTGTAAGTCCCAAAATATGCCTGTGTATCAATCAGATCCGTTTGATGGTACGGAATCCCAATCAAACGGATGATGTCAGATCAAATAGAAGAGAAGGAGAAGAAGATTAATATGAATCTATGTATGATATGATTAGAATGATGATCCGGATACAAGATTCACACACACAAAGCTTCTCTCAAGTTTCTCTCTCTAGAACACCTTCAAATGCACACACTTAAGCTCCTTGGTGTTCATCAATCTTTTCCTCACACCCCTCACCCCTATATATATACATGAGAATATGGGTCGGGTAAACATGGGCCGTAAATAGGGTTTACGGCCGTAAACCTGTTTACGGTCGTAAACCTGTTTACGGCCGTAAACACCTCCCTAGCCGTAAACTTGACTGTAAACACATAAGATATTACATAAAAATACAATTTCCTAGAAAAGCAAAGTATAAACCATAATATTAGCCCAACAACTAGGATCATTATATAGTTAGTCAATATTAGGGTAAACCCTAATGGTCATGGCTTTCCATTCCTTGGATCCATGGGTTCAAATACACCATGGAGCATCCATGGAGCATCCTATGGGTTTTAGCCCAACTTTATAATCCATGGAGCATTAGCCCACTATATAAGTATGGATGATTTACACAATCAACCCATATATTTAATTAGTGTTATTTTGATCACTTAATTAATTCTAGATTATTTCTTGATCAATACTAATTAAATAATCTTATTAATATATTAGAACTTATAACATATTAATAAACCTTAAGTGTTATTTCTCTCATTTTTGTTTATCCAAGTGCATGATGCCATGCAACCCAAATGGACCGTGTCGGGTCGGGTCAAGTATATAGCAATTAAAGTTATGGAGTTAGAAACTAATCCAACAGTCTCCCACTTGAATAAGTCTAATAACTATTATTGCAGGTACGCCTTCACAACCTGACCAACAATCGTAGCTCTTAAAAGCTACTGCCAAACTCTGAACAAATCAATGACGCGTCCATTAGATAAGTGATCATATATTCCTCCATTCCAGATATCATGTGGACTGAGTCATGGATTATAATCATTCTCTTTGTCCATTTGTTGTTTCACAATTTTTGATTTATGATGACTAACTAATTGAACAAATCAAATCAGTTCAGGCTTGGCCAAACACTTACATTTTGTCATCACAAAATCATCGAAGGGACCACATATATCGCTTTTATCCCAAAGGTAAAAGGAATGGAAAAACTTCGACTCATATGCTTGTACTGACTACTTGTTGAACCATACACAAAGGTACGTTTTATACCAATGAGTTACCATTGCGGTTTCGTGCAATCAATGTATAACCAACTCGTATTCAACAAATCATATCTCTAAGTTTGAAGAATATAAGATATTACCATCTCACGATTCACTCGTGATAAAATCCATGAAGTGAATCCAAATGAGCCTGGGTTGAATCCAATACTCAGGCCTTATGAGTACTCATGATTGTTGCAGCAACCATTGCTATGTGTAATGCACATTAGACAAATCATACAAGCCAAATTCATGACAGTCTTGATTCATATCTACCTCCAACATATGACTGACTGTGGATGGTTTGAATAACTTAGTCATTCGGGAAGAATAACCTAGTTATTCTGGAAGTCAAAACATGCACAGCAAAACACAAAAATAATACTAATCTTGTATGGTCCCAACACTTTGAGTGTAAATAAAAACACCTTTTATCTAAGAACCATATTGATTACTCATTATTCATGTTTTGATTAATCAACTTAATACTTGAATTGAAACAATAGTCATGCCATGCTCCAAGCATGCATAATATGTTCGTCCAAACAATAGCTATGTCGTACTCCAAGTATGCACACTATATTTACATGTGGTTCTCTCTTTGTGAAACAGATCGATTGACAATCACTTTAATGATGCTCATTTCACAATCCCAAATCCTTTACGATAAATGTAAGAACACCAAATTCTTGTCATTTACCGTAATCTTGTTAGATTCTAAACTTATATGCAATGATCATCTTGTAATGAATATGCACACAAGTCATAAAGACTTGGCAACAGACATTACAAAGTATTCCAATGGAAAACAATTCCATGGAAATGAAGTCTCAAATTCAAACTACATTCCTTTGAACATCCTTCTTTGCATTAAGTATGAGCAAGAGTTGCCTCTTTTCAAAATATGTCAATATGGTCCTTACTCTATACTTCCGATTGTCCATGAGTAACCAACCTTTGGAAAACCTCAAATTGTTCTCGACAATTGCTTAATCATTTTAGTCATATCCACTTCTAATCCCTTTTCGCTTCTTAATGCCCTATGTGTTGGAATAGTGTCTAAGGCTATAACTATATTCGGTGGTGCATGGTCCTTTTGGGTTGCCTTCACCATAGCAACTTGAAGGATGATTTGTTAAGAGAGAGTAAATATTATAAGGAATAATATTTAGCTATTTGATTAATATAAGTCATAGATTAATTGGTATTAATTTGGTGACTTAAAGAGATTAATTAAATAAGAGGGTATAAACTGTCAATTGTTTGATAGTTAGACTTTAGACTATAAATCCATTAGGATGGACTTTGGACGGTTTCTAAGAGCTTTAGGATAGCTCAAAATAGTCCATAAGGATATCTATGGAATGGATTTGGATAGCCTTAAGTGAAGATTATCCAATTAGGGTTTAGGGTGAAACCCTTAAGGAGTCTAAAGGTATAAATAGGCCCTTGGGGTGTGGAATTCGGTGACAAGCTTTCAGAACCTAAAGAAAGGAACCTCTGGCCGAATTCCATCCCCTCTCCTCTCTCCTAAATCATCTTGCTTGCTATTGGTGTTTGTGAACCATCAGAGGAGTGACAATTGTGACTCTAGAAGCTCCAAGACAAGAAGATCAACAAGGAACTCAAAGGTATGATTCTAGATCTGTATTAATGTTATTGTTTAACCTAATTAGCCATTAGAAGTCTTGGATTCAAAAGCATGTTTGATAGAAAGCCTAGATCCAAGCAATAGGGTTTTGCATGCGCACATAGGAAAGTTCTTATGGCTAAAACCCAACAGTGGTATCAGAGACTAGATTGGTTTTCTACAAATTGTTGCTTGTATAACTGAAACAAACCTGCAAAATTCGATTTTTTGGTTTTTGAGTCACTGACTCGTTGAGTTCCAAAGTGGACTCGGCGAGTAGGCCTGACTCGACGAGTCCATTTGTGTACTCGGAGAGTCCAAGCGTCAGGAAAGGCCAGATTCGGGATTTCTTTGTGTTTATCTTATCCAAACTTACCATAAACTAATTAGATCAATATGAATCCGTTTTTTTGATAAATATAAGTGTTATATTGATCTAGTTAAAGGTAATTATCAACTAATTAAATATTTAGTTTCTTTATATGATAATTAATTAATTGTTTTAATTATTTTTGGTAATTATCTTCAAAGAAATCAAAGATAAATCAAATAAAGATAATTAAGATATTAATTGTTAATTGAAATTATTTGTTATTTGATCCTCCATGTTTTTAAATGTTTAAAACCTACCCTATAGTTTTGAAATTTAAATTTGTAATTAAAAGCTTTAATTTAGACAACTTAAATTTCAAACCCTAGATTTTGAAAAGTTTAAAATACAACCCTATACTTATATGACATTATTAGAATAATATATATATGTATAACTAAATGCTAGTCTTACCGCTAGTAGGCCTCATTCACGAAGCCGATCTATAAGGTGGGTATAAGGTTGCGGCCTATAAAATGGCGCTTAATGGGTGTACACTCACACCCACCGCTTGCTTGATTGGTGGAGGGTCGTTAGCCGAACGGGTAGGATAGGGCAACCTCATCCTCTCATTAAAAGTATAATAAGAAATACGAAGTAACTAATTTTTTTTAAATTTCCCAATCTTAGTTACTTTAGGAAAAGTGAATTGATGCAATTCCATGAAATTACACTTTGCACCTTGCTAAGATGTTAGTGGAGCGTGTGTGGTTTACCGGCACACTAATTGGTTCTAAGCGAAGGTGGCGGAGGGTGATTCCTTGTTTATCATAGTTTGGTGGAGCGTGTGTGGTTTACCGACACATCGAATAGGTGATCGTAACAATGAAGGCACCATGTAAATTTGCATGGTAATTCACACCCGCTTTGTGATCCTCGGCATCCCAATCACAAACAAGAGGGGCATATCGAGATTTAAACATGCCATTGAATAGTTCAATGAATCTCATCCGAACCTAGGAATTCTCAAAAACACTTAGGACTAAAAGTTTAAGTTTTGTGATGGAGAATTAGTGAATCGTCATTCACTTACCTTCAATTTATTTGCATGTTGGATTACGGCATCCCTTTTCTAGTATGTAAATGTTATTGTTGGATCCTAGCCCTAATTTTTCTTATTGGGTGATAATTAGGGATTCTTGTTCTAATCTATCTTTGTCCTTTCTATAGATGTCAAACGCAAACAACGCTGCTGCTAGTTCTTTCACGTTGATGAGCCTTTGCCAAAAGGTCACCTTCGATGGAACGAACTTTGGCGAATGGATAAGATACATTCGCACCATTGCTCGCTATGAGGATAAAGAGTATGTCCTCGACGAGAAGCTCGAGAAAATCAACCCCGAAATTGCTACTCCCGCTGAAATCACCGCCTTTGAAATCCATGAGCGAGATGCGACGAAAGTACATTGCATCATGATCGCCACCATGAACTCCGAGTTCCAAAAGTCCTACGAGGACATGTATCCATACGAGATGCATCAAGACTTGCTGGAGAGGTACCACCAAAACGCGAGACAAGAGCGTTACGAGATCTTCACCAACATGATTTCCGCCAAGATGGGTCATGGAGAATCTCTTACCGTGCACTTGCAAAAGATGCAAAGGTATGTCGACCGCCTTCGCAAGTTAAATGTTGACTTCGGCGAAGACTTGGCGATCGACATGGTGCTTCACTCTTTGCCTCCGATGTACAATCAATTTAGGATGACCTACCACATGAACAAAGAGGAGGTCACTCTAAGTAAGCTCCAAGGTCTCTTGAGAATTGCTGAGAGCAATTTCAAGGACAAGTCTGTTGCACCAACTCCCAATCCGTCTACTGCTCCTGTCTTGGCAATTGGTCAAGGGAAGGGAAAGAAGAGGAAAGCTTCTTCAAATAACTATCGAAAGGTGAAAGCCTGAGATGGTTCCTCTTCTAGTGGGACAAAAGTTGATCCCTCTAAGCCCTGCTCTAACCCGAAGGAGGCAGAGTGCCACCACTGCCTCAAGATAGGACATTGGAAGCGAAGCTGCCCGGACTACCTGCAAGCCATCAAGGAAGGAAAGATCAAGCCATCTTTCGCAGGTATATATGCAATAAAATCTAACGATTCTAATCATGCTATTTCTTGGGTTCTTGACACCGGTTGTGGTTATCACATTTGTTCTAATGTGCAGGGACTAAAAGGAAGTAGGGATGTGGAGCAAGGAAGGATCAATCTAATCATGGGAAACAGAAGATCGTCGCCTGTGACCAAGATTGGAGTGTATTCTTTGGTGCTTAAGAATAGTTTAGTTTTAAATTTGAACAATTGTTGCTATTCGCCAGAAATGGCTAGAAACATCATTTCATTTCATGGTTTGTATAGACAAGGTTTTAGATTTTCTTTTAATAATGAGAATGGTTCTATTTTGGCTTATCTAAATGGTGTCTTTTACTTTGAAGCTATACCATGTAATGGAATATATGAAACTGTTATGATTGTTGATAACTTAGGAAATGATGTTTTGAATATTGATTCTTCCACTAGTATGGATAAAGCATCCTTGTGGCATTGTCGTCTTGGACATATCAACAAGAAACGCATAGCCCAACTCCAAAAGGATGGAGTGTTGGAGTCATTCGACCTTAGGGAAGATGACACTTGCGAGTCTTGTTTACTTGGAAAGATGACTAAGTCACCCTTCACGAGCACTTGTGAAAGGGGTGAGGGACTATTAGACCTAATACATACCGATGTATGTGGACCTTTTAGATCAACCACGAAGGATGGGAACCGCTTCTATGTGACCTTTACCGATGATTATAGTAGATATGGGTATATCTACTTAATCAAGCAAAAGTCAGAAACCTTTGAAAAGTTCAAAGAGTTCAAAAATGAAGTGGAGAATCAATTGGGCAGGAAAATCAAGATGCTTCGATCCGATCGAGGAGGAGAGTACCTGAGTCTTGAATTCCACGATTATCTCAAGGAGTGTGGAATAGTTTCGCAATTGACGCCTCCTAGGACACCGCAAAAGAATGGTGTGGCAGAAAGGCGTAATCGAACCTTATTGGATATGGTTCGCTCTATGATGAGTCGTGCTTCACTACCTATCTTCTTTTGGGGGTATGCCTTAGAGACTGCCGCCCATATCCTTAACCGAGTCCCTACCAAGAAGGTTGCCAAAACACCTCACGAGATGTGGACGGGGAAAGTTCCCTCGTTGGCACATATCAAGGTTTGGGGTTGCGAGGCTTTCGTAAGACGAGATACTCACGACAAGCTTGAACCTCGAAGTGAGCGATGTATTTTCATCGGCTACCCGCAAACTTCCTTTGGATATCTCTTCTATAGACCGAAAGATAATGTTATCTTTGTTGCGAGGAGAGGAGTTTTCCGAGAGCGAGAACTCATAAGCCAAGGAGACAGTGGGAGGCGAATCGAACTTGAAGAGATTCAAGAATCGATAGATGAAGGAACCTCTACCGCTGGCGTTCAACCCGAGAAGGAAACTCCGGTCGAACCGATTGACGAATCCTTACCTCTTAGACGTTCCGATAGATTTAGAGTTCAACCCCAGTTTTATGGTTTTCATATTACTACCGAAGGGGACACGTATATTAGTGATGGTACACTAATAAATCTTGATGAACCTAATAGCTATAAGGAAGCCATGGCAGGCCCGGAGTCTGCGAAATGGAAAGAGGCGATGGATAGCGAGATCCAATCCATGTACGATAACCAAGTTTGGAATTTGGTTGATTACGTGCCCGAACGTAAGACCGTAGGGTGCAAGTGGATCTTCAAGAAGAAGACCGACGTGGATGGGAACGTACACACATACAAAGCGCGATTGGTTGCGAAGGGCTTCACTCAAACTCCCGGAGTTGACTATGATGAGACCTTCTCGCCAGTTGCGAAGATTAAATCTATTAGAGTGATGCTAGCGATTGCCGCATTTCATGATTATGAGATTTGGCAAATGGATGTCAAGACCGCTTTCCTTAACGGAAAGTTGGCTGAGGATGTTTACATGGCTCAGCCAGAGGGGTTTGTGGATCCGAAGCATCCGAATAGAGTGTGTAAGCTTGAGAAGTCCATTTATGGACTTAAGCAAGCGTCTCGCAGATGGAATCTTTGCTTCGATGAGAAAGTCAAAGAGTTTGGATTTGTACGAAGCGAAGACGAATCTTGTGTGTATGTCAAAGCCAGTGGGAGTGTAGTAAGCTTCCTCGTTCTATATGTCGATGACATACTACTCATAGGAAACGACATCCCGACTCTGCAGGAGGTTAAGTCCTGGCTCGGGAAGTGCTTCGCTATGAAGGACCTCGGAGAGGCTTCTTACATATTGGGAATAAGGATAGTAAGAGAAAGAAGTAAGAGACTAATTGGACTTAGTCAGAATACTTACTTGGAGAAGATACTAAAACGTTTTAGTATGGAAAACTCAAAGAAGGGAGAACTACCGATACAAGGAAATGCCAAGTTGAGTAAGACTCAAAGTCCGAGTACCGAAGCCGAGATAGCAGAAATGAGCCGAGTACCATACGTTTCCGCAGTTGGCTCAATCATGTACGCTATGACTTGTACTCGCCCTGATGTAGCCTTCGCTTTGAGCATGGTTAGCAGATATCAAGGGAACCCTGGCAAAGCACATTGGATTGCGGTGAAGAACATCCTTAAGTACCTTCGGAGAACGAAAGAATGGTTCTTAGTCCTTGGAGGGAGTGATGACTTGAAGGTGCGAGGGTATAGTGACGCCAGCTTTCAAACCGACAGGGACAACTACCGTTCGCAGTCGGGCTGGGTCTTTACCCTAAATGGAGGAGCAGTGACATGGAAAAGTTCCAAGCAGGAAACCGTAGCTGATTCAACGTGCGAATCAGAGTACATCGCAGCGAGCGAAGCGTCGAAGGAGGCAATATGGCTGAAGAACTTCATCGGTGATCTTGGAGTTGTACCGGCCATAAAGGAGCCCATGGAGATTTTCTGTGATAACGAAGGTGCGGTTGCCTTGACCAAGGAACCAAGGGATCATGGTAGATCTCGACATATCGACAGAAAATATCACTTCATTAGACATCGTGTAGAAGAAGGACAACTCGTAGTGAAGAGGATATCATCAGAAGATAACCCAGCAGATCCGCTTACGAAGGGACTGAGTAGGGTTAAGCACTTACAGCATGCTAGGAGTATTGGGCTGAAGGATGATATTAGCATAGATTAGATTGTATTAGAAACGTATAATAGATAAATGTAATTAACATTTGATGATTAAATAAAGAAGTTTTATTTATGAGTAAAGTTACTATCACATGTTAGTTGTTTAACTATTGTTTCACTTTGCATGTTTTGACTTCCAGAATAATTGAGTTTATTAGGAATAATCGAATTATTCAAATGGTCCACAATCGTTCATATGTTGGGAGTAGATATGAATGAAGATTGTCGTGAATTGGTGTGTAGAGTGTCTAAATGGTGTTAGACATAGCAAGAGTTGCTGCAACGTTCATGAGTGCTTACGAATTGGTTTTGAGCATTGGAATAAACCCGCGCTTGCTGGAATCACTTTATGGAATACGATATAAAAGGTGATCGCAAGACGATAATATCATATGGTCTTAAAACCTAGATATATGGTTTATTATTTGCTGATTGATTGTGCATTGATAATGCGAAAACGCATCAGTAACTTGATGTTATAAAACGCATTGTTGTGTATAGTTGGTTAATGAATAAGTAAATGCATATAAGTCGAAGTTTATCTGTAAATTTTATCCTAAGAGGGTAGAAGAGATATCTTGGCCACTCGATGATTTGATTTGACTTATGTGCCGGGCCCGGTCAGAACTGAATTGATGTGTTCGATTAAGTTCTATGTCAAATAAATCGAAGATCGAGAAATCTAAATGCTAGACTAACCGTTCCATAGGATTGTCAGCATGATATCTAACAGAGGACTGTACGATCCCTTATCTAAAGGACAAGATTGATTAGATCAGAGTTGACAGCGTCTTTGAGAGCTACGATTGCAAACCGTATTATACTTGTATAGTTACTAGACTTATCCAAGTGGGAGACTGTTGGAATAGTGTCTAAGGCTATAACTATATTCGGTGGTGCATGGTCCTTTTGGGTTGCCTTCACCATAGCAACTTGAAGGATGATTTGTTAAGAGAGAGTAAATATTATAAGGAATAATATTTAGCTATTTGATTAATATAAGTCATAGATTAATTGGTATTAATTTGGTGACTTAAAGAGATTAATTAAATAAGAGGGTATAAACTGTCAATTGTTTGATAGTTAGACTTTAGACTATAAATCCATTAGGATGGACTTTGGACGGTTTCTAAGAGCTTTAGGATAGCTCAAAATAGTCCATAAGGATATCTATGGAATGGATTTGGATAGCCTTAAGTGAAGATTATCCAATTAGGGTTTAGGGTGAAACCCTTAAGGAGTCTAAAGGTATAAATAGGCCCTTGGGGTGTGGAATTCGGTGACAAGCTTTCAGAACCTAAAGAAAGGAACCTCTGGCCGAATTCCATCCCCTCTCCTCTCTCCTAAATCATCTTGCTTGCTATTGGTGTTTGTGAACCATCAGAGGAGTGACAATTGTGACTCTAGAAGCTCCAAGACAAGAAGATCAACAAGGAACTCAAAGGTATGATTCTAGATCTGTATTAATGTTATTGTTTAACCTAATTAGCCATTAGAAGTCTTGGATTCAAAAGCATGTTTGATAGAAAGCCTAGATCCAAGCAATAGGGTTTTGCATGCGCACATAGGAAAGTTCTTATGGCTAAAACCCAACACTATGCATTAGGAAAACTTAGAATGGATGAATATTATAGCACATGCAATCGATCCTATATCCGAAGCATATGGGACTCGATTCATGCTTGAATTTTTTTTATTTCCCATATTCTCATAATTCGAACTATGAAGAGGTATGTCGTAATCATAATCGAATTTAGAGAATGCAACATATATAGAATTTCCTTATGTTGAACCATTCCAACATAACATTCATTCATTTATATATATATATATATATATATATATATATATATATATATATATATATATATATATATATCCTTGACTAAAGTTGATTAAAATCTCATTCTAAGCTTGTTGAATTGGAATGAAGTATAAAATCCTCTCCCTTAATTATAGGAAGACAACTTTTCAAAGTGAATTGAAACTTTTGTTTTCTATAATTAACATTGCTAACTTGGAACATAATCATCATGCTCCCACTAGCATAATGATTATTATCTTACTAGCATAACACTTATGCTCCCACTAGCTTTGACATGTACTTAGAAATTTGCTGGACTTCTAGAATAATAATACTTTATTGACTTTCTTACCAAAGTTCATATTTCTGATACGAGATGCTTTGATAAGACTTTATCAAAATCATACACATTTCCTTAGATAGCTCACATGTTTGTCTAGACCTTTTACAATTCTCACTAGTTAGTGTGTCGGTTAACCACCCAGGCTCCACTAACGACATAAGAATGCAAATATCACAACTGCTATTTACTTAAAATCCATTTAGTGAAAGTGTTTCCTCAGCATCATTTTCATGAATCGAAGAGAAACCTTATGACACTTAGATTTTTATGGTGTATGTGTTCTTATCCATGTGAATTTGTCATAACCATAATCACAAGACTCGGTCGGTGAAAAATCCAAACTCACATGGACTATACTAGTTCAAGTCATGGGATAATGATTAACAATACACTTGACTAGTTCTTGAAACTATCGCAATACTTCCACTATCCTCCTATTATATAAGATTGTCTTTGTCAAGAACCATCCCTTAAAAAAACAAATATCCAAGAGTTAGTGCGGATTCTTATCAAGTTAAACCCTTCTCACAATTGGTCTCAGTTGTTCTTTGTTTTATCCAAAACATCACAACTTACCAATCTCAAATGTACAAGAATAGGAAACTTCTTACTCTACATTTGACAAGTGTTATAAACTTTCTAAATATTATGTCACTCAAGGCTCAATCTTGGAGTATGACTTTAAGATTTGATTTTGGAACGAAGTATAATTTATCTTTTGATTTAACCATTTCCACAATTCACGATTTCTCTCCTTAGCCAACAAATACACTAAGGTGTCCTTAGAGGATCAATTGTGACATGTTTTTATAATCACTATGATAATCATACAAAAAGATACTTAAGTACTCTTCCAAATCTTCATATTGGAGACACTTTTATCTTCCTGCCTTATTTGATTCTTCTTATCCGTTTTGTCATACATTGTGTTGATGTATATTGTAAAAGTCGAATAGAGGGTTTTGTATAGTTTCACATTTTGTGCTATTTTACTAAGTCGTCTTTTGTGCGAAGTTAAAATGTATAGACTTAGTATACTTTTTGATTGTTCCATATAAATAGGGACTTAGGCTAGAAGTTGTAGGACGATGCTTAAACTAACTTCTGCTTAACTTTGTAATCAGACTTTATCAATATAAGATCTGATTAATATTTACTCTCGGTGTTTTTCATCTTAAATCATTCAAATGTATCTTTACTTTTCTTAATTCTCGATAACAGTTCTCATCAATTGGTATCAGAGCAGGATTCAAACTGCTTAGATCTGATTTTCAAATAAGAATCATTTGTTTTTTTGAGTTACAAATTAACTCAAAATTTTCCGCACATTTTTGGTTTTGAAAATCACTTTTGATCTTCAGATTTGAATTGATTCTGCATTTTAATTGTTAAATCGAGTAATCGATTAGTGATTTGTGATCAATTCGTTTGATAAATTCTGAAATTCATCAAGGTTTCAAGTTTTCAGATATTTTCTGTGTTCATCAATGGAGAATTTCAACATGAATTCAATGACTTCTTTCTCTCACTTGCTTGGTTCCTCAGCCAAAATTCTGATGTTAATTCCAGAATACTATGATCAGTGGGCTGATAGAATGAAAGATTACTTAAATGGAATTGATGAAGAACTTTGGAAGTGTATCGATGGAACAGTACTAGCTCCTGCTAATGTTCAACCAATTGGATCATCCGTTGCATCTACTGATGTTGAAGAACAACAAAATCGATTAAAGAAAAATGAAAAGAGATGCATGAGAGAACTAAGAGGTGCTCTACCTCCTGTGGTTTACAATTACATTTGTAGTTGTAAAACAGCAAAAGAGATCTGGAATACTCTAAAAGAAATATATCAAGGTAGTGAAAAGACGAAGATCAACTCTGTGAAGCAGTGCCTAGTTAAACTGAAGGAATTCAGACAAAAGGACACAGAATCTCTCGAAAGTTGTTATGATCGTCTGAATGAGCTTATGTTTCGCTGCAATAGGTATGGAATTACTAGATCTACCATGGAGTTCAATTTAACTTTCATTATGAGTCTTCGCAAGGAATGGCGCGATGTGAGCATGATGATAAAGAATCAACAATGTTTTGATACAACTACATTGAATGATCTTTAAAATCAACTGAAAACACATGAATGTGAGGTCACAGAAATGTATGAAGAATCAAAAAAAAGCTATTGGTGGTCCTTTGGCTCTTGTATCAAAAGTAACAGAAACTGATGAAAAAGATGGTTCAGATGTAGAAGGATTTTTGATGAACTCTGATGATGAAGCAGTAGCATACTATTCAAACAACAAAGTTAAAAAGTTTTTCAAAAAGCCTTTTAATCCAAAAGGAAAGAATAGTGATGTGAAAAATGATGTAACAAGAACTAGAGGAGAAGAGAAGAAGAAAATAGAGAAAACAGATGGAAAACAAAAAAATGCGAATGAAGAGAAAAAGTTGAAGGGTGATTCAGGAATTTATTGTCATTACTGCAATGGTGCGAATCATTTTGCAGCGGATTGCATGTTGCGAAAGAAAGAAGAAAAGAAAGAAAAAGTCAAAGATGAAGCTTACTATTTTGAAAAGATTGAAGAGTTACGTGCAAAGAACAAAGGAGTGTCTTTGATTGCTAAGGGAGAATCTGATGAAGAAGAGAGTGGAACTTATCAGATCTGGTCTTCAGGATCTGATGATGAAGAAATGAGGCATCCCACACATGGAGCAATGTTCGCAAGTTTTGAGGATTGCGAAGAGAACATTTCTGGGAAATGTTTTATGTCTAAATCCACAGACAAATCTCCCATGACAACCAAGGTACGTGCAATTCTTGAATATTTTAATATTCCTTTATCTGCTTATGATGCTCAAATTGTTTCGTTTGATGATACTGTGGCTTATTTTGATTCTGTTATTGTGTTTGCTAGTAATGAAGCTAAGAAATTAATTGTGCAACTTAGTGAGACACGAAGGGATTCAGAAATAAAGAAGAGCACAGTTGAAAAATTAGAAATGCAAATCAAAAACATAGATTGTGATAGGAATAATCTTTCTAATGATGTTAGATTGTTACTAGCACAAAGAAACATCTATTGTAATTCAGCAAAAAGATTGTATGCAAAATTAACAGCTTTACATCATTCTTCTGATATTAGCAAAGAACAACATAGGAAACTATTACATTTTCTTGAGTATGAGCGTGAAAAAGTTGATGTTGTTTCTTATGATTGCGAAAGTACAATTGCTCAGTTTGACAAAATACCTGATGATAGATATTCATATGGTATTGTCAAAATTGATGAATTTCTGAATGCTGATGAGTTGGTTGACATTGTAAATGAAAGTTTGACAAAAAGTGAACAAGTGAAAATCTTAAAGAAAACCGAAAATTCAACTCTTACTTCGCAATTCAATTATGCTGATATTTATGAAAATTCTGATAATGTAAGTGAAATCAGTGAAATTGAAGAAGAAGAAGAGATTGATTGTTCTCAATTGTCAATCGTTAATATCACATCTAAGATCAAAGGTAAAGAAATAATAGTTGATTCAAAAGTAGAGGATAAAGTTGATAAATCTTCAATTTCGCAACATTGTAAGTTTGATAATGTGGAAGTTGAAAGCTGGAAATCTGATGATACTAATGAAAATAAAGATGAAAAGAAAAATTCAACTGAAACACATCAAAGGGTTGTGGTTGATCAAGTGTTTGAAAACACACAAGAACTTGACAAAATTTTAAATGACAAATGTGCACATTATTTGGAAACCAACACAGTGGTCTATCCAAATTTTGTATGTACTGATAAAACTATTTTTCCAAATCAAGTTTTTGTCACTACTGAAAATGCTAAGAAAGTTCATCCTGAGTTCAATAAAATGATTGAAAAAGATAATCAAAAGTCCACACCTGAAGGTTTCTTCGCAAATCAAAACACAGTAGAAAACAATTTAACTCAAAATTCTTATGTGTTTCAAAAACAAAAATCATTACAAAAATGGGTGGTTAAAGGTGAAAAATCAAACAAACCGTTAGAAAAAGTTGAAAACTCAAAGGTTGAAGTGAAATTAAATTCTCAAGAATTCAAATTGATGGTTGGAAATTATTCAACAGAAAATAATGTTTCAAAAAGACAAGCAAGAAAAGCAATATTCTGGCAAGTTGAGAATAATGAAAAAGAACAAATTTCAAAAACATCGTCAAAATTTCAAAATAAAAACACTAACACAACTTCGAGTTTTCATAAACAAATAAATTCTGTTGACAAAGTTTCATATATTCGCAAATATGACAACAATAGAAAATTTGAGAATTCGCAAAAATTTGCAAATAATCAAAAGTTTCCAAATGTTGACAAATTCACGAATAATTCATCAAATTTGAAGAAATCAAATCAAGACAAAGCGAAATTTTCACCACAACAACCAAATTTTCCAAATCCTTCAATATCAACAAAAACCAAAGTTTCATACATCAAAGGAAAGACTGATGTAAATATGATCAATAATTGGTTTGAAGGGAAAGGAAAGAAATATCAAAGTGCAAAGTTTTCAGAACAAGAAATCAAAAGTGCCTTTGATAAGTTCGCAAATAATTCTTCAACTGCTAGTACATCATCTTATAATTCGCAAGTTCCGGTTCAAAAATGGAAACCAGTTATCAAACATGCGAATGTTGTGAAGGATAAGATTACAATCAATACGAATCCAAAATTATTGAATGACTATATTTCAATATCTAGAACTGATGATGCTGATATAATGGATTCTGTTACAAGCAAAGTTAAAACATGGTTTTTAAGTTCCAAAAAGTTGTTTAATTCTACTAATGATGGACCCAATAAGTCTTGGGTTCCTAAATTTTTTCAATAAATGCAGGTGCTATGTGACAAGCAATATGATCCAAAATGGTATATTGATAGTGGTTTCTCTCGTCATATGACTGGAAGAAAGGAAAACTTGCGAGATTATCGAAGCTTAGAGAATGCTGGAGTTGTCAAATTTGGAAATAATCACAAGTGTCAAGTGAAAGGATATGGGAATGTCACAAATGGAAACTTCACAGTAAACAGAGTTGCTTATGTTGAAGGACTTCAACACAATTTGATTAGTGTATCACAACTTGTTGTGGGTACTAGAAATCAAGTAGTGTTTAATGAAGAAGGAAGTATCATCTCAAATGCAAAGACAAATGAAATACTTCTAAAATCAAAACGATATGGTGATATGCTTACACTGGACATCAAACCAATTGTGGGAAAACCAGCTGTGTGTTTACTATCAAAAGTATCCAATGATATCAGCTGGCTTTGGCATTGAAGATTGTCACATTTGAACTTTCGAAATATAAATAAACTTGTAACTGAAGATTTAGTTCGAGGGTTACCAATATTAAAATTTTACAAGGATTCTTTATGTGCAGCTTGCGAACAAGGAAAACAACATCGAAAAGGTCATCCGATTGTCATAGATTCAAAGATAGTAGATTCATTGGAACTTCTTCACATTGATCTATGTGGACCATCAACTGTTGCAACAATAAATAAAAAGCGGTATATTTTAGTTGTTGTAGATGATTTCTCTAGATTCACATGGGTATTTTTTCTCAGGTTGAAATCTGAAGTTGCTCAGACGATGATTGATTTTGTCAAAAAGATTGAAATTAGTCTGAAGAAGAATGTACGAAAAATTAAAAGTGATAATGGTTCGGAGTTTAAAAATCAAACTCTTGACAATTTTCTTACAAACAAAGGTATTTCGCATAATTTCTCATCACCATATACTCCACAGCAAAATGGGGTAGTTGAAAGAAGAAATCGATCTCTATGCGAAGCAGCCAGAACCATGCTCACATATGCGAATCTACCTCAATATCTTTAGGCAGAAGCTGTGTCCACAACATGTTTTACTCAGAATAGATCATACATTCACAAAAGATTCAATGTTACTCCATATGAAATAATCAATAATCGGAAACCTAATGTAAAATTCTTTCATGTTTTTGGTTGCAGGTGCTTTATTATGAATCTTAAAGATAATTTGTCAAAGTTTCAAGCAAAAGCTGATGAAGGCATCTTCTTAGGATATTCACAAAATTCAGTTGCATACAGAGTGCTTAATAAACGAACAAGAAAAATTGAAGAAACTTTCAATTTAACATTTGACGATTACTATCTTAAACGGATTGATAGTAAATTCGATCAGAAACCAATAATTGTGGATTCAAATACTCAAATTGATAATTCTGAAATTAATGATTTTGATTATGACTTAATTTTTTGGAATTCCTGACAGGGCAATTGATGCAGAAAATAATGCTCCTGATAATCAAACATCAGAATCCTCAAAACATACTAATGAATCCACAACAACTTCAACGTCGATAACTTGTGAAAGCACACCAAATGCTCATATGGATGAGGAACACACAAGTGTCCATGAAGATTTTATACCAACTTTTGAGGGGGAGCATTCACAAAATCAACAAGAACATCAAGTTGAGGGGGAGCATTCACAAAATCAACAAGAACATCAAGTTGAGGGGGAGCATTCGCAAAATCAACATGAACATAGTTTTGAGGGGGAGTATCCAAATGTAGATCATGTTGACAGAGAGCTTCATGAAATAGAAACAAATAGTCTTGATAACAATACAGACTTTCATGAATTTAATGATCATTTTTCTATTGCAGGATCTGAAAATGAAGATATGCATGAAGATGCACCATTAGACTATGATCTAAATTATCCACCACTTGCAAAATGGACAAGAAATCATCCACAAGAACAGGTAATTGGCAATTTACAAGAAGGTGTGTTGACTAGAGCTGAAATTCGTGCGAAAAATGAGGTATTAAACACTAACCAAGAACTTTGTATGTTTAATGTCTTTATTTCGAAAATAGAGCCAAAAACAGTCAAGAATGCTATGGAACACTCAGATTGGGTTGTTGCTATGCAATCTGAATTGGCTGAATTTGAACGAAACAAGGTTTGGAGATTAGTTTCTAAACCTTCTGATGTTTCAATTGTTGGATTAAAATGGATTTATAAAAACAAAACTGACAAAGATGGCAATATTATTCGAAATAAAGCAAGATTAGTGGTTAAAGGTTATTGTAGGGTTTCAAAGCACTCCATGGATGATGGCAATGGGCCCCTTTGATGAATAGATTAAAAGCCCAAGACTTGCCTTTTCCCTATAAATAGTCGTGTATTATTCACAATTAGGGTTAAGAGTGAGGCAAAATGTAGTCGCCACGTTGTGAGGTTTCTTGTAGAGTTAGATTCTTATTTTCTTAAGTGTAATTTGTTCCTCACAATTCAATAAATCGAGTGATCATTCGACATATCTTCATATTTGTGTTTTTTCTTATTTTCCGCATCTTGTTCACCAAATCTCAATTAGGGTTTTAATCCCAACAAGTGGTATCAGAGCGGGTCTTTGAAGATCTATTGATTTTTTAAGTATCGGTTCTTGATTTGATGATTTTTTGCACAACTTTTTGAAGATTACTGGTGTTTTGGCGACTTGGAATCAAACTTTATATTCATGCAACTGTTCTTGGAAAATTATGTGATCTCTTACTGTTCATCTGGTATTTTCTTTGATCTGATCTGTGTTTCTGTTCATGATTGGATCTGATTGTTAATTCAGTGCAAGATCAACAATCGTTCTATTGTTTTAGTCCGCCCAATTGATCCCATATTATTCATGTGTTCTCGAGCCCATTATTGTCGATTACTGTTCATTGGTTTAGCCCATATTTTTGTTATTTGAAATCGTATGTCCTAAATCACGCAGTCGACTCATCTTGTTTCTCGAAATCATTTGTTCAAATTAGGCGATTCATTCTTATATTCTGTTTCACTACTCTCATTTGGTTTATCAATCGATTTCTGTTCTTGAGTCAAAATTTCTGAAAAGTATCAATCTCAAATTTGATTTTGATTTTGTTATTTGATTATACGTTTGAATTTAGTCGATCTAATCTATCTTGTTCCAGAATCGATTATGTTTGTTGATTATTGATGATTTTTCTGGATACTATTGAACATGAATATCCTCTTGTTGTTATTATGTTCGATTGTGGTCTTGGAGTTTAGAATTGTCACTCGATGTTTTGAATTTGAAGAGTTTGATAAAGAACGAATGAATATGAAGAATAGACGGAGCTAGTGACCGTTATTGATTGAATGGACTCGCTTGATCAAGAAATCATGCTGAGAAACTTGATTTTACTGCTCGATGTTAATTGACGTCGGTAGTCAATGCTAAAAGTCAAAATTAGAGCAAAATTGGATCATCAAGCAAATGTAATTGGAAACGAAGACATAATCGAAACGAATATGACCATGGTTATCAGATGTCCCTCGGAATCGAGATGATTCTTTGTTCTCAGGACTGTTTAAAAATTGTAATGTCCGATGGCGTCAATCTGAACGAGATGGAATGGTTTTTGTGTATCTGTTCGCTTTTGCAGGTCAGACCTCAAGGTCAAAATTGGAATTGAAATCTTAATCATATTTGTGATCGGAAGTGCAATGAAATTGAATGAAATTGAAATTGGAACTAAGACGATATGTGGTCAAAGTCAGAACGTGAATTGTGATATGGATTTCAGGATCTGGTAATTGCATTTGGAATCGTCTTGATGTTGTGTTCGCAATTGCCAAGTCAAACCTGTAAGTCACGATTAGCTTGAGTGTCCTTACCTGCAAATGAATCAAATCTCAACGGGTTGAACATTGGTCAAACTATAAAGTCAAAATTGCTACACCTACGAACGTTCATTGATATTGATTCGCAACACAGGTTAATTTGGATTCGGAGCGAACTGTTGATTCGTAATTGTTCGATTCAGAACGAACAATTTCGTTGTTGGAATTGAGACCGGGTTCGGAACCGGGTATGACTCTAGATCCGCAATTGGTTGATTCGTACTTGAAATTGGCACTAGAATGGCTCAGGTTCGCATTCGTATTGGTGTGTTCAGTATGGAGGGTTGATCAGAATCGGATTTTTGGGTTCCGTTTACGAACGTTTGGAGGTTACGCATCTCATTTGGTTGCCGTTGAAAGATTGGATGCGTCATGCGTGGTGTTCTTTTAATCTCCTCTAAATGGGGATTAAAATATTCAAGTTACATTTTTAGTCCCTACAACTTAAGCGATTTGGCGGTTCTGATCCCTATATTTTTTGTGACTTGGCATTTCTTCAGAAATTGTTACAAATGAAGGGAAAATGGATGCAGAAATACCTTTTCAGTCCCAGAATTTAAGAAAAGTGACAGTTTCGACCCAATATTCAGAAAAGTTTACTACATTGAGGGCCGGTGAACAGTTTTGGATTTTTAACGCACATATTTTTTCGTGAACAAAAAATTATGGATTCCATCAGGTCTTGGTGGTTCGGAAAGTCGTTTTTCCTGATAACGTCAAATTTTCATGACTTTTTCGGATTTTATACTTCATCGTTAATATCATTTTGTCACGGGGGAGCTTCGTAATTTTTTATCCATTCAAGATCATTCTCATGACCATTTGAAGGCTTTATAATCCTGTTTTTGATTATAAATCGGGGGAGAATTTGGTATGACCATTCGAAATTGGATTTGTGACTTTTCAAAGTTGAAGATTTTTTATAAAGCTTGTGGTAGAATTATGAAGGTAGCTTTTACAGCGGAAGTTCTTCATCGAGCTCTGCTAAGGACTTGTTATATCTCTGACTTTTTGTATTTTCTCGATCAAGTGGCGTTACGAATCTTAAAGTTTGGGTTGTTACATGATATTTTTTCATGGCTTATATCATTAGCTTATTTAAATATCATTGTGACTTGGAGGGGGAGCTCTTCAAAGACAAGAAGTGATTTGGTTTCTTATTTCTGAAATGGGTTTTTATGGCGGGTTTGGTTTTCATGAAGATTCTTTGGGATTACATTCGAAAATGAAGTTTAAAGACATTACTTCAGTACTTGATTTATATATCCTAGAGCCTGTGTTTGAAGACTATTGAAGAATCAAGATTCGTGGATTGCTTCATATATTCCTCGTTGCAGATCATTTTATTTGCTAGATGCTTGTTTTGGAAGTTAAGGCATTGTCATCCATTCCATACTTTGAGGGGGAGATTGTAGGGTTTCAAAGCACTCCATGGATGATGGCAATGGGCCCCTTTGATGAATAGATTAAAAGCCCAAGACTTGTCTTTTCCCTATAAATAGTCATGTATTATTCACAATTAGGGTTAAGAGTGAGGCAAAATGTAGTCGCCACGTTGTGAGGTTTCTTGTAGAGTTAGATTCTTATTTTCTTAAGTGTAATTTGTTCCTCACAATTCAATAAATCGAGTGATCATTCGACATATCTTCATATTTGTGTTTGTTCTTATTTTGCGCATCTTGTTCATCAAATCTCAATTAGGGTTTTAATCCCAACAGTTATTCGCAACAAGAAGGCATTGATTATGAAGAAACATTTGCACCTGTTGCAAGACTTGAAGCAATTCGGATATTTTTAGCTTATGCAGCTCACAAAGATTTTGATGTTTATCAAATGGATGTTAAATGTGCATTCTTAAATGGCAAACTCGAAGAAACAGTGTATGTTGAACAACCACCAGGTTTTGTAAACACTGAACATCCTGATCATGTTTATATTTTAGATAAAGTTGTATATGGGTTAAAACAAGCACCAAGGGCCTGGTACGCAACACTTACAAATTTCTTGAAACAATCTAAATTTAAACAAGGATCAGTCGACCCCACATTATTTTGCAAGAAAGTTGGGTGTCATCTAATGCTTGTTCAAATTTATGTTGATGATATTATCTTTGGTTCAACTGATCCAACATTGTCACTTGAATTTGAAAATTTAATGAAAAGTCAGTTTGAAATGAGCATGATGGGAAAAATTAATAATTTTCTTGGTTTAAACATAAGACAGAACAGACAAGGAATCTTCATTAATCAAGAAAAATATACAAAGAACTTGCTTGAAAATTTTGGAATGCTTAATAGCACGAAGCTCAGAGTTCCTATGGCAGTAGGAACACGACTAACTCCTTCGTTAGACACTCCTTCTATTGATTTAACAGTGTATCGTAGCATGATAGGGTCTTTATTGTACTTAACTGCGAGTAGACCTGATATTATGTTTTTGGTTTGTTGTTGTGCTAGATATCAAGCAAATCCAAGAGAGCCACATTTGACGGCAGTGAAAAATATCTTTCGATATTTAAAGGGAACTGTTTCTTTAGGCCTTTGGTATCCTGCGAAAACAGGATTTTTCATTCAAGCTTTTTCAGATTCTGATTTAGGAGGATGTACATTGGATCGAAAAAGTACGACTGGTGGATGTCAATTATTGGATGGAAAGTTGGTAAGCTGGCAATCAAAGAAACAAACTTGTGTGGCTATCTTAACTGCTGAGGCAAAATACATCTCTGCGGCTGCTTGTACTTCGCAAATTATATGGATTCAGAGTCAACTTCGTGATTATGCAATCAACATGAAAAACATTCCTTTGTATTGTGACTCACAAAGTGCGATTCGCATTTGTCATAATCCAGTACAACATTCAAAGACAAAACACATTGCTCTTCGATATCATTTTATAAAAGATCATGTGGAAGATGGGAATATTGAAATTCATTTTGTCAAAACAACTGAACAACTTGCTGATATTTTTACAAAACCTCTTGATGAAAAATCATTTGTTAGAATTTTAGCAGGTTTGGGGATGCTTAATGCGAATTCAATTTCATTCACACAAGAATAAATGTTTTGTTCAGAAGATGTGTTCACATTGTTAAGAGGTTACTGTTCATTCAGACGCTTCGCATCCATATCATTTCACATCTGTGGTAATATCAACTTAGGAAAGTTTTACATATGTTACTTTCTTTTCTTTTGAAAAATCAAAAATACAAAAAGATTTACATTTTTTTTAGTATTTTCTTTTGAAAAATTCAAAAATACAAAAACATTTTCATTTCTTTGTATTTTCTTTTGAAAAATCAAAAATCCAAAAAGATTTTATTTTTCTTTGTTTTCTCAATTGTGTACTAAGAATTTACTGCAGGGCTAACATGCGAAGTGGTCATACATTTTGTTTCTATGGGAAGATATTCATTTTTTTTAAAGACAAGTTAGGATGTCCCTAGAAGCATGCTGCTGTATGTAGACCAAAAAGCCTCGACATGACTCTATGTGTGCAAAGAAAGCCTTGATGCAATTATCACATGATAATTTCTTCCCATAAAGGCTTATATTCGCATAAGTCAAAAATGAGCTACCTTACTCTTCTCAAATGAGTTAAGAGTTTTTTGTTTTGTCCATTATAACAGAGGTACACTTCGATTCTCATCCAATCTTTTTAAACCAAACAATTCTTTCAATCCAAATTTTTTTTTGAAAAAGATTTATCCTTGAGGTTTTTGATCAAACCAATCAAAACCTAGAAAAATCACAACTTTGTGTTTATGATCTATCATCATGAGTCTGTGATGAAAGTGAAACCCAAACATCATAAACCTTAAGGAATTGACGGGGAACTTTGTTCCAGATTTTTACGAAACCTTTGTTTCCGTATCAAAATTTCGAAACTTCAAATCATATTCAATTCGCATGTGTGGTCTTGATCAAATATTCCAAACCCAGAATGTTTGATTACCCAACAAGATCCAAAACAAACTTTTCATTTGAATATGATTTCAGTGTATGTTTCATTCGCAAATTCTTGTCATGATAAATATTTTCCAAAACCAACTTGTCACTGACTACACTGGTCAAACAAGTAATTTCATTTACACTTTCTCACCTTATGTTAAGGTTGATATGTAATGAAATTTCAAACCAATCCAAAATGACTTTTAAAAAGAAGCCCTTCGATACTTTTCTATAAGTATTTGATTGTAATTCACGGGAAACTATACAAGCAGTTGATTATCTCTCTTGATAATTAACGAAGTAACCTTTGCCCGAGGTTTTACTGCATTCATGTCAAATTGAATTGTTGACATCACCACATTCCAAATATCTTTGTTTCTTATCTTATTTCGTTTGGAACAATGCACACACGAAATCCTTGAGGTTCTAAGTACAACCAACTCAAGCTGATGATTTCGCAAATCTGGCATATGAATTCACTTTAAATCCCAAAAGTGAATGAGCCTTGCTTCCATGCGAAGGGTTTTATCGGTTACTATTCTATAACGGATACTTGACAGGCTGTATACTCAAAATCATTGGTATTTTGTCCGGTTTTTAAGGAGATGTAACAGTTACTTTTTGGAATGTTGTTACCTTTTGAAGTCATGATCCGACTTTCAAGGTGCCACGTCGGATAACATTAAATGTATCCCGCTTCAATTTCAAATCAATTTTGAGCAACCTATAAAAGGGGGTTAAAGAACACTGAGTATGGTTACACAAACAAGAACTCTCACAAACACTTCCAAGATTAAACCTTGATCCAAACTTCATCTTTCTTTTTCCAAACCCTAACAATGGTAGCCACTACTTCCAACACTTATGAGGTTCTTTCTCAGTCTCTGATGAAGATTCGAAGCACTAACTACCAAGTTGATCCCAAAGTTTCCGCTTATCCAGAAGGGTTAAAGATGTTGATTGTTGCTCTGAAACGTTCTTCTTTAGCAACTGCCATGTTCAGTTCATCTCCGGTTCCAATGGTATGGTTATCACGTGCCGCTTCCACGGCTTCATACAATCACACAGCGGATGTGATTACTTTCAATCTAATCAACAACAAACGAGTTAAACTATCGAAGAACTTGTTTGTGGAAATTATACAAATTCCAAACAACCCTCCCTTTATCAAACCTATCAACTCCCAGGTTATTCATATGTTTAACGAAATGGGGTATCAACCGAAATTAACAAAAACCAGTGATTTCAGAAAATCTGGGTTGCCGTGTATGTGGAATTTTCTTTTTGGAATCTTTCTCCGATGTCTTACAGGCAGAGTAGTTGGGTTGGATAGACGAAGAATGGAAGTATATGCCATGGTGATGGGTATATACTATGACATTAGTGTCGATTACGCAACACAGCTGTGGAAGGAATTTGTCAAAAGTCTAGAACATACAAATTCAGAGAAGGGAATTTTGTGTGCAAGATACTGGAGTTTGATTCTTGAACACGTGTATGAGAAAGAAGAAATTCCGATGCTGTCAAATGTTGAAGTTGCTGAATTTTCTTTCTATCAATTTCCTAAAGCTGTAGAAGATGATGAAGCGATCTTTACACATGTGGCTCATATTCCAGATGCGATGCTTCGCAAATTTTCTCCCACCCACAAAATTTTGGTGAGATATTTGCGAACCGTTAATACAGATGAGCCAACTGGAGTTTTATTAGATGATGCTACTCCATCTAAAACAAAGAAGGCTAGCAAGAAACTTACGAAGGGTTCATCATCATCAGTACCAGCTGAAGTCATTTCAACTGAGGAACCTTCCAAGAAGTCGAAGAAGGAACTCTTACCTTCCAAGTCTGGGGTACTGAAGCAAATTCGCAAAGCGGAAGTGAGTAGTAAAGGTGTTACTATTCGCAATATTCCAGCGCCAGTATCTCCCACAAAGAAGCGACAACGAGCTGAAGACGTTGCGAAAAACATGCAACGTACAATGGTAAAGCGAAGGAAGATGGTGATTCGCAATGAATCATCTGAAGAAGAAATTGTCCCAGAAACTCCACCTGTCACCACAATGGTACCTCTTTCTTTACCCATAATATTAACTTCGCAACTTTCTACCCCTGTTTCTCAAACCACACCACTCGAAATAGTTCTTACCAAATCAGTTACTGAGGCGGTTCCTATTTCTGATATGGTTGTCAACGTATCTGATACGCGGGCACCTATCCTGAGTGTTGCACCATCCATTCAAACAACCTTACCCATTTCATTCCCTGTTACCACTTTAGCTACGACTTCAAACATTTTTGACCATGCTCTTCAAAATCCTTTCACCACACTTTTCCCTTTGCAATCACCTGAAAATCCTCAACCTTCGCAACCAGTGTCTGATCCAGAAGTCGAAGGAGGTGCCTTTGGTGGGATACTTGATGATATTCCTTTTGATTCATATGAAGAAGATATTCCTGATCATATGTTGATGACAGGAAAACAGTTTAAAATACTGAATCAAAAGTTGAAGACCATTATTCAATCACAGGCTGATTTTGGTCGAATGTCGTCAATATCTGATAAAAACAATGAATAATGGAGAAAATTGCTCAATCTGATAAAAACAATGAGCTCAGAATTATGCCTCAAGGCAATAATTTTAATTCTGTAGTTCAAGATCTTCGCGCAGTTACAAAAGAACATCATGTTCTTTTTATACAAGATGTTAAAAAGGTTCGTGAAGACGTCAACTTCAAAATTCAGGAGTTGAAGCCTGACCTTGCGAAGGATCTTCAGGATGTCCACGTAAAACAAGATGCAGTTCAACAGCAAATTGTGGATATTTCATCTCAGCTTCAAAAGCTGCATAATATTCCTGTTCTTGCCGATCACAAAGCAGAAATAATGATGAAGTTTGATCAGCTCATCCAGTTGGTCACTGATCTAAAAACAGCTCTTTCGCATTCTTCATCATTGCAAATTCTTACTCCTGAATTCTTGTCTTTAAAGATTAATACTTTAGAACAAGCTATTCACAAAGCCCTTACTCCACTCACAAATTTCACTTCTTTACTTCCAAAGAGTGCACCGCCTGTTTCCACAGGGCTGCAAGGGGGAGAAGAAAGACGAAGCAAAGAAGAGGATGCGAAAACTGTGGGAAAGGTGATATCGACTCAGCTTATTGCTACTCTTCCAATTCCTTCAAAGCCGATTTCTGCAACAACAATCACCACAAGAACAATTACCAAAGGTATTGTTATTGGAAAAAATGAAGGTGGTTCAAGCTCAAAACCCCAACATGATGTTGTAGGAAGAGGAAAAGGAATTTTATATGAAAAATCAAAAGAAGAGTTGAAAGCAGAGGCTGAGGCTGAGATGGAGAAGATGAGGCAAGTCCAGAGCATTATGAGGCAACGGGCAAGTGATCCTCCCTCCATGAACAAAGGAGATCCTGCAAAACTTTACTCTTATGAAACCATAGAGTCAAAAGTTGTGTGTAGGGAGATGTATGAGTTCAAGAAGAAGCCTAAGAGAAGTTATGATATTGCGAACTCAGATCATTGCCAGTTAGACTTCCCCATTAATGAAATGCTATTCATCAATGCACAATACAAGATCAGTGAGAAATTTGATAATCCGAATGATTATACTCAAATGAAAATCAGATTTCATGTTGTCTTGGGGAAGAATCCTGATGAAGTTTGGTCGTTAATGAAGATCAAGAAGGTTGTGACGATAAAGAAAGATATGATGTTTGAAGAGATGTTACAGAATTTCAGATACTTTGTTATCAAAGCTGACAACAAACAATATGACTTCACAGTTGCTGACTTTCCTTTGATGAATTGCAATGACTTAATTCAAGTAGCAGTGATTTTGAAGCATATGGAAGAAAACAATCTCAAAGGATCTGATACATATGTGTTCAATGCTGGCTTCGCACATGTGAAGACTTTCATAGACAATTACTTCGATTGTCTAGCCCTTACTGATGATGAATTAGCACATGTTGTGGGAAGGGAAGTGAAATTTCCATAGGAGGAGACTTTGACACAATCTGCTTTGTCAAAGTATGTTGTTGGAGAAATCTGCTTAAAACCATTTGGTATGGTGTTTTCAGGCAGAGACACAAAAGGTAATCTGAATAAATTTTTTGTAACATCCGAAAAATACAACCAATTTAAATTTTTCAAAACAACCTGATTTTCATTAAATTGTTTACAAAAAGGTTTTCAATACAAATCATTTAGAGTATTCCCAGAATCACATTGCTACAAAATCATGAGAAGCGGTACGATCGCGCCTTCGCCTTGCCACGGTCTCCTGAAGAACCTGAAAAACATTAAACCACAACTGCAAGCCCGAAAGCTTAGTGAGATACCCCCAAAATACCAACCACGTATACGCCCTTCCAGGCTGCGACCTTCCGGTCCAAAACATATTGTCTTCCGGCCCATAACCTATCAAACATACATAACATAACAGAACATAGAACAACCATGAATATCGGGTCTACCGTGTGACTGGTCCGCCGTATCGGGCCTTCAGTCCACCGGATCCATCCTCCAGGTCTAGTCATGTCCTTCGAGTCTACAGTGGGGTTGGTCCGCCCGCATCGGGACTTCAACCCACCTGGTCCACTCTCTGAGTCTACAGTGTGACTGGTCCGCCTGCATCGGGCCTTCAGTCGGCCTGGGCCACTCTCCGAGCCTCGACACGTCTGGTCCGCCCTCGTGGGGCCTACAACCTACCCGGACTGCTCGCTGGGACTTTGGAATAACCGGTCCGCCCTGGGTATCTTGGCCTACAGCACAAAGCAAGACCCACCTCAACCCATCTGTAGTCCAAACAACCATGTGCACAAAACATACAATCATATCACAGTCATAGCCAACAAACCGAACAAACAGATCACATAGCATATCATTACCCTACCTAGGTTACCGACCTAACCGGTCACTAGCATAGCATCACTTTATATATATCGGGGAACTGACCTTAACAAGGTCTCCTAGCATGTACCATCCTAACTACCAGGATGCAGACACATCAAACAATAACATAATAACCATAGCCGAATCTTAATCCAATAAAGGGTCGGCCTTGGTGCGTTAGACCCTGTTGATATAGTGAGGATAACTCACCTCGAAACTGCCGGCTGAAAGGATAAGATCCCGCTGCTCCGATCTCTAACACAAACTCCTCCACTGAACATCAAAACATACCACTCAATAAATACCCTTAATTACCAAAATACCCCTGGATGACAATTGGTCAACCTTGAACAAGTCAATGTCAACCCCTAACTGACCCTACTCGCCGAGTCAACCCGATGACTCGCCGAGTCCTTATGCTCAAAACTTCCCTCAATTCGCGACCCAACTCGCCGAGTTACCCCAAGACTCGTCGAGTCCAACAACCCTGTATCCACTCGCACCCAACTCACCGAGTCATCCCTTGACTCACCGATTCATCGACTCAACCAGAAATATTGGGACTTCCTCGACAAGACTCACCGAGTCCAAATGGACTCGTCGAGTCCAAGGCTATCTTCAACCTACTCGCCGAGTTGTTCTTCCAACTCGTCGAGTTCCAGACCATCTTCAAGCAACTCGTCGAGTCCACCCATGTGACTCGTTGAGTACCACCGGTCTGAATCCATACAGAAGCATCTCAGGCCATGCAATTGATCCAAAACATAGATCCCAAACATCTAGGCCTTATTCACCTTAGAACCAAGGTTTGGGACATGGTAGCTCCATTAACAACACAAGAACAGGGGCTTTAATGCTCTTAAGATCTTCTCCACTCCAGATCTAAGGTAGCAACCTCAGATCCATCCCCCAAACATCAAGATGCCACACAACTAAGCACCCCACACAACCCCAAAATGAGAAACTAGGAAAACACAGCCCAAGAACGAAAGTATTACCTCCAAAGGATGCCTCAATAGCAATGAAACTCGAATCCAAGCAAAGCCCTTTGATCCAAGCCACTTCTCCTTCAAGATTTCTTCAACCAACACCTCTCCAAGCTCTAATTTGCTCCACAAAGGGACTCTCCACGAATTTAGGGTTTTTGGGACTCAAGGGGGGAATAAGGGAGGCTGTGGAGGGGCATAATGCTCTTTATATAGGGCTCAACCCCGAAAATTAGGGTTTTCTCCATACAGCACCTACTAGTCCATCTTTGGACTCGCCGAGTAGGCCACTTGATACGCGACCATAGTCGCGACCTGACTCGCCGAGTCCATCCATGGACTCGCCGAGTCACCCTCCGAAACTTACACTTTTAGCCCTTCAACTCTACTCTTGCGATGTCGGGATGTTACAATTCTCCCCCACTTAAATTAGGCTTCGTCCTCGAAGCCTATGGCATCTCATCTTCAAATTACTTCCCACGACGCGCCACTGACCTTGACCGAACCAAGTCCCTCAAGGTACAACCAAAGAAACCAGAAGCTCACTTTCTCCTTCCATACGGTGCCCCAACCACCTACTCAACCCGGGCACCAGCTGTACCCTCCGATAACCGCACTCAACAACCGAAAATTACCCATGATGCCTTACTACTCCAATTCTCATCTTTCGCTTGACTCATATGGCTAGAAAACCATGAACCATCGGATCCCCAATCCGAATCCCACTCTATCCAATCCATGACGACAGAAAGACCCACTCTTCAATTCCGGAGCAACTCCCCCGTGTTCTCCTCTCGCAATCACACACACATGCTGATCTAGCTCTAGCACCCTTAGGTTTGGAAATCCTGATACACTGATGATATCCTCAAACATCCTTCCAGGATGAACCGCTAATACATACCCAAAACCGTGATCAAAATCTCACTGAGAGTCCAAGACTCTCTCTCTGTATCCCTTCCGAACCCCTCTCCCTGGCTCTATGCCTGCGGTATTCCCTCCGCACCCTGAGCAAACATATCAAGTCGAATGAGCTTTTATTCTATCGCCGCAACACGCTACTCAAAGACCATCGACGGACCACTCCAATCATAACTCTACACTGCCGCTTTCACTTCCGTGAATTCGCACTCCCTTTCGGAACTTCATTCCTCCTTCTTTCCTTACCAAGGGAAGCACTCGTCCGCCTAGTCACCATGACAGGCACTATGGTGCTCATCCCACGCTACATTACCTCTTTAAAGCGTACCCAACATTCATGCATCACCACTACTCTGACTCTCATCGCAGGGACTCTCAAGCCTATGCACTACCTTCACTGCTCAAGATCGCTACCCGGGGCCAGACCTCCCAATGTAATCACACTGCAGCATACGCAACCCATAACCTCGAACCGATCCAATAATACTCGCAGAGTCTTCAGCATGACTGGACCGCCTCCTCAGGCCTTCAGCCAATCTAGACCACTCTTAGAACCTTCAGCCAATCTGACTGGACCGTTCTTCGAGCCTTCGGCCTAACTGGTACACCTACCGGCCTTCAGTCTATCCGGACCGCTCAATTAGCATTCATAATTCCGAACTATCCCTTCGGGAAATCCTCCTGTGCATACCGTGCTAGCCCTCTAAGGGTCCCGAACTCTATCTCCATCATACATACTCGATCCCGGCCTGCTCCCATGCCTTCCACAATCTACTGCTCTAGGTCTGTATTCTGCCCCACACGCCTGTTACTCACCCATACGAGCCTGCTCTCGGCTGATAGAAATACCGCTGAATTCCCCAAGTAGCTAAACAACCTCTCAGGCCCAACGATCATCCGGAGAATTTCCAATTCTCCCCCACTTAAGACACTGACAATTAATCACCGGTCGCCATCACCGATCTCCCAAAGCAATCTTGCAGAAAATCAACACTTACACTCAAAATGTTTCTCACCAGCGCTAACAACTTTCATAAAAATCATGTTTGCACACTGAACAACCCGCTCAAAAAGAACCCAATCTTCAAATATCCATTCCTCATACTGCAGAATCTACCCGGCCTTCAAACCAACGCCGCATCCGCCACCAATCCTCGCAAAGATAATCAATGATAGCTCGAAGTACTAATCCATAACCATATTGATCTTTCAGGGAACAAAGGATACCAAAACGAAATCTCGATCACAACTTGCCAAACCCTCAAGGAACAACGGATACCACACGAAAACCCGAAACGCAATTCCATAACCAACCAAAGAAACTAGCAGATAACAATACTCCACAATAATCATAATTGATCAAAAACAACAGAAAGAAACGTACCCGCAACAGCAAGCTGAAAAACACGACCCTAAGCCCTTGGGGGCTCCGCTCCACCCTGACCTCCACCTGTGATCCTCAACATAGCCGGTGCTGGAGCCTGTACCGGTCCTGTAGCAAGCCGTGGACAATTGACCTTCAAATATCCAACCTGATGACAATGATAGCATATCCTCAAATCCCGAACCGGCACTGACTGCTGACAATCCCTCGCATAGTGTCCCTCCTTTCCACACTTGCGGCATGCTCCACCGGACCGACAAACTCCGGCGTGACCCCTTCCACACTTTCCACAGACGTGGCTACCCTGATCTCCCATCCTGGAATCAACGGTCTTAGACCGTTTCGTCGCCGGCTGCAACTGAACCGGAGCTTGCCTCAGTTCACACATCTACAACTCAATCTCTAACTCACGCCGCCTGGCGGCCTCCTGCAACGCCAGCAAAGTCTCGCACCTCTGCGCAGACACAAACTGCCTGATGTCTCTCTTTAGCATACTCAGATATCGGGACATCTGAGCCTGCTCCGAAGCGAACTCAGGGCAAAACATCGCCCTCTCAGTAAACATCCTGGTGATTTCCGTCACTGACTCCGAATCCTGTTTCAGCTCCAAGAACTCCTGAGCTAACCTCTCCCTCTCGACCTGCAGAACATAACAAGTGCTGAACATCTCTCTGAACCGATCCCATGAAATCGTAGCTCTCTGCGCATCCGAGTACGACCTCGTGGTCAATCTCCACCAATCCTTTGCCCCGAGCCTTAAGAGGTTCAGAGCACACCTCACCCTCTGATCAGCAGGGCATGAACACGTGAAGAAACATCCCTCCACATCTGATAACCATCTCATAGCAACGATCGGATCCTGAACTCCATCAAAAGTGGGAGGCTTCGTATTATCGAAGTCCCGATACTGAAAACCTCTACTAGATCCTCCCCCTACCGCTGCTACAGCTGCTGTAGCCGCGGCAGCCATCTCCGCGAGAGCCGCATAGCGCTCATCAAAATACTCCACCATGGCTGTCTTGATCGACCCAAACAACTCCGACAGCTCAGCCCGAAACAATGCAGCAACCTCAACATGCAGGATCTCACGAATCCTCGCATCCAACTCGTGCGTACTCATCTGACTGACAACCTCGGGTTGTATAGACCCACCCGGAACTCCCTCTCCTGCTCCTGATCCTGACCCGGATCCACTCCCAGCATGCCCTGAAATCTCCATACTGAAAATAAAACACCAAAATCTCAGACATATTCCAATATCCCGGGAACCAGCCCTCAACCCAACCCTAGAGGTCATGGTTTCCCTGATACGCGTATGAGTCCGTGCTTCCAATAGTACGGGCCCATACTACCTTCCACACCTACCCGTACTTGTATGAAGTACTTCCACAACACTCTAGCGACATACATAACAACACTCTATCCTCACAACTAGAGGAACACTAGAAATCTCTCACAAGGAACCCTAGGCTAGCAGGCATCATAAATCAGGCAACTCATCAAGAAATCCTGAAGATCCCTAACCTAACTCTAGCATGCTATTCTATCAAAGCTCAATAAAACAATTGTCATGTATGGTATCTTGGGGTTACTTACTGGCTCCGGTTGATCGTACCTCCGCGTCCTCCTTTACTTATTTTGAAAACCATTTTAAATTCTCTTTTGAAAACCCTCCTCGATTTAAGACTAGAGTCACACAAGTGTTCCTCCAATTCATTCAAACCAAGGCTTTGATACCAACATGTAACATCCGAAAAATACAATCAATTTAAAATTTTCAAAACAACCTGATTTTCATTAAATTGTTTACAAAAAGGTTTTCAATACAAATCATTTAGAGTATTCCCAGAATCACATTGCTACAAAATCATGAGGAGCGGTACGATCGCACCTTCGCCTTGCCACGGTCTCCTGAAGAACCTGAAAAACATTAAACCACAACTGTAAGCCCGAAAGCATAGTGAGATACCCCCAAAATACCAACCACGTATACGCCCTTCCAGGCTGTGACCTTCCGGTCCAAAACATATTTCCTTCCGGCCCATAACATATCAAACATACATAACATAACATAACATAGAACAACCATGCATATCGGGTCTACCGTGTGACTGGTCCGCCGTATCGGGCCTTCAGTCCACCAGATCCATCCTCCAGGTCTAGTCATGTCCTTCGAGTCTACAGTGGGGTTGGTCCGCCCGCATTGGGCCTTCAACCCACCTGGTCCACTCTCTGAGTCTACAGTGTGACTGGTCCGCCCGCATCGGGCCTTCAGTCGGCCTGGTCCACTCTCCGAGCCTCGGCACGTCTGGTCCGCCCTCGTGGGGCCTACAACCTTCCCGGACTGCTCGCTGGGACTTCGGAATAACCGGTCCGCCCTGGGTATCTTGGCCTACAGCACAAAGCAGGACCTGCCTCAACCCATTTGTAGTCCAAACAACCATGTGCACAAAACATACAATCATATCACAGTCATAGCCAACAAACCAAACAAACAAATCACATAGCGTATCATTACCCTACCCAGGTTACCGACCTAACCGGTCACTAGCATAGCATCACTTTATATATATCGGGGAACTGACCTTAACAAGGTCTCCTAGCATGTACCATCCTAGCTACCATGATGCAGACACATCAAACAATAACATAATAACCATATCCAAATCTCAATCCAATAAAGGGTTGGCCTTGGTGCCTTAGACCCTGTTGATATAGTGAGGATAACTCACCTCGAAACTGCCGGCTGAAAGGATAAGATCCCGCTGCTCCGATCTCTGACACAAACTCCTCCACTGAACATCAAAACATACCACTCAATAAATACCCTTAATTACCAAAATACCCCTGGATGACAACTGGTCAACCTTGGACAAGTCAAAATCAACCCCGGACTGACCCTACTCGCCGAGTCAACCCGATGATTCGCCGAGTCCTTATGCTTAGAACTTCCCTCAATTAGTGACCCAACTCGCCGAGTCACCCCAAGACTCGTCGAGTCCAACAACCCTGAGTCCACTCGCACCCAACTCACCGAGTCATCCCTTGACTCACCGATTCATCGACTCAACCAGAAATATTGGGACTTCCTCGACAAGACTCGCCGAGTCCAAATGGACTCGTCGAGTCCAAGGCTATCTTCAACCTACTCGCCGAGTTGTTCTTCCAACTCCTCGAGTTCCAGACCATCTTCAAGCAACTCGTCGAGTCCACCCATGTGACTCGTCGAGTACCACCGGTCTGAATCCATACAGAAGCATCTCAGGCCATGCAATTGATCCAAAACATAGATCCAACCTCCTACAATCCATCCATCACGTAAAGTGGCAAACTTTACGTAAATCTAAAGAGATCTAGGCCTTATTCACCTTAGAACCAAGGTTTGGGACATGGTAGCTCTATTAACAACACAAGAACAGGGGATTTAATGCTCTTAAGATCTTCTCCACTCCAGATCTGAGGTAGCAACCTCAGATCCATCCCCCAAACATCAAGATGCCACACAACTAAGCACCCCACACAACCCCAAAATGAGAAACTAGGAAAACACAGCCCAAGAACAAAAGTATTACCTCCAAAGGATGCCTCAACAGCAATGAAACTCGAATCCAAGCAAAGCCCTTTGATCCAGACCACTTCTCCTTCAAGATTTCTTCAACCAACACCTCTCCAAGCTCTAATTTGCTCCACAAAGGGACTCTCCACGAATTTAGGGTTTCTGGGACTCAAGGGGGGAATAAGGGAGGCTGTGGAGGGGCATAATGCTCTTTATATAGGGCTCAACCCCGAAAATTAGGGTTTTCTCCATACAGCACCTACTCGTCGAGTCCATCTTTGGACTCGCCGAGTAGGCCACTTGATACGCGACCATAGTCGCGACCTGAATCGCCGAGTCCATCCATGGACTCACAGAGTCACCCTCAGAAACATACACTTTTAGCCCTTCAACTCTACTCTTGCGATTCCGAGATGTTACATTTTTGTTCAAGGTCTTAGAGATTGAAAGATATAATTCTTCGCAATATATGCACTTCATTGTACGTATGAACAATTGCAAGAAAAATAACGAAGGAGACAAGAAGGATTTGAAGAAGGTGATCTCCTGGTATGGAGAGGTGCGAAAGGCAATTCACTCTGCAATTCAAAAGCTTATGAGTTGAATTGTAGCGACTGTTTACAAAGGGGGAGATTGTTGATGTATATTGTAAAAGTCGAATAGAGTGTTTTGTATAGTTTTGCATTTTGTGTTATTTTACTAAGTCATCTTTTGTGCGAAGTTAAAATGTATAGACTTAGTATACTTTTTGATTGTTCCCTATAAATAGGGACTTAGGCTAGAAGTTGTAGGACGATGCTTAAACTCACTTCTGCTTAACTTTGTAATCAGACTTTATCAATATAAGATCTGATTAATATTTACTCTCGGTGTTTTTCATCTTAAATCATTCAAATGTATCTTTACTTTTCTAAATTCTCGATAACAATTTTCATCACATTGAAACCTTTCCAATGTTTCAGAATTACTCTTCAACATGTAAGCATAACCATATTACTTAACTTTAATAAATCATGACGAATGGTCCTTGTGGTGGACCTGATCAGCGCACACCCAAGTGTTCCTGATCCCTTTGTCCTTTACTTGACTCACATATACATGTGAACAACGAATTAGTCTTAATTTCCCAAAGATGAAAATTTTTCATTCATCATACAATACAAGTCGCATGATTCCAAGTTTCTATCCAACTGAACCTTGGGTGATGATAATCTTTCCTTATTCGGTAAATTATGACACTACCACAAATGAAAGAATCAAATCCATTTACCAATATTGCTTATCAATGGAAACATATAAACAACAATTTTTCACAAATGTCAAATCCATTTACCAATATTACTTAAAAAAATAAATAAAACGAAAATTTTCTTTCATTTTAAAACTTGCGGAAAAAGTTATCCTTACAATGCAAATACATATGTAAACTTTGTTGTTATCTATTCCTAAGCAGTATATCATAACTCTTAAGCAATAGCTCAAAAATTCTAATCACCAAACCATGCGATTGAAATCCATTTTCGTGATCAGAATCAGCACACTGTTTCTTTAAGCTTCCTTTGATTCTTCCAAAACATCAAAATGCAATTACATTGCATTATGTATTAAGAATCTCCAAATAGGATCTTAATAGAGTTAGATAATGGACTTTACATAAAGTAGATTCAAATATTTGACTTTATTATCCTTATGGACTTTTAGGTAAATTCGGCAGCTTCACAACCAATGCCCCTTCTTTAGGCAAAAGAAACATATGGACTCTTTGGAAATTCTACATAGGACTATCACAGACTTAGCCTTTCTCTTTACCATTTGGTCAACTAAGTTGACTATGGCCGATCCTTTTCCATTGAGAATAGAAGTTTTTCTGGATTTCCAGTGTCACCATTTTCAATGTCCATGAAGTTTTAGGAAGTTGATCTTCTAATCAAATTTCCTTTACCAGTGTTACAAATCGTTGTTGACTCAGCAGCACCAAGCAAATAGATAAGATCATTAAAGGGTCATGTCGTGATCTATCATTAGGGAGTTACTGAAGAACCAAGTAAACAGCCAGCTACCTCGAGACTTCGACACCTGACTCTCTCATCTTGTCAATATGTGACTTAATCTCCAAGACTTAAGCACAAATAGACTTTGTTTGCCAATAGGGAATGAGTGACTTAGAACTTATCAATTCTTGAAACTTGTAGGATAGGGAGAATTGTTGGAGGAGGTGGAGGAAGTGAAGTATGATTTTCCAGTCCCACTGATGCACAACAAAGGGATTGATCTGTCACCTTGATTGCCAATTGGGATATCATGTTCATTAGGAAGCTTGTTCCTAAAGATTTGAAAAAACCATAGTTTCTAAACTAGACATCTATAATGGGAGGCATTCAACTTAGTTGATCTAAAGTCCTTAATATAACACCATATATGAAATATTAAGGCTAGGATCCATCAACCTATGTATAACTGGAAGAGGGATGCCGTAATTCGAGTTATAAAATAGTTGAAGGTAGGTAAATGACGATTTACCAATTTCCACCAAGAAAAACCAAATATAATTAAGTTTTAATTGGATTTGAAACTCCTAGATCTTTTAAGATACATTGAACTTTCAATGGCGTGTTTTAATCTCGATTGTGCCCTCTCAAGTTTGTGACTGGGATGCCGACGAGCACAAACAAGGTGTGAATAACCATGCAAATTGACTTAGTACCCTTAACTTTATCACCTAATTGATGTGCCGATTAACCACACATGCTCCACCAATCTATAATAAAGTTAAGTTACCCTTTGCCACTCTTACTAGTCCTTATTAGTGTACCGGTTAACCACACACGCTCCACTAATGACTTGGTAAGGTACAAAGTGTAATTTCATGGGTTAGCACCTATTTCACATTTTCCTAAGTAACTAAGATTGGGAATTTATAAGTGTTTAGTTACTTAGTATTTATCATTATACTTTTAATGAAGGGAGAATTGTAGTGCTTTCCTACCTGTTCGGCTAACGACCCTCCACCAGTCAAGGAAGCGGTGGGTGAGAGTGGACACCTATTAAACTGCCATTTTATAGGCAGTAACCTTATACCCCCATTATAGACCGGCTTCGTGAATGAGGCCTACTAATGGTAAGATTGACTGTATCTTATACGTATGTATATAATTAAAATTATAACAATAGTATAAGGGTGTATTTTAAACACTTAAAATACTTGGTGGTTTAATCTATTAATTAAACTATACTATTAATTTATTTAAACTTAAACCATGTCTTTATGGAATTATTAACTCATTTAATTAAAAACTTTAATTAATTTAATGAAGTCCATAAAGTTTGAATTTTAACCTTTTAAAAATCTAGGGTTTGGAATTAAAGTGTACATGGGGGGTGACTTTCCAAATTCCAAAACTTGAGGGTAAGTTTCATATTCATAACTTATGAGTTTAATGTACATTAAAGTGAAGACTCTTCATTTTATGTAACTCATTATTATTTAATAAAATCCTTTAGAGAAGTGACTCTTAAACATCCATAACTTGAGGACAAGTTACGGAGTCATAAAACAATTTAATGAAAAAGACTTCATTTTTGTGTAACCTATGACACTTTTATGAGTTTTAAGATTCATAAATATGACATTTCACATAACTTGAGGACAAGTTACAAAAACACATTTTATGAACTTCTTTTAGATTAATTTGGATTGAAAACAAATAACATATAATTTTTCCATTAATCTAAATTAACCCATAAATCAAGGAAACATAAAAATCTTGGTAATCCATAATTGGAGGACAAGTTATGGACTCCATAAAATTTCATTGAGATTAAGAATTATACTAACAAATAATTTGCACATAATTCCTATGATCTACCAAAACTCATAAGCATGAAATCCATAATCAACACTTTTCAAGAATTACATAAACACATATAAAACTTGAAACTTTGATTATAGAATTGAAATTGGTTTAGCATAACCATTACCACTTAAAAATAGGTTTTATAAGCCCAAAACAGTCAAATGTAATGATTCTAGACCAATTCCAGCACCAAAACTCGAAGATATGTTGCTTGGGGTTCCAACTCGTTGAGTGCATGAACCAACTCGGCGAGTTCGATGAGTTTACACTTGGACTCGTCGAGTCCCTTCATGGACTAAGCGAGTCTGTTGTGCAGACATCACCAAAATTCGATTTTAAGCCAATTTGCATCAAGTATAAGTGAAAACAAACTTAGGCTCTGATACCAGTGTAGGGTTTTGAGCATTTTAACAATCCTATGGTGTACATGCCACCCTAAATAGCTTGGATCTATGTTTTCTCTATTATACATGCAAATATGAATATCCAAGGTATTATCCTAACTATCATACAAAACAATGATTCATATGATTATAACAAATTAGAATAACATACCATTTGATGTAGCTTGATTCCATGCAGCTTAAGAGCCTAGTGCCCCAAGTGTGACACCTCAAATGGTTCACACAACATCAAATGCACTTGGAATAACATAAAGAGAAAATGCACACTTCATGAAATCAGCTTGCCCTCACTTGTTTCACTAGTCGCCGATTTCTTTAATAATAAGATCATTATATGGTTAGTCACAATTAAGGTAAACCCTAATTGTCATGGCTTTCCATTTCCTTAGATCCATGGGTTCAAATACACCATGAAGCATCCATGGAGGATCCTATGGGTTTTAGCCCAACTTGATAATCCATGGAGCATTAGCCCACTATATAAGTATGGATGATTTACTCAATCAACCCATATATTTAATTAGTCTTCTTTTGATCACTTAATTAATTCTTGATCAATAATAATTAAATAATCTTATTAATATATTAGAACATATAATATATTAATAAACCTTAAGTGTTATTTCTCTCATTTTAGTCTATCCAAAAGCATGATGCCATGCAACCAAAATGGACCATGCTGGATTGGGTCAAGTATATACCAATTAAAGTTATGGACTTAGACACTAAGCAAACACTCTTTTCTCTACCTCTTTCTGTTATTCCGATGCTGCCGCTACCTGTGCTCTGAGCAGCTACCGTGTGTTGCTGCCAATTACCCCGTCCACCGCATGCCACCATGAAGGGTGGTTGTGTTTGCATTTAAGCTCATATCGATGTGTTTGTACAATTTCAGTCGATGTCGTGATGTGGGTATGTTGTTTGGCCAGAAACCGTAAGAGCCACCATGGCAGCCAACCATGACGGTTACCATCATTTATCCTCTTCTAATGCCACCGGCCACCGTGTATGGTGGCTGTGTGTGTGAAATGGTGTTTAAGTGTATGTTATTTCAGTTGTATGTTGTTATTTGGGTGTTTCTTGACCGAAATCTGATGAAAACCCACCACCACTACCTTGAGGTGGTGGGTGCCACTTTTTGCCGCTGTTGGCCACCGTTTTTGGTGGTTGTAGTGGGCTTATTCCTTGCTCTTTTGGTGCTAGTGTGGTGTTTTGTAAGAAATTGTATGTACATTGGATTGTTGGAATATTACTCAAACTATCGTCGTGTGTAGGTGGCTGCCGCCTCCTGCCAACACGAACCTCCGCCAACCACCACTATCCGAGGTGGCAGTGGGTAGTGCCCAATTTATTTATTACATATTTTTTTTCTTTAATTAGAAAATCAATTAACTCGAGGGGTTGGAAACCCTAATTAGTGTTTAGAAAATCCTAATTTTGGAGTTGGTCGGGACCCACGTTAAAACTATTAATAATTAAACCTAAAATATTATTTAATTATTCTCCACAATTAACTTGATGCGATAATGGACTTAATGGATTAAGTCCTTAATGGGTTAAGTGAGGAACACTAACCCTAGTTATCATTTTATGTAAAAATCCTAGAATCGAGGAGCTCTATTTTGGGCAAAAATCGGACGCATATTTGGGCTGTTGACTAGATTATTATATCACACGAAAACGACTAAGTCAAACCTTAACAATCATACCCTTAATTGATTATGTCCTTAAAGGGTTAAGTGTTCCTATTTAACCTTAATTTTCATGTCATGTGAAACCTTAATCGTCATTTCATGTGAAACCCTAATCTTAATTTCATGTGAGGTGGTCATCTTTACAACTGACTATGACCTATGATCGGGTGTTGACTAAAGTATCTTCCTGTAGGTGATTGGAGGTGAGTTGAAGCTAGTAGAGCCCTTCATTGCTACATTGGTTTCTACATGTACATCGAGGTGTGTTTCGCCTCACTATACCCATGGGTCAAAGGCACCAATTCCGCCCCACTATTATTGATTATCTACTAGTATAGGGATGCCCTAGGTACTGTATATAGTTATGTAGGATAGACTGAGGACTCTTGATCTAAGCTCTCTTACCTTTTCCTTCTTTGGTTATGGTTTTAGAGTAGGATCACCTGTCCGGGTGACTATCTCACCTATGTGTATATGCGGTCACGCATTCCTTGGATTGTGTTATTTATTATGTTGTTATGCTATAGTGATCTGCTAGATCTACGTTCTGGTATTGGGTATGCTGATATGTTGTAGTTATCAGTTGCATCTGTCTCCTGGTATTGAGTATGTTGCTTTGTGGAAATAAGTTGTAGAACTATATGTTATTTGTGCTTGTTGGTTATCATCTATTGGGTGCCCTAAGGGACTATCGGTGGTTATGTAGGATAGCCTGAGAACTCTTGGTCTAGGATCTCTTGTATATTCCTTGTTTGGTTATGGTTATAGAGTAGGACTATCTGTTCAGGTGGCTATCTCATCTATGGTTACTTATGGTTACACATTCTATGGGGGTTAGCTGGTTGTGGGACTGTATGTTATGAAAGGATTAGTAGGAAGTAGTGAGTTGTATGATTGTTGTTTTCCTGTATTATGTGCCTACTTGATCATGATTGGTTATCTATCGATGTATTGTGTTGGATTGGGTTAAGGCGGTCCTGCTTTGTGCTGAAGGACAACAGACCTAGGGCGGACCGGGTAGATTGCGGACCCATTAGGGATTATTAGTTAAGCTGATGGACCGAAGAACGGTCCAGACAGGCTGAAGGCCCGGGAGGGCGGACCAGACATGCTAAAGGTTCTGAGAGTGGACAAGATAGACTGCAGGCCTAGTGAGGGCGGTTCAGTCATAGTGTAGACTCTATATGCATGTTTTCTATTTGTTGGTATATGTTATCTGTTGTGTGGTGGTATTTTGGTGGAAACTCGCTAAGCTTTACGATTACAGTTTTAGTTTATTGTTTCAGGTGCTTCTGATGATTTTGGCAAGGCGAAGGCATGACCGTACACATACTTGGTTTTACAACAGATTGGATCTTGGGAAATCTTTGATTTTCAAATAATGTTTGAGAACATTATTTTTGTAAATATTTTATTTGTAAAAGTATTGTTTTGAAAAGTTTAAATTTTTTTGAATTTGGGATGTTACAGACACACTACCCGGTGTGTATGAACTCAAATTGAGGATTAATAAAATCTTTTAAATGGAAACATTTTTTCTAAAATGATTTTAAAAAAAGGTATGATGTGTGCAATCAACAAGAAATCAAGTAAGTGATCCCCAAAATACCCATTCATGTTGATATATTATTTGTGTTATGGTATGATAAGCATGCTAGAAGTTGGAATATGGATATGCTTATGGATCCATGCTAGAATGTTTGCTTAGGAGAGATGCCTTTTATGCCTAATAAGTGAACTGGTAGAGATGCCTAACAACGAGTAGAAAAAGGATCTTCAAGAGTTGCATGCGAGGATTGCATGATCTTTATGATGCCTTAGTGCTAGTTGGTTTTGTTGCTCGAACATTTCTAACTTTTTATTATGTGAGGCCTATATTGATGCTAATTAATTATTAGGCAAATACATTAGGTTGCATTCCACAAAGATTAAATTATTTTAGATTGCTTGATTTGGCTCTACCGTGCAACTCTTTTTTGATTCCAACAGTTGCAAGATATGATCTTTTTGTCAAAAGATTTTTTAAGCTTGTTGCATGTGATTGTATTCATAAGATAGTTAATTCACATTGGTAGAAGTCTCATTTCTGAATGATATCAAGGTGAGGTAGGGTTCCTAGTGGAGTAGGAATAGTATTAGAACATGCTTTTATGGGAAGTGGGATCCTATGAAATCCTAGGAAGTACCTTAGCATGCTGGTTAGTGCAAGGACCTATGAAGGTAGCTGCAGGGAATGACTTAGTGGATCATGGATGATTCTTGAGGAAAATACAGATAAATATGGAAGTTATTATTGGGCTTGTACTACTGGAAGCACAACATCCATACTTGAATTGAGGAAAATCATAGGGATTCTAAGGATATGATTGAGGGTATATAGCATGGTTGCAACCATGATTCATTGCAGTATGTTCCCGTATCTATTAGCCTTTCGATTTTAGTTGTTCAGAATGAGAATGAGTTTAGTAATTGTTTGTGCCTTAGTAACCATGGTAGTTTGAGTCCGAATGGTGCAGCCATCAATGATGTAGTCGATTCTATGGTCTCGAGGCCCTTTCTCGAAATAGTGACAATTTGGGTTGCAAGGCTCAAGAATGAAGTGATTATGATGATCGGCTCCTGAGTTGCAGCCTAAGGCTGAGTAATTGGCTGATGAATTAGGATGTCATTTTCTACAAGGGGGAAAAAGTATGATTGTTATTGAGACAGTAGTGCATTAAGACTATCATGAATCTGACTATAGATTGTCTAAAGGCATAGACATAGAAAATGTTTGATGCAGTGTTCATCAGTACTCTTCAAATAAGAATTTGAGTATTGGATAAACCCACACTCATTTAAATCACTTTATGGATTTTATCACGCGTGATTGTGAGATGATAATATATTATATTCTTGAAACAGATACATATAGTTGTTATTTACAAGTAGGTTGCGCATTAATAATACATAAACACATTAGTAACTTGATGTTATAAAACGTATTGTTGTGTGTAATTTGATGAGTAACTGGTACAAGAATATGAGTTAAAGTTTATCCATTCCTTTTACCCTAAATGGGATAAAAAGCAATATTTATGGGTTCCTAGATGATTTAGTGATGACACCCTAAGCGCTTGGCCAAGCCTAGACTAAATTGACGTGTTCAATTGTAGTCTGAGTCAGTCATCATAAATCGGAAGTCAGGAAATAAACCATGGATAGAGAGAATGATAATAATGCATGTATCATGTCCTTACGATATCTTGTAGAACGGAGGAATATTTGATCACTTATCTAAAGTACGCGTTGCTGATATGATTAGACTTCAACAATGACTTTTGAAAGCTACGATTGTTAGTCAGTTCTGAAGTCATACTTGATATAATAGTTATTAGACTTATCCAAGTGGGAGACTACTGGATTAGATGTTTAAACCCATAATTATAATTGGTATGTACTTGATTTGATTTGTAACATGGTCCTTTGGGGTTGCCTTCACTCATGCAACTTGACAAGATGACTAGTGGAGAGAGAGAGTAGGATTTATTATATGAATAATAAATTGGTAATCATAATGATTTTATTAATATATTATAAGATTAATATATTATTTGGAAACCATATTATTTATTAGTAATTAATTAGAAATTAGTTTTATATTAATTTTGGGATTAAAGGAACTAATTAATTATAGAGGGACTGGTTTTGCAAATCATTGATAGTTGCAAAGTTTGGCTGATGGACTCATTTGGGAGGACTGGATGAAATCTATAGGAGCCCTATAGAATTCGTCCAAGGCTTGTATAGTGGAGGTCCATGGACTGCTTAAGGCCTAAGCAAGGAATTAGGGTATCCACCTAAAAACCGTAGCAACCACAACTATATAAACCCCCTTAACCTAAGGATTTCAGCCCTATGCTTTTCTAAGAAAACCCTGGCCGATTTCCTCTTCTCACCTACTCATCCTTGTTGTACTGGGTGTTTGTGACTCCATTAGAGGTGCAACACCTGGGGCACTAATCTTTCAAGAGTTAAGGTGGTTCTTGTTATTGCTACATAAGAAGTGAGGTAATCCTCTAACCCTAGTTTTATACATGATTTCGAAAACTGTATGCTAGTCTATAGGGTTTTTTCTTTGGTGTTCATATTTGTATGTTCAATAGAGAAAAACTTAGATCTAAAGCAATTAGGGTTGCATGATCACATAGGAATGTAGATATGATCAAAACCCATCATTATCGACCTCTTTCTTCATAACTCATCCTATCATATTGCTATGGTGAAGGCAACCCAAAAGGAAAATGCTACTATCAGATCAAGTACATCCCAATTATAGTTATGAGCTTAGACATCTAATCCAATAGTCTCCCACTTGGATAAGTCTAATAACTATAACTGCCAATGCAACTTCAGAGTCCGATTAGCAATCGTAGCTCTCAAAAACCCCTATCGAACTCTAACCTAGTCAATGGTGCGTTCTTTAGATAAGGGATCATATTATCCTCCGTTCTACAAGATATCGTGTGGATAAAGACATGGAACATAATCATTCTCAATGTCCAACAATTTGTTTCCCAACTTTTGATTTGTTTGACATAAAAATTAATTGAACACATCAATTCAATCCTGATTGGACCCGACACATAAGTTAACACAAATCATCGAGGGGCCCAAGATATCACTTTTACCCTCTTAGGATAAAAGGAAAAGATAAACTTCGACTTATATGCTTGTACTATTTAATCATAAAATAGTACACAACAATAGTTTTATAACATCTAGTTATTGATGCCATTATGCGTTATCAATTCACAACCAACTTGTAAGCAACAACTCATATCTCTCGGTTTAAAGATTATACGATAATATCATCTCATAATCACTCATCATAAATTCCATGAACTGATTCACATGAGCGTGGGTCTAATCCAACACTCAAATCTTATTTCAAGAGTACTCATGAACGTTGCAGCAAACCTTTACTATGTCTAAACACTTAGGCAATCTACAAACCAATTCATGACAGTCTAACCTAATAACTTACTTCAAAAGTACGATTGACTGTGAATTATTTGAACAATCTAATTATTCTGGAAGTAAAACATGCAAAAGTGAAACAATAGTAAAAAAACTGACACAAGATAGTAAACTTTACTTATAAATAAATCTCCATTACTTAATCATCAAATGTTAATTACATTTATCTATTACAAGTTTATACACATCTATCTAAACACTAAAACTAACATCATCCTTTAGACCGATGTTCCTCGCATGTTGAATGTGCTTAACCCTACTTTGACCCTTTGCGAGGGGATCTGCAATACTCTCTTCTGATAATAGCCTCTTTACCATGAGGAGTCCTTCTACCTGATGTCTGATGAAGTGGTATTTTCTATCGATATGTCTGGATCTGCCATGATCCCTTGTTCCTTAGTTAAAGCAACTACTCCTTCATTATCATGGAAAATCTCCATGGGATCCTTTATGGCTGGTAAAACTCCAAGGTTTTCAATGAAGTTCTTCAAACATATCGCCTTATTCGACGCTTTCCTCGCTACTATGTACTCTGATTCACACATTGAATCGGCCATGGTCTCCTGCTTGGAACTTTTCCAAGTGACTGCTCCTCGATTTAGGGTAAACACCCAGCCCAACTAAGAGTGGAAGTTATCTATGTCAGTCTGAAAGTTGGCGTCACTATACCCTGTCACTCTCAAGTCATCAATCCCACCAAGTATAAGGACCCAATCCTTAGTCCTTTGCGTGTACTTATGAATGTTCTTCACTGTTGTGAGCTCTACTAGGGTTCCCTTGATATCGGGTAACCATGATCAACGCAAAAGCCACATTAGGGCGAGTACATATAATAACATGCATGATCGATCCAATGACGGAAGCATATGGCATTCGACTCATTTATGCTATCTCGGCATCACTACTCGGACTCTGAGTCTTACTCAGCTTGGTATTACTCTAGATTGGTAGCTCCCCTTTCTTGGAATTCTCTGTGCTAAAACATTTTGCACCTTGTCCAAGTAAGTACTCTGACTAAGTACTATTAGTCTTCTATTATTATTTCTCAAAATCCTTATCCCCATAATATAAGCAACTTCTCCTAGATCCTTCATAGCAAAACATTTCCCAAGCCAGGACTTAACCTCCTTCAAGGTTGGGATGTCGTTTCCTATGAGCAGTATGTCATCAACATACAAAACTAGAAATCTAACTATACTCCCACTAGCCTTGACATATACACATGGCTCATCCTCATTTCTAGAGAACCCAAACTCTCTGAATTTCTCATCGAAGCAAAGATTCCATTTGCAAGACGCTTGCTTTAACCCATAAATGGATTTCTTAAGCTTGCATACTCTATTGGAGTATTTAGCATTCACAAAACCTTTTGGCAGAAACATGTAAACATCTTCAACCAACTTTACATTAAGGAAAGCGGTTTTGACATCCATCTGCCAAATTTCATAATCATTAAACAAAATGGTTGCCAATATAACGCTAATAGACTTGATCTTGGCCACTGGTGAGAAGGTCTCATCATAGTAAACCCCCGGGGTTTGAGTAAAACCCTTTTCAACCAGCCTTACCTTGAATGCATGCACCTTTCGATCCATATCACTCTTCTTATTGAAGATCCATTTGCACATAACTATCTTCCACCTGGTATATTTTCAACCAAGTTCTAAACTTGATTGTCATACATGGATTGGATCTCAATGTCCATTGCCTCTTTCCATTTCGTAAACTCAGGGCCCGCCATGGCTTCCTTGTAGTTAATAGGCTCATCCAAATTTACCAGTGTACTATCACTGATAAACGTATCACCTTCCGTAGTAATAAGAAAACCATAAAACTACGGTGCCGTCCTAACTCGAGAGGAACGTCTTAGAGGAAATGACTCGTCAATTAGATCAACATGAATTTCTTCCTCAGGTTGAGTGCTAGTGTTACAGGTTCCTTCATCGCTTGACTCTTGAAGCTCTTCAAGATCAATTTTCCTCCTACTGTCCTCTTGGCATATGAGTTATTTTTTGTGGAAAACCGCTCTCCTTGCTACGAAGACCACGTTGTCACTAGGACTATAGAAAAGATATCCAAAAGATTTTTGTGGGTTTCCGATGAAAATACACTGCTCACTTAGAGGTTCAAGCTTGTCATAAGTCTTTCGTCTTATGAAAGATTCACAACCCCAAACCTTGATATGTGCCAACGAAGGAGCCTTCCCTGTCCATATCTCGTGAGGTGTTTTGGCAACCTTTTTAGGTGGGACTAGATTAAGGATATGGGCAACGGTCTCTAAGGAATACCCCAAAAATGAGTTACGTAATGAAGCTCGACTTATCATGCAATGAACCATGTCCAAAAAGGTTCGATTGCGCCTCTCAGCCACACCATTGAGCTATGGTTTTCTAGGCGGCGTCAATTTGTGAAAAAATTCTAGATTCTTTAAGATAGTCGTGGAACTCGATACTAAGATACTCACAATCTCTATCGGATGTGAGCATCTTTATCTTCCTGCCCAATTGATTCTCCACTTCTTGCCTAAAATATTTGAACTTTTCAAAGGTTTCTGACTTGTGCTTGTTTAAGTAGATATATCCATATATGCTATAATCAGTTGTAAAAGTCACACATAAGCGGTTAGCATCCCTTCTGGTGGATCTGAAGGGTCCACACACATCTGTGTGTATGAGATCCAACAATCCCTTACCTCTTTCATAAGTACCAGTGAAAGGTGATTTGGTTATCTTTCCAAGTAAGCAAGATTCGCATGTATCATCTGACTTTAGTTCAAATGACTCCAAGACCGCATCCTTTTGGAGTTGGGCTATGTGCTTCTTGTTGACATGTCCAAGATGACAATGCCACAAGCATGTCTTGTCTAAACCTTTAGACAAATCGATATGCAACACATTATTTACTAAGTTATCTACAACCATCATGGTTTCATATACATATTTACAAGGCAATGGTTCAAAATAAAAATACCATTATAGAAAGCATTAATAGAACCAACTTCATTGTTGAATGAAAATCTAAGACCTTGTCTATACAAACCATGAAAATAAATAATATTCCTTGTTATCTCTGACAAGTAGCAACAATCATTCAACTCTAATCCTAACCTACTACTAAGCACTAAAGGGTAAATCCCAATCTTGGTGACAGGTGACGATTTCCTATTCCCCATTATTGGGTTCATCTTCACATGCTCCACATCCCTACTTCTTCTTAGCCCCTGCAAATCAGAACAAATGTGAGAACCACATCCCGTATCAAGGACCCAAGAACTAGCATGTGATGAGTTATTAGATTGAATAATATAAATACCTGTGAGGTTGGGCTTTATCTTCCCATCCTTGATGCTATGCAATTATTTAGGACAACTTCGTTTTGAATGCCCCTTGTTGCGCCAGTAGAATCACGTTGCTTCTTTGGGATCGGATGAGTGAGTGGCAGAACCGACTTTACCTTTGGATCCATTTTAGGCAGATCCATCATGGGATTCCCTTGTGGTTCTTAGAGGTAGATTTCCTTTTTCCCTTTTCCATGTCCTATAACAATGACCAGAGCAGCAGTAGGATGGGTGGACTCAACATCTTTTCCTTTAAGTCCACTTTCAGTAGTTCTCCGCAAACCTTGAAGTTTGCTCAAAGTGACTTCATCCTTGTTTATATGATAAGCCATATTGAACTGATCATAACAAGGAGGTAAAAAGTGGAGAATTATATCAACTACCAACTTTTCATCAAAATTGACACTCAACTTTAGCAAACGATCCACATACCTTTGCATTCTTTGCAAGTGAGTTGAGATGGACTCTCCAGCTTCCATCATGGTTGTTATTAGCAAGGCAACAATATCTTACCTTTCTTGACGTTCACTTTGATGGTAATTTTCCATCAAATTTTGGAACATCTCGTAAGGCTAGTAGTCCTCGTAGAACTGCTGCAACTCAGGACTCATAATGGCTACCATGATACACGACACATTTCTCACGTCCTTTACATGAGCCCTATACTCGACTGTCTGTTCATGAGTAGATTTGGTTTCATCGATCTTGTTGATTTTCTTGTTGAGAACATATTCCTTCTCTTCGTATCGCAAGGCCATTTGAATGTTGCAGATCCAAGCATTGAAGTTGGATCCATCGAAGGTGATCCTCGCACAAATGTTCATGAGAGAAAAGCATCTTGAGGAGCTGGAGTTCGATCCTGACGCATTGTTTTAGCCATACATCTGAAAAAGAAAAAGAAAAAATTTTACATTAGATAAAGAGTCCATAATATAACACCCAAATGATATATTAAGGTTAGGACCCAACACAATAATTCACAATTCGGAAGAGGGATACCGTAATCCAATTGAAAATTATTTAAAGGTAGGTAATTGATGATTTACCAATTCCACCATGAAAAAAGAAATGAGGGATTAAGTTTTAAATGAAATAAAATTCCTAGATTCTTTTAAGATTCATTGAACTTTTGAATGGCATGTTTAATCTCGATTATGCCCTTCAAGTTTGTGACTAGGATACCGAGGATCACAAACAAGGTGTGAATAACCATGCAAATTTGTTTGGCACTCTCGATGTATTTTACACTTAATCAGTGTGTCAGTTAACCACACATTCTCCATTGATCTATGATAATTCTCGAGCTACCTTTTTGCACACTTGTTATTCCAAGTTAGTGTGTCGGTTAACCACACACGCTCTATTAACGACTTGACAAGGTACAAAGTGCAATTTCATGGACTTGCATCATTTTCACATTTTTCCTAAAGTAACTAAGATTGGGAATTTATAAAAACATTTAGTTACTTTATTATTTTCCTTATACTTATTAATGTGGAATTAATGTCATATCCAACCTGTTCAGCTAACGACCCTCTACCAATCAAGGAAGCGGTCGGTGAGACCCTCCACCAACAAACGTACCAACTCATCGAGTCATGGCATGGACTCATAGAGTTCATCACTAAACTTGTCGAGTTCAGCAGTTACTGAGCAAAAACGATTTTTGTTCCAGCTTTGAATGATTATAATTGCATCAAATATAACGGAAAAACACCTTAAGGTCTGATACTACTGATGGGTTTTGAACACTACAACATTCATATGTGCACATGCAACCCTAAATGCTTTGTATATACGATTTTCTCAAGTTATACATGCAAATTAATTTTCCAAAGTGAGATCCCTAATCTAGCATACAAGAAAAACGAGATCTACATAATATTAGGATTAGAAGAATAACTTTGTTGTTAATAACTTGATCTTGACCTTCAAGATCTTAGTGCCTCAAGCATCGCACTTCTAATGGAGTCACAAACACCACTTAGCAAATGATGAAACAGAGAGAGGTGATGGAGGCTACTAATTTCGGCTAGGGTTCTTTATTTTTAATATCAGTCCCTTTATTTTTAATATCAGTCCCTTTATTTTTAATTAGTCTATTTTGATCACTAAATTAATTCCAAATTAATTCCTAATCAATACTAATTAAATAATATGATTTCTCAGTTAATATATTATTAATATAATATATTAATAAATCATTTATCAACCTCTTTCTCCATAACTCATCCTATCAAATTGATATGGTGAAGCCAATCCAAAAGGAACATGCTACTATTAGATCAACTACATCCCAATTATAGTTATGGGCTTAGACACCTAATCCAACAGAAGGATCGTTTTATGCTATGTTGCATTCCAAAAGTCAAGGTTAGCATGTACCATTGAGCTGGTATGAGATTTTGGGATTGTATACATCAGTTGGTAATAGTTTGAACCTTATGTTAGGGAGAACTGAGTATTTTCATTAAAGGATCAACAAAAAGTTTGATGTATGGTTTCGGTACATTGAATTATAGGAATATATGGTACAAGGAGTAAAAATATAAAGTCAATGTTCATGACCATTTGACCAACATTCTAAATAATAATAATAGCAACAAGTTCAGTAATATTGTAGATAACTAAAACAAGAGAATTATGAAGAATAATCACAAGATCTTAATCCGATATGATTCCATATTTTTAGTCTTTATTATATAGTCAAGGCTCAAAAAGTCATACTCAGCTTAATATTAAGGCTCCTATATCACAAGAAGTCTGTCACACCCCGACCGACAGTGGAAATGTTGGGGTTGTGATGCCATCATTGAAAGCACTGTCAACACACATATATTAAACATTATAATATCTAAAGAAATATATTACAAATTTCATGTCTGGTTATGAAATGACACTATCCAAAAATTTGAAAATGTGACATTACTTTAAATAGTTTAACAATACATAATGTAAAAGAACATAAGGTCTGATAAGAAATATCAACACAAAAGTGAGAAAATATAATTCCCAAAGAGCCACTGTGACAGTGTCATACTTTCAGCTCTAACTACCTAAGAATATGCATGTTTAAAAGATACGTCAACAAAAATTCTTGGTGGGTTCCACAAGTTTTGACTATTTGTATATTTTTAAAAGTAAAATTTTATATAAAATTAAATATCAATAAAATCATATAAAAATGATGCTTTTATAATTTAGAGTAAGAATTACCAATAAAAATGTCAGCCTGAAGTAGGTGAAATTGTACTTGTAATCTTGTAAAAGTGTAGATGTTAACTCACATATGATATATAAGTCAAAGTTAACATGATTTCATGATGTGAACTATTAAATTTTTATTTTATATAAATAAACACTAACATATACTTTTATTTTAACTTGTATTAGTACTTTTATTTTAACTTGAATCCGCATATTTGAAGCACAATATATATGATGGCGTTGTAGTTCCATCAACTTTTCATCGTTGTCGATAATAAAGAATAAAATAAGAAGTGAATGCTTGGTTTGTTTCGTTAGAACAAGGTTATAGCTAGAAACCATAGGCAGGGGTGTCAACCCATATAGATCTATACACAATGTTCTTATATCTCAAATATTAAAGGTTATTACATAGGTCTTTACTAAGTTAGTGTTCTTAGTTTGATGAATATAAAACTTACATAGAGATCATGATTTTTTTTACAGTTTTACAATTATTTGCGTTTGGAAACTTTTAGTTGTAAAGTTTAATAAACCTTAAGTACAACATTATAAAAGTTTCCTACTAAAAATCAAACATCATAATCGTTGTATTTTATTAAAAACCATATTTCAACGCAAGTGAGATTAACCAAATTTACCAATCTAAATGTGTACACACATAATAAGCTTAAATAAACATAAATAAGCTTAAACGTAATATATGAATGTTAATATGACATAAATATAAATAAACTTTAATGAGTGTATATAAGTTTTAATGCCATAAATTGCTTGTATTCTCCTCCGAAAATGTTTTAAAAGATGAAAATGGTATGTAGAGACTCATCCTAGTTACGTAAGTTAATTCTTTTTCGAGTTCGGGACATTTATCAGGTTTCATCAACTTTTGAAATGGATGGCTTTTGGATAATATAAGTGCACATGAATATGTATTATCAAGTTACAACATTAGAAGAATCATATTTACAACAAAAGAGTTGTTTTTGTTGACAAAGAAAGAAAGACAAGATGAGTATATTACCTAAGATTCTTGAGACAACTAGAGGACCAAAAGAGGGTGGAATACAAATGATTTCAAAGATAAAATCTAGCATGTTTTTTTCGTCATTTTATACCAACAAATATCCTATTCTTGATGAAGTTTGATCCTCGAAAATCCGAAAGAACACTAGGAAAAAGAAGTGATGTTTGGGTCTTCAATCAGTTGAAAACAACTCCATTCTTGGGATATTTTGTTTTCTCGAAGGCAACAACAAAATGGTGAAAAGAATGGTATTTGGAGCTATAAAGACTCGAAAAAAAGGGAAAGAAGAAGGGACAAAATGGAGCTAGAATCAAGAAGAAGGCAGTAGCCTTTTGCTACCTTCGATTGTGTTACTATATTAATGAATGAAGGATACCATTGAAGTTTTTGTGTTAAGGAAGTTTTCTCATTACATTTATTAAGGGTTTGCTAAAGTTCTGTATGGTCATGTAGAATTCAAGTATTGGTCAGATCATGCGCATAATTTAAGTTACCCCTAGGTTTACGTCTTCATGAACGTGTGTGTTTCCCTCTTATCGGAAGCTGCTATGAAAGGAACTCGTTAGATCATTTTGGAAGTACCAGGGTCTTGATAGAGGAGAATATGAGACACCCAAATCATGTACCAAATATGGAGAACATGGATAGCTCGCGGTATGGTTAGGTTATTTTTGGTCATGATGGGAAATGGTTGATCTGTCGATCGACTTCAGAAATGGGTATGTTCATTTTCGTATGGGTTTATTCGGTAGTATGTGAAATCATTGGGTCTAGTTTGTCGACCCATTTTTGATCGTCAATTATTTCTTTTGTGTTCAACCCCTATTTGTGTTATGTGAGATTAATGTAATGGGTTATGGATATGTGTACTCTTGATTGTTTTGTGGTGGAATATAGTAAGCTTGAGTTTGGTAGTTGTCCTTGGTTACTGGAAGTTCATAAATCAGAGTGGCGTTGTTTGATTTTTTAGGCGTGACAATGGGTCTACGTAGAGCTCAATTTAGGCATATCGTGTTGCTAGGGTTGGTATTTGGGTTGACCCGATCATGATTCTAGCAACATTTCTAGATAATTTTGGATTTTTCCTCAAATTTTGAAGTTTTATTATGTTAGTTAAGCGTTGGTGGGATGTGTTTAGTTCTAATTAAGGTGTGAGATCTTGTTTTGTGTTGTTCACAAGGATGTTTCCATTATCAATTAAGGTTATATGTTCCCTTGAGAGTGTATATTGTGGTAGTTCAACAAATATTTTCATCAGGGGTGCATCTGGACTGACTAAGATAGTCAGAGAGCACTTGGTCCAAATTTATGGTATGGTTATTCTTTAATTTATTGCTTTCGGGTTTGAATGTGCATTCAATTGTTTATCTTATTTTTTGGTCACATGAAATCATATTATCAACTGGTGTTGCGTCAGTAGCAATCTAGATTGCGGTATGGTTTGCTGACTATTGGATTGTATTGCTTTTTTATGGTTGACTAGTGTTGGGAGGGATGTTGACTGATTGGCGGGATGATGTTCGTGTGACTATAATCCCACTGAGTTTTTGGTCATGGTCCTTCATTCCCGTGGTTGGATGATTTCAAGATCGATATTGAGCTATGATTTTGCTACTTGTGACTTAGCGGCCAACAGGTTTGGGTCGAACATTTATAGCTCATTGACTTATTGGAAAGTCATGGTAGTTTATCTACAATTCCTTGATGAGCTCTTCTTTGTGGATTCTTGTTCACGTTTTTTAATATGGCTTCGACTGAGTTAATTTAACAATGATGGAATGGTTATAGGTATCTTGAATGAATTATCAGATGGTTGTGACCCTGAACTGTATCAGAGTTTGAATGTGACATGTGATTCTGTAATGGCCATGGTTATGCTCGTAGGAGCAGTTGGTTAGTTATGACTTGTCAAGAAGTCAAGTGTGTACTGGAGGTATTTTGGGCATAATTTATGAACCTTGATTGGTTGAAATTCATGATTGTAATGTTTTGAGTGTTTATGTTGCATGTTTGGTGGTGTTCCTAGTCAGGGACTAGGGGTAGATATAGCGGATGGATGATCATCATTCTATAGATATGTTTTTTGAAATTCGGATTCACAGGTCCTAGTCTTGTGTAGTATATTGATGAAGTTAGGTTGTAGTTGTAGTTTGCCCAGTTTCAGTGGTTTTGTTGTAAGTTAGATCATACCTTTGGGAATAGAGAGGTAATTGTTGCAGTTGAGTACTTTCAAGTGTTTCGGTTGTTTTTTTGGCATCTGTTAATAAATCTTTATAAATACTTTAATTTAATAAAGTTCTTGGAGGGAGCATATGGATTGTGTTAGTGCTGTTTTAAGAGATTCTAACCGAGACAAATTTTCGAGGATGAAATCCAGTTTAAGTGGGGGAGAGTTGTAACACCCAGTTTCAAGATGTTTCTTATTTTGGGATTTTGGTTTGTAATTCGATAATGTAAAGGTATTGGGTTTCAAGGAAATAGACTTTAGACTTTAATAGATGATGATAATGTTGGTTAATGACCTAAGCCCTTGACTTGTGCTTTAAAGTCAAAGGGTAAAATAGGAAAGGTGATAATTCAGGCTTCTCACATGAATTAACGATTTAGTACAATGTGTTTTTATTCAAAAGTGACTATATATAATTTTGTGGCTCGTCAATACCTTCGCCTGCATATACAGATCGCTGAAAACGGAGTTGAATCGAAGAAGTTACGATTGTTTGAAGTTCGAATGGAATTTGGTGAAAACCCTTTGCCACGAGGTGGCAAGCAGGTTGCCATGATGTGGGAGTCACCATGAGGTGGCAAACAAGTTGTATTGAGGTGGGATTCGCCACGAGGTGGAAAGCTAGTTGGCATGAGGTATCCGTTGTGAAACCTAAGAAGATGAATTTTAAGGTTTTCAACATATTTAATTGATAGGTCCATGTTTTAGGGCATTTTCTTAACCTCCATCATATATAGATCCTTTTAAGAGAAACCCTAGCCTCTATCTTCATAATTTAATCTCCTTCTATCTCCTCTCTTCTCTTTTGGATGCTTTTAGTGATGTTTTTCTGAAGCTTGAAGAGCAAGAAAGTTCTTTAGGTTGCAAGTAATGTTGTTTAAAGTTTGGATCCATCAAAGTCACTCAATTTCTAGGCTATTGTGAGTATAAAATTTATATCTTGCTCTTTATTTCTTTAGATATTATCATTTGTGGTTTTTGGCATTTTTGTTCCATTCTATGGGTGATCTTGGAGTTGTGTGGACTGCAACATCGTTTGATCAGTGGGAAATGATTCTTACACATAATGAAATAGGAAAGTTATGATTTTTTTCCTTCCCTTTAAGCCATGAAAATTATCTTGGTCCTTTAGGTCATTTTGGTATATGAAATTTTAGATCTTGAAAGTTTGTCGCATTATTATGGGTAAAGTTGGAAACTTTATCCATCTAAACATCAAGTTGATTTGGATATGAAGGTTGGAGACTTGGACTTAATGGATTTGGTTCAAAAAGATGCATTCTTGGTCCCTTTGAGACTTAAAATCTAGATCTTGGTTGTTTGGAACATCCTAATGGATAAAGATGGAAATTTTATCATCATGAAGCTACTAGGTACTAGATCTGACGTTTTGAGCCTTGGTCTTAATAAATTAAACTTATTAAAGGGAATTTTCCCAGAGATCACAATATGGATAATGAAGGTGCATGACATGGTTCCCTACCTCTTGATTTTTTTTCCTGACTTTGCCACAACGTAGTGGTCTACTGTGTTGACTTTGACTGTTTACTTTTGGTCAAAAATTAAGAAAATTATGTATATGGCTAAGGAATGATATTGGTTTGGCATTAGGTAACTTTTGGTTAGCGGTGTTGTTGCTAAGGTGGTTGTTGAGCTGATGTTGAGTAGTTTAGGTGAGTCTTCTTACTATACTATGTAGGATGCTAGTTATCTTTCTGACTCTTGCGTGAAGACTAGGGTTTGGCCCCTGGTGTTCATATGAAAACCAGGATTTTGGCCTATGACAATTGCATGAAGACTAAGATTTGGCCCCTCAAAATTATATGGAAGACCAGGATCTAGCCCCTGTCATTTGTACAAGTAAAGGACATGATTTGGCCCATGGCAAGAAGTGATGGTAAGACTATGATTTGTCTCATAGCATTCAATTGGGTTTGAAATAGACCCATTATGACAGTGTGGTATGTGGTATCTAGGGGAACTCACTAAGCTATGCACTTACAGTTTCATGTTTAAATTGTTTCAGACCTTCTTATATTAAAGGAAGGGTGAGACACGATTGCATTGCATCGAATAGGGATTTCCAAACTTAATAACTTATTGACGATACCCTTATAAATGTTTTTAATTAAATGGTTTTATTTAATTTTTTGAAGTAGTAATTGGAACAAATGAATTTATTTTTAAATGAAAATGTAAGTTTGAAATTTGGGATGTCTTATTTCTCCCTTTGTAAATATAGTCACTCATTGTTGATAGAGCAGAAGAAGTTTCCAAAGACCTAGGTCAGTCATTACTATTAGGTAAATGATAACCGTTTTGGTGTGATGCAACGTCGATATGCTCCTATTTCTGATTAGTCATTTGCTCTTCATTCTGACAAGGAGAAAATGGCTAGGTTTCTTCGATGTTTTCAGGTTGTGGCAAATGAATTTTTGGAGGATGTTCTTGTAGGTGTTGAAATGAGTACGTATTGGAGGTTTCAATGGAAGATATATGAGTTCTATGTGTTGGTGAAAGTTAGGAAAACTATGTTTTAATGTTTTTCATTCTTTTGATTTTTAGTTGTACAAAATAGGGAGAACTTTAAGGATGTGTTGGCAAAAAAGTAGGTTGGAATTCTCCGGCATCGAGATGTTGATCTTGTTGACAAAGTGTTGCCTTCTTTTCTTTTTTGTAATGAAGATTTTATTGTTTGTGACTCAACCATTCGGGACGTTGAGCTGCATCGTGTGGTTGCTCAGCCTTCTCAGTCAGCTTCTGTTGATGTTGTTGAGATGGATTCGTCTATAAGGAAGGGTATTGAGGACGAAATTATAGAGGACAGTAAGGAAGGTGTCCTTGTGGCGCCTGTAGTTAAACATAAGGTCGTGTGGCAATGTGTTGGGGGTATTGATGCATGGAATTTGGCTCTTGTTTGTCGATTGCGTCCGAGGAAGTTAGCAAGAGGAACTTCTCGTCTTTTGGAGTGTCAGGAAGAGGTGATTGATATTTCTAAGGACGGAAAAGTGGAGAAGGTTGTTGATTGGCTTATGAGAGAAAATTCTTGTTCGTGTAATTTTGCCCTACCGTTCGAGTTTGTTAAAGGTGCTTTTCCTCCTAGTACTTATACTGAGATGGTTGGTGTCACACCCCGAAAACCAAATGCGGAAACGTCCCCGGGGTTGACTCCAAGTTGTGTATCAAATCCAATGTACATAGTAATCACAGTAAACAAACATTACATTACATATATATGAAAGTTTACATTTGTTCAAAAGTAAAGTTATACAAGATATACATATGCATCATATAAACAAAAGTTGAGACGAGTCTTCCACGCACTCCGTCTTCATCAAAAGAGATCACCTGGTACCTGTCTAACTTGGACCTGAGAATACAAGCGGTTGGAAAATCAGCATAAAGCTGGTGAGTTCATAAGCGGATTTTGGTTTATGAAAATGTATCGGTTTCCTTTAGTTTCCGAAAAAGTTGTTATCCAAGAAAATCCCATATTTTCTTATGTGAAATTGGTTAAGTTATCATTTGTTACCAATTCGGTTATGTATTGTATTTTACCCCAGGAAAATCCCATATTTTCCTAATTATAAGATCGGTTGTATATCACAAAGTATAGTTTAACACACAAAACTATATAATGAAAATCTTGGGATTACTATCCCGAAAGACATATAAGATAGTTTGACACATCTGAAAGTGCAGGTTTAAGATCATGGGACTATCATCCCGGACTAAACACGAGATAAGTTGATATATATATGTAAATGTAGATTGAAACCATGGGATCACTATCCCGAATAAGATACAGATTTGGAAAACCATGGGATCACTATCCCATATATGATATAGATACAAAACCTTGGGATCATTATCCCGTATAAGATATAGATTTAGAAAACCATGGGATCACTATCCCGTATAAGATATAGATACAAAACCTTGGGATCATTATCCCGTATAAGATATAGATTTAGAAAACCATGGGATCACTATCCCGTATAAGATATAGTTAAAGACCATGGGGAAAGACATCCCGTACAAGTTATAAGCATAAAACCATGGGATCACTATCCCGAAAGAGATCTAGAAACAATATCATGGGATCACAATCCCGAAAGAGATATAAAATATAGATGCAAAACCATGGGATCACTATCCCGAACGAGATATAGTTTCTGAACCCAAACTGTGAATAAGCTGGTATTAATACATATTGTGAGTCGGGTAACCATACTAATACGACAACATGACCTCCTTGACGTTTGTCAGACGTCGAACGATATCCAGAAATTTGTCACCCTAGGCGTGCCCGCCTAACTGTAGCTAGCAGTTAAGGTGTGGGATTGTCAGTCCCGAATAGATCTATTCACAAATTCCACGCTCTCCCTCCAGGAGACTCTGGTTACACTTCCGGGGAGGATTTACTGATCATCCATAAAGGGTAGTGACTATCTCATAAATTAGTACTTCTATTCACAGGGTTCTTGTAAGATATCGATATACAGAAGATTATGAAACATAGTACAGTAAAGTATAGATACATACATGAAATTATCTGACAATACATTAAAATGATACGGAGATAAACTGAATCAGACATAGTTTATCTAATAACTTGATATAGACATCAGTATACGATAGAAAGAATAGTAAAGACCCCCAAATTATTCCCATAATAATTTGATTAGTTTGATTGTTTCCTTAACTAAAATCCATTTAGTTGAAATCGAAAAGTCATTCCTTATGCTCAGCATAATACATAAGGAGTAAAAGAGTTTATAGGTTTGTCAGATATTGTTTGAAACACATCAATGTTGTGATTGGAAAACAGTTATAGTTTGCTTTTATTCCCCCCTGAAAACATTGAAAACAGTGAAAAAGCCGTAGGGGTATGAACTCACCGGACGAGATATGAGACAGTTTGGATGCTAAGAGTTGATCCGGAACTTGTAAACACACGAGGTTCCTAATTATCATGTAAAGGAACACATTTGTATCTAATTAGGACTTAGATTGATTGTTGGATAGGGACAAATGCTTCAAGTCGCGATAACACTCCAATACAAGTGTTTGGAAGGACCCGGGTGGCGTTTAGGGACATGAATGATACAAGGGACTTGGGAAATGAGTTGGGACATCAAAGGAACACCCCCCCTTTAGGGAGTTTACGGCCAAAACACCCATCCCCATGAGTTTACGGCCGTAAACTCATGATGGGTGGTTTATGGTGCAATTTGGACTTCCAACACTTAGGGGATAATTTCTAAACTTGGTTTAAGGACTTGGAATGATTACAAAACATCAAATAGACCCCCTTTATGGGAGTTTACGGCCTAGCATGGCTACAAGGCCGTAAACCCCTATTTACCCAAGAAAATGATGTTAAATGGTGCTAGAACATTTGGGGTGTTTATCCAAGGCCTATCATGAGTTTGCAAGGGACTTTTGGGGTGTTTATGGAGTTTACGGCCCATGAGACCCCCATCATGGCCATAAACTCTTCTATAGGGTGCTTCAAGGAGTTTCAAGGTCTAAAACTTGCATGAAAGGACTTCTAAAATTCATCTAAGGGCCTTAGGGGTGTTTAGTTTGCATTCTAACACCAAGAATTTTGGAGTTTACGACCCAAGAACAATTCTTGGCCGTAAACCCTTAGAAATCCCATGAATGATGTGTTTTAGGCCCTCAAAGTATTTTTGGTTGGTCCCTTGATTTATTCCAAGGCTTTTGGTGGTGTTGGATGGCTTTCTAACACCTTAGAATTGGATTTATGCCAAGTTTTGGGGAGTTTACAGCCCAAGCACTCTCCTTGGCTGTGAAGTCATCTAAATCCCCCAAAATTCATGTTTCAAGTGTCCAAATGCTAGAATCAAGGTCCTATAATTCATATCTAGGCCATAAAAGTGATTTGGAAGGGTTTAAGGGGATGAAAACCCTAATTATATGAGTTTACGGCCCAAGAATGATCCTTAGCCGTAAACTCCTTCAAACATCACAAAATTCAAGTTTTACATGTTTAGAGTCCATATCTTGAAGTACCATAGCCATATCTAAAGTCCAAACTAGTCAAGGAGGGGTTTAAGGGCTCAAAACCCATCATTTTTGGTGTTTACGGCCTAGGCATCTTCCTGGGCCATAAACTCATACATTGTGTCCCATTTCATGATTAAGTGTCTAATTTGGAAGCTAAAAATGCTATAGATTGGAGCTAGGAAGGTACCTTAAGGATTTGAAGCCTTAAAAATTGAGTTTTGGACCCTTAATCTTTGGATTTTTGGAGAGAGGTTAGAGAGAGAGTAGTGAGAGAAGGAAAAGCTTCAAATGAAAGCTGAAACACGTTTATATAGTTCTTAAAATTTGAACGTGGTGGAATTCTACCCGATACCGACGCTAAACGCGGCTTTTGGTCGCACCCGATTGAGTTTCCGTCACCCGACGGGAACATTATAAAAACTCATGAAATAAATGTTTTTGGGCTAATAACATAAGTTCCTGAGTGATTTAGACACTCATTAGAATAAAATAAATATATAAGTTTATATGATTAACACCAAAGAGAAAACGGAACGAATCCGATAATGGCGACTTTCCGGGTAGAACGGGTTTTGGCGACGAACAAATTTCGGGTTGTTACAGTTGGGTAAGCTCTATCAGAATTTTTTGGGCTCTCCAATTTTCAGTGGATCAAAGTGCTTGTTTCATTGTGGAGGAGGCTAATCGTCTTGAGCACTTATTATATGTTGATGAGAATCGCACTCATTTGAGGAAGGAGGCCTATAATGTTCATGTTGTGAACACTTTGATAAATTCCATGGAAAAAGAGTTGTGAGGTTAGGTAGCTATGTTGGAGGTTCGTTTACTTGAGTCTAATCAGTTTGTCGAGGAGAAAAGGGTGTTGGAAGAAAAGTTCGCGTTATTAGAGGGAGATAAAGTTCCATTGAGTGCGGCAGCTGGAACGTTGAAACAAGAAAATGAAGACATTGGTATTCGACTGTAAGAGAAACTGCAGAGAGTTCGGTTATTGTGTTAATGCCTTGTGTGATGCCTGATTGCTGCAGGGATGTCTATTGGTTTGTATGATGCAAGAGAACTGGTGTAGGCTGGGAAAAGTTTGGGTGTTAATCTGGATAATGGTATGGATCACAATGTTGCTGTGGATGATGCTTTGACTTCTTTGGATTACGCATCATTTTTTGGGTTTGATAATTTGGTTGTTCTTGAGTTTATGCAATTTTTGTTGCCTTGTGAAAATGTTGGTTTATAGATGACATTTTACGCATCTTTTATGATAGTTATTATTAGCATTTTAAATCATATATTATGTTATTTCATATGTATTAGTTCAACTAATGTTCACCTCAAGTTTGTCGCTAGAATTCCCGTACTGCTCATCTTTTTATGTCGTTCTCAGATAATTCGAGTGGAGATGTACTTTGGGAGAAAATTTGGATGCTTATTTGTAGTTTAATGGAGCTAAAAATACCTGAGGAAGCTAGAAGCTAGGTTAGATTTGCTGAAACTGAAGAGTTCACGTTTGAATCGCACGTTTTATGAAAATTGCGATCACATTTCTCCTAAAATGTGATCATCTTTCTATAAAATGCATTCATATTTTTCCAAAAATGCAATCACATAAGTGTATAGAATATTGTTGGAATCAAAAATAAAATCGAAAAAAAAACCCAAAAATACAATCACATTTCTCCAAAAATGCGATCAAATTTTCTATGAAATGTCCTAAAAAGTTCGAAAATAGCAGCGTACTTCATTAAAAGGGGTTTATGAGGAATTTGACCAAAAATGCGATCGCGTTTTTGGTAAAATGCGATCCTATTTTTATGCTTCGTGCTTCGGAAGTTACTGGCTTGCATGTAAATCTAACCTCTATTATCAGTTTGAATCCTAGACGATCAGATATGTTCCTAGATGACAAAAAAACCTTCTGAATGCGATTTTTGCTACTTTTCATCACTTTCTATAGATCTGAAGATTTTGGATTATCTCCTACATTTAGTTTAGTAAGATTGGTTATTTAGTTTCTCTTTTCACTAGTTTAGATTAGAATTTATCCATGTCTAGCAAAAACACTTATTTTCAGTTCTACATAGACTAGTACTTTTAATATGATAAAAACACCATATTTGGTTTTCAGTGTGTGATTCTATTTAGTAATTTCTTTTTGTGCTTAACGAATGTTTAATTTTGACTCTTGATATTCTGATAATCTAACCAAGGTTTAATCATTCTAGTTAATCTATTGTTCAAATCTGTAATTGTTTTGACAATCTCATAATAAGTAACAACTAATAAATCAGTTCTATGTTTTGATTTGACTTTATTATAAACTAAAAATCCATATCTTTGTGCTTCCGAGCTTGTGAGAAGTATTGGATATTGTTTGAAATTTTACATAGATCTTAATGAAACTTTTCTGAATTTAATCAAGACTTTGGTTAATTAGATTAGTAAAAACGTTGGGGTTAATTAAAGATTATGTTTTGGTTAACTAATTAGGTAAAAGAGAATTTACTAGAGCCTATTAGTTTTCATAGTACCAAATTAAATAGAACACATTCTGAATAACCAAGTTCGAATTGATTGAGTGACTACGAAAGTCGCAACACAACTTATTATTGATTTTTCTTCAGTTATATTCACTGTTATTTTAGTTTAGTTAATAATAAAAATCCCCTTTTCATATTTTTCTGTTTTTGGACTAGTATCTGCCTTACGCAAAGAAGCATTGATCATTAAGTTGTGTCCCTGAGGATTCGACCCTACTTCCCTTTGTTATATCTTTAGTGCATTCGATAAGTGAAATTGTGTTTCGCTTAAATCGTGCACGACGTCGGTTTAACAAATTGGCGTCATTACCGGGGACGCGTTGCTGCTAACTGTTTTATACCAAGAAGTTTTTTACAGGTACATCTCTATTTTTCAATCCAAAAATTGAGAAAACTGTGAGGAAGCTGAAGAAGAAAAAGAAAGTTTAGATGTAACAAGCGGGTTCCTAAGTTCCATCCTCTTCATTACCACTAGAAAACACCACACCAAAAGGCAAGATGAACAACCCTGAACCCTCTTTTTCATTGTTCCCTAAGGCACCTCCATCTTCTCCTTCCCAAAGCCTTGTTAAAAAATACTCCCCACTACCTTCTGAAAAATCTAAAACCACTAACTCGTCTGAATCTAAATATGAAAAAAAAATCCATGGGGGACGGAGAAAACGAAGAGAAAACTCTTAGAGAATAGGCCACCCAAGAGGTTAACCAACTACCTTTGTGCATCACCTTTCCTGAAGCCCATAACTTTTGATGCTGAAATCTGGGATGATATATCTTTTTCGTACATTCAAAGGAGTCAAAACGAAAGCCTATATAAATCCTTTCAGGAATTTCATGTGGTATCTTTAGGAATGAAGTCGTACGACATAATAGAAGATCAAATAAAGCTAAGGGCATTCCCCTTTTCAATGCAAGAATGAACAAAAGAATGGTTGTATGAGCTGCCATCCGGGTCGATAACTACATAGACTGAACTTGCAAAATTATTCATAGAAATATAATTTTTAGAAACCCAAGTTTCTAGCCTTCTCCACAAGATCCTTGGTATCAAAAAAGAAAGAAGAGAATTTTTTTTCCTACATACTAGGAGCGCTTCAAAAAGCTACTTGTTTGGTGCCCACGACACAAAATTAGTGATTACCAACTATATAACTATTTCTGTGAAGGTCTAACAGCAATGGAGAGGCACCTAATAAATGTTTCAACTAGTGGATCTTTATGGGACATGACACCAAATAAAATCCAGGAGTTGATAAAAAAGCTGGCTATTGAGTCAAAACATTCCGGTAACAAAGAGGAATGGTATCCTGGTCAACCAAAGGGTGTCAAAGAACTTAGCTTATATCATCTGGAAGCCCACATTTTTGAACTTACGAAAGCGGTGTTGCTGCTAATGATAGAAAAAGGAGTTGTGAAAAAACAGTGTGGAATTTTCCTAAAGACTTACTATCCTACTTATGTGTGTCCGTTATGGAAAGAGGACACAATTGCAATAAAACTATCATAGGCTATAAACAAAATTTTTAGAACAAATTTCAGCAATGGGTACAATATTAGAATCCACCTAGATTCTAGGAGTAGCCACCGACTTTTTAGTAGTCAAATTTTCAGCAAAATCAACTTCAACAACTGACTTATAAGAAACTAATCTAGCAAAATTATCAACAACTATAGTTTCAAAATCATCACTCTAATCAGCAATCTGGCAGCTCCAACATGGCCCTGGAAGATATAGTAAATTTTTTAACCACTAGCATTCATGCGTTCCAGAATGAAACTAGAGCAAGTATAAAAAGTCTAGAGTCTCAACGAAAACTACCTGCTCATACTAAACACAATCCAAAAAAACGTGAGTGCAATTTCCTTGAGAAGTGGGAAGAGTTATGAAGGCCCAAACATATATGAACTAGAAGAAGATTCAGAAAAAGAAAGTGAAGTTTTAGGTGACAAACAAGCTGAAAGAGATGAATAAAAAGAATCTCCCAAGCAACCCAAGTCGATTATGAGGGAGTATAATCCTATTCCACCATTCCCATCGTGGGTGAAGAGCACAAAGTGCGAGCGATAAGATAAGGAGATCATGGAAACCTTTCGTAAGATGGAGGTAAATATTTCATTAATTAATATTATTAAGCAAATACCTTGGTATGCCAAAATTTTGAAAGAATTATGTGTTTCAAAGAAAAATCTAAAAATTAATGAAACACTAAAAGTTGGCAAACATATATTTGCTATTTCGCAAAAGGCTTACCTCCAGAGTGCAAGGACTATCATCCAGTTGGTTGAGCACTCGACGGTACACCCAAAAAGGTGTATTAGAGTATCTTCTTTTCCAAATAAATGAACAAATTTTTCCCACTGAGTTTTACATTTTAGACATCAGCAATGTGGATGTATAAAAAAAAATCAATCATTTTTGGAAGACCTTTTATGAAAACTGCAAAACCAAAATACACGTTTTTGTTGGTACTATTTCTACGGAGTTTCATGGTGATATTGTGAATTTTACTAATAATGATGCTGATATTTATTTTGATAAATTTTCTGTCAATTATTTGGATACTATTTGTACTTTTCCTGAGGACTGTTGTGAGTTTTCTAATGATTTTGTGCAAGAAATATTTTAGACAGAACATCATATGATGATGCATCAAATGAGTTAAAACTAAAAAATCCTGGGGGTGGGGTGAAGGATGATATGATTTTTGCTAAACAAGATGGTAAGAAGCTAATAGGAAAAGGAAAGCTTAGGGAAGAAAGGGAGAATGTGATTTCAGAAAAGAAATTATAAAGAAGAAAGCTTGGGGAAGAGAATAAGAAGATTTCTGGAAAGAACATCAAAAAAACAACAAGACTTAAAAATATGAAAAAAAATTATTTGATAAAAATTTGAGGATTTTTCAACATTGTTTGAAACAACCAGATCCCATAATTATGTCACATCTAAAGGGGTCTGAAGTGAGGAAAACAATTAAGCTGAAGATGAGCCCCACATTCACCAGTTAAAAATATGGTTGGGTACAGTCAAGCCAACAACTTTAAAAAAGGATGGCCTTCAGGGAGGCAACCTGATGAATAGTATATTTTTATGTATTGAATAAAGAGTGTTCACACTTCCAAGCAAGATTGGGGAAACCAGAGAATCTTCTAAGATTCTGAAAATCAAATTTTTCGCCAACATATTCATCAAAATCAGAATTTTATACAACATATCAGGTACATTCTTTCCTAGCTACAACCCTTTTGCTTACATATGTTCTATTGAGCTGTTCAATCCTCTCTGAGCATTAAGGACAATGCATCATTTTAAGATTGGGGTGGGGGTTAGTGTAAAATTTTTGCATTTTTGTTAAAAGTTTTAAAATATTCAGTTTTTCAGTTAAACTTTTTGTTTTTCCTTTTTGCATTGCATTTTTCACAAAATTTGAGAAAAGTCCAAAAATATTTTCTATTTATGTTTTTACTTTTCTGCATTACAAAAAACCCAAAAATATATTAGTTTTAGTTATTTTAGTGTTTATATTCTTTATATAGAAATTAAAAAAAAAAAAAAAAAAAAAAAAAATGGAAAAATTTACATGAGATGAGGAATTCTTTACATTCGATAGCTCTGTAAGATGGAATATGAAAGATCGAGTTGATCAGATTAATAGTTGTAGGTTCAATAATATTTCTCAAAACTAGGATTTGTAAAACACCATGAGCCGAGACGCTGATTATAGAAAATAAAAAGAATTTTATACCGAAACATTGCGTGAGCTAGGATAAAATAAGTTCAGAACTATCTGCTTCGGAATGTTTAACAAGAACCTTGATCGACAAGTTTGGACCCACAAAACATGACTTATTTATTGACGCACATTACCTTCACGGTAACAGAGAGCCTCATATTGGTTCCACACAATCAAAAAGAAAAGAAGCGTATAAACTGTCATATCTAATACCCAAGTCAAATTTCTATTACTTTATCTAAGAAATATCAAGAAATTAAAAAAGACGATTGAAGAACTCAAAGCCCAATGCAAAAGATACAAAAAACTCAAATTCAATCAAATTAGAAGCCATCTCAGTGTCAAATCTGGTGTGAATGAAGAATTGTATGATATGATATTTTTCGTTCTCAAAAAAGTGAAAGCATAAGGGTTGCACCCCTATGGTTGGAACAACTTCTTCAAGAAAAGATGATTTGATGTGATAGGTTCTTAAGGATAAGTCAAGCCTGGTTCTTAATTATTAGTCTTAAGAACATAAAATTCTGAAACATGCTATCCACGCGAGCAGGGCTAATAAGCTATAGAGTTTAAATAAAAGTTACAATTGGTTTACTGGGTTACATCGTTGAGATTCTTATTGAATTTGGGACTCCGTGAAAGACGGAAGGTATTGCGATGAGTGTCTTGGTAGTCATTTTATTAGAACTTCCCTTAGTGTAAAGTCTGATCTTGTGCAAGAAAAGGGTGTAGTGGTTTTAGTTTTAAGTTCTTTAGTTTTTAGTCTATGTTCTTTTTAGGTTATCTACTTCTTTCCATTTGTTTATAATGTTTAATCTTTTTATTTCTAGAGGGCAACAAAGGTTCAAGCTTGCAGAGATCTAATAGATGCCATTTTATGCAACTTTTAGGATAGTTTTTATTAGACATTTGCATCATATGTTATGTTGATTCATATACATTAGTTCAATTAATTTTCAACTCTAGTTTATCACTAGAATTCGAATATTAATCAGGTTTTTAAGTTGTTTTTAGATAATTCAAGTGGATCGGTACTTTGCGAGTAAATTTGGATGCATATTTAGAGCTTAATGGAGCTAAAATAGCCGATGAAGTTAGAAGTTGGGTTAAATTTGTTGAAACAGACGAGTTCGCATCTGAATTGCATGTAATCTGAAAAATGTGTTCACATTTCTCCAAAAATGCGATCCCATTTTTTTAAAAATGCAATCACAAAAATGTATTGAATATTGTTGGACTCAAAAATCTAATTAAAGAGAAAAAACAAAAAAATGTGATCACTACCTAGACAACCATTGCGCATTATGTTTTTTGTTTAGTGTTTCATTTCTGATTAGATATAAAATCATTTAGTTGTTATATCTTGTTGAATTCTTGAAGTGTGTGTGTGTGTGTGTGTGTGTGTGTGTATATATATATATATGGATCAAGGTATTGGCCCTTAGACTTCAGGTAGGTCAAAGCTAGGGGCTTTTTAACTGGATGTTGTTTCATATAAAAAATAGGTCGAGGCATTGGCCATCTGACTCCAGGCAGGTCAACGCTAATGGCTTCGAAACCAATTATCGTTTCGTATAATAAATGAGTCGAGGCATTGGCCATCAGACTCCAAGCAGGTCAAAGCCAATGGCTTTGGAATCGATTACAATTTCATATACTAAATGGGTCAAGGTATTGGCTATCAAACTCTTGGCATGCCAAAGCTATGGGATTTGGAATCAATTTCCATTGTACAACGTATGTGATTTCAAAATTGTGCATTTAAATTAAAATTAGAAAGTACTTGAAATATTTTCATAATATAAGGAGTGGGTGGTTAGCCCATCCCTTGGTTACATGGTTTTTGAAAAGGAAAATATCATAAAAAGAAAATACATAACCCTAACTTCATTGAGGGTATATTGGCATTTTTGGGATCCATGTTCTTTAGCAGTGGAAACACCTTAGTTTCTTGGTATTGTAGGTTCTCAGTATGGACCTTTCTTTAGGTCTTTCTAGGATATATTATCCTTTCATGTGTGCTTCCACAACTTTGTAGGGTCATTTCATGTGGGTACTAATTTTCCTCTCGGTTCTTCATAAAAAGAATGTTCGTCCTTTAACTCTTGTTGTTGTATTTTTCGACGTTAGCATTGTAAGTTGCTTGGTGAAGTGCCAATATTTCATGTTTCTCTTCTACCAAGTCTAAGTTGATTCAAAGGGTCTCTGTTGTTTTACAATTTGTTGAAGAAAGTTAGACGAGGTACGTCCATCATGAACTCCTACGGTAAGATGGCTTATATGTCATAAGCTAGGATAAATTGGGTTTCATGTGTTTTAGCATAGGGTATTGTCTGATATGGCCATACTACAGTAGGTAGGTCTTCTACCCAAAAAACCTTCTTCCTTCCTAGTCTTTTCTTATTTCCCGCAACTATAGTTTCGTTTGAAACTTCTATCTGGCTATTTGCTTGTATGTGAGCTATTAATGTGAATTGTTGGTTTATGTTGCATTCCTTGTACCAAATTATAAAAGGATTTTCAGTAAGTTGTAGACTATTGTCACTGATCAGTTTCCTTGCTGTGCCAAGTTTGGGTGAAGATGTTTTTCCACATGAGTTTTATGATGCTTCTTCCATTTATTGATGTTACTGGTTCTGCCTCTATCCACTTGGTGAAGTATTCCATGGCTAAAATTAGGAACTTGATTGAGTGTGAAGTGTTGGAAAGTTACTATGAGTTTTTTCACTGTTTTGACATACTTTTGCATTATTTTATGTCTTACTTCATAAGACCCATTGATTTGGATTATAGCTACTAATGAGTAGCTTAACACTTCTACTTTGTTTGCTCCTATCTCTTTTGCTAAACACATTCCTGTTAGTAAAGCATCATATTCCACTTCATTCATTTTCGTCTGGAAATTGAATTGTAGTGTGTATGTTACTTACTCTCCTTGGGGGATTTTCAGAACAAATCTTGCTCCTAATATTTCCTTGTTGGAGGCTCCATCAATGTGTAATGTCCAAAATTCCTCTGCCTGTTCAGCTGAAAATGTTGTGTTGGGTTTTCCTTTGTCGGTTTGTTGTATTGTGTCTGATGTAGCGGTTTATACTAGGATGTCATCCAATGCCTATACTTTAATACTTGCTCTTGGTATGCATTCAATATCATGCTCTCCTAATTTGATGGCATACTTGGCTAATCTTCTAGAATTCTCTAGTTTTAACAAGATCTAGTGTATTAGTTGGGTGGTAAACACTTTAATGTGGTGTGCCTGGAGTTATCTTCATAATCTTTTATCCATGTGGATTAACACGAGTACCAATTTCTCTATCATTGGGTAGTTTAACTCCGAGTCTTTTAGAGCCCCACTAACAAAAATATATTGGTAATTATTTCTTTCCTTGCTCTACCGTGAGAACAAGACTAGTGGCTTCTTGGGATGACGCCAGATAGATTGACAAACTTTCTCCTCGAATCAGAGTTGCTAGAGTTGGCAGTGTCTGGAGGGCTTCTTTGAATCGTTCTAGCACTTGTTCTCCTTCTTCAGCCCTTTTTAAAATTGTTTTTGTCAAGCAACCTTTCATGGTTTGGAATAGCGGCATAGCCTTTTCTATAGAATTAGAGATGAATTGTCCTAGCACAGTAAGATTTCCATTTAGGCCCTGTATTTCTTTCAATTTGGGAGTAAAATTGGTTTCTAGGAGGTCCTTAACCTTGCTTAGTTTGTGATTTATTTTGTTTCTTGTAACATAGTATCCTAGAAATTTTCCTTCCTCGGCTCCAAATGTGCATTTGGCGTGATTGAGTTTCATTTTCAATTTCTCCAGTGATTTAAAAGTTTCTTCAATGTCTCGAAACAATGCTACGTCGTTTGTAATTTTTATTACCAAGTTGTTGATGTATACTTTGACGTTTTCGGCCGATTTGATCTTTGAATTTTTTTTCCGACAAGGTGCTGATTGGTCACCCCTGAATTATTGATTCCAAACAACATCATCTGGTAGAAAAATGTGTAATGGTCTGTGTAGAATGTTGTTTTCTTTTCGTATTCCTTTCACATAAACATCTGGTGGTAACCTTTATAAGCATCTAGGAAACATTTCCACTTAAAGCCTTCCAGTGACTCCATTTTTTGATCTATTTCTGGAAAATGATAACAATCTTTTGGGCATGCTTTGTTGAATTGTGTGTAATCTATAGACATCTGACAACTAGCATCATGTTTCCGGACTATGAAAATGTTAGCAATCCAATAGGGGAATATGGCTTCCAGAAGGATGCCGACCTTCACTAACTTGTCGACTTCTACATTTATTGCCTTATTTATTTCAATTGTTTGTCCTATTACTTTTTGTTTGACAATTGTGCTTCTGGGCTAGATGTTTTTATATGCTCGGTGATATTTTTGCTTACTCCTAACATGTCGGTAGGTTTCCATGAAAATATGTGCTTGTACTTTCTTACAAGGTTGAGCAACTTTTCTCTCATAGAGACGTGTTACATGGATCCAATTTGGATCATTTGATCTAGGTACTTATCATGTATTGCTTCTGTAAGAACTTGAAATTCAGAAAAACTTTACTTTTAGTCAAATATTAACTAAAAGAGAAAGTTGTTCAATTATGTGAAAGAGGTGAGAAAATGAAGTTGTAACTTCATGAAAATAGCTAAGATGAATTTAAGTCACATAGAAGATGTTAGATGAGTAATTTCAAGAGAAAGAATGCATGAGAAGATGCATTTTTGGACAAAAATGGTAAAAGGAGAATTTTATGCCTTTTGTCCCCAATTTCTGACTTAATAGATTAAGACATGTATTAAGTTAGTGAGAAGTGAATTAATAGATGTGTAGAGTACGTTCCTACTTCCACGTGGATACAAAAACATCATAAATGGGTAAGAAACGAAGAACATATGAAGATTAGAAGTTGGGAGAAAATTTCCCAAATTTAGAATGATAACAGCTAAGGGCTACTGCCAAACTGGAATCACGACGCGACAAGTATATATATGCGGAACAACGACTGAAGAAAGGGGTTCAAGCATAGACTTCTTTGTAATAGATAAAGGGAAATGTACTTTGCCCCGCGCCATGGTGTATGGGTCACCACGACGCGTTGGCCAAAGTAGGATGCCATGGAGAACGTGTTCCACGACGTAGCAAGTAGAACGCATTGATGTGTCACTCACTTACGCAGCCTTAGACCTCAAGTCAAGAGCTCATCACAACATGCAAAATAGGTTACCGCGACGTGGTTACGCAAAATAGAAAAGTTTGTTAAGCCATTCATCCTCTCCATTTTACACCCCCAAAACCATAGGAATTTGAGCTCCGATAATTCCATGGAAATGAGAAGATCAAGAGGTGGTCTTGGGTGTTCATGGTTTGGATTGAAGGTGGAAAACACATGTGGTATTCATCTTCTTCTTAATTAAGCTAGTCTATCATAATGTTGTTTTGATGAACTGATTAGATTGATTGGCTATACTAGCCTACTGCTTGATTCGGATGCTAATGATAGTGTTAAGACGTTTTAATCAAGCTTAGAAAGTGTTTCCCATGGTGGAATGAATGAATGTAAAGTTAGGGTTTGAAACCCTAACTAATAAGATTATGTTAATTGGTGCATTAGATGCTAAATTATGATGAATTGAGCATTATGGGATGCTTAATTCATCAATTGAATGAGAATAAGGGATTGAGAATGAAAAGATAGAATTGTGATCCATTTAACTGGTTATTTTGAATAAGAGGGTCAAAAGCACTTAATAGCATAAGACAAGTATTAATACACTTGTATGTGTGTATGAATAGGCCTAAGAGAAATGAAGATGGATCAAGATGCATCAATGACAGAAAGGAGCCAGAAGGGGGACAATTAATCTTCAATAACTGATAAGGTGAGTTTTGGCTCTTACTCTCTCTCTCTCTCTCTCTCTTAAGTTTTATGTTTTATATATATATATATATATACATATATATATATATATATATATATATATATATATATATATATATATATATATACGTTGGAGCTTGGGTCACTAGGTGAATATCCCCAAGTAAAGTGATGAAGATAAATGAAGAATATGTGTAAAAGAGCATGTACAAATATTACAAGTATGTATGAGTTATACGTAAGAGACATATAGTAGAGAATGCATGTATACAGATATTATGTGGGTTTAGATGAGAACGGTATATCCTAAATACTTAAGGATAAAATATGATTATACGTAATAGATTCATAAGCGTAATTATGTATGTTTATCTATCGGTAGTATTATAGAATGCTATATGATACTAGACATAGATAAAGATTAGGTACTTAATGAGTTAAGTACAAGAAGAGAAAGATTTGAAGGTCTCTTGAAGATACATATAGATATATTGTCCATGGGATAAATGTTATGTGATGAGTCACATAACAAAGATAGAGGTTCCTTCGGGGAAAAAGGAGTACGGTTCCTTCGAGGAACAAGTGATAGAAGTTTCCTTTCGGCACAAGAGATAGATGTTCCTTTAGGAATGAGATGGAGGTTCCTTCGGGGACAAGTGTGTGGTTCCATTGGGGAGAAGAGTAAGATTCCTTCGTGCATAAGAGTATTGGTCCTTCAAGGACACATATTATGATTCATTTGGGAATGAGATTATTACCCTATGGGGAAAGATATAGATTATTCTCTTTAGGAATGTAGATAGATGATTCTTGTGAGTATCTAGAATGAATATGGTTAGAAAATTTACAGAAAGGTTTTTTGAGAAGAAAAAGATAAGTAAGTTATTTGCAAGAATATAGAGGTTATCCATGATGGATTAAGTGTAAGGAAATATGTGAGAGATTCATGAGTAAGAAGAAAGATTAAGGATCCACTAGCGATCAAATGATAAGTGAGTAAGACTCGGTAAGCATGCCCAATAATGAAAGTGGAGTTGTTATTCCTGTTAGGGAAAACAAGCAATACTTGTCAAGACTTAGATAAAATCTGATGCCACTTGCCAAGTTGTGATGACCCTTGTAAGGAAGTAATGAGGATACCAAGCAAAACTATAAGCATATAAAGTCACAATATTGTCGTGGTTCTATCAAGAGGACCTATGTCCATGGGTAAGAGGGGAGTATTCTTTATTTCATAGTTCTCAAGCAGAGGTAACAAGTACAATTCACTAGAGATTCATCCTACTCACTAAAGATACAAGATACAAGACACAAGACTGTTGGTTTAGAGCACTATAACACACCTATACTGCACATGCAACCCTAGATGCTTTGGATCTAAGTTTTCTCTATTATACATGCAATATTGTTTCCAAAGCATGAAGCCTAAACTAGCATACAAAAATTTGAGATATACAACATAAAACCAAAGTAGATGAATACCTCTTAGTGTAGCTTAGAGTTCTTGGCCTTAAAAAGCTTTAGCACCTCAAATATGATGCCTCTAATGTGTCACAAACACCAAGTCCAAAAGGAGGCTTATTATAAGTGGCTAGGTAGCTCAAAATAGTTTATGTCTCTTCTTGGAATGCTTGGGAGACGATTTTGGTGACTATAGGGTTCCTTTTATAGTGTGGGAAAGTCTAGGGTTACATCCATGCAAACCATAATTCACATGACCCTTCATATCTCTTAGGTTACATGGGTTAAACCTTTATAGACTATCACATATGTTTAGCCCACCCTAACCAACCATGGATAATTAGCCCAACTATAAATATTACTGATTTACATAATCAGTCCCTATATTTAGTCATTCTCTTTTGATCACTAAATTAATTCCAAATTAATTCTTGATCAACACTAATTAAATAATATGATTTCTCAATTAATATATAATACTTATAATATATTAATGATCGTCTTATTTGCATATCACTTTCATGGTCCAAGTCTATCAATCCAACCAAGTCCATATGTCGTGCATTTTTACCATACATCATAAAAACATCAAGCTTTCCCTTCAAGTGTCGCAAGATGCACCTGACCACTTCCTAATGAGATTTTCCCCAATTGTATCAAACCACCAAAGAAGTACTAACAAGTTTTGACCAATCATAATAGAATGACCGTGAGACTTTCTCTAGTTAGTGAGAAATGTATAACCATCTTGCTCTTCTATCACTTTGAATCTCCATACTTGTTGTCTTCTTTTCAGCTCCTAAATCGTTCATCACAAGCTCATTCTCAGAAGCTTCTTCAAGTTGTCTTTCCTAGCATTAGCATCACCAGACACTTCTTCCCTGGGTTAAACAAGGGATTCCTTATGTCTATGTTGTTCCATGCCACCCTGTTGTTACTAGTTTATCACAAAACAATGTGGGGTTTCTGTTTCAAACTCCACCTTCTGGATAACATCCTGTTTGTTCCCAGCAATACTTGTACAACCTCCTCTCTGGTTACACATAGTAGATTCAAATGTCACATGTATACTAATAATGAATTTTAGAGTTTGTTCTTCTGTACACCATAGATGATGACCTTTCCTTCTAGATACATATCCTAGAAATATGCACTTCATTCCTTTGCACTCCAATTTACCATCATTCACACGAGCATAAGCAGAGCATCCAAAATTTCGTAAACCAATGTTCTTAGAAGGTTTTTCAAACCACACATCTTGAGGAGTCTTACATTAAAATGCAGTTCATGGAGAACTATTCAGCAGATAACAAGCAATGTTGACTACTTCCGCCTAGAATTGCTTTGATAAATCAGCAGATAATTGCATGCACTGAGCATGCTCCACCAGTGTTTGGTTCATGCATTTTGCCACTTCACATTGCTGTGGTGTTAGCCATATAGTGTGATGCCTCACTGTACCTTTTGTTTTGCAAAAGTTGTCAAATGAATCCTTGCAAAACTCCAACCTATTTTCTATTCTAAAGAACTTGACATGGTTTTCAGTCTATTTCTTAACCATCATCTTCCACTCCTTGAAGCATACATATACTTCATAATGGTCCTTTGTCTCCAGAAAGTACACCCAGGTCTTTCTTGAGTAATCATCGATAAAAGTCACAAAGTATTGGCATCCACCATGAGACTTCACATAATAGGGACCACGTAGATCTAAGTGAAGAAACTCGAGAATCTCCTTGCTTGAGTGTTGAACTAAACTGAACTTCACCCTAATTTGTATCTCTTGAACATAAACATCACTAGTTTTAGCTTTTCCAGTTGCATCTCCACAAAACAACCCATTCTTGCTCACATGTCACAACTTATGATGCTACAACATTCTTTCATCATCATATTGATCCAAGATTGGGATACAGTAATCATTCCTCCAATTATACAACCATCCTTAATATATATCCCATTAGGATTCAGCCTTCCCTTCATAATTACAAGAGCACTCTTATAGACACTGAACTAGTCACCCTCTCCAGAATATTTCAATCCATCCTTCGCCAAAGTGCTAAGAGAAATCAAATTCTTTTGAAGTTTTGGGACGAAACAACAATCCAATTTCCTGACAATACCATTATGCATCTTGACCTGTACCGTGCCACTATCCTTGATACTGATCACCCAATCATCATCCATCTTGACTGTGTCATTCCATTCTTTGAAGGAGTTGAACCAGTTGCGATTGCATGTCATATGATAGGATGATCCAGAGTCCAAGACCCAAGCATCAACAGAACTAGATGTATAAACTGCCAAAACTTCACCATCATCCTCTTGATCACAATTTTCTTGAACCAACAATATTGTTGTTGCTTGGTCCAACACGATTATTCCCTTTCTTCAGCAATGGACAATCCCTTATCAAGTGCCCTTTTTCCATGAAATTATAACATTTGATGTTTGCTTTAGATTTGGAACTTGACTTCCTTTTGTTACCTCTACCTCTCTCTGATGTTCCTCTTCTGCCTACGAACAAACGAAACTGGAAACTTCTTCTCTAACTAAAATTTTTCTTTTCAGATCCTTGGACATCAAAGAATCCTTCACATCATTCAAGGTGATCATTTTCCTACCATAAAACATGGTATCAAAGAAATTCGCATTTGAATTCGGCAGTGAACATAAGAGGATAAGTTTTGTATCTTCATCTTCAATGTTTACATTCACACATTGTAGCTCCAAGATGATCCTATTGAATTTTTGCAGATGATCCTCCACTTAGGTACTTTATGACATCCTAAGAGTATACAAACATTGCTCCAAGTATAGCCTATTCGTCATAGAATTGTTCTAATGCTTGTCACACAATTTATCCCAAAGCGCATCCACACTCGTTTGATCCACAACCTATCTTAGTACTTCATCTGTCAAAATCAACATAATAACGGTTACGCTATTTTAAGAATATCCACCTTCCTTTTAGCAGTCATGTCATTTGGTAGTTTTTCTTCTTCTTCCATTTCCACTTCACATCATTGTTGAACTAGAGAGCCTTCATCTCCACCTTTCACGAAGTGAAATTATTCAAGCCATAGAACTTCTCCAAATCAAACTTGTAAGATGCCATCTTCAACCTACTACAAAACCAACCACAACTCTGATACCACTTGAGGGAAAATAGGCGATACTTTTCAAGACTCGGAACAAATCTGATGCCACTTGCCATGTTCTGATGACCCTTGTTAGGAAGTAATATTGATAACAAGCAAAACTATAAGCATACAATGAAACAATATTTACGTGGTTTGATCAATGTGACCTACGTCCGCAGGCAGAATGTGAGTATTCTTTATTTTAGAGTTCTCAAACAAAGGTTACAAGTACTATTCACCATAGATTTGTCTTACTCACTAAGGTTTCAAGATACACGACACAAGACACCTCAAATGACTCTGCATGCATCCCTATTTATACTTGAGGGATCAGACCTCAAACCCAAATGGGCCAACCCCATTGGCCTATAGGCCTATGAATGGTGACAACCAATCATATTCCACCATGTAGCATCTTCTATAACATTCTTCCATGTCATACAACTTACAAACATCAGCAACACACATGATGGAGCACCATGTGCCATAATAAGCATCATGTTGTATAAGTGGCACATCGTGAACACTAATGGACCAATATCCATCCTGGTGCAACAACATGGTATGATCCTTGAGCAATACCAACTTCTGAGCATCCTTGAACGATCTTGAGCATCATAAAGGACTTCATAGCATAGTTGCTCATCAAGGAACCAAAATGGCCCATCTTTCACCATGATGGCATAACATGTGGAAGGATGGCGCAATAGGCATCAAGAGTTGCACAAGAAATTCTAGGTTGGAGAAACATCACCATCTTGGAACAACAAGAACATGCATGGTGCAACAAGGCCATGTTTAGCACAACAACATACTCCATGGCGCAACAGGAGTATCCCATGACGCAAGAGGGATTACCCATGGCACAAGAGGGAGTATCATGGTACAAGAAGGAATGCCCTTGGTGCAACAACATCCTTCTTCGCCTATCCCTTTATCATATGGTGCAAATGCCCCCCTTGTTGCTCCATATTACTCTTAAGTGCTCTAAACCCCCTTCTATATGATCTGTTCCTTTGGCACTTGATCTGTTCCTTTGTCAGACGATCCATTCCTTTCTCACATGATTCGTTCCTTTGTCACATGCTACATGAACCCTATGTGCTCTATTGATTTGCAGGTGATACAAATTCTCCATGAACATAACCCAAATTCTACATTAGCATGATCCAAATGCTCGAGTCAAATTTAACAATTCTTTTAGAATGGAGTAAGAGTAGAGATAGATACAAAGAAAGAGATAAATCATGCAAAGAGTATGAGAAGAGCCTGTTAAGATGCAAAGAGAAGAGTATGAAGAGCCTATTAAAAGGCTATGATAAAAGTATAAGGAAAATACTATAGAATAAAGATAGATGAGATAAAATAGACGGCGGAGAAAAAGAATAGCAACATACGATATTAAGAGAAAGAGTAAAAAAAGGATAGATTATGAGAAAGAGAAAAGAAAGAAGAAAGATAAGAAAATACAACATAATAACTTACCATACAGTTTGTGTTTGATGTTGCATAGACTTTTTGTTTTGTAGGTTCACGTTATATCCCTGTTGTATTAGAAGAGAAGACAAGAGCATAAGGTCAAGAAATAGATATTATGATGCTATTTGTTGTAATCCCTTGTTGTTCCATTTTGTATGCAAGATTTTAGTGTAAACCCATGATTTGTATTGGGAAGTAAAATGTTTTAAATTGTTTTGAATTCTGCATTGTAAGAGAAACTATGATATTTCTCATTGAATAGATGTGTAGAAAATTTGGGTCGTTACAGCTTCTTTTGGTTTTGGTACCTCTTCCATTTGTCATTTTGGCCTCTTGTGTTCTCTTCTAGGGCCATGATTTGGTTGCATTCGATGGATTTCTTTGTTGTGACTAGAAATGTTGGTACGCCTCGTTTGATATGGAATTTCAATAAACCATGAATGGTAGATGCGATCGCTCCAAATTTTAGCATTGTTGTCCTTCCCAAGATGATGTTTTGTTATGATCGTGCTCGAACGATTATGAAGTGAACTAATACAATTTTTCTCATTTATTTGTGGTTGTGTTTGAGTGTTAACAGTATGAAAACCGATCCTAATGGTGTTACATTGTTCCCTGCAAATCCAATTAATATGATTGCTGATGGTTGGAGTCCATCTCTTCATTAGTAGGGTAACTGTCTGAAGCAGTGTTTGAACATGATTTCTACTGCACTTCCACTTTCAATGTAGACTCTATGTATCTTAATGTTTTTGTATCTCAACTTATATTATCAAAGGATCATCCCCTTGCCACTTTGGGGGAGTTGGGTCTTTGGATGAAAATTATAGCTCCTTTCTTGATGGGAATTGGCCTGCTACTTGTGGTGATGTTGTCCAGTTATAGCTTTAGATAGCCTGTATTTCTAGACCTTTTTCCATGTTTTTGTTTTCATCCCTTTTTGTTGTACTACTGGCTCATTTGTGTTGTTTCACTCTCTTAGACTTCTATCTAGTTCTTTGAGATTCCCTAACACACATAATCATCCAATTACTTTTTTAAGACATTGCATTCTGATGTGTCTTGGCCGGACCTTTTGTTGGAGTCATAATATTTGTTTAGTATATTAGATTATCTAAGAATATACGGGTATTATGTATTTTGTCAAATATGGCTAGCACATTTGGACGATTGTATCTTTTATCATCTCTTTGGTAGGTACGATAAGGCATGTGGTATCGCCCCCTTTTATTATTGTATCCTCGGTTTGATTGATGACAACTTTGATGATCTATTTGTCATCCTTTTTGAGTAGTTGATTCCTTTAAATATGCCTCATTTGCAGTTGTACCTTCTTCCTACCTTATATATCTATCTACTCCTTCTTTCATTTCTTGGCTAGTGGTGGGTATTTTACCTAAGAATTTCTTGGATTGTGGTCCAGGAAGGAGACCAAAGGTGAAAGCTCCTATGACGAGTTGGTCGCTTTGGCGTGGTACATCTATCTTATCATCAATGAAACGCCTGAAGTAATCTCTTATTGATTCTACTTCATATTGTTTGCACCCTATGATTTCTCTTATATCCCCCGTGGTATTTTCTTAGTAACGTAAAGTTTGTCAAATATAATGCTTCTAACTCCGAATAGCTTCAGATGTTGTTTGGGGATAAGCTTTTAAACCATTCTCCATTATATTCCATCCAACATGTTTGGGAAATGTGTACACTAGAACCTCTTGTCAAACTTTAACGATTACCTGTGCCATTCATAGCCGTTTATGTGCTTGTCTAGACAAGTTGTATAATAGATGCTATTTTATGCATCATTTATGATAGTTTTTATTAGAATTTAGCATCATAATTTATGTTATTTCATGTTTTTATGTGATTTCCATATATTTTGAGTGGAGCGATGATTTGGAAGCAACTTTGGATGCATATTTGGAGCTTAAAGGAGCTAAAAAAAACCTGAGGAAGTTGGAAGTTGGGTTTGATTCGCTGAAACTAAAGAATTTGCATTTCAACCGCAACGAAAAAGGAAAAAAGTGATCGCATTTTCCCACGTGTTCGATCGCATTTGATGATTGTTGTTTTGTTGAGTTAAAAAAAATAATCTGAGGTAGAAAATCAAGAAATTACGATCGCATTTTCCCACATATTTGATCGCATTTTACCTTCGAGGTTTCAAAAAGTTCAGAAATAACAACGTAGTTTATTAAATGGAGTTTCCGAGCATGTTTTTTCTTTCAAAAATGGGATCTGTCGCATTTTCCAAAAATGTGATCATATTTTTCACTTTCTTGCTTCGGATGTTGCTAGCTTGTATATAAGGCTCTCTATGTGATCAATTTTAACACCGGACGTTCGCAGACGACCAAAACAATTTCGAAGGTGATTTTATGTATTTTTTCATCATTTTCTGAAGATCTAAAGGTTGTGGATCTTCTTAATTAGTTAGATTAGTTATATACTAAAATATGTATGATAATTTTTTTATAATTCAACATGTTTTTGATTTTTAATTTTTATATCATCCTAATATGTTATGATCTATAATCGTATCTTCCATGATTTAAAATTAAATGGTTCAAAAGTTATAATGATCCAAATTTTGCTATGAACAAAAACTTAATTAAATTGAATATATTATAATCCAAAATAATATGACTAAAAAAATATTATGATATAAGGTGATATAATACAAAATTATACGATCCAACATTATATTAATTCAAAAACATATTCGACACTTTTATCGTTATCCAACATTATATTAATTCAAAAACATATTCAACACTTTTATCGTTGATATACTTCAAAACTTGAGATGACCTACGGTTCAAAAAAATTAATAAAAAGTAAAAAACAATAAAAAAACAAAACCCACAAGAAACTTTAGAAATGTATAAAAATATAAAAAAAAAAACCATAAAAAACATTAAAAAAAAGTAAACTCTAAGTTTAATTACATTAAAAAAGTAAAAATAAAGTTTTTATAAAAACAACAAAGGAAATAATAAAACAAGAAAACATAAAAAGGTTAAATTAAAGTAAAAATGTATAGAAAATAAAAAAAAATAAAAAAATAAAATTAACCAAACATAAAGAAAGAAAAATAACCCCAACTCATCATCATACATACTTATAAAGTTAGCATTTTTTCTTAAATCTCATGCATTTGAATCCCACATTCTTTTTTCCTTTCACCATATTCATTTGAAACTTCCATGACTTTTCAATTTCTTTATAATAATAATTATAATTTGGTAATTAGGTTAAATAAATATTAAATCTAAAGTGTATTCATATATAAACTAAATTTCAATATTAAAATAATATCTTTAATTCTACTTATAAAATTATGTTTTATAACTTTTAACATATTATACTTAATTTATTAGTTTTAATATATTATTGGATGTAAACAATTATCATTTTAAAGGTATAATTTTTGAATAATTTGTATAAAATACTTCAATTATTAATTAAAATATAAAATTATAGGCTCAACTTAAATATAAATTTTATTTAACTTAAACAACCCAAAGATTATTTTATAAATAGTTAAAAGTTATAAATTGTAGTGTCTTTCTAATAATGATTGTAAGTTGGTTAATAAGGTTAAATAAATATCAAACCTAAAGTGTAATCATAAATAGACTAAATTTCAATTTTAAAATAATATATTTACTTCTATTTATAAAGTTAAGTCTTTAAATTTTAACATATTATACTTAATTTATTAGATTTAAAATGTTGTTGCATGTAAACCATTATCAGCTATAATTTTTGAATAGTTTGGACAAAATATTTAAATTGTTAATTTAAATATTGTTGGATTAATGTCTAAGTCCATAACTATAATTTGTAAGACTTGACCCGACCCGGCATGGTCTATTTGGGTTGCATGGCATCATGCACTTGGATAGACTATAATGAGAGAAATAAGACACTTATGGTTATTAATATATTATAAGTTCTAGTATATTAATAATAAGAATAATAAGATTATTTAATTAGTATTGATCAAGAATCAATCTATGATTAATTAAGTGATCAAAAGAAGACTAATTAAATATATGGGTTGATTGTGTAAATCATCCATACTTGTATAGTGGGCTAATGCTCCATGGATTATCTAGTTGGGCCAAAACCGATATGATGCTCCATGGATGCTCCATGGTGTATTTGAACCCATGGATCCAAGGAAATGGAAAGTCATGACAATTAGGGTTTACCCTAATTGTATAACTATATAAGCATCTTATTCTTGACCAAAATCTGCCACTAGGATCATTCTAGAGAGGGCTAGACGATTTTCATGAGTGTAGAATTCTCTCAAGTTATTCCAAGTGTATTTGGTGTTGTGTGAACCATTTGAGGTGTCACACTTGGGGCACTAGGCACTCAAGCTTCATGAAGACTTTCTATATCAATGAGGTATGTAATCTATCTTGTTACATTCATTGTTTTGTATGCTAGTTTAGGATAATACCTTGGAAAGTTTCATATTTGCATGTATAATAGAGAAAACATAGATCCAAGGTATTTAGGGTTGCATGTACACTTAGGAGTGTTAGAATGCTCATAACTCAACAGTGGTATCAGAGCCTAGGCTTGTTTTCTTGTTATACTTACAAGCTTAAGTGTAATTCTGAGACATTGGAAAAAGGTTCCAATGTAAGGCAGAGCGAATAAGAAGAATCAAATTAGGCAGAAGGATAGAAGTTTCTCAAATCTGAAAAGATGGGAGAGTACTTTCGTATCAATTTTTATGATCATCTTAATGATTTAGAGACCTTATCACAATTCATCCTCTATGTGCTTTCTTATAGCTAAGAAGAGGAACTATGAATTGTTGAAGTGGTTAAATCAAGAAGATGTTTAATACTTCGTTCCAAAAACAATTCTTAGAGTCATACTCCAAGATTGTAACTTGAGTGACATGTCTCAAAGAAGGTTTAAAACACTTGTCAAATGTAAGAGTAAAAGTTTTCGACTCTTGTACATTTGAAATTGGTAAGTTGTGATGTTTTGGATAAAACAAAGACCAACTTAGGCCAATTGTGTGAAGTGTTTGTCTTGGTTAGAATCCACACTATCTCTTGGATGTTTGACAAGGGAGTCTTATAGGTCAAGAGGATAGTGGGAGTCTTAAAGGTCTTGAAAGTCTCAAGAACTAATCAAGAATAGAACCTAAAGTTCTTCACTAGCACACGACTTGAGGTTTATAACCTATCGTGTTGACATATTCTATGACAATTCCAGTTAAAGTTGGCTTTGCATATGAGTTCTTAGAGTTCTCAATGTGTTGCACAACAACTTGGAAGCAATGGTAGGCCCTTGAGCTGCCAAGTGGCAAGAAGTTAAGATTGAGTTCAGTCCATATGAGTTTGGATTTGTCATTATCCTTTTCTTGTGACTATGGTTTTGACAATTCACATGGATAAGAACACATACACCATTAAATCTAAGTGTCATAAGGTTTCTCTCTGATTCATGAAAATGATGGTGAGGAAACACTTTCACTAAGTAGATTTTAGCTAGATAGCAATTGTGATATTTGCATTCTCAAAGTCGTTAGTGGAGTGTGTGTGGTTTACCGGCACACTAACCTGGACTTGTGAGAAGTGGCAAAAAGGTCTAACCATTATGATTACGGCATCCTTCTTCATGATTTTTTAGGCACACAAGTGTGCTATGTAAGGGAAGGTGTATGTTTTCTATAAAGTTTTATCAAAACAATCTAGTATTAGAAATCTGAACTTTGGTAAGAAAGTCAGCTGATTTCTGAGTACATGTCAAAGTTAGTGGGAGCATAAGTGTTATGCTAATAATCATCATGTTAGTGGGAGCATGATAATTATGATAAAGGTTGCAAGTTAGCAATGTTAATTATAGAAAACAAAAGGTTTCAATTGGGAAAAAGTTGTTTTGCTATAATTATGGGAGAGGAAATTATACTTCATCTCAAATCTATAAGCTTAGATCGTGAGGCTTTAATCATTTAGCAAGGAAATATATATGAATTTCATGTTGGAATGGCTCAACATAAGGAAATTCTGTATATGGGTCCATTATTTGTGTTCTAAAATTCGATTATGATTACGGCATCCCTTTTCATAATCTGAATTATGAGAACTTGGCAAATAGAAATGGAAATGTTATAGCAAAAGACTGGTTTAGTCTTTATGTGAGACATCATGAATCGTGTCCCATATGCTTCAGATATAGGATCAATTACATATGCTATATTCAACATTTCTAAAAAAATTCTAAATGCTTGGGGCATTAAGAAGGGAAAAGGTTTAGAACTGGATATGACTAAAAGGATTAAACAATTGTCGAGGACAATCTAAGGCTTACCAAAGATTGGTTGCTCAAGGACAGTTGGAAGTATAGTGATAGTTCTGGAAGGACCATATTGACATAATCTGTAAGGAGACAACTCTTGTTCAGAACTGATAAGTCAAAATGGAATCTGGAAATGTTTCAAAGTCAGAAATTTCAATCTGTGTAAGATTAAGGAAACTTAATGCAAGAAGGATGTTTCCAAGGAGTTGATCTCCTTTGGAATACTGTGTAATGAGTGTTGCCAAGTCTTTGTGAATTTGTGCATAATCGTTACAAGAGGATCAATGCGTATTAGTTTAGAATCTAACAGATTTCAGTAAATGGCATGAATTTGGAATTCTTGCATTTGCAGTAAGGATTTGGGAGTGTGAAAAGAGAATCATTGAAGTTATGTTCAATTGATCTAGTTCACAAAGTAAAGATCATAGACAAATATAGTATGCATACTTGGTGTATGGCATGACTACTGTTTAGAAAACATAGTGTACATGCTTGGAGCATGGGACAACTATTGTTTTAAATTCAAGAATAAAGTTGATAGTTGAAACAGTATACAATGAATAATGTGTAATCATATGGTGATAAATAAAAGGTGTTTTATTTATGTTCATAGGTTTTGATACCATATTGGATTCAACTATTTTTGTGTTTCACTTTGCATGTTTTGACTTCCCGAATAAACTGGGTAATCCTTCCGGAATGACTAAGTTATTCCAACCATCCACAATCGGTCATATGTTGGAAGTAGATATGAAGTAAGACTGTCATGGGTTGGCTTGTAGAGGTCTAAAGTGTTGGACAAAGGGCTACAACACTCATGAGTGCTCATAAGTTCTGAGTATTGGATTCAACCTGCGCTCATTGGAATCACTTCATGGATTTTATCACGAGTGATCATGAGATGATAATATCTTATATTCTTGAAACCTAGAGATATGAGTTGTTACTATGAGTTGATAGTACATTGATTGCATGAAAATGCATTTGGTAACTCAGTGCTATAAAACGTGTCTTTGTGTATGATTCAACAAGTAGTAGAACAAGCAATATGAGTCAAAGTTTATCCATTCCTTTTACCTTCGGGATAAAAGCGATATATGTGGACCCCTCGATGATTTGATTATGACAAATGGAAGTGCTCGGCCGGGCCAGGACTGATTTGATTTGTTTAATTAGTCAGTCGTCATAAATCGGAAATCGGAAATCGGGAAACAACAAATGGACAGAGAGAATGATTATAATCCATGTCTCAGTCCATATGATATCTAGAATGGAGGAATATATAATCCCTTATCTAATGGACAAGTCATTGACAAAGCTCAGAGTTCATCTACAAGGTCAAGAGTTCGACAGAAGCTTTTGAGAGCTACGATTGCCAGTCGGTTCCTGAAGTCATACGCAATATTAGTTTTAGACTTATCCAAGTGGGAGACTGTTGGATTAATGTCTAAGTCCATAACTATAATTGGTAAGACTTGACCCGACCCGACATGGTCTATTTGGGTTGCATGGCATCATGCACTTGGATAGACTATAATGAGAGAAATAAGACACTTATGGTTATTAATATATTATAAGTTCTAGTATATTAATAATAAGAATAATAAGATAATTTAATTAATATTGATCAAGAATTAATCTAGGATTAATTAAGTGATCAAAACAAGACTAATTAAATATATGGGTTGATTGTGTAAATCATCCATACTTGTATAGTGGGCTAATGCTCCATGGATTATCTAGTTGGGCCAAAACCGATATGATGCTCCATGGATGCTCCATGGTGTATTTGAACCCATGGATCCAAGGAAATGGAAAGTCATAATAATTAGGGTTTACCCTAATTGTATAACTATATAAGCATCTTATTCTTGACCAAAATCTGCCACTAGGATCATTCTAGAGAGGGCTAGACGATTTTCATGAGTGTAGAATTCTCTCAAGTTATTCCAAGTGTATTTAGTGTTGTGTGAACCATTTGAGGTGTCACACTTGGGGCACTAGGCACTCAAGCTTCATGAAGACTTTCTATATCAATGAGGTATGTAATCTATCTTGTTACATTCATTGTTTTGTATGCTAGTTTAGGATAATACCTTGGAAAGTTTCATATTTGCATGTATAATAGAGAAAACATAGATCCAAGGTATTTAGGGTTGCATGTACACTTAGGAGTGTTAGAATGCTCATAACCCAACAAATATAACATTACAGTGTCAACTTAAATATAAATTTCAGTTCCACTAAAAAAACCAAATAATATTTTGTAAATAGTTAAAAATGATAAATTATAGTGATAAATGCAAAAACTAAATTGTAATATCAGTTTAACTAAAATATTTTCCTAAATATATTTATATAATCATTAAAAATTTTCAGATAAGTAGCTTAAAATAACTTATAATAACAATAGTTAAAAATAACTCTATATAAATGATTATATTGTTACCTTTAAAATAAAAAAATAATGTTTGATGTTTTAAATCATTATAATGATAGAAATTAAAACATTAAGCAAAAAAATTTTAAAAAATTAGTTACAAATAACAACTATAAATAATATTAAACCATATATAATATTTAATTTTATTGATGTGTAACTCGTGAGTAGAAATCATCCTAACGATTGGGATGATGACGTTATAATAGATCTATATATTATAATATAATACAAAATAAGCAATATATTATATCAAATTAATATACGAATTATTATATCAAATTTAACAACAACGTTAGTGTTATATATATATATATATATATATATATATATATATATATATATATATATATATATATATATTTGTGAAGACGTCAGCTATATAGGTGTTTCTACGCATTACGATGTCAAGTCAAATATAAATTTCAGTTTCATTTTAAAAAAACTAAAGAATATTTTGTAAATAGTTAAAAGTGATAAAAGCAAAAACTAAATTGTAATATAAATTTAACTAAAATGTTTCTTAAATATATTTTTATAATCGTTAAAAGTTTTCAAATAAATAACTTAAATTAATTTACAATAACAATATTTAAAAACAACTCTATATAAATGATTATATTGTTAGCTTTAAAATAAAAAAAACAGTGTTTGGTGTTTTAAATAATTATAATGATAAAAATTATAGCATTAAGCAAATAAACTTTTAAAAAATTAATTAACAATAAAAACAACTATAAATAACATCAAATCATATACTATATTTAATTTTATTCATGTGTAACTCGCGGGTAGAAATTATTCAAACGATTGAGATTATGAAGGTATAATAAATGTATATATTATCATATAATTCAAAATAATCAATTTAGTATATACAAATTATTATATCAAATTTAACAATGACGTTATTGTTATATTTAAAAAATCATATATTTGTAAAGACTTCAACTATATATGTGTTTCTGTGCAACACGCGGGCATTCGCCTAGTAATAATATATAGATGTGCGTAACATGTGATTGCATTCTTGAGTTCAGATTTCGATCCACAGAAGAATCTCACATACGAACTCTTCATGATTAAAGATTGAGTTTGTAGTTTATGACTTTAGTGAAAGAAAGAAAAATAACCCCAAAAATTAAAATTTTGGTGGTTCGGTTTATTTTAAAATTTTGCATTTTCTTTTCATGAAAGTTATAACCATGTTCAATGGGGTCCTAAAAGGAAGTTATGGAATTAGCCGTCTAAAGTCTAAACCTAACAGTCCATGTATTATAAATTATAATGGATTTTGCGAGATGGTGTAAGTTAATCTTCATTCAACTTCAAATTGTACAACTAGACTTTTAAAAGGATTCATTGGGTGTAATTTCTAGGATGATGTAATAGAGTAGATGTCGGCGTTAAATTTTATAGGTCTTCATGTTGTGTTGGATATTCACAATCGCTTACATGGAAATGATCTTATAGATGACAATTATGTAGTTAATAAAGCTTATTAAAATTGATTTTGTTATATTCAATGAAAATGGTAAAGTTAAGTTGCTTATATATATAATTATAGACTATTATTTGATTATAAATCGTTTAATCATTCGTGATCTTTTTAAATGAGACGTTTATGATTTAACTATAAAATAATTAAAAGTGAAATAAGATTTAGCCATTGCAATTTGCACATCTGATTATATGTTATGCTAATGAAAATCTCAATGACACAAGACTCGCATAAAATACAATCGTTTAATTGTCTTATAACTTATGTTTTCTAGTAACATATGAGGGCTAAAACTCATTTTGAGTTTTATAATAATTATTAGTCTGTTTAGAATCTATTACATAATATTTTAACATCAATTATAAACATATTTTGTATAATTTCCAATAATTCACTATATTTACGTTATCAATAATTTATATTGTTATTTTTTTTTTCATACATTGTAATAGTCAATCAATTTATTCCGTAATAAAAAATTAGAATTCGAATATCGACAATTTTAGGAGCAGTTTTGGAATATTAAAAACCGACATAACATGTTCTAGGATCGGTTTCAATATTCTAGGGTTGTAGGTTCCAATTTTAATAGGCCTTTATATATATATATATATATATATATATATATATATATATATATATATATAGAGAGAGAGAGAGAGAGAGAGAGAGAGAGAGAGAAAGAGAATGACCAAAACCCATACATAAAATTATAAATTTGAACACGTTGTATCAGTATATTTGTTTTACTGCTCAATACGCGAAAATACACCTAGTTATTGAATAGAAGAGTGTAATCATACAAAAATAAGAGTTCATTTTAACTAGGAATGACCAAAATGGAATACGAAAACCGAAAAAAAAAAAAAAAAAAAAAAACAAAACCGATGAAACTTAAACCAAACCATTGGTTTTGGGTCCAGATTTCGGAAACAATAAAAATCAGTTTTGGTTTCGATTTTGAGTTTAGAAACTGACCCACTAAAGTCGAACCGATCCAAACCCCGGAACCAACTTATAATAAATATATGTATGATTATTTAATAGTATTTTCTTATATACTTTTAAAAAAATAAAAAAAAACTAAAATATAGGAAGAAAAACAAGCATATCACTATTATTTAGTATTTCCTTTAACCATTTAGTTGATTTTGAATTTTTTTTTTTGTTTGGTATAATATTTATTTGAACTATTTACTTTGTTTAAATTTGCCTGGAAAATGAGTTAAAACCCCAAATCAGTAAACCTGTGGGTATGGCAAGTCCTAAGAATTTAAATGTCTAGGACAAAAAAAAAAAAAAAAAAAAAAAAGAAAAAAAAAAAAAAAAAAAAGACCATTGCCGTTATTATAATCTTTCAAACAAATTAAGCCATATATAACTACTTATTTTGTCACCTTCAAACAGGGGCGGATCCAAGGTGATCCCGGGATACCCCTCAAAAAATTTTCGGTAGTGTAATTTTTGTTTACGCATCCCTAAAAAAAAAAATTTGGTATAATGTATATATATGCATCCCTCCACTTAAAAATACAACCAAACAATTGGTCTGTTGGTTAAGGTGTTGGCTTATTTAAGCAAAGGTCTCAAGTTCTATTCTTGATTTTTACATATTCTTTGTTTATTTTTTTTATTTTCCCAGCTATTCTATCCCACATCGTTAAACACATGTAAACTCAGCCATTTTTTTCTATTGTATAAACATGTTATGCTCATGCTTTATTTAATATCTACTTTGAATCCCACATCGATTCAAGTATCAAAATATATACTTCAACTTCATGTTTATATAACAAGACTTGAGGTTAGCTAAGAATTCGATTAAGATTTGGGTTTAAAACCGAAACCGAACCCGGGAAACCCAAGTCCCAGGAAAAAAATTAGATTGCCCTAAAAAAATTGGGATACCCCTTTATTTTGGTCCTGGCTCCGCCACTGCCTTCAAAACCCCATGCCTGTGGGTGTTTGAACCTGAGAAACGACCCTCAAACCTAAAAACCAAATCCAGTGGGTTTTAAAAATTGAAAACCAAAATTAATAGGTTGAGTTCTTTTTCGTCCAAAACCGACGAATGCTTATCAAATTGATACTAATTTTTTTTTTGAAATAAATTCCTCAAAATACATAAACAAGGATTGGGCACGTAGGCTTTGTTTTTGGATCAAATTGACAGCTCAAGATGTCAAAGTATCTGGCCCATGGAACCAGAACATAGTATTCAAGACTCAAAGTTCCTACCCTATGGAAATCATGTCGATCAGGCCCAAATTGTTTATTAATTTGTTTGGGAAGTAAGCTTTGTTTATTATTATTATTATTATTAAGTTAGAAATAATAAATTTGGATGTTTTTTGACAGCTTTGCTCCTCATTCTTTACTCATTTTGATACTTTTGGTCTTTGCAATCAATATTTTTACATTTTTTAGGAACATTTTAATATTTAAAGTTTGATCATAAAACTTTAACGGTTTGATAACTTTGATTTCTTTTTAAAAAAGTTGATAATTCATACCCTTTAATTCTTTAGCCATTTTGACACTTCTAGTCCTTACAGTTAAAACTTTTATATTTTTTTATAAAAACATGAAAAAACGGTTCAGGACAAAGCCGGAACTTTTCATCCTTACTTACACTTTATACGTTTGTCATATTTATCGATTCGGAAACAACATTGAAAACTTCTGGCACCGTGTAGCGGGGATAACCTTTCTAGTTATTATTATTTTGTTTTAACTATTTTCTTACTTTTATATTTTCAAGAGGGCTTGCGAAAGAATAACTGTTTCACTTAGTAAAACAAGAAGAAATTGGAATCATTTAGCATGTCTCTTTTCAATGATCAACTTAAGGGTGGAAGGAGTGGCTCGCACTAGGTCAAAACCATTCCCATCAAACATGCTTTAAGCATTGCCAAGAAAGTCTTCCTACCCGGCAGCAAGAGGAAAGAGAAAGGAAAAAAAAAAAGAGAAAAGGGTTGTAATATGTTGATTTTTTTCCTAAATAAAACATATTGAAAATAACTATTTGGATGCTACCATTTTTTATATTTTAGCTAGCATATTCTTTATCCTATTGTGGCTTAAAAAGAATCTGATGTGGTAGCATAGTTTAAGCTTAAGTAACTATCATATGAATAAGAGTTTTTTTTATTATTTTTAATTAACATTTTGTTCCCTTGTGGCTTAATACTTTTCTAACATTACTTAGTTGTCGTCTGAAGGTATATAAGTAGGCATTTTATATTGTTTCTTCTCAGGAATAAAAAACCTTGAGACCGATCATGATCTTAAGAATTAAATTATAAAATTAAAGCTAAAACATTCAACATGGTTTTATCATAATTTATGACCTCATAACTTGCTGATCTTATTTCTTAAACAAAAGTATGTATGTGGGATAATATTTTATAAAAACTTGCAAGCAAGAGTACGTAACTACTACTAGAATGTGCTCCATAAAAATGATTGGAAATGATCAACATTTTATGTGTTTACCAAATTAAGACTAATCGTAAAATAACCACGTTATTTATACATTATTGAAGATTATTGGAAAAAAAAATTGTATGTTATAGAAATGACCAACGTTCTAAAAAGTGTGAGGAGTGACATAGTGGGAAAGCCATACCTCAAGTGTTTTTCAAGACATGATGTAAAACGATAAATTTATATTAATTTATAGATATATTACCACATAAATATAGATTTATATCAAATATAACTAGTGTTTGAAAGTATTATATCAATAACTAATAATAAAATGGTAAAAAAAAAACTCAATAGTTGTATGCTATATCACAAAAGACATAATAAAGAGAAAAAAAAACGTGGAAAAAACTTGCACCATGAAGTGTCATATCATGTTTTGTCACGAGTCACGCTTAATATCAACGCGGTAAGGCTTTCTGTCATGGCAGAGTCATGTCTCACGCATTGGCGTGCCATAATGTGCATTTTAGAACACAGAAAATGACTATGTACTGCTACTTGGATCTTTATGAAAAAAGGTATATTCATTTCAAAATTTTCATTTGTATAAAAATATATGAAAAAACGGCTATCTACTCTAGAAAATAACATCACTTTAGGATGCTTTGACATCTAGTTATGCTTCGGGAAATTTCGTTAAATTATCGTTAGGTTAAGGATTTTTTTGTTATTTTTTTATTTTTTGTATTTATTTTTTTTATTTTTTTACTTTTGGATTTCAAATCATGTCTTTCACAAGTGTTCATTGTATTTCGGATTCCATAATAATAGTTATATGCTTCTTTTTCTTGCTATTTTAGTATTTTATATAATAAAACATTATGTAGATCTATCTTTTTGTTAATTAAGCTTCATGATGTTAATCTGAAAAGAGTAAAGCTATTTGATTTTAAAGGATACAATGACTATCGAAGTTGTGAAGATTGTCAAGTGGTGTTTCTGAAATCTACTTATCTATTGAAAAAACGTTTGAAGGAATAACAAAGTGTTTTCTATATCGAAAAAATGTCAATTCTTCAGTACTTATTTTTATCATACATAGAACTATTTGTAGACATCATCGTTTAGTCTATCTATCTTTTTGTGATTAATCAATATCACTTTATATATGTCTATATGCAGTGTTGTATGTTTAGTTCGTTAGTATCATTCTTTCTGACAATCATAACACAACATTGTTGGAGCTACCACTCTAATTGACGTATCTTCTTTATCAATATCGAGCTTCAAAAGAATTATTTATATCGCGTGTTCATTGTTTTGAATCGATTCTTGAGTTCAATACTCATCAAATGATATCAGGGTCGTGCTTCGAAGATCTAAGTGATTGGTTGAAAGAACAATCTTGATTTAACAATTTTTTCACATACCCCATTCAAAGATTCGATAAACTTTGGTGAGCCTCTCAAAATTACTTGGAATCGTTATCTTAATTTCCCTTACTTGGTTTGAATTAGTGGTGCACAAAAAAACAAGTTCAAGATCCGAACCAGTCAAAGAACCAGTAAACTGGTTTACGCTGAACCATTCCACAGTGAACCTGACCGGTTTGAGAATCGAACCACAAGTTTATACCTGTTCCAGATTTTAGTCATTGAAACCGGTTTAGAACTAGTTTATATCGTGTGAACCGGTATAGAACCGATCAAATCGGTTTACAACCGATTGAACCGGTGTAACCGGTTTAGATAGGTTCGATTAATTTTTTTAAGTGAACCAGTTTGAACCGAGCCGGCTTGAGGTTGAACCGGTTTTGCTTGGCTAGGTAGTGAACCGAACCGGTTTAAAGAACCGGTTCGGTTTGAAAAATGAACTGATTTGTGCACCACTAGTTTGAATCTCGAAAACACACTGTTTAAGCCCAATCTCTTTGATTCAACCCAATTAGTTTAATCAAGCACAAAATTGTAATCCGTACTTCACAGATTTAGTTTAAACTCATTTGGTGCATGATCCGATTTTGGATTTTAACCTATTGATCAAATTGCTATTCATCGATCCAAATTTTCAATCCAAATTGTCTTATCCAATATCATATCTGTCTTTGTATTTCATTCATCGAGAATTTGATTCTAGTCGAAAACAAAAAAAAAAATCATGTTCATCCGACATCTGCTTGTGTCAAGATTACTGGATCGATTTTAGTTTCTTCAATCGTTGATCGATTTAATCTGATCAATGATTTTTTTTTCTTGGTGATCATTAAAACTAGCAAATCGATTCGTGAGAATTCATGGTCGGACAAATTAGTTTAATTGATGAGATTGGTTGTTGATTCTAAATTGTGAAGATGATACTAATATATCGATTCGCAAGTATTGTTTTCAAAGGTCCAAAGAAAAGTCAAAATGAGAAGTGATCATTAATTTTTGAGTGTTCTTATAGCCGAAGTGAACCCTGTATAACAATCTGTTATACAGAAAGGCAAAAAGTAATTGATTTATCATGTCATATGTGTAGTGTATCGTTTGATTTTTTTGACAAATTAAGCGTGAATTGATGAAGTATTGATGTTTGAAGCTGTGAAGAATTGATGTGGAATTGGATCGAATCTTGAAGGGTTAAAATCAGAACAGTCAAAGAATTTAAGTCAAAGATTAAAGTCAAAATTGACATATTGAAACAAATGAAGAAGTAATTCCCAGATTTGTTGATTAATGAAAGTGTCAAAAAAAAAAGATTAAAATTGAAATACATATTTGTCTATATTTTTTTTTCCTACATATCCTTCTACCTATATTAAATGGTGATAAGTGGATTAAACCTAGAAAGAAAATGTAGAATGATATATATATATATATATATATATATATATATATATATATATATATATATATATATATATATATATATATATATATATATATATATATATATATATATATATATATATATATATATATAGAAATAGAAAGATAAGTAAGAACAAAAAGTAGGACTGCTAAAAAATGACTGAATATGAAGTTTGGAAGGACGTGATCAAGGCTTGACGGTAGATTTAATGCTCCTTTAACTGCTAAAAAATGTGGATGCTCTTTGGGTATGATTGGCAATATTACTACAATTTTATCAAAAGATAACTTGTCAGTCAGAGATCAGTTCACTCAACATAAAGTAAATGGCACAACATCCTAAAAATGGAAACTTGAGGAATCGGGGTTATTTACAGTCTCTTCATTAAGGCAATATACAAAAGACTTATTGCTCCAAAAATCAAACGAGACACAAAAATGGAATCAACTCGTGTCTGGAAAAATAAATATCTTGGTATGGAGAATATTTCATTGTAAACTACCAACAGGTGTCAAATTACATAAATTTGTTATTGTCATGAGCCCAATATGTATTTTTTTTGTCATGGGCCCCAAAAACTTAGTCGCATTTGTTCCTAGACTCTCTAGTCACAAAAATGGTCTTGGAGAATCTGAGACAATTTTCCTGTTAGGGTCGAAATGTCTAGTGAGATGTCGAACTCCTATTTGGTTTGTTTAGCGACGAAGTCTAGCACTTCGCTATGTATGTATTTTGTTTTGTAAGGCACTGTAAGATGTAGAAGTATAATGTCTAGTCCTTACATATTTTTTGTGAGTCTGTATCACCCTATAAATAGGGTTAGTATAGAAGTAGAGAAAGGCTTTTGAGCACATCGTTCATTTTCTCTCTCTTGTACTTGTATACTCTTTCAGACTAATCAATGAGCCAAACTTAACTTATTTATGATTGTGTTCTTAATTGTTTTTGTTCTCGATTTTGTTGTTTAAACTCGATTCAAACACACTACATTTAGTATCAGAGCAGGATACATTCAATCGATATTTGTTTTCTCGTCTTTTTCAATAGTTTTTGAATCGCTCTTTCCGATTCAAAGATTTCCGAAATATTGATTAAGAAAACTTGTTCTAATTGATTGATTTGTTTCGATTCTACAATCAGTTTGATAGATCAAGTGTTTTATGATCATTTTCTGGTAGAATCATATGTTAAATCTCTTTTTCTGAATCTCATCGTCACTTTTGTCCGTATCAAAATGGTGAATTTCAACATGAGGACTATGTCAAGCTTTTCGCATATGCTTGGATCTTCCACGAAGATTCCAATGCTCATTCCTGAGTATTATGAGCAGTAGGCGGACTGTATGGAAGATTATCTCAAAGGGATCGGTGAAGATCTCTGGTGATGTGTTACTCATAAAAATTATCGACCAAAAAATGTTTAGTCAATTTGGAAATGTAGGTTCATCTACTGGTATATGGAAAAGTCTGAGGATAACGATAAGAAGTGTCTCCGTGAACTTCGTAGTTCTCTTCCACCGGTTGTTTACAACTTTGTTCGAGGATGCACGATTGCAAAAGAGATTTGGGATACTCTGAAAGAAAAGTATTAAGGAAGTGAAAAGACGAAAAAGAGCTCTGTGAAGCAATGTTTACTTGAACTAGGTGAATTCAAGCAGAAAGGAAGTGAAACCATCAAACTCTACTATGATCGCTTGAATGAGTTGATATTCAAGTTCAAGTGCTATGGTGTTACACGCTCAACTCTTGAATACAACCTTTGTTGGGATTATTATGTTGCGTCATGGGCTCGGTCCTTAGCCCAGTTTTGATTGCCAGTATTGGGCATGTCCAACCGTGCATGTTTTGTTCTAGGGTTTAGTATATAAGCTGCATGCATGCAGTCTTTGTAGTTAACAATTTAATTATTTTCTCATAGTGTTTTTGTAAAACCCTAGCTCGCCTCTACAGTAGAAGTTCTTTATCGAGCTCTGCTGAGGAGTGACTTTATTTGAATCATAAGCACATCTTTGATTCCATTCTGTGTTTATATCGTTATTGTATTTGTGTTGTTTGATTTTCATATTCTTACCTGTGAAAGATCTAATCCATTTAAGATTTATTCTCATCAATTGGTATCAGAGCAGGAGACTGTGTAATTCATACACATCTCTTCTATCGAAGAAGTTATTAGGGTTTTAATTCCGTATTGATTGATATTAATTGAGCTGTCATTCCATATTGACGTATCTCATTAATCGTTGATCAAACCCTAACGATATATTACAAGTATGATCTTAAACAGGTAATCGATCAAAAGTCATTACAATGTCCATGGATGATTCTGAAACCAATCCAATCAATATCTCCAACAGCATTGGTTCTACGAAAAGGATTCCAATCATGTATACTCAAGATTATGAAGTTTGGATGCATCACTTTGAAGATTATGTGATTGGATCGGAGGATAATGGGTACTTGATTTGGGAAGCGATCACTGTTGGCCCATTCGCTCACTCAAGCACCTCAAAGATTGTCAAAACTCAGAAGGAGTACAATCAGCTTGTTAATGATGTCAAAGATATTCCTCAAGACGAGAAAGAAAAGTTTGAATGCAACATCAAGGCCTTGAGGATGATTAGGTTTGCTTTATAGTGAGATACGTTTCATTTGGTAAGTTCTTGTGCTACTGCTAAAGAGATTTGGGACAAATTAAAAGAATTGTATTCAACTGATGACGATCTGGAACATTCAATTCAAACTCTCATGCTTTCTGAATTTGGTGATTTCAAGTAGAAGCCCGAAGAGAAACTAGTTCAAGCTTTTGATCGCTTTAATCATCTTTTAAGTAAGATGATAAAGTATGTGATATAAAGGAAAGTTATTGAATAAAAGGTTACTTTCATGAATGGGCTTAGACCCGAATGGATGGCTGTTGTATCTACTGTTAAAGCACATGAACAGTTCAAGTCGTATTCTCTGGAGAAACTAGTGGGTTTTTGAAATCCCATGAAAGTGCATTGTCTAAGGAAATGAGTATAGTTTCTAGTTTGGGTTCTTTAGCTCTTGCTCTAATGGAAAAAGCTCTGTTGAAGAAGAAGAAGAATTGGATCTTGCCGATTATGATCTAACTGGTGAAGAATACGCCATGATGGTATCCAATCCTAGAAAATTCATTAAAAGAAAATTTCCAGCCAACAAGAACCGAAATTGGCAGGGAAGTTATAGCGCTGAAAAGATCAAGGACGAACTAAAGATGGGTCGCAGTCAGAAGAGTCAAAGAAAGAAGTGAAAGTTGGTGTAGAATCAGGATTTGATTGTCATTATTGTGGAGGCAAGAACTATTTTGCAAAAGATTGTATACTGAAAAAGAAAGCAGAAAAGATAGATGATGACGATGAGGAAGCAAGCCTCCTAAGAAGACTGGAGGAAATCAAGAAATGAAAGTCTTCTGCTAACAATTCTACTATGAATGCTTTGATTGTGCAGGATACAGAAAATCGCGATGAATTTATTGGTGTGGAAGTATGGTCCACAGATTCTGAGGATGAAGAAGTTAGAAAATCCACTCATGGGAAGGCGATGCTGGTGAAAGAATAACCTGTAACAGGAAGGTGTTTTATGGTGACCCAAGGTGTGTCTCAAATGAGAGGATATACAACCGATGGTGGGATAGCAGGCGAGAAGGAGCGAGAGGATAGGTGTTTTGCTGCTAAACCTATCAGTGCACAGATCAAAGAATGTGATGAGTTGATCAAGAAGGTACAAAATATTCTTGCTTCTCTAAATATACCTGTTACTAACTATGAAAAGGAATTAAATAACTTAAAATCTAATTTTTCAATCATATGTAGCACTCTCACCCAAACCCGTGTCACAAATTCTAACCTAAATGATCAAATTAGCAGGATATCATCAAAGAGTGAGGAAAGGAGGATGTGGATTGAGCAAAAGGAGAAAGAGTTGATTAGGTCTAAGGATGATTCGATTTATTTGCAAAGAGACAATCTTAAACTTTTAAAACAACGAAATGTGTTTTGTTTGATTTCTAAAAGACTTTATTTTAATATCACTCAGTTGCATCTTGATTGTGAAATAGGAAAGAAGATACATCGTATGATTTTACCTTTCCTTGAGTTAAAGGAGGATGAAATCGATGTTAAAGCCTACAACTGTGAAAGCGTTGTATCCTCTGATGAAGTCTCTCCTGCATACAAAACTGTTCTTGACAAATTTGAATCCTACATAAAATCCAAAGACCACAAGAACATGCTTAAAAATCTGTTAGATGAGAATGATAAATTGAAGTTAAGAACTAAAACTGTACAGAAATTTGACTCTTTAAATGCCAAATTAAGTTCGGAAAATAAAATTGATGTTGAAAATGCATCTGAACTTAAGGAGGATGATGATCTGAGTGAAATCTCTGTAGAAGATTTGGTGGACTGTTCTGAATTTGTCAAGAGCGAACCTGAAACGTGTAAAAATTTGATTTCTAAAAATTCTGTTGAGTTCGCTCGCTCGTCAACAGACAAAACCAAAACTCTTTAAGCAAAAGCTGTTATGTATCAAAAAGTGCACACCACTCCAAATCAAGTCTACACGATCCCAGGTGTCACTCCACAACAAACTGTAGAATTGACAGCTATGGTGAAAGAAGATAATGCTGCCGGATGTTACAAGTTCTTTTGGTCAGCACCAATAGACAACGCTGATGAGACGAAGGGCCTATCTCAGAAGACCTCATGGAGAGTGAAAGGTAGATATGTACCCGAACCACTAAATGAGCCTGCAAGATATGATGTGCCCAACACAAGTGGAGCCAAAACTTCATTAAGCGAACCTGCGCGAACCACTTCTAAAACATCCTCAACAAAAAGTGACAACTATGCTCCTGCTTCGAAGAAAAAGTCTAACATCAACAAAAATCGCTTTCCAGAAGATAACAGACGTCCAAAAGAGATCCAAAAGAATGCTGACGTCAATACTACAAATCCCAATCCTACTAAATCTAAACCAACCAAAATTAAAGTCTTCACCATAAAAAGAAAAGATAAAAGAACTTTAATTAAACGTACTTACTTGGTTGATATTTCTCTTACTATTCCCTGTCCTGTAAAAGGCTCACTAGGACCCAAGAAACTTTGGGTTCCTAAATCTGCTTAATATTTTGCAGGTTATTCGTGATGAACAGTTTGACGAAGAATGGTATATTGATAGTGGCTGCTCGCGTCACATGACTGGGAGGAAGGAAGAACTGAGGGAGTTTCGGTCTCTCAAGGATGGTGGTATTGTAAAGTACGGCAATAACTCATGTGGCACTATCAAAGGCTATGGAATGATTACTAATGGTGATTTCTCAATAAGAAAAGTGGCTTATGTTGAAGGGCTCCAACACAACCTTATCAGTGTATCAAAACTGGTAGTTGGTACTGGAGATTTGACGATGAAGGCTCAAAAATTGTCGAGAAGAAATCTAATAACGTTCTGCTGAAGTCAAAGAGAGAGGGGGAAATGTATCCTTTGAACCTCAACCCAATTCGAGGTAAACCAACAGTTTTCTTACTCACGAAGGCTCACTCGGATGAAAGCTGGTTATGGCATAGAAGACTCTCTCATCTGAATTTCAAGGATATCAACAAGCTGGTTTTAGGTGATCATGTTTGAGGTCTTCCAGTTCTAAAATTTGATAAAAAAACATCTTTGTGCTGCCTGTGAAATGGGAAAGAAAAGTAGGCAAAGTCATCCTTCTATTATCAATACAAAGGTAATAGAGCCGTTGGAACTGGTACATATTGACCTGTGTGGTCCCTCATCAATTGAAAGCATTGGTGGAAATAAGTACATTCTGGTGATAGTGGACAATTTCTCTCGATTTACATGAGTATTCTTCTTGAAGCAAAAGTATGAAGTTACTCCAAAACTTAAGATCTTCATAAAATAGGTAGATACTCAACTAAGGAAGGTTGTTCGTAATGTAAGAAGCGAAAATGGCTTGGAATTCAAGAACAAAGATTTTGAAGATTTTCTTGCTGAGAAGGGAACGACTCATAATTTCTCAGCCCCATACACTCCACAGTAGAATGGTATCGTTGAAGGGCGAAACTAATCTCTGTGTGAAGCAGCTCGAACGATGGAATGCTTCGCATCCTTGCCTTTATATTTCTAGGCTGATGCAATTGCTGCTGCTTGTTATACTCATAAAAGATCTTATCTAAACAAACGATTCTCCCTCACTCCTTACGAGATCTTGAACAACCGTAAACCGAATGTGAAATTCTTTCATGTGTTCGGTTCAAGATGCTCCATCTTCAACTCCAGAGAGAATCGAAACAAGTTTGATGCTAAGGCTGATGAAGGAATACTCTTAGGTTATTCCCAAAACTCTAAGGCGTATAGAGTTCTAAATAAGCGCTCTAAGAAGATAGAAGAAACATACTATGTCACTTTTGATGATAGCTATGTTAAGAAGATGAAGTCAACAAAAGATGCAACGCAAGAAATCTTTCCAAAGAATGGTCACGCTACTACCTCTATTTCAAATCTTTTTGAGTAATATTTGATTCTGTTTGATGAGCCTCAAAAGGCGATTGATTTTGAATCAACGGCAAAAGACAACAAAGTTGATGATCTAAAACAAATCATTGACGATGTTGCTCAAAAGATGGCTGATGATCAACCCATAGAAATCGAAAGGCTAGAAGCAAGCGAACCTTCGAATGACCGTCCTAATGTCCATGGGGAGGGTCCATCTCTTCATCATGATCAAGGTTCATCACTCCAGGGGGAGAGTCAATCGACACATTCATCAAGCTCTTCTGAGAATCCAATCAAAGGAGGTGATACCAATCTTAATTCTGAACAAGTCTCATCCTTCGAGGGGGAGAACACCAACGTCAATGATGATGACATTCTATCAGAATTGGAAGAAGAAATCAATGCATAGTTGGATCCCACTTGTGATCCAAAGTACCCACCGCTTATAAAATGGACCAAAGATCATCCTCAAAGTCAAATTATTCGGGAATATTCAGAAAAAGTGTTAACTCGATCTCAAATCAAAGTGAAACAAGTTGCTCTCTTTTCACAATTAGAGTTTTGCATGTTCAACTCCTTTGTTTCCAAAGTTAAACCAAAGACCGTTAATTCTGCACTTGATCACTCAGACTGGGTTCAAGCCATGCAAGATGAGTTAAATGAGTTTGAAAGAAACAAAGTATGGCAACTTATTCCAACTCCAAAGGATGCTTCGGTTGTCGGTCTGAAATGGGTATTCAGAAACAAAATGGATAAGGAGGGGAATGTCATTTGTAACAAAGCTCGGCTGGTTGTCAAAGGCTACTATCAGGAAGAAGGCATTGATTATGAAGAGACCTTCACTCCTGTTGCAAGATTAGAGTATGTTCCTATCTTTCTTGCCTGTGCAGCATACAAGAACTTTGAAGTCTATCAGATGGACGTCAAATGTGCCTTTCTCAACAGAGAACTTGAAGAGACTATATATGTTGAGCAACCGCCAGGGTTCGTGAACGAGAAGTATCCAGATCATTGTTACATTTTTGACAAAGCGGTATATGGCCTAAAACAGGCTCCCAGAGCATGGTATGAAACTCTAACTCGATTCTTAACAATGTCAAAATTCGAACAAGGTTCGGTTGACCCAACCTTCTTACGTAAGAGAGAATGTAACCACCTTATGATAATCCAAATTTATTTTGATGACATCATCTTTGGCTCCACGAATCCTAGCTTAACAGCTGAATTTAGGAAGTTGATGGAAACTAAGTTTGAGATGAGCTCAATGGGTCCAATTAACTTTTTCCTTGGCTTAAACATTAAACAGGGACCCGAAGACATTTTTATTAATCAGGAGGCATACACCAAGACACTATTGGCTAAGTTTGGTATGCTGGGAGACTCCAAAGTTAAAGTGCCAATGGCATTTGGTACAAAGCTTTCACCCTCGTTTGAAAAGTCAGCTGCTGATGTGACGCTATATCGTTAAATGATTGGGTCTCTGATGTATCTCACAGCTAGTAGACCTGACATCATGTTTTCAGTATGTTACTGTGCTAGATTTCAAGCTAACCCCCACGAACCTCATTTGCAAGTTGTGAAAAATATCATTCGCTATTTGTAGCGAACCTCTTCTCTCAGTTTGTGGTATCCAGCTAACTCAAGATTCTTTGTTCAAGCGTTCTCAGACACTGACTTAGGTGGCTGTGGTTTAGATCGTAAAAGCACCACTGGAGGATGCCAATTTCTAGCTGGTAAATTGGTTAGCTGGTAATCGAAGAAACAAACTTGTGTCTCTCTCTCCACTGCAGATGCCGAATACATTGCGGTAGCTGTTGGATATAGTGTCTAAGTCCATAACTATATTTGGTATGTACTTGACCCGACTCGGCATGGTCCATTTGGGTTGCACTTCACCCGAACAATTTATGGATAATATTTTGAGAATAGTACAAGTTATGATTTATTAATATATTATAAGTTCTAATATATTAATATAAGATCATATTATTTAATTAATATTGATCTATAATTAATCTAGGATTAATTTAGAGATCAAAGATATTACTAATTAAATATGGGCTTCTATATTTATATAGTGTGGGCTAATGCTTATTTGTAATGGGCTAGGCTTGCATGGAAAAGTCCATGGATACTCCATGGAGCTTTAACCCATGGATCTCATGGAAATGAAGAGACATGGGTATTAGGGTTTACATGGATGTAACCCTAATCCACTCCACTATATAAAGGAGGCTTTGGTTCTTGAAATCACACTAGTTGACACTTGTTAAGGTGAGGGCCGATTTCAAGATAGTAGTAACTATTCTCTCAAAGTTCCAAGTTTGTGGTGATTTGTGATTTCCATTTGAGGCATTCACACTATTGGTGCTAGGCTCTAAAACTCCAAGCAATCAACTACTACTACTACAAGGTAAGTATTTTTACTAGCTTTATTTGATTCATGTTCCCCATGCCATGCTTGTTAGGATATGAACCTTGGAAAATTAATTATTTGCATGTATCTTAGACAAACATACATCCAAGGTTTATTAGGGTTGCATGTACACTTAGGAAGTGTTAGAATGCTCAAAACCCATCAGCAACATCATGCAGATCTCAAGTCGTTTGGATACAAAGTCAGCTTACTGATTATGGGCTAAACATGAAGAAAATCCCACTATATTACGACTCAGAAAGCGCAATTAGGATTTGTCACAACCCAATGCAACACTCGAAGACTAACCATATAGCACTGAGGTATCACTTTATCAAAGATCACATCGAAGATGGGAACGTGGAAATTCATTTCGTCAGGACAACTGATCATCTGGCAGATATATTCATTAAGGCTTTACCTAAAGCGAGCTTCAACAAGATTCTACAAGGTCTAGGAGTGATGGAAGCATAATCCGTACCAAAATCGCCTTCGCTTCAATAAAGGTAAGAAGCGAAATAGAGTGAACCGAAATGAACTGAACGTTCGGTCTATTTCGGGTGAAGTTCGACCATGAACCGAAATAAACCGATCGTTCGGTCTATTTCAGGTTCGATTCTATTGAACTCATTTGCTTGTTTTTCTTCTCAGGGCATTTTAATGGTATTTCTATGTACATTCTTTTCAATAGTTCTTTTATATTTATAAAATTCAAAAATATTTTCCTTTTTGTTCAATTAACTCTTTTTCACAAAATACAAAAATATTTTTCGTTTTAATCTAGTTTTTTTAAGTGTTACTCTCAATGATGAAGATCCATAAGGTATGATGTCTTCTCTACACACTATCCTCACGTCCATAGAAGCATTCTGCTGTATGTTGCCTAAAGCCTCCAAAGATTTTGAGTGAAGCCTTAATAACATGATAGATACAAATCATGTTTTCCCAATCTAGGATGCAATATTCACTCTAATCATGAGCTACCTTACTCTACTCATATTGATTTTAGAGTTTTCTACTTGGTCCTTTCTTTTATATAGCAGAGGTACATTCGCATCTTATACCATCTCCATCATTTTTCTCCATTATACTTCGTTTCATCAATATAACCCTTGAGCCTCTCAGCATTACCACTGAGGTTTATGGTTATAAAAAGTCTGTGTTAATGATCTTAGTTTCATGTCACTATGTAGTAAGTGAAACCCATAATTCAACACCAATAATGAACTGATGGTGAATAATCATATTCAAGATCTTACTTGTTACCTACTGAAATCTCTTTTTACTTTTGAGTGATCTTTTATGAATTTGTCTAAAACCAAGGCTTTTCTTTCCCTAAAGATCCAATTTATTTTTGTTTTTGAGATTTCTATACTTTCCTTTCTTATTATAACATATATCATACCTACTTGTTCAACAGATCACATTCATCTTACAAGTACTTCATTCAGTTTCGGTCTTATGTCAAGTATCGAAATTATGAATTGAAGTGAAATCCGCCCTTTATAATATCTAAAATATGCCTTTCAATACTTCTTAACAAGTTATTGATCGTTATTTAATGGCAAACCAAACAAGCACTTTAATGTCTCTCTTGACTTTGAAGGAAGTGATTCCTGTCCATAATCAGTTGTTTTATGTATTTTTAAGACATCACAGATTATCACAAAATGTTTGCTTTATTTCTTTGTCTTTTCCACCCTATGCACAAATTGTTTTTTTAATTTTCCACGATCTGGCTCTTTTATTGTTGTTCAATTCAGCACAATCGCCCAAGATGATTCAAATGGATTTTGGGGTGACCATTGAGATAAAGTGAAGGCTGACTCAGCGGTTATCTAATAGTTTTGGTGATTTAAAAAAGCGAATTTTATGGAATGGTGTGCAAAAAGGAAACATCCTTTCTCTTTCCTGCATCATCATCGGTATACCAACTGTTCATCTATCAAATCAGGCGTTATTTTTGAAATAATCCACGATCTTAGCCGGAGTTTTCTCTCTCCTCCTTGTACGTATAAAAGGATATGGAACGGTAATCTTTACCCTTTTATCACTTAGCAATCTCTCTCAAAGAGTAAAGGCGTTTTCTCTCACTGTTCATCATCTTCTCGAAGCAAAGGCGATTCCACATTGGCAGACTCTTCCTCAGTTCATGACACTTTTGTTCGCAAAACACTCCTCACTATCAAACCTCAACAAAACATGATCATCGATCTCACCCCTTTTGTCTATGAACCCTACATGTTGTATGTAGTCGAGTGTCCCAAATACTCACCTTTGGTCGATGCTCTAACCAAAGTCGAGGTTGGTCCCATGTCCTGTCTTTCACTTGTCTACTCCGCTGCTTACTACGACAAGGTTCATGAAAGAATTCACTTTGAACTCCAGAATGAGAAGACCTCCATCTCCAAGCACCGCTTCTGTGCCCTAATTGGTTTTTCTCAAGAACAACATCTGGTAAACCCTGAATCCATCACTACTAGTCAATTATTTTCTATGTTTTATCAGATGGGGTACACTGAAACCCTCACCACCATAACCAAGTTCAAAAAGTCCTAGCTTCCTCCTCAATGGCATGGCCTTTTCACTTTGCTGTTCAAAGGACTTTCTGAACGCAGCGCCGGCTCAGATGGGGCGAGCAAGTCTTTTATGACTGTGCTTTATGGTTTGTATCATGGGATAAATTTGGATTATGGCACTATTATCTGGAAACAACTGGTACAAAGCTTGGCCTCTTCATCCAGACACTCAGAGATCTCCTGTGGGCGATATTGGTCAATAATTACCAACTGGGCAATGGATCGTCTTCACGTTCCAATCATGACGGATTCTCTTCTCTCCTCCGTTGCTACTTTTCATATAACCAAGATAATCACCACAGATCCCACCAAGTACTCCTTCATTGTATCTGTTCCTAAAACCATGCTTGCTTGTGTCTCTGCTGCAAGTAATGTTTTGCAACAATACAGGAAGCTTCCGTCTTCGGGTCCAAGGGAGCTTTTGCCAGCCATGATTCGCTCCATTGAAGAGGCTGACAAGCCAGCGAGAAGGGACAAGAAAAATGAAACCCAAAAGGAGGCACAGGTTTCCAAACCAACAAAGGGGCAAACCCCTAAGAAGCGAAAGTCTGACACGGCTGCTCCATCACAGTCTAAACCAAAGAAGCAGAAAAAGCCTGCTAGGAGGCTTAGTCTCCAATCTTCTAGTGATTTTGACTCCAAGTATGTTCCTCCAAATCATAAGTCTGCTCTTCCTTCAGACTCTGAGAGCGAAAGCTCTAAAGATGAGGCTTCGGGTCGTGGTAATACGCCGCCTCGGTCCCCTACCCCATATGTTTCGGTTCATTCTCCACCTCCTTCTCCTCCACTTGTTACTATCCCTGTATCCATCCCTCCAGTTTTCCCCATCCCCAACACTCAACCATTCACCACTATTCCCATTCCTACTCCTATATTCACAAACACTACTACCACCACCACTACTACAAGGGCTCAGTCTAGAGCTCCTACTCCACCTATCACAACCGAACCTACAACTACTACCAAACCCTTATCTCCTACTCCATCTACAAAAACCACCCTAGTTCTAGGCGGTGAGGACATGGAATTTGATTCCACTTACTTCAGTCCTTACCGTGTACAAAGTGATGAAGATGATGATGAGCCTGTTACCAAGCGTCATCTCAAGCCAGTAAATGACAAACTAAATCAACTACTCTCCTCCTCTTCCTCTAAGGGTTACTCTGAAGCTGCATTGAAGGCTTTGTTCACATTGGTCGTTTAAGAACACAATGTCTCACTTTCTGCGATAACTAAGGCCATTGAAGCCTCCATATCTCAATGTCAGCAAGCCTACCTCGCTGTTGAGGATTCCACCAAGGAGTGCAAGGAAGCGACCGCAAAAGTCGAAAAACTAGTTTCTGAGGCTCACTTATTTCTAGATTCTTTGCAGGCGGCTGCAAAGAAGAATGCTCAAACTATCAATGCTTCGGTGGATAGCCTTCAACGCTCTCTTCAATCTGACAGGTCCAACCTTGAAGCTACAAGTCAAGCGATCGAAGATGCCAATGCAACTTTGCATGCTAATGTAAATGATCGATTGACCCAACTGGAGGCTGAGTTAGCTGTAGAGAATCGTATCATGGATGAAATTGACAGGCGAACCTCTCAGCTGAAGATGCAGAATATCAGGCTTCGTACTGCCACTGCTGAGCTTAATGACTTGAAGTCCGAAAAGGAGGTTATTCGAAGCTCTGCTGCTGACGTTCACCCCATCCTCCATCATCTCCTTAAAGCTCATGATCCTATCATCACCATTACTGTCCGACGGCACTTGGCTGACAATCTCAGGCCAGCATTGGACATCCTTAGTCGTATTGAGGGTATTCTGGTGACTGGTTTCCAGCCGAAATAAGGGGGAGAGAAGGCAACAATTCATCAACCTCCTCCTGCACCGAAACCATCCACTAAACCGAAGGGTAATGAAGCTTCAGTCAGTAATAAAGACAAGAAGAAGAAGAAGATTGGGGAGGATGACACTGATAATGAAGATGATGTCTATGCTGAGAATCCTGAAAACCCTTTTCAGAAGACAAAATCCTATGATAAAGAGCTATCTGAAAAACTAAAGAAACAATAGGCTGAACTTGAGCAAAAGCGAAAGGAGACGTAGCTCCTAGAAAAGAAGAAGTCCATTTTTCCTGACTGGACTCTAGATTCTCTTCAAAGGAGTGATATTGATGAGCCAAGCACAATTTGGCTTGAGCGTGTGATGTCATGTGGGCTTGATAACTCCAAGGATGCACAGTTTGATATGCCGATCACGCGAAAGGCATTCATTTTTCACTGATTTAATTCAACTGCTGCCATTCCTTCTCCAGACCCAAAGGTGGATAGGGATTTGTTAGAGTTCTACTTAGAGTTCGCTTAACCCCAATACTTAATTTAGAGTTCGATGAAAATCACAACTGGCAAGGTTTTGAAGCCCTACTCAGCAAGGAAGTTTATTAATGTTATATTCAAAGTGACTCGTGGCACTGAAAGCTCAATTCATAACTTCACTCTTGCTGATCTACCGAATCTCAATCCCTACGACTGGATACTCCTCAACAACATTTTATTGTCAAATCCATAGGATTATCAGCCGATTATTGATCATGTCAAGCGAATGCTTGTGTGCTACATTCACGAGGTAGAAAAGATGGACCAAGAGATTCCTTCTGCTATTCACAGGCGAACCACGATCAAACCTATGGGCAAAGCAGGCAATGTTAATTCAATGGTCAAGGGCAAGATTGATTTAGAGTACCATATTGTAATGTTCGTTAGGGGCGAAGGACAGAAGTGTCTGTTCGCTCTTGTTGACAAACACCTCTTCTCAACTGCTTGCTTGGAGCATATGTTGGAGATTATTCAAAGGTGTGATCAAAACACTGCAGCTGGCAAGTAGTTGTTCACTGATATGTTGAGGTGGTATATCCAGTTTCGGCAAACACTTCTTGCGATAATCCCTCGGCTGTTCAAGGTGATAAAGACTATGAAGCCAACACAGAAGAAATAATCTCTCACCTCATTTGATGCAAAGGTGGAGATTTTTGGGATTATTATGTTGCGTCATGGGCTCAGTCCTTAGCCCAGTTTTGATTGCCGGTATTGGGCCTGTCCAACCATGCATGTTTTGTTCTAGGTTTTAGTATATCAGCTGCATTCATGCAGTCTTTGTAGTTAACACTTTAATTATTTTCTCATAGAGTTTTTGTAAAACCCTAGCTCGCCTTTACAATGGAAGTTCTTTATCGAGCTCTGCTGAGGCGTGACTTTATTTGAATCATAAGCACATCTTTGATTCCATTCTGTGTTCATATCATTATTTTTTTTGTGTTGTTTGATTTTCATATTCTTAACTATGAAAGATCTAATCGATCTAAGATTTATTCTCATCAACCTGACATTTTTTATGGGATTGCGAAAGGAGTGGAGGAGCATCAGCCTAATGATAAAATATAACGCCTGGGTCCTGGTACGTATTTTAAATATGATTTTTTGCACTTTTACTCTGGGACTCAACGAGTTGGAGGCCCCAACTTGTTGAGTAGAGGCAAAACTTGGACGAGGGTGGAAGAATCTACTCGCCGAGTCGAAGCCCAGACTCGATGAGTAGACCTATCTAGATGAAACCCTAAATTTTAGGATTTGCACCCTATTTAAACACATTAAATCACCTCCCATACAGCCCCCGTCATCTCCTTTATCCCTTAACGCCCTAACTCTTGTCCCTTGAGCTTTGTTAAGTGTGTGTGTTATTCGTGAGAGTGTTTGTGTGATTTTGAAGCTATAGGAAGAAGAAGGAGCTAGAAGGTTCAAGGAAGCAGTAGATCCAAGGTTCAAGCTACAGTTTGTGACAACCGTCAAATTTTGGTATATCCAAAGTCAAATAATGTCAAGAAGTCAAACCGGTCAACTTAGCTAACCCAAGTATATCAGGGTTTACATTATATTTAAAGTTGTACAACTCGCTATGTTTATACAAAGTATCGCTTGAATGTTCATGTGTTCTGAAATTTAAAACCCTAATCGGAGTAAGTGATGAAACTGTTGGGCTTTGAGCATTCTAACACTCCTATGGTGTACATGGAACCCTAGAAACCTTGGATCTATGTTTGACTAAGATACATGCAAAATGATTTTCCAAGGTTCATAATCCTATCTATCATACATGGGGATCTTTTACTCTAATAGTTAGTAAGAATTACATACCTCTTTGTAGCTTGGATTCCTTTGAAACCTTGTAAGCCTAGCACCTCAAGTGTGATGCCTCAAATGCTTCACACAACACCAAATACACTTGGAATAAACTCTTAAGAGAATAAGAACAGTTAGTTTTTTCGGCTAGCCCTCTTTTTTTCACTCTAGGGGCCAAAACTGGTGAAGAATAGCTTCTTTGTATAGTATGTTACAATTAGGGTTACACCATGTAAACCCTAATTGTCATGACCTTTCATTTCCATGATCCATGGGTTATGTAACCCCCATGGAGCATCCATGGAGCATCTTATGGGTTTACTCGAACTTGATAATCCATGGAGCCTTGGCCCACTATATAAGTTATGGATGATTAACATAATCAACCCATATATTTAATAAGTCTTCTTTTGATCATATAATTAATTCTAAATTAATTCTTGATCAATACTAACTAAATATTATTATTCTTCTTATTAATATATTAGAACTTAGAATATATTAATAAACCATAAGTGTCTTATTTCTGTCATTTAGTATATCCAAGTGCATGATGCCATGCATCCCAAATGGACCATGCCGGGTCGGGTCAAGTACATACCAAATATAGTTATGGACTTAGACACTATATACAACAGTCTCCCACTTGGATAAGTCTAATAACTATAGTTGCAAGTATGACTTCAGGAACCGATCATCAATCGTAGCTCTTTCAAGGTCTCTCGGAACTGAGAAGATGATGGTATGCCATTTTAGATAAGTGATCATATAATTCTCTGTTCTAGATATCAGCTGGACTAACACATGGAACAATGTCTTTCTATTGTCTACCAGTTGTTTCCCGATTTTTGATTTGTTTGACATAGAACTTAATTGAAAACATCAATTTAGTTCTGACCGGGCCCGATACATGGGTTAAAAAAAATCATCGAGGGGCCCAGATATCGCTTCTAATCCAAGAAGGAACTGATAAACTTCAACTCATATATTTTCTCCACTACTTGTTGAATTACACATAAAGGTAGGTTTTATAACATTGAGTTACCAATGCGTTTTTGTACAATCAATGCATAACCAACTCATAGGTAATAAATCATATGTCTAGGTTTGAAGACTTATATGATATTACCATCTCATGATCACTCGAGATAAATTCCATGAAGTGATACTAGTGAGCGTGGGTTGAATCCAACACTCAGAACTTATGACCACTCATGAGTGTTGTAGCCCCTTTTGTCCAACATCTTGGACCTCTACAAACCAACCCATGACAGTCTTGATTCATATGTACTTCCAACATATGATTGACTGTGGAAAATTTAAATAATATGATATATACCATAACATAATTATTCTGCAAGTCAAAACATGCAAACAGAAATACTAGTAAATGATTGACAAGAGATAGAAACACTTTACTCATAAATAACAACTTTTATTTATCATCAAATGTCAATTACATTTTACATATTTCAAAATTATCTAACTTCTAAAAACTAATATCATCTCTTAGCCTTATGCTCCTAGCATGCCGAAGATGCTTAACCCTACTTAGTCCCTTCGTGAGGGGATCTGTCGGGTTCTCATCTAATGATACCCACTTTGCCACAAGAATTCCTTCTTCTATTCGGTGTCTGATGAAATGATATTTTCTCTCGATGTGCCTGGATCTCCCGTGATCCATTGGTTCCTTTGGTAAGGAAACTACACTTTCACTATCACAGAAAATTTCCATGGGCTCCTTAATAGCTGGTATAACTCCAAGGTCTCCGATGAAGTTCCTTAGCCATATAGCCTCCTTTGCTGCTATATACTTTGATTCAGAAGTGGAATCAGCCACTGTATCTTGCTTGGAACTTTTCCAAGTAATTGTCCCTCCATTTAGGGTAAAGACCCAGCCTGACTGAGAGCGGAAATTATCCCTATCAGTCTGAAAGCGAGCATCATTATACCATGATACTTTCAAGTCATCACTCCCACCCAAGATAAGGACCCAGTCCTTAGTTCTTCGCATGTACTTGAGAATATTCTTTACTGCAGTCTAGTGAGCCTTGCCAGGATTACTCTTGTATCTGCTAACCATGCTTAAAGAAAAAGCAACATCAAGACGAGTACAAGTCATAGCATACAGGATTGAGCCTACAACAGAAGCATATAGGACTCGACTCATCTCAGCTATCTCTTCATATGTACTCGGGCTATGAGTTTTACTCAGTTTGGCATTACACTGAATAGGTAAATCTGCTTTCTTGGAATTTTCCATACTGAGCCTCTTCAAGACTTTGTCCAAGTAGGTATTCTGACTAAGTCGAATTACTCTTGTACTACTATTTTTCAAAATCTTTATCCTGATGATATAAGCAGCTTCTCCTAGGTCTTTCATAACGAAACACTTTCCAAGCCGCGATTTCACATCCTGCAAGGTTGGAATGTAATTTCCTATGAGCAGTATGTCATCCATATACAGTACCAAAAAGCTAACTATACTCTCACTAGCCTTGACATATATACAAGATTCATCTTCACATCTCGAAAAGCCAAACTCTTTGACTTTCTAATCAAAGCAAAGATTCCATCTGCAAGGTGCTTGTTTCAATCCATATATGGATTTTTCAAGCTTACACACCCTATTAGGGTATTCTGTACTTACAAAACCTTTTGGCTGAACCATGTAAACATCCTCAGCCAACTTTCCTTTAAGGAAAGTAGTTTTGACATCTATTTGGCATATTTCATAGTCATGAAATGCAGCAACGGCTAACAGAACCCTAATAGACTTAATTTTGGCCATTGGTGCAAAGGTCTCATCATAATCAACTCACGGAGTTTGAGAATAACCCTTTGTAACCAGTCATGCCTTATAAGTGTGTACATTACCATCCATGTTGGTCTTCTTCTTGAATATTCATTTGCACCCTACTGTCTTACGACCTGGTACATTGTCAACCAAGTTCCAAACTTGATTGTCATACATGGATTGTATCTCGCTATCCATAGCCTCTTTCCATTTAGCAGACTCAGGGCCTCCCATGGCTTCCGTGTAGCTATTAGGCTCTTCCAGATTTATCAGTGTATTATCATTGATAAGGGTATCACCTTCTGTAGTTATATAAAAACCATAATAATGCTTAGGTGTATTCCTAACTCTGGTGGAACGCCTCAGAGGTACAGACTCTTCAGTCGGCTAACCAGGAGTTTCCTCCTCAGGTTGATGGCTAGGGTTTGAGGTTCCTTCATCGCTTGACTCTTGAATTTCTTTAAGGTCGACTTGCCTCCCACTGTCTCCTTGGCTTATGAGTTCTCTCTCTCTCTCTCTCTCTCTCTCTCTCTCCCCCTCTCTCTCTTGAAAGCATCCTCTTCTTGCTACAAAGACCACATTATTACTGGGTCTGTAGAAGATATAACCAAAAGATTTATGTGGGTAGCCGATGAAAATACACCTCTCACTTCGAGGTTCGAGCTTGTCGTGAGTCTCGCGTCTCACGAAAGCCTCACAACTCGAAACCTTGATGTAGTGTAGATTTGGAACTTTTCTAGTCCACATCTTGTGAGGTGTTTTGGCAAACTTCTTTATAGGGACTAGGTTAAGGATATGGGCGGCAGTCTCTAAGGCATACCCCCAAAATGAGAATGGTAATGAAACTCGACTCATCATGGAACGAACCATGTCTAACAAGCTTCGATTACGCCTCTTAGCTACACCATTCAACTGTGGTGTTCTGCGAGGTGTCAATTGTGAGACTATCCCAAATTCCTTAAGATAGTCAAGGAACTCGGTAGTAAGATACTCACCATCTCGATCGGATCGAAGCATCTTAATGTTCCTGCCCAACTGATTCTCCACTTCTTGCTTAAACTCTTTGAATTTATCAAAGGTTTTCGAAGTATACAAGATTCACAACCATCATCCGACTTTAGGTCGAATGATTCCAAGACTCCATCCTTTTGGAGTTGGCCTATGCGTTTCTTGCTTACATGTCCAAGATGACAATGCCATAAAAATGCTTTATCTAAGCTAGTAGAAGAATTGATACACAATACATTATTTCCTAACTTATCTACAACAAATACAGTTTCATACACACCATCACAAGGTAATGCTTTAAAATAAAGAACACTATTATAGAAAGCATCAATACCACCACTTTTATTATCAAAATAAAAGGTGAACCCTTTTTTATACAATGCATGAAAGGAAATAACATTTCTTGCCATTTCTGGCAAATAACAACATTTATTCAAGTCAAATGTAAACCCACTATCTAGTAACAAGGAATAAACTCCAATCTTGATGACATATGAAACTTTCCTATTCTCCATGATTAGGTTTATCTTTCCATGCTACAAATCCTCACTTCTTCTTAGTCCCTGCAGATAAGAACACATGTAAATTCCACAACCTGTATCAAGGACCCAAGACTTAGAATGAGGTGAGTTTTGGTTGGGTTTTACTTTCCCATCCTTCAAGTATTGCTGGTACTTTGGGCAGTTTCGCTTCAAGTGAGACTTTTCATGGCAATAGAAGCATTCAGCCTCATTAGGGTTTGCAGAAGGAGTGACAAAACCTTTCTTGGTTTTGCTTGAAGAGGAGCCTTCAAGGGTCTTACCCTTGGTTCCCTTAGAAGGGTTATTTCTCTTCTTACCTTTTCCATGCCCAATTGCCAAGACATTGGCCACAGTAGGAGTAGGAGGAGTAGTAACACCCGACTTACCCTTAAGACTACTTTCTTGTAGTCTTTAAGACTCCTTGAAGTTTACTAAGTGTAACTTCTTCCTTATTCATGTGGTATGTCATTCAAAATTGATCATAACATGAAGGTAAGGAGTGCAAAATGATATCTATTGCTAACTCCTCAGGAAAGTCAACATTAATTTTCTTCAAGCGATCCACAAACCTTTGCATTTTCTGTAAGTGGGTCGTAAGGGACTCATTGTCCTTCATTTGGGTGGTTATCATGGAGGAGACTATTTTATACCTCTCTTGACGAGCACTTTGATGGTATCGCTCCATCAATTCCATGTGCATCTCAAAAGGGTAACAATCCTCATAGGACTTTTGGAGCTCAGCTATCATTGTGGCAGTCATAATACATGCTACTTTGGTAGCATCCCTTTCATGTGCTTGAAATGCATTAATCTCCTTTGTGGTAGCAGTTAACTCAGCAATCTCCTTCAGCTCCCTATCAAAGACATATTCTTTGTCCTCATAGCGAGTGACCATCCTGATGTTTCTGATCCAATCCATAAAATTGGATCCATCATGGATGACTCTCCCACAAAGGTTCATGAGAGAGAAGGAACTAGTAGGGTTTGAGCCAGAAGCATTGTTTTTGGAAGACATCTAAAATGAAAGAATAACTTTAGATTAGATTTTAGGATATTCCTTAATTAAGCACCCAAATGCTATATTAAGGCTAGGACCCAACACAGTATTTTATAACTTAGAAGAGGGATGTCATAATCCAAACTATAAGATATTTGAAGGTAGGTGAATGACGATTCACCAATTTCCACCATAAAACGGAATATATCTTATTAGTTTATAATTGGTTTAGAAATTCCTAGGTTCTTTCAGATTCATTGAACTTTTCAACGGCATGTTTCAATCTCGAGTGTGACCTTCAAGTTTTGTGACTGGGATGTCGAGGATCACAAAACAAGGTGTGAAGTAACCATGCAAATTGCTTGGTACAATTAATGTATTACCCCTCAATCGAAGTGCCGATTAACCACACATGCTCCAATGATACTATGATAAACATTAAGTCACCCTGTGCCTACCTTGATAAGTCCAAGTTGGTGTGCCAGTTAATCAGACACGCTCCACTAACGACTTTATCAAATTGCAAAGTGTAACTTCATGGATTAGCACCGTATTCACATTTTCCTAGAGTAACTAAGATTGGGAATTAATAAAAGTTTAGTTACTTTAGTATATTCATAATACTTATTATGAGAATTATATTCCTTGTTCTACCTTTTCGGCTAACGACCCTCCACCGATCAAGGAAGCGGTGAGTGAGAATAGACACCCATTAAGTTGTCATTTTATAGGCAACAACCTTATACCCCCTTATAGACCGGCTTCGTGAATGAGGCCTACTAATGGTAAAACAATTTTTATCTGATACATATATAATTATTATTCACTTATAATATTATAAAGTATAAGGGTTGAATTTTAATATTTAAAATTCTAAGGGTTGGAACTAAAGTTTTAATTATGAGTTTACTTGTTCCAAAACTTGAGGGCAAGTTTTGTAAACATTCAAAACTTTTCATTTCTCATAACTTATGAGTTTATTAGAGTATTAAAATGAAGACTTTTCATTTTTATAACTCTTGTGTTCTTTTAATGGTTTATTTCAAGTGTGACTCTTGGTTTTCCATAACTTGAGGACAAGTTATGGACTCCATCAAAACACATAATGATCACGAATTAACTAACATGGAGGTTACAAATAATTCCTATGATCATCTAAATTCATAAGTTCAAGAACATGATTATCAAGAATTTCATAAATCATAACAAACTTATATAAAACTTGAAATTTTTTGATAATAGCCATTGTAAATGGATTAGCAGAAACATTACACCAATTAAAACAAGTTGTAAAACACCAAAACAGTTAGGGTAATGTTTCTAGTCCATTTCCAGAAGCATAACTCGAAAATCTGAACACTGCAACACGTACTCGTCGAGTGCATGAACTGACTCGATGAGTTGCATGCATTTCTTCATGGACTCGTCGAGTCTCCCCTTGGACTCGGCGAGTTCATGTGGATAGTGAACAAAAAACTGTATTTTCAGCTATTTTGCAGCAAGTATCAAACAAACAAGTCTAGGCTCTGACACCACTGTTGGGTTTTGAGCATTATGTTTAACTAAGATACATGCAAAATGATTTTCCAAGGTTCATAATCCTATCTAGCGTACATGAGGATCTTTTATTCTATTAGTTAGTAAGAATTACATACCTCTTTGTAGCTTGGATTCCTTTGAAACCTTGTGAGCCTAGCACCTCAAGTGTGATGCCTCAAATGCTTCACACAACACCAAATACACTTGGAATAAACTCTTAAGAGAATAAGAAGACTTAGTATTTTTGGCTAGCCCTCTTTTGTTCACTCTAGTGGCCAAAAACGGTGAAGAATAGCATCTTTATATAGTATGTTACAATTAGGGTTACACCATGTAAACCCTAATTGTCATGACCTTTCATTTCCATGACCCATGGGTTATGTAACCCCCATGGAGCATCCATGGAGCATCTTATGGGTTTAACCTAACTTGATAATCCATGGAGCCTTGGCCCACTATATAAGTTATGGATGATTGACACAATCAACCCATATATTTAATTATTCTTCTTTTGATCACATAATTAATTCTAAATTAATTATTGATCAATACTAACTAAATATTATTATTCTTATTATTAATATATTAGAACTTATAACATATTAATAAACCATAAGTGTCTTATTTCTCTCATTTAGTCTATCAAAGTGCATGATGCCATGCAACCCAAATGGACCATGTTGGGTCGGGTCAAGTACATACCAAATATAGTTATGGACTTAGACACTATATCCAACAGAAACTACTCGATAAAACGTTATACAATACTCCTTGGGGACATATAACACTCATAACAAGGCTTAATGGGGTTTACAAACCTCGCATTGCAAAGCCAAAAACTCGTAAAGGTCACAAATGAAGTCTCTTTCAATCTCTCTCTCTCTCTCTCTCTCTTTATCTCTCTCTCTCTCTCTCTCTCTCTCTCTCTCTCTCTCTCTCTCTCTTTCTACCCCAAATCTCTCCCAAGTATCTCTCAAAACTTCTTTCAACTTTTTATAATCTTTCGGGGCATCCCAACCCTTAACCTAGTCAAAACCCGCTCAAAACGAAGTAATTATTGGTAAAATAACCTTATAGGACCGAAGCCCCGTAAGACCGAAACCCTAAGAACCGAAGTCCCTAGGACTGAAAGTGCTGAAGCCAAAACCATGAAGGACAGAAACTGAAACCATGATGAACCAAAACTGAACCGAGCAAACCGAACAGATCCGATACCGAACTCGAACCTCGCTTCCGCCTTCGCCTCACCGCCTTTGCGTTCGGTTCCCTCTAACGCTTCGTTTGCGAAATCTCTCAACCGAACCACCTCTCGGTTCACAACATCAACTGAACCCTCTCTCGGTTCCCATCCACAACCAAAACCCACCCTCGATTCTAAGTTCCGAGGGACCAAACTTCGGTCCTCCCCTCAGATTTTTTGCTGAATTCGCACCATTCCCGGTTTTCGACCACTTTCACGTTTTAAGCCCCTTTTTCATGATTTTGACGTCGGACTTTCACCCAAACTCATATTTTGACATATAAGACCCTACATATTCATAATTTAAACACATTTTAAGGGAAATCATTTCCTAAGAATAAAATCTAGTGGGTAAGATATTGAGGTGGAGTGTTGACCTTACCTTTAAGTTATGACACAAGCAATCCTCCACACCCACTCCAGGGCCATACTCAGTCACTATTCACCCATACCTAATCAACTACTTATCCTTTCGCCCCTTTCTCTAGCTCATAATCTTGATCAAAGGCTGGAAGTTCTTATCTCTCCTCCCACTTTATTCACTCTTTCTTAAGAAGAACAAACACACCTCTCTCACTTTCTCTCTCTCTCTCTCTCTCTCTCTCTCTCTCTCTCTCTCTCTCTCTCTCTTTCTCTCTCTCTCTCGCAAACTCGAGACTCCAAGGCCGTGTTTAAGCTTCTCACTCACTTTTGGTATGTATTTGCATCCTAAACTTGATTATTTTACTTCCTTTCACTTAAAACATGGATTCCTTACAGAAATATCATCATGTTTGTTCATAGAACCTTCAAATATTCAAGCATCTCCTAAGTGTTCTTGACTTGGAAACTCCTTTTCTTCATCATCCATCTACTGAAATCACTCAAGGTGAGTTCATACCCCCACATTTTCATGTTTTCTTCAAGTTTTACAGGAGAATACAAGTTAAAACACCAACAACATAACTAAACTCAAATCTCAGCTTTCAACAAAAAAGATAATGTTCATTCATGAGCTATTTTGAACATCTTAAACTTTTTAGTTCTAAAAATTATATTATGTGAAAATATTTCAGGTTTATACCTTTAAAATGATTACTTGCACATGTCCATATGATTTTTCTAAAATTTATGATGATTTTTACAAAACTGCTTATCATTGTAGCTACGAATTCGGACGAGTCTGTGAATATGAATGTTTTCACACCAGCTAGGGGATTCTAAAACTCATAATAAAATTTATGAACAAACTAGACACGTTTTCTAAACTCTCAGAGTTTACTGATTTAGTTTTCGATTTTGTATGATTTTCTGTGATGTTTCTAAATCAGTGCAGAATTGGTAAAAACGAATTTATAGATTTCAACTTTCATAACACTTTGTAACATATTGAGCAAAGTGTTAATCCTTGATGACTTAATTTTTTGCATTTGTTTTCTGTTGGGATATAAATATTTAAAAGAAAAATGTTGACTAAGTTGTAAGAACCCTTTAGTATTACAATTAATGCATGATGAGGCATAGTAAACTTAGTTATGTTTTGATACGCATTCTACTTACACAGAAAATGTTACTATACGTTACAAACATTTTGATAAACTATAATAGGTATAGTTTATGTTTCATATACATTACGAAAGAGTACATTCTACAAAAATGGGTTTTCAGTTTCACACTTTGTAAATCTGTTAATGAATAAATTTGTGAGACATTCGCTTTACGTTACTTCCAAAGTAGCGCAACAAAAGTCCTGTAATTATGACCAGAATCTCTTGTAGGGAGAGTGTGATAGTTGTGTATAGATCTATATTGGGTCTAAAAAAACCCACACCTTAGCTGCATGCAACAGCTAGACCGGCAGGTCTAGGGTGACAAATGTCATTAACATTCTGACGCCTGAAGAACGTCGTATACAAAGCTGACTAAGTCATAGTATGACTATAATAACTCACATGGGGTATTAACACAATATTTACATGATTTCCATTTAAATAAACGAGTTTATGTCGATTTAAACTTTCATGATTTACAATTTATATGGAAAATACTAGTACATTATTAGTCTTGGCATTTAAGACTACAATACATTTTAAAAGGAAAATATTGGATTTTTTCTGAAACAAACATTACTTTTATAAAGAAAGGATTTCAACATCTCATTCAAAAGGTTATGAACTCGCCAACTTAATTGTTGACACCCTTTCAAAACTACTTGTATTCTCAGGAAATCAGTAAAACAGGTAATCAGGTAGTTTGAGGATGGAACGCTAAGGCGTCAGACATTATATTTTTGTCAACATAATGTAATTGATTTAGAAACATGTAAACTTATACTATCATGTAACTTTTTCAATTATATTTATGTTGGTTGTGTTTACTATGGTCACTATTATACTCATTGTTATGATACTACATATGAAGTCCTCAACCCCCGGATGTTTCCGCCATCCTTGGTTTGGGGGTGTGACAGATTGGTATCAGAGCATTGTTTATAATGATCTTAGTATATCAAACCATATAAGATATACAAACTATAAACGCAATGGGATTAAGACTCTCTGATTTAAACCATTTCCATACAATTATACTTTTAAAAACAAATTATTATTTTTATGAAAAAAATGTATAAATATATGCATGCATGTCGATATAGTGGCACATCTACGAGAAATTACAAAAAGTAAAAATGGATGTGTTGTAAACTAACATTATGTCTTGGGATATGTAATCAAGTATAGGAGGAATATATCATTCAACTATATTCATCCGAGAAGTGACTAGCATATACCGGGGGATAGTTGTAGTGGGCAACAAGTCTATTAACATACCAACATTCATACTGGAACTTCAATTAGAGTAAAAAAATGTTTAAAATACTATAGGAGTATTTTACGTACTAAAGTACAATATTTCTAAATTCATTATGTGCTTCTTACACTCCTATTCTCGTACAGACGACATGGCGAGATTCCATCTACCTGGAGACACTTACTTCCCTAATAAGGGAAACGTTGGATGGCTCGAGGCAGAACCCGAGGAAATAATTGCGAAGGATCCTAAAGAAGACCTTGAAGAGGATCTAGAGGAAGAAGAAAAAGAAGAAGAAGAAGAAGAAGAAGAAGAAGAAGAGAAGAAGAAGAAGAAGATGATGATGAAGAAGAGGGTCCTGAGGTATATGACCCACTCCCTGCACATACTCCTGCACGGGACTATCCGGGACCAACTCCCTAATGGGGGATGAACTTGAGATTGTGGAGCCAGGAACAAGGCCAACCCCACCCATACGACAACGACAGAGGTTTCTACAACCTCGACAGAGGAGGCTCGGACGACAGGGCCCTCCATGTTATTATTCACTGCATCGCTCGCCACAATCAGCAGATCCGGGCATTCGCCAACCAGATTATGGAGGTTGGTGCGACTGTGGAAGTCACAACAGCCTGATTTCGACGGTTGGACCAGGATCACGACGACACCAGGAATCGCACCGAGATCCTACAGCGGGAAGCTGCTATCGCCTGGAGCGAAGCTTGAGAGTATCGGGAGCGCCAGGCCAAAATGGACAGGCGAATGACGGCAATGGAGTGCCAGGCAGCCAAGGATAGGTAGGAGATCAGAGCAATGCAGCCACTCATAGCCGCCTTGCAGGGACCACCGAAAACCACTCGTCTCGAGTAGTGCTTATACTACTCACATTTATTTATAAACTAGGTTTAAGAGTATGTGTTGGTGCTACTCTTTCCTACAAGTAGGTTCGACCCTGCGTCTAAGTGATTACACTATTCGAGGGATCGTTATGTCATCAAAATTTTCTTCTACATTGATGTAATGTAGACCTCCTATGAGGTCAAATTTTCCTATGAAATATGTACTAAAGTTATATCAATGAAAATGACTTGCATTTTATTTTGTTGGATGTTTGGCATTGGATCTCATAACTCGATAATACAAACAATTTGCAAATGATAACTCTAAAATTATTGAAGTCTACCTCGAAGTTTTGTGTAATTAAGGGGAGATCGACATAGAAATGGTGAGTGCGTCTTAGGACCTGTTCCTTGTTTGGTTGCAGATTTAGGACATACTAATTAGGTTCAACTCTTTATCAAAACTTAATTACATGCAACTGGCGTACGTCGAGTGAATTTTAGGAGTGGATCAGGTACAGAGTAGAACACATGTTTTTTCGGTAGAGTCACTATTACTAAATTCATAAGTTTAGTTGTATAGACTTTATTTATGAATTTCTTGCAAATACAATAAAGTTTGGGCATAATATTGATAATGTAGCTCAAATAGCACCCGACTCATCCTTACTATTGAAGACTCACCGACTTTTCGTCTTTAAAACTTATGACATAACTATGTCGCCAAGGAAAAATCCCAGACCTTCTTGCAGCGCAGCACCACCACCTCATCCACCACCGCCTCCACAGTTTGATTCCGTAATGTTCCAAGCTGCGGTAACAGCAACCATGGCGGCCAAAATGTCACAAATAGGTACCAATGGTGCCGACGGTTCTGGGTCTGGTGCTATAGACTCTAATCATGGGGACGATATAGGGCTTACAAAAGAATGTTCTTACAAAGACTTTGCCAATGGCAAGCCCGATTCTTTCAATGGAAGCAGGGCTATTATCACGCTGATGCAATGGTTCGAGAGGACAGAAGCAGTCTTTGAAGTTTGTGCTTGTACCAAAACGAGCAAGGTTAAGTATGCGACATTCACTTTCACCGGCAGGCCCCCACTTGGTGGAATGGCCAAGTTAAGTCACTTACTCTCGCAGTGGCTAACACCATGAGCTGGGAGGACTTCAATGGAATGATGCTGAAGGAGTATTGCCAGAGGGGCAAGGTGCAAAAACTTGAACAAGAACTCTGGAATCTTAAGATGTCGGACATTAACCTTGAAACTTATACTACCCGATTCAATGACCTAGCACTTCTTTGTTCAGCAATGTTCACTCCAGAAGAGAAGAAGGTCGAACAATACCTTTGGGGATTGTCCTCCCAGATTAAAAGTAGTATGCTGGCTTCAAGGCAACTACTTTTGACAGTGCCAAAGAGTTGGCACAACAACTTATCGACCATAGGGTCAGCCATGGTACTATGACCATGTAACACTCGTGTTTCTAGACTAGGCATTAATATTGACAAAATGGTATAGGTTAACCTTTGTAACTCATTTAGAAGAAATAAAAAGGGATTATGTGAATTTTATGTGAATTATGTGTTTTATGCTTAATTCTTAGGGTTTATTTAATTAAGAATAAAAATAAGCGTCAAAATTGAAGTTTGAGATAAGCCCTATATCCTTACATAAAGTTGTAGTGCTCAAAACAAGGATTTCAGGGATATAAAGAATGCCGAAATCCGAGTTATAACGAAGAAGTTATGACCTGTCGAAGTTTCGCGATAAACCGGCACGGTGCCGAGTGTCGTAAAAAGTGAGTCTTTCATAAATTACTTTTTAGCCTTAGTGATCTAAACGAAAGTCGTAGTATTCGTTAAACTGAGAAGTTCGATAAAAATAACACCCAAATCTGACTTCGTATGAGGAAGTTATGATTTTTCGAAGTTTCAGCTTAGCAGTAGACAGCTAAAAACTCAAATTTTAGATCGAGCGATTTTTAGCCGACACAACCTAAACGAGAATTGAAGGTCTCGTCATTAGGAGCACAACGGTAAAAAGTCTGACGAAAACGGACATCGGATGAAGAAGTTACGAATTTTTAACGGATTTCCTGTCCCGGTCTGTTAAAAATAATAATATAAAATTTAAATTCAAAATTAGCCGATGAAGTCTAAACGGAAGTTGTAGAGCGTAATTTTAGCTACGCTTGCATATAAATAACGTCAAAAACGGAGCTTGTATGCGAAAGTTATGGATTTTAGAAGTTTTTGCACAAAAACCGAGAAAATTCACATATGTGGCTTCGGCCACATCACCCTCGCTGCATACTGCTACGTGTCCTCGCTCCGGATTGCCACGTATCCGATCTGCTGAGTCACGAAGCCACCAGGCGAGACGTGTCGCCTGCCCTCGCATCCGAAGTCCGGTCCAGTAGAGGTCCGACGCGTGTTCTACTCCTCGTGACCGAGCCTCGCAATGCCTGCCTCATGTCCTTTTCTGATTCGAACAAAGGGAGGCCCAATCCGAAGCTCGCATCTGGACCGAACCTCACACCCCCTAGCCTCTGAACTTCACATGTGGACCAGTAGACCGCGGTCCAATTAGAGGTCGACACTGAGCCCTTCGCACATGCTACCCTCGTGCGAGCCTTCCCTGCGAACCATTGGATCTGCGACGCGTGGCCTCTTCTCAACCCTTGGATCAGAAGCCCCGCCCCTATAAATAGAAGGGTGCGAGACCTCCCGGGTAACTTTGGAATTTTGTCACTTTTAACCCCTAAACCCATATTTTCTTCATTTTAACATCCCGTAAATCCCTAGTATCGATTGTAAAGCCTAGAATACTCCACGAAGTGCCCGAGAAGCCCGGAAAATTTATCTTTTCAGTTTCGAAGCCCGACTTTTGCAGAGCCCCGTTTCTCAATAAAACTCCCGGTTTATTAGAAACGATCGTTTTAGGAAACGAATTGCTGCCCGATTATCATCAAATCATGTGAGTGTATGGTTACTTTCACCTTACACATAGATATGAAGTATTTTACATAAAATACGTGTTGTGTGAATATATATTGTTTGTTTATTTGAGATGGGTGCTGAAGGAATGATTTATACATGTTTTTAAATAATTTAAACTATATATGTATTTTTATCTACGAAAAATGTTGGGTAAAACATGGGTAGATGAAATAGTGGGTATGATGAAAGGTGAGTTGGATAAAGGACATGATCAATAATATTGATCATGAGTTGAGGGTGAGTGGTGAAATTTGAGAGAATCACTTACCCAAATTGTTGGCTCCCATCATTCAGCAGAGTAGGGATGACAACCATGGACTTTCTAGATAGTCCAGTGGAACACTAGCAGGCCCGCAACCTGTAGGTGTAATGAACTATATGTTCATTAGTTGTACTCTAAAAACCCCGTGACATGTATTGCAGGAGAGAATACCTGAAAATAATACTATCGATAAATGAGAGCTATGGACTTAGCACATGTTGAATAAACTTTGGCAGTTATGGAATTAGTACCAGTTGTATAAACCCCGATCACGAAATGACTTTGTGTCTATTCCTTAGGATGAATCCTTAAGAATGAGTGATAGTTGATTCGTAGGTTAAACCCTTAAGAAATAAATAAAATAATGGGGTTTGGGGTGATTCGGTTGATTAATTGATGTTTAAACATAATAAATTTATGTATTGTGGGTTGAAAACCCTATATGCTCACCAGGCTTCCAAGCCTGACCCACTCAGCTGGTTATATTACAGGTAGAGGACCCCGAGCATAGTCGGATGATGATGATGAGTGAATTTTGGATTATAGGCCAGTAGTTATACATAATTGTCGTAAGGCTTATAATGTCTTGTTTATGCTTTTGATTTGTATCGGAACATGATATCCCGATGTTTTGATATAAAAAGGAAATGATATATTCCTTAAAGAAAGGTTTTGACAAACTTTTATCATATTTTATTTTGGGGACCAAATTCCGCAACATATTTTATAAATATTTCTCTGATTTGATTTTAAAAAGCAGAAATTAAATTGGTCTTTTCTGGCCGAGAAATTAGGGGATGTCACAGACCACCATCTCTGATCAAGCAAGAAGGGAAAATAATAAAAGAAAGTTCTGGAGCAACAAGAAGAAACAGTCAGTACCAGACTCCGCCAAGAAGCAACAGACAATGGCCGTTCGTGCTGCCATTGCTCCTATCACTCCAACACCACTAAGGCAATATGCTGGAACCCTTCCCAAGTGCAACAAGTGCAACTTCCACCACACTGGTGCTTGTCAGGAAATGAATTGCAATAATTGCAACAAGAAGGGGCATACTGCTCGATTCTATAAAGCGCCAACCCAACCCATCACTGAAATCCCGAACACCGGAGCAGGTCGAGCCTTCTACGACTATAGGGAAACGGGTCACTTCAAACGAGACTGCCCAAAGCCACGAAACAAAAATGCTAGAGGTGTCGGAAGAGTCCTAGCTATATGATACGGGGAAGCAATCAAGGACCCCACAGTGGTTACTGGTACGTTCCTCTTCAATAACTCATATGCATGCATAATTTTCGATAGTGGAGCAGAGAAGAGTTTTGTAAGCCATCAATACAAACAATTACTTAAACAAAATCCTGAGTCACTAAAAGATACATACGTCGTATAATTGACAAACAAGAAGGCAGAGCGCACTAGTGACATATACGTAGGGTGTACTCTTACTCTAGAAAACCACTTGTTCAAAATCGACCTAATGTCGGTCACAATAAAAATTTTCGACATCATTGTTGGTATAGATTGATTAAGTTCTCATCGTGCAAAGATTTTATGTTAGGAAAGGGTCGTCTGCCTTAATCTGCCAAATGGCGAAACCCTTGTCATCTACGATGATAAACCCAATGCAAACTTACAAATAATTTCTTGCGTCAAGGCTCCAAAGTATCCCCAAAAAGAATACCACGCGTTCTTAGCCCATGTGGTAGATAAGAAACAAGAAGCGAAGGACATCAAGGGCATCCCAAAGGTCTATGACTTCCCTGACGTGTTTCCAGAAGACCTCCTAGGTGTACCACTTGCACAACAAGTCGAATTCCAAATCGATTTGGTCCCCGGAGCTACCCCCGTAGCCAAAGCTGCATACCGTCTAGCACCAGCAGAAATGCAAGAACTGTCTAGTCAACTGAACAAGTTGTTAAGCAAAGGGTTTCTCAGACCGAGCTTTTGACCTTGGGGAGCACTAATCCTCTTTATGAAGAAGAAGGATGGATCTTTTTTCATATGCATTGACTATCGGGAGTTAAACAAACTTACCATCAAGAATCGATATCCCCTACCCCGAATCGACGACCTTTTCGACCAACTACAAGGAGCAAGTTACTTTTCAAAAATCAACTTGAGGTCGGGTTACCATCAACTGCAAGTTCAAGAGAATGATATTCCCAAGATCGATTTCAGAACGTGCTACAGTTATTAAGAATTTGTGTTGATGCCCTTAGGGCTAACAAACGAACCTACCGTGTTCATGGACCCAATGAACCGAGTATGCTGACCTTTCTTAGACAAATTCATAATCATATTCATCGACGATATTTTGGTTTATTCGCGAAGCGAAGAAGAGCACATCCAACATCTGCGACTAGTATTGGAGACTCTAAGAACTGAGAATCTTTATGCTAAACTCTCTAAGTGAGAATTTTGGATCCGAGAAGTAGGATTCCTTGGCCATATGGTTAGCAAGAAAGGGATACACGTAGATCCCTCTAAAATCAAGGCGATCGAAAATTGGGCTACACCGACAACAGCAACGGAAATCCGAAAATTCTTAGGGCTTGTAGGATATTACTAAAGATTCATTCAAAACTTCTCCAAGATTGCAAAAGCACTCACCACCCTGACTCAGAAGGGTGTGGCGTTTAATTAGGAGACTAAACAAGAAGTCACCTTCCAAACGTTGAAACGAGCCATGTATAGTGCACCGATCTTCTCTCTTCCAGAAGGGACTGAGGATTTCGTGGTTTATTACGATGCTTCAAATCAAGGTCTTGGATGTGTACTCATGCAAAGAGGAAAGGTCATCGCCTATGCCTCAAGACAACTTAAAACGCACAAAGTTAACTATACTACCCACGACCTCGAGTTAGGAGCAATAGTGTTTGCCCTGAAGATCTGGAGACACTACCTCTATGGCAAAAAGTGCACTGTCTTCACTGATCATAAGAGTCTCCAACAAATACTCAATCAAAAAGAGCTCAATACGAGACAGAGACGATGGGTAGAACTACTGAACGACTACGAGTGCAAGATTTGCTATCATCCGTGCGAGTCCAATGTAGTAGCAGATGCCTTAAGCAGAAAAGGATACTCGGGGTGCAGATTAAAGTCACTAACAATGACAATCCATTCGCACCTGTCCACTCAAATCAAAGAGGCCCAACTAGAGGCCTTCAAACTACAAAATGTGACGGGTGAGACATTGCGGGGAATGAATAACAACCTTGAGGTAAAAAACGATGGAGCTCGTTATCTTATGAATCAAATTTGGACCCCGAAGTTCGGTGGTTCCGAGACATTGTCATGAAGAAGCACACAAAAATCGATACTCCATCCACCCAGGTTCAGATAAAATGTATTTGGATCTCAAGAAGTTATACTAGTGGTCGAACATGAAAGCAGAGATTGCTACTTATGTGGGCAAGTGTCTAACTTGCACCAAGGTTAAAGTAGAATACCAAAACCCATTAGGCTTACGTCAACAACCAGAAGTATCTAAGTGGAAGTGGGAACGGATAACCATGGACTTCATAACCAAGTTACCCAAGACAACAGGTAGACTGGACACCATTTGGGTAATTGTCGACAGGCTGACCAAATTCGCGCACTTCCTACTGATCAAGGAGACCGACAAGATGGAGAAACAGACCAGAACCTACATTAAAGAGATCGTACGACTGCATGGAGTGCCAATGTTTATTACCTCTGACAGACATAGTAGATTCACTTCAAGTTTTGGCAGTCCTTACACAAATATCTGGGCACTAGACTGAACATGAGTACAGCCTACCACCCACAAACCGACGGACAGAGCGAGAGAACCATACAAACACTCGAAGACATGCTTAGAGCTTGTGTGATAGACTTTGGTAAAGCATGGGATACCCACTTACCACTCATCGAATTCTCTTACAATAACAGCTATCATAATAGCATCAAGCTCGCTGCGTTCAAAGCTCTATATGGTTGCAAGCGTAGATCACCCTTGTGTTGGACTGAAGTGAGGGACACTCAGCTAGCAAAGGGACAAGTCCCAAATAGCGCCATCACTGGTCCTAAAATCCTAAGGGAAACCACGAAAAAGATCGTTCAGATACGGGGAAGGATGAAGGCATCTCGTGACCGACAAAAGAATTATGCTGATAAACGACGCAAACCTTTGGAATTCCAGGTTGGAGACCGTGTGCTACTGAAGGTCTCACCTTGGAAGGGTATGATACATTTTGGTAAACGTGGGAAACTAAACCATAGGTACATCAGGCCAATTGAAATCCTTGCCACGATTGGCCCCATGGCGTACAAACTCCGACTACCACAAGAACTTAATAACGTGCATCCTAGGTTCCATGTGTCAAACTTACAGAAGTGTCTATCCAACGAGACCCTTGTGATACCACTCGACGAAATTGAAGTTAATGAGAGTCTCTAATTCGTGGAAGAACCGGTTGAAATCATGTATCCGGAGATCAAAAGAACAAAGCAAAGTCGTATTCCTATCGTGAAGGTCCGTTTGAATGCCAAATGAGGACCCAAATTCACCAGGGAACGCGAGAATCAGATGAAACAAAAGTATCCACATCTCTTCCCAAATTCTTGAAGTCCTAGTCAAAACGCTAATGGCGGGACAAAATTCCCTCTAACAGGGGGATGATGTGACAACCGTGAAATTTTGGTATATCCAAAGTCAAATAATGTCAACAAGTTAAAATGGTCAAATTAGCTAACCCTAGTATATTAGGGTTTGCATTATGTTTAAAGTTGTACAACTCGCTATGTTAATACAAAGTATCGCTTGAAAGTTCATGTGTTTTGAAATTTTAAACCCTAATCGGACTAAGTGATGAAACTACTCGATAAAACATTATACAATACTCCTCTGGGACATATAACACCCATAACGAGGCTTAACGGGGTTTACAAACCTCGCATTTCAAAGATAAACACTCGCAAATGTCACAAATGAAGTCTCTTTCAATATCTCTTTATCAATCTATCTCTCTCCCAAATCTCTCTCAAAACTTCTAGCAGCTTTTTATAATCTTCCGGGGCATCCCGACCCTTAACCTGCTTAAAAAGTGCTCAAAACGGAGTAATTATCGGTAAAATAACCTTATAGGACCGAAGCCCCATAAGATCGATACCCTAAGAACTGAAGTCCCTAGGACCGAAAATACTGAAGATGAAACCATGATGAACCAAAACTGAACTGAGGGAACTGAACAGATCCGAGACCGAAACCGAACCTTGCTTTCGCCTTCGCCTCACCACCTTCGCGTTCGGTTCCCTCTGACGCTTCGCCTACGAAATCTCTCAATCGAACCACCTCTCGGTTCATAGCATCAACCGAACCCTATCTTGGTTCCCATCCACAATGAAAACCCATCCTCAATTCTAAGTTCCCAGGGATCGAACTTCGATCCTCCCCTCAGATTTTTCGTTGAATTCACACCATTTCCCGGTTTTCGACCACTTTCGCGTTTTATGGCCGTTTTCATGATTTTAATGTGAGAATTTCAACCAAACTCATATTTTGACATATAAGACCCTATATATTCATAATTTAAACACACTTTAATGGAAATCATTGCCTAAGAATAAAATCTAGTGGGTAAGATATTGAGGTGGAGTGTTGACCTTACCTTTAAGTTATAACACAAGCAATCCTCCACACCCACTCCAGGGCCATACTCAATCACTATTCGCCCATACCTAGTCAACTACTTGTTCCTTCACCCACTTTCTCTAGATCATAATCTTGATAAAAGGCTGGAAGTTCTTATCTCTCCTCCCACTTTATTCACTCTTTCTCAAGAAGAACAAACACACCTCTCTTACTTTCTCTCTCTCTCTCTCTCTCTCAAACTCGAGACTCCAAGACCGTGATTGAGCTTCTCACTCACTTTTCATAAGTATTTCCATCCTACACTTGATTATATTACATCCTTTTCACTCAAAACTTGGATTCCTTACACAAATATCATGATGTTTGTTCATAGAACCTGCAAGTCTTCAAGCATCTCCCTAGTGTTCTTGACTTGGAAACTCTTTTTCTTCATCATCCATCTACTGAAATCACTCAAGATGAGTTCATACCCCCACATTTTCATGTTTTCTTCAAGTTTTAGGGGGGAATACAAGTTAAAACACCAACAACATAACTAAACTCAAATCTCAGCTTTTAACGGAAAAGTTAATGTTCATTCACGAGCTGTTTTGGACATGTTAAGCTTTTTAGTTTTCAAAATTGTATTAGGTGCAAATAGATCATGTTTATACCTTTAAAATGACTACTTGAACATGTCCACACGGTTTTTCTACAATTTATGATGATTTTTACAAAACTGCTTATCAGTGTAGCTACGAATTCGGACCGGTCTGTGAATATGAACGTTTTCACACTACTTAGGGGATTTTAAAAATCATAATAAAATTAAAGAAAAAACTAGACACATTTTCTAAACTCTCATAGTTTACTGATTTAGTTATCTATTTTGTATGATTTTTCTGTGATTTTTCTAAATCAGTGCAGAAATTGTAAAAACGAATTTACAGATTTCAACTTTCATAACACTTTGTAAAATATTGAGCAAAGTGTTAATCCTTGATATCTTAATTTTTTTGCATGTGTTTTTTGTTCGGATATAAATATATAACACAAAAATGTTCACTAAATTGTAAGAACCCTTTATTACTACAATTAATGCATAATGAGGCATAGTAAACTTAGTTATGTTTTGCTACATATTCTACATACACAGAAAAGGTTACTATACATTACAAACATTTTGATAAACTATAATAGGTATATTTTATGTTTCATATACATTATGAAAGAGTACATTCTACAAAAAAAGGTTTTCAGTTTTACACTACGTAAATCTGTTAATGAATAAATTTGTGAGACATTCGTTTCACGGTAAAAAAAGGTTTTCAGTTTCACACTAAGTCATAGTATGGTTATAATAATTCACATGGGGTATTAACAAAACATAAAATTTACAGAAATCCATTAAATGAACGCGTTTATGTTGATTTAAATTTTCATAATTTACAATTTATATGGAAAATACTAGTACATTATTAGTCTTGGCATTTAAGACTACAATACATTTTAAAAGGAAAATATTGGATTTTTCTAGGAAAAACATTACTTTTATAAAGAAAAAGTACATTCTACAAAAAGGGGTTTTCAGTTTTGGGGTGTAACACATTTTTTGTCCCTTTAAGGTATAAAGTTGCTTCCTTGACTTTCGTATGGCTAGATCTCTCCATGTTTGCATTTAAGGACGTCTTTTAGCAATTTTGTGAACCTTTTTGAGTATGGAGTGTGATTTGAAGTTTTAGCTTCAGATCCAGATCCCTTTCAACCCCTATGTCCAATAAGTTCACAAATTTTTTATGTTTTAACCCTTCCCTTTGGCCTAGACTTCATGTTAGACTTGGGAATGGTCTTTTTGGCTCATAACACCTTGCATACACGTAAAGTTTGTAACTTTACGTGTAATATGGACCCTAGGAGGTTAGATCTACATTTTAGATGTGTTAAGCCCGACTGAAATCAGATGTATGGATTTGGACATTGAAGGAATCAATGAGTCGCTCATACGACTTGATGAGTTGGGTCGCAGCTTCCCTAATCTCTACTGATATTGAGCAACTTATTGAGTTTTGAAGAGGACTCAGCAAGTTGGGCTCGTTTATGGACATGAAGATCATGGAACTCGACGAGTTGAAGAACTAACTCGTCGAGTTCAAGGAAATGTCCCAATTAAATGAAGAAGAACTTGACGAGTTCATGGAGAACTCAATGAGTCAAGGACTAAATGTCTCACTTAGTCTGAAGCTGGAATCGACGAGTTAAATGATAAACTCACCGAGTCATGAGTAAAGGGTCTCGATTCTATATGAAGGAGAACTTGGCAAGTTTTGTAAAACTCGATGAATAGGATCGAAGTTCCAGAATTTTTCGAATTATGGAACTTGACGAGTTAGTGAATCAACTCGGCGAGTTGAGTTAACTAGATGTTGACTTTGACCAAGGTGTTGACCTTGACTTTGAATTTGACCTGAGTTGACCCTTGAAAGGGTTAAGAGTATGAAGTGGTAATTAAGGAAGGTTGTTATGTGTAGGAGTTGATAGGAGTTGATCCTTGCATCAAGGACAATGCAGACATTTCATGACATTGAGATGAGTTACCTTCCAGTAGAAGTGGGTCGAAGGCACCAAGGCCGACCCACTAGTAAGAGTTATAGTAGAGATAATTGTCTTTGTGATAATTATCTGGTAAATTGTTATATGTTATGATTATGTGCTAGTACTCTATGATGTTATCTGATATGTGATAGAAGGGGTAGGATAGACCCAGTACCGATCGATAGGACCGAAGGGGTATCCCAGCACCCAAATAAGTTACACAGTATATGACTTGTATGTTTATGCACTAGGATGCTATTGTAGGTTTTTGAACATTCTAACACTCCTAAGGTTTACATGCAACCCTAGAAACCTTGGATCTATGTTTGTATAAAATACATGCAAAATTTGATTTCCAAGGTTCTTAATCCTATCTAGCATACATGGGGAACTTTAAACATAAAAGCTAGCTAGAAATACGTACCTTGTAGTAATATGGATTCCTTGAAAACCTTGTGAGCCTAGCACCCCAAGTGTGATGCCTCAAATGTCTCACATAACACCAAATGCTTTTGGAATGACATGAGAGAAATGTAATACACACTAAGAAATCGGCTATGCCCTCTCTTTCTTGCTTAAGTGACATTTTGATAGCCTAGGGGTTCCTTTTATAGTGTTGTTAAATGTAGGTTACAAAGTGTAAACCCTAAATGACATGGACTTTCACATTCCATGATCCATGGGTTTATAACCTCCATAGACTATCCATGGAGAACCCTATTGGGTTTAGCCCAATCTAATAAACCATGGATCATTAGCCCACTATTTTAAGAATAGATGATTTACATAATCAACCCCATATATTTAATTAGTCACCTTTTGATCACTTAATTAATTCAAGATTAATTCTTGATCAATACTAATTAAATAATATTATTAATATATTAGGACTTATAATATATTAATAGGCCATAAGTGTTATTTCTCTCATTTTAGTCTATCCAAATGCATGATGCCATGCAACCCAAATGGACCATGCCAAACCGGGTCAAGTAAATACCAGAAATAGTTATGGACTTAGACACATTATCCAACAATCTCCCACTTGGATAAGTCTAATAACTATAACTGCAAGTATGACTTCAAGAACCGATCAGCAATCGTAGCTCGTTTGAGGTCTCTCAGAAATGAGATGATGATGATACACCATTTAAGATAACTGATCATATAATCCTCTGTTCTAGATATCAGTTGAAAAAATACATGGAACAACGTCTTACTTATTATCCATCAGTTTGTTTCCCGATTTCTGATTTGTTTGACAAAGAACTTAATTGAACACATCAATTTAGTTCTGACCGGGCCCGATACATAGGTCAACACAAAATCATCGAAGGGCCCAAATATCACTTCTAATCCAAGAAAGAACAAATAAACTTCGACTCATATTCTTGTTCTACTACTTGTTGAATCACACACAAAAGTACGTTTTATATCATCGAGTTACCAATGCGGTTTCGTACGATCAATGTATAACCAAATCATAGGCACCAAGTCATATCTCTAGGTTTGAAGACTTATATGATATTACCATCTCACGATCACTCGAGATACATTCCATGAAGTAATACCAGTAGGCGTGGGTTGAGTCCAATACTCAGAACTTATGAGTACTCAGGAAGTGTTGAAGCACCACTTTGCTACAAGCCTGTCTCATGACAATCTTGATTCATATCTACTTCCGACATATGATCGACTGTGGAGAATTTGAATAATATGTAATACACAACATAAGTATTCTAGAAGTCAAAACATGCAAAAGAAATAATAGTAAACGATTGACAAAAGATAGCAACACTTTACTCATATATAAACACCAATTTTTATTCATCATCAAATGTTAATTACACTTTACAAATTTATGTATTATCTAACTACTAAAATGAATATCATCCGTCAGCCCTATGCGCCTCACATGCTGGAAATGCTTAACCCTACCCAGTACCTTTGTGAAGGATCTGTCAGGTTCTCATCTGATGACACCCTCTTTTCCACAAGGAGTCCTTCTTGTATTCGATGTCTGATGAAATGGTATTTCCTATCGATGTGTCTGGATCTCCCATGATCCCTTAGTTCTTTCTCTAAGGCAACTGCACTTTCACTATCACAAAAAATTTCCATTGAATCCTTTATAGCTGGTACTACTCCAAGATCTCTAATGAAGTTCTTCATCCATATCGCCTCCTTTGCTGCCTCGCTTGCTGCTATATACTCTGATTCACAAGTTGAATCAACCACTGTCTCCTTCTTGGAACTTTTCCAAGTAATTGCTCCTCCGTTTAAGGTAAAGACCCAACCCGACTGAGAGCGGAAATTATCCCTATCTGTCTGGAAGCTAGCATCACTATACCCTACAACCCTTAAGTCATCACTCCCACCAAGGGTAAAACCCAATCCTTAGTCCTCCGAAGGTACTTTAGAATGTTTTTTACCGCAGTCTAGTGAGCATTTCCATGTTTCCCCTGATATCTGTTGACCATGCTCAAGGAAAAGGCCACATCGGGACGAGTACAAGTCATAACATACATGATCGAGCCTGCATCAAAAGCATAAGGTACTCGACTCATTTATGCTATCTCAGCCTCGGTACTCGGGCTCTGAGTCTTACTCAATCTGGTGTTACTCTGGATAGGTAACTCTCCTTTCTTGGAATCCTGCATGTCGAACCTCTTCAGCACCTTATCTAAGTAGGTACTCTGACTAAGACCACATCCTCACTGGGTCCGTAGAAAAGGTAACCGGAGGATTTATGTGGGTAGCCGATCAAAATACACCTATCACTTCAAGGTTCGAGCTTATCGTGAGTCTTATGCCTCACAAAAGCCTCACAACCCCAAATCTTGATGTGGTCTAGGTTAGGAACTTTTCCAGTCCACATCTTATGAGGAATTTTGGCAACTTTCTTTGTATGGACTAGATTAAGGATATGGGTGGCAGTCTCCAAGGCATACCCTCAAAATGAGATTGGTAGTGAAGCTCGACTCATCATGGAACGAACCATATCCAATAAGGTTCGATTACGCCTCTCAACCACACCATTCAACTGTGGTGTCCTGGGAGGTGTCAATTGTGAGACAATACCACATTCCTTAAGATAGTCGAGGAACTCTCTACTAAGATACTCACCACCTCGATCGGATCGAAGCATCTTAATGTTCCTGCTCAATTGATACTTGACTTCTTGTTTAAACTTCTTAAACCTTTCAAAAGTCTCTAACTTATTCTTGATTAAGTAGACATATCCATATCTTTTATAATCATCTGTAAAAGTCACATAATAATGATTAGCATCTCTTGTGGCAATTTTGAAGGGTCCACACACATCTGTGTGCACTAGATCCAACAAAACTTCACCCCTTGCACAAGAACCAGTAAAGGGTGACTTTGTCATTTTTCCAAGTAGGCATGGTTCACAACTATCGTCTGACTTTAAGTCAAATGACTCCAAGACTCCATCGTTTTGGTGTTGGCCTATGTGTTTCTTGCTTACATGTCCAAGATGACAATGTTATAATGATGCTTTATCCAAGTTATTATTTTTAGAAGAATCAATACACAACACGTTTTTTCCTAGGTTATGTACAACAGACACAGCTTCATACACACCATCACAAGGTAATGCTTTAAAATAAAGAACAATATTAAAGAAAGCATTTACTCCACCAACTTCATTATCAAAAGAAAAGGTAAAACCTTGTTTGTACAAAGCATGAAAGGAAATAATATTTCTTTCCGTTTCAGGCAAGTAACAACATTTATTCAAATCTAATGTAAACCCACTACTTAGCAACAAAGAATAAACTCCAATCTTGGTGCCAGGTGAAGCTTTCCTATTCCCCATGATCAAGTTTATCTTTCCATGCTCCACATTCTTGCTTCTTCTTAATCCCTGCAAATAAGAACATATACGAATTCTACAACCTGTATCAAGGACATAAGAGTTAGAATAGGGTGAGTTATTAGACAATATTGTGCAAATACTTGCATGGGTGGGTTTCACTTTCCCATCCTTAATATCTTGCTGGTACTTTTGGCAGTTCCGCTTCCAATGCGATTTTTCATGGCAATAGAAGCATTTAGCCTCTTTTGGGTCAGAAGAAGGAGTGAAGAAACCTTTCTTGGTTCCACTTGAAGAGGAGCCTTCAAGGGTCTTACCCTTGGTACCCTTCGAAGGGTTTTTCCTCTTTTTCCCTCAACTTTTCCTGATTGCCAGGACAGGGGCGGAGTTTGGAGTAGAAGTTGGAGTGGTAACAACCGACATACGTTTAAGACTGGTTTCAGCGGTCTTTAGGAGTCCTTGAAGCTTGCTGAGGGTAACTTCCTCCTTGTTAATATGGTATGTCATGTAGAATTGATCATAACACGAGGGTAAGGAGTGCAAAATGATATCTATTGCCAACTCCTCGGGGAAGTTCACATTATGTTTCAGCAACCGGTCCACATACCTCTCTTGTCGGTGATGGTTTCACCATCCTTCATTTGGGTTGTTATCATGGAGCAGATAATGTCACACCTCTCTTGTTGAGCACTCTGATGGTAGTGGTCCATCAAGTCCTGGTGCATCTCAAAAGGGTAATAGTCTTCATAGGACTTTTCGAGATCGACTGTCATTGTGGCCAACATAATGCATGCCACTTTGGTAGTATCTCTTTCATGTGCCTCATATTTAGCGACCTCCTTGGGGGAAGAAGATGGCTCGGGTACCTTAAGCTCCTTGTCAAGGACACATTCCTTGTCCTCATACTGACTGACCATCCTGATGTTCCTGATCCAATCTATAAAGTTGGATCCATCAAAGATGACTCTCTCACAAAGGTTCATGAGAGAGAAGGAGCCGGTAGGGTTTGAGCTAGAAGCAGCATTGTTGGAAGACATCTGAAAAGAAGAAAACAAGTTTAGATTAGATATAGATATAGTCCTTAATAAAACACCCAAATGTAATATTAAGGCTAGGACCCAATCACGATATATTATAACTTAGAAGAGGGATGTCGTAATCTAAGCTATAACATATTTGAAAGGTAGGCCAATGATGATTCATAAATTTCCACTATGAAAATGAAATATAAATTATTAGATTATAATTGGTTTTTAGAAACTCCTAGATACTTTTAAGATTGATTGAACTTTTCAATGGCATGTTTGAATCTCGAGTGTGTCCTTCATGTTTTGTGACTGGGATGCCGAGGATCACAAAAAAAGGTGTGAAGAAACCATGCAAATTACTTGGTACCCTTAATGTTTTCCACTCAATCGATGTGCCGGTTAACCACATGCGCTCCACCGACCTATGAAAAACTTTAAGTCACCCTTTGCCTACCTTGTTAAGTCCAAGTTGGTGTGTCGGTTAACCATACACGCTCTACTAATGACTTAATCAAGGTGCAAAGTGTAATCTCATGGGATAGTGTGATAACACGAAAATTTATATCCTGTATAGTCAAACACTTCATTAAATTTCAACCTCACTGCAATTATCTTTTAGCACAATTAGGAGCTTAATTGAGAGTTCTGAGCCTTGTACACTTAAGGAATAAATGTCGGGGTTTATCGGCTGAAGTTATAACTCAAAGAAATGACCTTAAACACCCCTGCAAGGAGTTCACGGCAACCACATGGGATTTTACGACCGTAAACTCCATGTGGTCCGTAAACCGTTGATTATAAGATGATAAGTTGGTCATTTGTTCATTCCTCCCTTCCCTTTGGCTGAAATCCTCTCAAGTATCATCTCGATCTTTGTCCCCGATCTTCAAATGTCATAAGCATATTGTCTTAACTAGTTGATATCTTACATGAACTAGTAATCTGACATGATTTCATCCGTGAAATCATTCCATTTTGTAGATATTCAAGTTTCACGAAGAACACCAAGAACACACACTAATGTTCTTGGCCAAAACCGACCATTCAAGCTCCTAGATCGTAAGTACTCTTGTTCTAACTCATTGTACACTAGGTTAAACATGTTTAGGGCTTAGAAAACATAAGGAAACACATGAATGAAGGAGTTTACAACCAAGGCATGTTCTTTGGCCGTAAACCCCTTTTAAGGGTGCAAATGACACCCTAACACCTTAGTAAGCCTTGGATATTAGCATAGAACCTTACACCATTGAACTAAGGACTTCATTACACGATTTGGTACTTCATACCATGAGTTTATGGCCGTAAACTCATGGGGAAGTGGTCCCCAGGCCGTAAACGCCATACAAGTCCATTCTTGGACCTTAAACCCATCCAACCTCTTATTTAAGCCTTGGAATACTTAACCACTTAAGTTATAATAGTTTTAAGCCTCATTTGGTGACCTAATTGAGAGTTTACGGCAAGGAGTAAACTACCCTGGGCCGCAAACTCCAATAAACATGGTCCATTGAACACAAACTCCGGTATAAGGCTTTGCACTCCTTTGTTGCAATCCGATAGCCTCCTAGCACTTTGACCAAAGTGTTTTCCTCACGTTAGGATATTTATACATGTCTAGTTCGTGTTATAATAACTAATTATATATATATATATATATATATATATATATATATATATATATATGTCTTCATATGTTATTAGGATCATTGTGTGTGTCTAAGTCTTCACTTGACACCAAGCACTTGTCTGACACTTCCATCCAATCCACTCACTACAGGTGAGTTCATACCCCTAAATTAATCTTTTAAATGTTACTAAATGTTTATAAATGCTTTATGGGGGGGGGGGAATACAAGTTGAATCATGTTAGTTATTATATCAAGCACATGTGATTAATAACTAGCATGCAAATTGATTTACTATACATTAACTATTTTACCAAACAGATTTCTTCAAATGACTTTCATAAACGTTTTTACATATTAAAACTCTTTATCACACTGATTTACAAACTGTATGTTTCCTTCGAAACTCTGTTACAAATGTGTTTCAAACAAAGGTTTTCTTTATGCTTAAACTGTCTTATCAAACAAAATAGTTTCAATTCATTTTGTAAACTGACATCAAGTCATCGTTTCTTATTATTAAAGTTTTCAAAGGTTTTACAAAACTTCTTTTATGCTTTTATATTGTCAAATGCATGCCTAGATATGTATAATTATATAAATAATGTTTAAAGGACTTAGGATGGCTAGCTCGCTTTATTTTCTTTTCCTCGTTGGGATGTGGCTTTAGGGCATCGGTTACTCGTCCTAATGTCGTCTAAATATTAGTTATATATCATGTAAACATATATAGACATAAAAGTTCCTCCAGTCCGTTCAGTACCTTTGGGTAGCAAAGGCATACTTCGGTTATACCCGTACATTACTAGTAACTATAATAGGTATAGTTAGGGGATATTACTTACCATTCCAAGTACAAGGAATCACACAAGAGTTAGTCTATTCATGAGTCTATACTAATACATTACATGTTATATGAATACGTTTACATAGATACACTTACATGAATATGCTTACATGAATACGTTTACATAGATACACTTACATGAGTACGTTTACATAGATACGATTACATGAATATGTTTACATAGATACGCTTACATGAACACGTTTACATTAATACGTTTAATAGATACTATTACATAGACTCTGTTACAAATGTTTTGGGACTTACCATTCCACCGCATGGATGTTAGCTACAGTAGGGAAAAAGATTATCAACGGGTGTCTACGGTTGTATTGTTTGGCAAGTTTCCACGCCGTGAATATCCTAATGCAAGAGGATACATCTTTTAGTTGTTATATTATTTTCCTTCGTTAACTTTGTGACACATTCACATGAACGACAAGGTAGGATAAATTTGATATAGATAAACTATTTTTCCTTATTACCTTTATATTGTGACTCATACACATAATCGACAGAGGTGAGAATATAACTTTTATAATAATAGTTAAACAGGGAAAAACCGTCACATTTACAGTGATGCTTTCTTACAAAACAGTCAGGTCTTGGTAGAAGACTGCTTTCAAAATAGTCAAGTCTTGGTAGATGACTTATTTTATACTAGTAGGAAATATATGATTTTCTATGGTTTTCAAACGTTTACAATTACTTAAAAACGTTTTCACACTTATACAAACTTTTCTCCAAATGTTTACAAGTCTTTACCTTACAGTTTTACAAATCAAAGACACATTAATACTTATGAATTCACCATCTTTATTGCTGATACTCGCTTTCAAAATAACTTGTATTCTCAGGTCACAAATAGACAGGTACGACGACCAGGTTTGGTCAAAACACGGAGCAGTCAAGGCTCGTCTTTATTTTTATTATTCATTATGTTGTTTTATACTATGAAAGAACACACATGTATTTAAAATTATACTATTAATGCAATGGATGATGTTGTTGCTTGTTTATTACTTTACATTGTTGTGATACATTACATGACGTCCTCTGCCCCAGAATGTTTCCGTCGTTCTCGGTTTTGGGGTGTGAGAGATTGGTATCAGAGCATTGTTTATAGTGAATTAAATATATCAACCCATAAAAGATATACTAATTATAAATACAATGTGATTAAGAATACTTTAACCAAGAGTTTATACTTTTAAATAATAAAATATTTAACTAAGTATACGTGCTTGCATTCATACTAAAATCAGTGTCACAATGACAAGAGCAAAAGTATTACGATTGTTGAATATGACAGGTAAGCTCGGGGATGTATGGTCAGTCCTGGGAGTGACATAGCATGATCAACTATGTTGGTCCGAGGAGTGATTAGCACATGCCCAAGAATGGTTGTGATGTGGCAACAAGTCTAAAATCATACCAACACTACCACAATGAGAACATTATAACAGAACCTAAGTGTAAAATACTATAGGAGTATTTTGTGTTACTATAATTACTTACTTGAGAACTAAAAAGGGTATTCATTACTAAGTTGATAGTTTCTAAGTGTATACATGAAGGTTACATGTAACTAGGATGTCATAGACTTAGAATCTGTGAAATTTTTGCTTTACCCCTATTCCTTGAGAATTTAGAGTTAAGGTCACTTATTCGAAGGTGTATCCTGTTTTGATTACATATAACTAGTAGGCACTTTACAAATAGTGATGTAACTAATGAACATTTTATAATAATTATCTAGATAGTTCGTCTAATAATTATTTCCTTACCCCAATTCTCGCATATATAACATGGCTGGATTCCATCCCCACGACAACCCGTACCTTCCGAACGAAGGCAATGCTGGATAGTTTGGAGAAAAAACCGACAATGATCATCCAATCCCTTTGAATAACCACCATGCTGAAGACCTTTCAGATGATGATAAATCCGAACCCGAGGTTGAGAACCTACCTCCGGTAGCTCCCATTCCAAATCCTAACCCTCATCCGGCTTTTCATGGCTCGACGCCTTCTTGGGTAGAATGCTTGGAAACATGGAGCGAAGACCAATATCAACCTATGCCATTTAATGGAGACCGAAGCTTCTACAACATAAACGAAGGGAGCTGAGCAGACAGAGTTCTACCAATCCTGATCCATAGAGTTGCCCGAAACAAAATTCAGGGTAGGATGGCTCTCCAACGTATCGAAAAGGTTAATCCCAATGCAAGAATGCATACCATTCGCACCAATCGCCTTGATCACACAAGTGAGAGATTTGAGAGAAACCATGAGACCCTACTGCAAGCACTAGCTGAAACCCGAGCCGAAGTCATAGAGCTCCGAGTACGTCAGAGGGTGTACGAAAGATACCTGGTTGATATGTAACGTCAACTAGCTAAACTAAGGGTTCACCATAGGGGTGACCGTCGCCAGTAGGAGATGCTTTACTTTCCTTCTTTGTTTTTAAAGAACTGTGTTCCTATCTATGTTCTTTGTAGCACTTTTCTATGTGACTACCTTGTAGTGTAAGTACTTTTAGTTAGGTCTTTATGTTGTCAAAGACTTTTCTACTCCGGATGTGATGTAAGACCTACTACAAGGTCAATTTTCCCCAGACTTATTACATCGTAAACATCAATGATATTGACAGTTGGCTAACATCCTTGTCACTCTTTGTTCAATTACCTTCATTGGAGTCTATCTGAAATTTGCTTTAGTCAAGTCATTAGACTATAATAATTTAACTCTAGAAACATTTTCAAGTCTCTTTCAAAGGTTGGATCATTTTAGCCACCAACCAATAATACCTTGTCTTGAAAGACAAACGTTTTGAGACCATTCTACGAACTTACTTCTACTCTTTACTAGGACTGCATCATAGGGATGTAGGTCAAACCTTCATGAACATACTTCTATTCCATACTAGGACTGCATCATAGGGATATAGGTCAAACCTTCGAGAACATCCTCTTACTCTTTAATTGAACAATCGAAATTCATCTAGGTTCAACCATACTCGCTCATGAATTCATTTTCTTTTCATGTAATAGAATCATATTGCCAAAGAAAAATAATCAACCCATCAACCAAACACCAACTTTTCTGATTGATGCAACTACCTTTCAAGCTGTAGTCTCGGTTGCAGTGACAGTTGTTCTGACTCACCTTAACGCTAACAACGTGAATGTTAGCGGGATTGTTAACAATAATTCGAATCCAAGTAACAATCAAGTACCTCAACGAGCAACAAACTACCATGACACCCCGGATCTCAAGCCCAAGAATAAAAAATGAAAGTTTTGGGATAAGGCTAAAGGCAAATCACCCTAACGGGCGAGCAAAAGACAACAACCTATGGCAACCTTCGTAGCCACGACATTTGTACCTCCTACTACCATCCCTTTTATTATTCCAATTGTCCCTACATCAGCCAGGAAGTATGCTGGAAACCTAACGAAATGCAATAAGTGCAGCTTCCATCATCTGGGTAGTTATCATCCGTTACACTGCTTTAAATGCAACAAGAATGGACATACTACAAGCTGCTGCAAGACTCGGATCCAACACATAACTTCAACCACCAATGTCGAAATCTCTCGGATATGCCATCTATGTGGCGTAATGGGACACTTCAAGAGGGATTGTCCAACAGAGATGAACGACGGCGAATCAGGAGGAGTTTGACCTCAAATAAAAAGAGGCAACGAAGGAGCCTACTATAGTATAGGTTCACTTCTAATCGTCAGTATTATGTATGCTTTTAAAACATGTTTAAAAATAGTGCAACTCGAGTCTTATCTTTTGCGAGATCCCGTCAGTTAAGGGACCCTCGTGCTGCGTATACTTGCCTTTTGTAGTATACTTTGTTCGCAACAGTATTCCTGTAGTTACTCTAAAGTACCGTAACTCTGTTAAATGTTGCACCATTGTGTTTCATCTATAACGCCTTTATGTTCAAATCTAATGTCTTTTACTTCTAAGTAAGTCCGGCATTATCATACAACTTGAGTCAATTCGATCCGCACAATACTAGTTTCGTGCGTACATCTCCTTCTCCGAAAACATCTTTCTAGCGAAGTCGTCATTCCAGAAAACCGAAGTACTCATGCATAGAGTACTTCATGTTTCTTACGCTTTCCGAAGAAACCTCAGCAAACCTCCCCGAAGTACCACTCGTACAGTACGTCAAGTTCAAACCAAGGAGGTTTACAGTTGATCTATCAATGAAGAATGTATACACATGGGTGGTATATAATCAAGGTTCTATAGGTTTAGAATTGATGATTCCACTTTAACTTCTTTTCCTCGTTGGGATGTGAGGTTAAAGACAAATCATTTATTCGATTACATTTTCAATATTAATTATATACGACTCGTATACACGAAACTATGATTGATGAACCAAGTATGACTCCTAATATGAACTTCAGGACGGAGACTGCCCAAGACTACGAGTAATCGCATCGTCACGCGAACAAACTTAGAACCTAATACGACTCCTATAACCAGATCGCCCTACGGTCTAACACCCATGGAGATACAAGAACCATCCGGACAACTTAACGAACTACTCAACAATGGAATGAAAAGACCAAGCTTCTCACCCTGGAGAACTCTGGTCTTGTTCTTCAAGAAGAAAGACGAATTGTTTCGTAGGACCATCGACGTCAGAGACCTCGACAAGATTTCCATTAAAAATCATTACTCTCTGCCTCGTATAGATGAATCAGTTGAGCAACCACAAGGAACGATGTACCTTTCAGAGATGGACCTAAGAGCTGAATATCACCAGTTACGAGTGTTAGTGAAGGATGTCCTGAGGACAATCTTCTAAACTCGATGCGGACACTACGAGTCCGTAGTGATACCCCTCGGATAGGACCAATACGCCCGTAGTATTCATGAACTTAATTAATAGGGTATGCCATTCTTACTTGGATCAGTTCGTCATTGTCCTTATAAATGACTTACTTATCTACTCTCGTAGTAAGAAGGAAATCATAAAGAGCATCTACAACAAACCATAGAAAAATTACAATCAGAGAAGCTTTACGCAAAGTTCTCTAAATACAAGTTTTAGAATTGAAGAGTCGAATTCCTAAGACACACTATTAGTGATGTGGGAATTCTTGAGGACCCTTCCAAAGATCAAAACCGTTGAGAATTTGTCAGCACTGAAGATGCTTACAAAATTCGCCAAATTCTCGGTCTTGCTGACCTACCGTCGTAAGTTCATTCGGAACTCCTCGCGAATTACAGAACCTCTTACAACTTTGACTCAGAAGGGAGTGGCCCTTAATTGGAAAGAGAGGCAGGAGGAAGAAACCTTAGGAATTCCAAGTGAGAGACCAAATCCTTTTGGGAGTCTCACACTGGAAAGGTTTGATACGCTTCGGAAAGCGTAGTTAGCTAAATCCAAGATAGTTAGGACCTCCGAGATTCTTGCTAGAATCAGTCCTGTAACTCACAAACCCAACATACACCACGAACTCAGTAACGTACATTGTACCTTCACGTCTTGAACTTGAAAATGTACTTTTTCGTCAAGACTCTCTTAATCCCACTCAACAAGATAGAGATCAACGAGAGCATCACATTCGTTGAAGAACCGTAGTGACCATCGATCGAGAGGTCAAGCGGACGAAGCAACGCCGCATCCCATTAGTGAAGATTCGCTGGAATGCCAACCGAGGACCTGAATTCACTTGGAATCCCAACCGAGGACCCGAATTTTTTTATCCTGTACAGTCAAACACTTCATTAAAATCAAACTTAATTCAATTATCTTTTAGCATAATTAGGAGTTTAATTGAGCATTCTGAGCCTTCTACACTTAAGGAATAAGTGTCGGGGTTTATCGGCTGAAGTTATAGCTCAAAGAAATGACCTTAAACACCCCTGAAAGAAGTTAACGGCCACCACATGGGTGTTTACGGCCAAAAACTACATGTGGCTCGTAAAACCTTGCTTATAAGATGATAAGTTGGTCATTTGTTCATTCCTCCCTTCCCTTTGGCTGAAATCCTCTCAAGTATCATCCTGATATTCATCCCCGATCTTCAAGTCTCGTAAGCTTATTGTCTTAACTAGTTAATATCTTAAATGAACTAGTAATCTTACATGATTTCATCCGTGAAATCATTCCATTTTGTAGAACTTCAAGTTTCACCAAGAACACACACTAGTGTTAGGAGATATTACTTACCATTCCAAGTACAAGGAATCACACAAGAGTCATTTCATTCATGAGTCTATACTAATACATTACATGTTATATGAATATGTTTACATAGATACGCTTACATGAATACACTTACATGAATACGCTTACATGAATACGCTTACATGAATATGTTTACATAGATAGGCGTACATGAGTACGTTTACATAGATACACTTACATGAGTACATTTACATAGATACGATTAGATGAACATGTTTACATTAATACGTTTAATAGATACTATTACATAGAATCTGTTACAAACGTTTCGGGACTTACCATTCCACCCCCAAGGCTGTTAGCTATAGTAGGGAAAATGATTATCGACGGGTGTCTACGGTTGTATTGTTCGGTGAGTTTCCACGCCGTGAATATCCTAATGCAAAAGGATACATCTTTTAGTTATTATATTATTTTCCTTCTTTTACTTTGTGATACATCTTTACTATTAATGTAATGGATGATGTTGTTGCTTGTTTACTACTTTACATTGTTCTGATACACTACATGACGTCCTGCGCCCCAGAATGTTTCCGTTGTTCTCGGTTTTGGGGTGTGACAGTTAGCACCTTATTCACATTTTTCCTAAAGTAACTAAGATTGGGAATTTATAAAACATTTAGTTACTTTATAATAGTCATTATACTTTTAATGAGAATTTTGAAGTCATTGTCCTACCCGTTCGGCTAACGACCTTCCACAAGTAAAGGAAGTGTTAGGTGAGAGTGGACACCCATTAAGCTACCATTTTATAGGCAACAACTTTATACCCCCTTATAGACCGGCTTCGTGAATGAGGCCTACTAACGGTAAAATGACGTGATCTTATATATTTATATATATATATATATATATATATATATATATATATATATATATATATTAAGTTATATTATTATAAAGTATAAGGGTTGAATTTTTACTTTTAAAATTCTAGGGGTTGGAACTAAAGTTTACTAGATGACTTTACATATTCCAAAACTTGAGGGCTAGTTTTGTAACTTTACAAAACTCTTCAATTCATAACTTATGAGTTATTGTTTATTAAAATGAAGAATCTTCATTTTTTGTAACTTATGTGTTCTTTTAATGGATTTAATACACAGTGACTTTTGGTTATCCATAACTTGAGGACAAGTTATGAACTCCATTAAAACACATCATGATCATGAATTAACTACCGATCAATAACACATAATTTCTATGATCTTGCAAGAACTCATAAGAACACGAATATAAATATCAAAATTTCAAGAACGTATGAACACATATAAACATCGAATTTTGATATTAGCCATTGTAAAAGGATTAAAACAACCATTACACCATCTAAAACAATTTTTAAAACACCAAAACAGTTTGGGGTAATGTTTCTAGTCCATTTCCAGCAGCAAAAGTTGAAAATCTGCACTCTACATGACCAACTTGTCGAGTGCAAGAACTGGCTCATCGAATTGGTTGCATATTCACTTGGACTCGTCGAGTTCCCCCCATGGACTCAGCGAGTCCCCTGTGCATATAGTAAGAAATTCGACTTTTTTTTTTCACTAGTTTTGCATCAACTGTCAAACAAACAAGCCTAGGCTCTGATACCACTGTAGAGTTTTGAGCATTATAACACTCCTAAGGTGTACATGCAACCCTAGAAACCTTGGATAAATGTTTGACTAAAATACATGCAAAATTTGATTTCCAAGGTTCTTAATCCTATCTAGCATACATAGGGAACTTTAAACATAAAAGCTAGCTTGAAATACATACCTTGTAATAATATGGATTCCCTGAAAACCTTGTGATCCTAGCACCCCAAGTGTGATGCCTCAAATGTCTCACACAACAACAAATGCTTTTGGAATGACTTGAGAGAAATGTCACACACTTAGAAATCAACTATGCCCTCTCTTTCTTGCTTAAGTGCCATTTTGATAGCCTAGGGGTTCCTTTTATAGTGTTGTCAAATGTAGGTTACAAAGTGTAAACCCTAAATGACATGGACTTTCACATTCCATGATCCATGGGTTTATAACCTCGATGGAGTATCCATGGAGAACCCTATTGGGTTTAGCCCAATCTAATGAACCATGGGTCATTAGCCCACTATGTTAAGAATAGATGATTTACATAATCAACCCTATATATTTAATTAGTCACCTTTTGATCACTTAATTAATTCTAGATTAATTCTTGATCAATACTAATTAAATAATATTGTTAATATATTAGAACTTATAATATATTATTAGGCTATACATGTTATTTCTCTCATTTTATTCTATCCAAATGCATGATTCCATGCAACACAAATGGACCATGCCAAACCGGGTCAAGTACATACCAGAAATAGTTATGGACTTAGACACCTTATCCAACAACTATGTGGTAGAGTACGGGGTGAAATAGTCCCCAGTACCTATCAACATGACCGAAGGGGAAGGCCAACACCCTGATATGCTAGGCAAGGTACCGTTCATTAGGATCGAAGGGGAGGCTAGCACCCTGATATGCTAGGCATGGTACCAGTTAACAAGACCGAAGGGGATGCCAGCACCTAGATATGCTAGGTAACGTACCGGTCGGTAGGACCGAAGGGGTAGCTAGTACCTAGTAATGTTATTCAGTATATGTTATGTATGGTATGTGGTATGATGGGGTAACTCACTAAGCTTTGTGCTTACAGTTTTTAGTTCTATTTTCCGGTACGGCTTCATCGAAGGGGAAGGAGCTGACACAGTAGCAGCACATCACACATACAAGATTTCCGCACTATGAGATTCTTGGGATTCTACTCTGACATGATACTATTTTCTGATATGGTTTTGAAACATGTGATTATGGTTTTATGAAATGATGTTACTTGATGATGTTTTCTTATAAATGTTTTTTTAAATCGTTATATAAAAAATAAAACTTTTGGTCTTGAAAATTGGGATGTTACATAAAAGCTCAAGAAAGTTTTGATGGATATTATTCGGGAGATTTGTACTATGTGCTCAAAGCCCATGAGAGTGAAATCACTGAAGTTGCAGAAGAAGGAAAGATGAGACTAGGAGGTCATTTGACCTTAATGTCGAAAGTGTCAGCAAAGGACTTTGAGATCAAAACTGATGAACATGATGGTTTTGAAGATGAAGGATTTTTGGTGAATTCAGAGGATGAGGCAGTGGCATATTATTCAAATAATAGACTGAAAATTTTCTTTAAGAGGCCTTTCAATCCAAAATACAAAAGCAATAATGAATTCAAGAGAAACACTTCATCCGGAAAAGGCACAAGAGTGGAGTCGAAGGAAGAGAAGAAAGAAACTAAGAGTGTTGTTGAGAAGAGTGAGAAAAAGCTAAAGGGAGATTCAGGATTTGGTTGTAACTAGTGTAATGGTGCAAACCGTTTTGCAAACGACTGCATGTTGATAAAGAACGAAGAAAAGAAGTAGAAAGTAAAAGATGAAGCATACTATGTTGAAAGACTAGAGGAGGTATGGCAAAGACCAAAGGTTTGTCATTGGTCACGAAGGGTGGAAATGAAGAGGATGGAACTTACCAGATATGATCCTTTGGTTCAAATGATGAAGAGATGAGAAACCCTAATAATGGTCTGATGTTTGCATAATTTGAAGAGAACAATTCGAAAAAAGAAAAAGTCACTAGGAGGTGTTTCGTGTCAACAGGAGCCGATAAGTCACATATGACTTTAAAGGTACGTTCTCTTCTTGAATCTTTTAATATTCCTTCATGTTCTTATCTTACAGTTTTATCTGATTTAGATGAGACTCTATCATATGTTAATGATATGCTAATTTCTATTAGTAGCCAAGCTAAGGGTTCGAAAACATTGTTGTTAGATGCTCAAAATCATTTGGAGTCTAAGAAGATTAAATTTGATAATTTAGAGCTACAATTGCGAAATATCACTCTAGATAGGTATTCAGTTAGAGTTGAGAATATTTTGTTAGTGAAACAATGAAACATTTATTATAATAGCGCTAAGAGATTGTATGCCAAATTAACTGAACTCCATCACTCTTTAGACATTTGCAAAGATCACCATAAGAAATTATTACCTTTCTTAGAATATGAAAGAGATAAAATTGATGCTACTTCCTATGGTTGTGAAAACAAAATATCTGAATTTGATAAAGTGCATAATGATTCATATACTTACAAAATTATTAAAATTGATGAATGCTTGAATGCTGATGATTTAGTGCATATTGCTAATGAAACTGTGACATCCCCAAATTTCTCGGCCAGAAATGACCGATTTAGTTTATGATTTTAAAATAAAATCAGAGTAATCTCCCAAAAGATGTTGCAGAATTTGTTCCCAAAGCAAAATATAATAAAAATTTATCAAAGAATTTCTTAAAGAAATATATTTTCATTATAAAACAAAACCTCAGGATATCATGTTCCGATACAAACCAAAAGCATAAACAATATATTATAAGCATTCCAGCAGTTATTTACAACTACTGGCCTATAACCCAAATATCTTTCTTCACCGTCCAAATTAAGCTTTGGGTCCATTACATATAATAAAAAGCTGAGTGGGTCAGACTTCGGAGCCTGGTGAGCATATAGGGTTTTCAACCTACAAATAAATAAATTTATTAATTTCAGTAATGAAAAATATATTTTTTAATTTCATCACCCTACAATAAATTTATCAATCCAAAATAAATTTATTTATTTTATCAACCAACAATAACCCTGATTACCTATTCCCGTTATCTTCACTTTACGTCCCTAAACACCTATCACAAGGGACCTACTCTAAGGATTATCATCGGGGTGACAAAACTGCTTTAGGGGATTCCTCGGTAATTTATGTCAAATAAGACAACCATGTGGGGGATGGAGTATACCATTGAACACTAAGTTCACAAACGCCTACAGGTTGCGAGCTTGCTAGCATTCCACTGTACTATCTAGAAAAGTCTGTGGTCATCATCTATACTCCATCAGATGAATGAAACAACAACAATATCGAGACCTCTCATCATTTTAACACACATCAAATATTTCATCTACCCATGTTTTACCCAACAGATTTGTACACACACACACACACACACACACACATATATATATATATATATATATATATAGTTTAAAACTTGTATAAAACATCTATTCAACACCCATCTCAAATAAACACAAATATCATTACACATACCACGTATTTTATAGAAAATAGTTCATACCTATGTGTAAGGTGAATGTGACTATACAATCACCTGATTTGACGATAATCGGGCAGTACTTCGTTTCTTAAAACAATATTCTTCCATGAAACCATGATGTTTTCTAAAAAATCGGGCTTCACGTGGATAGAGTTTTGGCTCGGAAACTCTTTTTCTCGGGATCTTCGGGCTCTCCGGGGTTTGCTTATGATGCTAAGATGATAAAATAGGCTTGGAGGTAATTTTTACAATACAGAAGAAAGTAGAGGGTGAAAGGATTGAATTTTTGTATACAGTATTCGGCTGGCTTCGGTTCCTATTTATAGGAGACCGAAGCACCTTAGTACGCAGGCCGTACAACTCAAGTACGTGGGGCATAACTTCGTACGATGGGCGTGCGAAGTGGATCAGTTGGCACACGTCAAGGCTACGACACGTAGCTCTCATGCGGAGGAGTAGGGAGGGTGACAGACTTAAGAACACTTACACGAGTACGTTGGGTGTACTCCTTCTGTACGTTGGGCGTACTCCCCTGGACCAACCTCAAAGTTTGTGCCCTATACTTCAAAAATTCGTTACTTTCACATATGAACTCTACTGTTGACGTTCTTTATATCCACGCGTAGGTAGGACCATGCCCTACAACTTTTGTTTAGACTCTGTTGGATAATTTTGACTTTATTTTTAAAGTTATATTTTAACAGACCGGGACAGGAAAAGTCCGTTAAAAATTCATAACTTGTTCATCCGATGTCCATTTTCATCTGTCTTTTTACCATTAAACTATACTTGACAAGACCTTCCATTCTCGTTTAGGTTGTTTCAGCTAAAAATCACTCGATCTAAAATTTGAGTTTCGGGTTGCACACTACTATGCCAAATCTTAGAAAATTTATAACTTCCTCATATGCAGTCAGATTTGGACATTCTTTTTATGCATGCTCTCGGTTTAAAGAACACTACGACTTTCATTTAGACCACTAAGGCTAAAAAGCAATTTATCGTGAATTCACTTTTTACGTCATACAACATCCTGTTGGTTCTGTTGTGAAACTTCAACAAGTCATAACTTCTTCGTTATAACTTGGATTTCAGTATTCTTTATATCTCTAGAATCCTTGTTTCAACCACTACAACTTTCTTCATAGATATCGGGTTTATCTAACGTTTATTTTTTATGCTTATTTTTATCCTTAATTCATTAAATCATAATAATTAAGCAATAAACACCTAATAATCAAATAATACATCTTTATTATTTGAAAAATAAGTTACAAAGGTTGACCTAGAGTATTACATCATCATTAATGCCTAGCTTAGAAACACGGGCGTTACAATTCTCTGCCCTTTAGGATGATTCCATCCTCGGAATCATACATCAGCAAACAAATGCTGGTAGCGACTCATCATGTTACTCTCAGTTTCCCAGGTGAGATTTGGCTCATTCTCATGTTTGCATCGCACAAGCACTAATTCGACCATCTTGCATCGCAACTTCTTAGTCTTACGGTCAACGATAGCCTCTAGTTCTTCGATTAACGTCTTACTTTCATCCAAACTTAATTCAAAAATTCGAATTATCTCGGGAACTTCTCCCATGAACTTCCTCAAATAACACACATGGAAGGTGTTATGAATACCATCTAGTTCTTCTGGTAGTTCTAGCTTTTAAGCTTGGTTCCCAATCTTCTGAAGAACTTTAAATGGTCCAATAAACCGTGGACTTAACTTTCCTCTTTTACCAAATCTTATAAGTCCTTTCCACGGCGAGACTTTAAGTCAAACCAAATATCCAACTTTGAATGTTATCGTTTGTCTTTCCTTGTCAACATAGCTTTTTTGACAATCTTGAGCTGCTAACATTCTCTCCCTAATCACTTTCAATTATTCAGCAGTCTAATGGACTATTTCGGGTCCTATAAACTGCTTTTCACCAGCTTCAAGCCAACATGATGGCGTTCGACACTTTTATCCATACAACTCTTGATAAGGTGCCATCTTAATGCTTGAGTGGAAACTATTATTATAGGAAAATTCTACCAAAGGTAAATGTTCATCCCAATTACCTTAGAATTCTAGGGTACATGCTCTCAGCATATCCTCCAATGTTTGAATCGTTCGTTCGCTCTGACCATCGGTTTGCGGATGGTAAGTTGTACTTAAACACAATTTTGTATCCAATTCCTCTTGTAGACTTCTCCAAAACTTTGATGTGAAACAACTATCACAATCTTATACAATCATTAGAGGAATACCATGAAGTCTCACTATCTCCTTCACGTAAGCATTCACAAGCTTATCCATAGACCATTTTTCATTGGCTGCTATGAAGTGTGTACATTTAGTAAACCGATCAACAACCACCCAAATCATGTCGTGACCGCTATTCGTTCTAGCCAGTTTAGTCACAAAATCCATGGTGATGTCTTCCCATTTACCCATGGGTATAGATAAAGGTTCTAAACTCCCAAACAGTTTCTGATGTTGTGCCTTAATCCTCACACATGTCACACACTCAGCCATATACTTTGCAACATAAAGCTTCATCGTCGGCCATCGGTAGTAGGGCTTCAGATCCCTATACATTTTCGTGCTGCCGGGATGAATTGAGTACATGGTATTTTGAGCTTCCTCCATCAGAAGATCTCTTAATCCTCCCATCTTAGGTACCCAAATCCTATCTTAGAATACCTTCAGTGCTTGACCGTTTGTATCGAACACTAAAATTTTGCCCAAACAGTTTTCTTTTCAGTCATTCATCTCTAAAGCTTCTATATGAGCTTTCTTAATGCTTTCTACAATCGTTGAGACAATTTTGATTCTTAATGCTCTTGGCCTTTTCTTTTCAATGTTTACTTTCCAAGTGAAAGCATCAGCAACAACATTTTCTTTACCAGGGTGGCAAAGTATCTCACAGTTGTAATCCTTGAGTAACTCTAGCCAGCATCATTGCCTCATATTCAATTGCTTTTTATTAAAGAGATACTAAAGACTCTTATGATTAGTGAAAAGTTTGCACTTTGTGCCATGAAGATAATGCCTCAATCTCTTTAGGGAAAATACTACCACTGGTAACTCCAGATCATGAGTAGGGTAGTTCTTTTCATGTTCTTTCAATTGTCTAGATGCATATGCTATCACCTTTTCTCTTTGAGTTAGAACACATCACATCACGACTCTCGATGCATCGCTATATACCGCGAAGTCTTCAACTCCATCAAGTAGAGAAAGAATCGGTGTTTCACATAATTTCTTCTTTAGCTTCTCGAATGTTTCCATATGCTTCTCATTCCAAGTATAAGTAGTTCCATTGTGGGTCAAAGCTGTTAATGGAGCAACTATTGAAGAAAAGCCTTGGATAAACCTTCGGTAATATCCAGCTAGTCCTAGAAAGCTTTGGATTTCCGTAGGACTCTTTGGTTGTTCCCACTTTGTTATAGCATCAATCTTAGTTGGGTCAACCATAATCCCTTCTTGGTTAACCACATGACCCAAAATTTGGACTTCTTGAATCAAAAAATCACATTTGGAGAACATTGCATAGAGCTTCTCTTTCTTTATTACTTCTAACACTTCTCGCAAGTGTGTGCCATGCTTATTTTGGCTTTTTGAGAAAATCAGAATGTCATCTGTAAACATTATCACATATTTGTCGAGAAATAGTTTACAAACCCTGTTCATCAAATCCATGAATGTTGTTGGAGCATTGGTTAGTCCAAACGACATAACGAAAAACTCATAGTGTCCATATCTTGTTCTGAATGCAGTCTTCTCAATATCCTGTTGTCTTACCTTTTGTTGATGATATCCTGACCTAAGATTGATCTTCGAGAAATAACTCAAACCTTGCAACTGATCAAACATGTCATCAATCCTTGGGAACAGGTACTTGTTCTTTATTGTTGCCTTATTTAGCTCTCTATAATCTATGCACATTCTCATGCTCCCATCTTTCTTCTTTATGAATAACACCGGATCTCCCCAAGGTAGTAAACTAGGTCTAATGAAACTACTGTCCAACAACTCCTAAAGTTGTGTCATAAGCTCCTTTATCTCTGTTGGTGCTAATCGATATGGTGATTTTGCTATTGGTGTTGTTCCTGGTAACAAGTCTATTCTAAACTCCTCTTGTCTATCAAACGGCAATCCAGGAAGCTTTTTAGTAAGGACTTCCGGATAGTCAAACACCACTGGTATGCTTTGCATCTCAATTTTCTCTTTCTTATCATCGATCACGAATGCCAAGTATGATGTGCTCCCTTTAGACAAACATTTTCTAGCCTTTATCAAGGAAATGATTCTAGAATTCACTCTATGCTTGTCTCCGTACACCATAAATAATTCTTTTCCAGACGAGTTTACCTTCACTATCTTTTTCTTGCACAAAATGTCAGCATCATTGGTGCTAAGCCAATTCATCCCCAGAACGATGTCGAAACCATTTAACTCAACAGGCAACAACTCCTCGTGGATTTAGTTTCAGTTTATGTCGATGGCAATATTCTTAATACAATCGCTAACAGGTATGAATTTTCCACTAGCAAATTCAACAATTAGGGCATCATCAAGCTTTTCTATAGGCAATGCTAGTATTTTACCAAATTTATGTGATAAAAAGGATTAATTCGCTCCGAAATCAAACAATAAACTGGCAGACAATCCATTTACTAGAAAGGTATCTGAAGCGACATCCGTTGCATCTTTTGCGGCTTCCAATGTTATCTGGAAAGCTCTGGATTTTGGCTTTGATGGGAGATTAGGCTTTTCTACATCCTTCTTCTTCGGACAATCCTTCAAAGTGTTCCTTTCTTCGTGTCATCCATAGCACACCCTTTTGTTGGTTGTGTAGTTGTTGGCGTAGTGCCCTGCCTTTCCACATTTAAAACAAGTGACCTCCTTGTCACATTTTTCAACATGTTTCTTCTTACACTTATCACACCATTTTGCTTCGCCTCTTCTTCCTCTCAAATCAGACTTCAAGAATTTACTTTTCTGGTTGAACCTCGAAGATCCTTCAAACTTTCTTTTCTCACCAACCACTACAATCTCCCGACTCCTTTCTTTTAATTGGGTTTCAAAGTTTTTAGCTGCTCGGACAGCGGTCTTCAAAGTAGTTGTCATCTTGACCGTTGGGCCAAAGTCGGCTGGCAGCCCGTTTGTGAACCTCTGAATTTTTGAGAGTTCAGTTGGCACTAAGTATGGAAATAATTTCATCTTTTCAGTAAATGCAGTAGCATAGTCGTCTATGCTCATTTTTCCTTTCTTCATGTTCGGAAATTCATTGTTTAGATCTATCTCAGAGCAGTACTATATCTTTAACTGCTTCAAGAACATTTCCCAAGAAATTTTCAGGGCTTCTCCATGTGGCATCGTGTCTTCCAATAACTTCCACCAACTTAAAACTCTGGTCTTCAGTTGTCTGACCACAAAAATAATTTTCTGCTTGATGCTACAGTTGTAGCTTTCAAATACCATCTCCATCTCGGAGATCCAGTCCATAATCTCAATAGGTTTTGGGCTTCCAGAAATACTTGGCGGTTTGGCACCCAAGAAATTCTTATACATACTCCCATCGTTGATAATTTCCTTTTCCGGGTTATTTCTCCTAACCACAATTGATTCAGTTTGATCAACAGATCTACTGTAATTTCCTTCTTTTGACTGTCCGTCATTTAGTTATGGTTTGTTTGACAGGTATTGAAGGTTCACTTCTGTTGTTCAGCAATAGTTGTCTCATTTCCTCCTTTTGCTCAGCCATCATTGTATTAATCATGGCTTGTACTCTATCCATTGTGATTGGTTATGGTGCAGCCTCTGCTATAGGCACCTGCTCCATCACTTGGGGTTGAGGTTCCTAATTTCTATTTGCATTTCCAGCTTCACTTCGGGTTTTCGCCATTTTGATCTATACACCAAATAAGAAGAATTTAGATCATCATTCACGATAGATATTAAATTCTCCTTATCACTCCGAAACGTTACATGTTAGTTCTAATATCGTAGTCGTACACTTAGAATCCTAAACACATGAGGTCTCCAGATCCGGTCGACAACCGACCATAGATCCGAACAATTAATGTCTTATATGGCAAACATATAGCATTTAACACATAAAATCATTTTAGGCATCTTTCCTAAAATATACTAGTGCTCGTGTCTAAAATATGGTAGACACTCATCTTACAATCATCATTTAGCATTCTAAGTTTAAGTCTAGAAATCCTAAAAATTCCTAGTTCGCCTAAACTAATGTTCTGATACCAACTGTGACATCCCCCAATTTCTCGGCCGAAAAAGACGATTTAGTTTATTCTTTTAAAATAAATTCAGAGTAATCTCCCAAAAGATATTGCGGAATTTGTTCCCAAAATAAAATATAATAAAAATTTATCAAAGTATTTCTTAAATAAATATATTTTAATTATATAACAAAACCTCGGGATGTCATGTTCTGATACAGACCAAAAGCATAAACAGTATATTATAAGCCTTACAATAATTATTTACAACTACTGGCCTATAATCCAAAAATCTCTCTTCACCATCCAAATTATGCTCTGGGTCCACTACCTGTAATAAACGCTGAGTGGGTCAGGCTTGGGCGTCTGGTGAGCATATAGGGTTTTCATCCCACAAATAAATAAATTTATTAATTTCATCAACAAAAAATAAATTTATTAATTTCATCACCCAACAATAAATTTATCAATCCAAAATAAATTTATTAATTTTATCAACCAACAATAACCCTGATTACCCATTCCTGTTATCCTCACTTTACGTCCCTAAACACCTATCACAAGGGACCTTGTCTAACGATTATCATCGGGGTGACAACACTGCTTTAGGGAATTCCTTAGCAATTTATGTCAAATAAGGCAACCATGTGAGGGGGATGGAGTATACCATTGAACACTAAGTTCAAAAACAACTACGGGTTTTGAGCTTGCTAACGTTCCACTGGACTGTCTATAACAGTCTGTGGTGGTCATCTATACTTCGTTAGATGACTGAAACAACAACAATATCGAGGCCTCTCATCATTTTAACACACATCAACTATTTCATCTACCCATGTTTTACCCAACATAATTGTAGATAAAAATATATATACAGTTTAAAACTTGTATAAAACATTTATTCAACACCCATCTCAAATAAACACAAATATATTTACACATACCACGTAATTTATAGAAAATATTGTTGGATTAGTGTCTAATCCTGTAACAATATTTGGTAAGTACTTGACCTGGTTGTGCATGGTCCTTTTGGGTTGCCTTCACTTAAGCAACTTGACAGGCTGATTTATGAATAGAGACGTTAATATGGCTTTTTAATATATTATATGAATAATATATTAAAGGAGAAATCATATTGTTTAATTAATATTAGACAAGAATTAGGCATGGACAAAATTAGGATGTGTCGATCCATAACTTCGGCCATAAGGGCCTCATTCTAGAAGCTTCTGTCACACCCCCAAAACCGAATGGCGGAAATATTCAGGGGTGGAGGACTTCATTTGTAGTATCACAACAATGCATAACAGAAACCAAAGTACAACATTTATTACATAAGATTTTAAGATTACAACTGTGTTTCAAAATGTATAATTTACAAACATAAATATAAAGCAACTTCGTCTTCCTTTAAACGTGTTGGTACCTGTTTACTGCTTTTCTGAAAAACACAAGTAGTTTTGATAGGAGTGTGAATAATTAAGTTGGTGAGTTCATAAGTATGTTATATAAATAACTTGTTGTTTGTTCTATGAAATATGTATTTGTTCTTCCAGAAAATCCTATATTTTTTGTTGTATATACATTTTTTTTCAGAAGTAGTATAGTCTTAACCTTCCATAAGACTTTGAAAAATAAATTAACTCAGAAATTGTATAGTATTCTATACATATACTTGTAATAAAACTTGTGAAATAGTATTATAGTTTTAATATATTAAAATTATATGAAGTTGTTACTATTCTTACACCAAACTTATTTATCAATTTCAAAGTGGTGAGTTGTCACAACCATACCTGATGACCTAAGCCTCGCCTGAAACACAACGTTCTTCAGGTTTTGTAATACGGTACGACAATTGTCATCCCAAGTCTACCGGCTTGACTGTAGCTAACAGTCGAGATGTGGGATTGTCAATCCCATGTAGATCTATATACAAGTGTCACGCTCTCCCTCAAGGAGACTCTAGTTATAACTTTCAGGGCTTTTGTTCTATACTTGAATAAGTACTTGAAGTGTGTCTCACAAATACCTTATTGATAATTATGTGTAAAATATTGGAAGTATCCCTGAAATAGTCATATCATAACTATATTATAAATTATATTTAATATAATTTATATATCTAATTTCATCAGAAACTTTGATTGTGTAGTAAGCATATGTAGTTCCATAAAGTATATTAACAAATTTGTATGAATCCTAAATTATACCTATTATATATGTTTATTGTAGCAAAGAGTTCCAAATGAGTGTAGTAGTTTATTTATAATAATAATAAAACAAAAGAATGAGTTTTATCATTTACACGAAAATTCCTTGTATTTTACTTGTATTTCCCCCCTAAAACATTATAAAAATAGTGAAAACATAGGGGTATAAACTCACATGATAAGTGTTTCGTTTCACAAAAAGAAACTTGTTTGACGAGAAAACTGGCTTGAATCGGGCAGTGTTCCGACTAGAAAAGATGGATATTCTTGGGATTATCGGGGCTTCAGAGCTTGGTCGAGGTCTGATGTATGCTTCGGGGGTCTAGGGGGTTGTTGGTAAGTTGATGGGAGTGAGAGAGGTGAAAGGAGGTAAGAAATGGTGCAAATTAGTCTCAAATCCGAGAGGGCTCGCATGGGTTTTATAGTGGCTGGAATCTTCGGACGGCATCTTAGGGGACGTCTTAGATCCCTCGTAGGACGCCATGCACGTTGGACAACAACTGGATCGAACTTCAGTCGAATCAAAGAGTGACACGGAGTGACACGAGGCAGGTTCGCGAGGGAGGCTGGGCACGTGTCCGGAGGCTTCTTACGAGACGTCTTAGACGCCGGTTAGGACGCCAAGAGCGTCCGACGTTGACTGGACCTCGCATTTGGACCAATCAAAAGCAGCCACGAGTTCGGTTACTGTTCATGCGAGATTATCCGGATTTTTTACTATTTTTCTTTATCTTTGAGCCAAAACTTGTAAAATTCATAACTTTTGCATACGAACTTCGTTTTTGACGTTCTTTATATGCACGCATAGGTAAAATTATACTCTACGACTTTTGTTTAGACTTTGTCGGCTTATTTTGAATTTATTTTTAATATTATTATTTTTAACAGACCGAGATAGGAAAATCCGTTAAAAATTCATAACTTCTTTATCCGACATCCATTTTCGTCAGACTTTTTTACCGTTGAACTAGTATTAACGAGACATTCGATTCTCGTTTAAGTTGTTTCGGTTAAATCTCGATCGATCTTTATTTCGAGTTTTTAGCTATCTACCGCTAATTCTATTTTAGAAAAATCATAACTTCTTCGTATGAAGTCAGATTTAAATGTTCAATATATGAAAGTTCATTAGTTTTACGAGTTCTACAACTTTCATTAAGGTCACTAAGGCTAAAAAGTAGTTTATCAAAAACTCACTTTTTCCGCGAAATAGCGTTTGGCGGATTTGCCGCGGATCTTCGATTGGTCATAACTTCTTTGTTATAACTCGGTTTTGGGAGTTCTTTATATTTTTGGAATCAATGTTAAAATCTCTATGACTTGGTTCATCTCAATTGAGATTATTTAACACTTTAATTTTGAGGGTCAATTATGTAAATATACACAATATGATAAAATTTCTCTTTATTATTTCAAAAAGAACTACAAATTACACTATTACATAGGTTTGAAATAACAGTTTGTTATAGCTTCCTTGGATTGCTTAAGGTCTAAGCTATCCATTAGGGTTTAGACTGAAACCCTAGCAATGCCAGTAAAAATAAGAACCTAAGGCTTCCAATTTCTGGCAACTTGAATCCTAAGAGCCTTCATAGCCGAAATTGTGTCTCTCCCCTCTCTCTCATATCATCCCTTTGCTTGTGTGGTGTTTGTAAGCCATTAGAGGAGTGACATTTGTGACTCTAAGCTCCAAGACCAGAAGATTCAAGCCATTGCTCAAGAGGTAATCATCTAGATCTTTTTTCTTATGTTAATTTTGAAATATATATGCTAGATCTATGGTTTGTAAGGCTTGGATGATTTTCATGTACAATAGAGAAACCTAGATCCAAGCTTTAGGGTTTGCATGAGCACATAGGATGTTATTTTGTGTAAAAATCATCAGTGGTATTGGCTTCTTTTGTATTGATGCATTGCTTGTTCATCCTCTTTAAAAATTGTTTTTCTGCCCTCTGCTCGACTTGACTCAACGAGTCCCTAGCTGAACTCGGCGAGTTAGTCCAACTTGGCGAGTCCAGTTAGTGACTCGGCGAGCCGGAGCGTCTGACAGAGGGATTTTCGGGATTTCTTGCTGTTTTGCTGAAGGATAATTGCCTAAATCATTTTTTACTAATAAAATCCTAATTTTATTGTTGTTAATTTGATTATCCTCACCAAAACAAAAGATAATTACCAATTGTGTGAATAATTAATTCCTTATGATAAAATTTGATTATTTAAATTATTTGATGAATTATCTTGTGAATAAAATGAACTAGGTCAAATTTAGATAATCATTAAATTAAATGTTTAATTTTAAATTAGTTGCTATTTGATCCTATGTGTTTTGAAAAGTTCAAAACTTGCCCTCAAATTTTGAAATTTAAATTTTGATTAAAAGTTTAATTTGAATTATTTAAATTTCAAACCCTAGATTTTTACAAGTTTAAAATTCAACCTTATACTTTATTAATTTTAAGATATATATATTAATATATATATATATATATATATATATATATATATATATATATATATATATATATATATATATATATATATATATATAACTTAAACTACTAGTCTTACCGTTAGTAGTCCTCATTCACAAAGCCGATCTATAAGAGGGGGTATACGGTTATGGCCTATAAAATGGCCGTTTAATAGGTGTCCACTCTCATCCACCGTTTCCTTGATTGATGGAGGGTCATTAGCCGAATGGGTATGATAGTGCAACCCTTTCCTCATTATAAGTATAATGAATTATAAAACTAACTAAATGTTTTTCAAAAGAAAATTTCTCAATCTTAGTTACTTTAGCCAAAAGTAAAAGTGTTACAATTACAAGAAATTACACTTTGTACCCTTGCAAAGTCTTTAGTGGAGCGTGTGTGGTTAACAGACACATTAATTGGCCTCTAAGAAAAGGTGGAAAATGGTGACTCATTGTTTGTCATAGTTCGATGGAGCATGTATGGTTAACCGGCACATCAAATAGGTGACTGTAACAATGAGGGAACCATGTACATTTGCATGGTTATTCACACCCGCTTTGTGATCATCGGCATCCAGTCACAAACTTGAGGAGAATATCGAGATTTAAACATACCATTGAAAAGTTCAATGAATCTCAAAGGATCTAGAAGTTTTCAATACATTTAATCAATGCATTTAAACATATATTTAGACACCGTCTAAAACAAGTTTCGTTTAGACACCGTCGGCTATTTTTGACTTTATATTTTTGTCAATATTTTATAAAATTAAATGATTTTGCTAAAATCATAGCTTTCTCGTACAGACTTCGTTTTTGCTATTCTTTTTCTCAAAATTCTTATTTTAAAGATTACTACGATTTTCTTTTTGGTGGCTTTAACTAAAAGTCAATTATTCTCTTCGAAGCTTTTTACGTCGTACATTAGGTGTGCGCTGCTGACTTTTATATTATCTTATAAAAATCATATCTAATTCATACGGAGTTATATTTCTACAAAATTTATATTTTTAGCATCGGGAAGACGTGTACTTTCTAAATATTATATATATATATATATATATATATATATATATATATATATATATATATATATGTGTGTGTGTGTGTGTGTGTGTGTGTGTTTTTGGGCACTTATTTTTATAATTTACGAGCGATTCGGCTGATTTTTTTCCTATTTTATTATATTATAATAATCATAAAACACATAATATTCATATAATCCTTCTTTATTACATTAAATAGGCCACAATTGTTCTTTTACTATTACTTTGGTTAAGATTATTTATCTTAGATAATATTGTGTGAAAAAAATCATTTTTAACACTTGTTATATCTTAATTGGCTAGCCCGAATCTGCGGGTATTACACTGACTAAGCTCTGTGCTTACCTAGTTGTTTATGTTTTCAGGTTTTATCAGTGATCGTGGGAAGGTGAAGGTGGGACTATATATATTCATCAGCAACATTGAGCATTATGTGTTTCTTTATTACTATGATTCTTAATAGATGTATTTTGGGATAAACCGTTTCCTTAATAATCCATATATATTTGGGAAGTTTTACTTTAATAAAATGAAAACTTTGGTTGTGAAAATGGGACGTTAGAAGCTTTTATCAGAGCCCTGGTTTTAGGGAATTGGAGGAACACTTGTGTGAATCAAGTATTAAATTAGGAACTGAGAATTTTTCACAGAACGTTCTGAAAAAGAATTTATAATAGAAGGGTTGGTTAAGGTACATGAGCTCGGTCTCTTATCATGTTCTTGTTTGATTGTTGGCTTGGGATCGAGAACATGGACCTTGACTTAAATTTAGTTTTACAAGAAGATGTTGTGTGTACCGTCAATCAGAGGCCGAACAGGAAAGTGGCTCCCAAAATACCCACACTTGTTATGTTTGCTGAGTTTTGATTTTGTTGATATATGGATTGTTAGAAAATCATGGTTGTGGATAATATTCTTTGAGAAACTGTTGAATAGAAGTGTATGGGTTTGATATTGCCTTATGCTATAGGGAGTTCATGGCTATATGTTACTTGATTTTTATGATAGCTATGTGTATGATGATTAGTTGTATATGGTCGGTTTTGAATAGCCTTAGAATGGTCGAATTAGACATACTTACTATTCCTTGTTTGGTTGTGGACTTAGGGCAGAGTCAATTATTTGACGGTGTATCTGATCTCATACTGGATATAACAAGCATGCAAAAAAGCGACCATTGGCACGGGAATGAGGATAATCCTAGGATGAGTGCCCAGGAAGTTAGTGGTAACTCGTAGGATAAGTAGTTGTTAGCACAACTAGGACTGGTCTCGTGGAGTGACTTAGGAACTTGGGAGGAATTCTGAATCGATTACAGATATATGTGGAAGGTAGTATGGACCCGTACTATTCAGGAGGAATATCAAGGCCACTAAGGAACTAATAGGAGCGTGGTCTGGTGTATTGAGCATTGTGTTTTGTGGTCGTGGCATTTAGGGATCGTAGCTGTTAAAGTGGTCGTGGGATCTTTCCATGGTGTATTACAATAAGGTGGTCGTGGGATCGTAGCTGTTAAAGTGGTCGTGGCATTTAGGGAGGCAACTCCATAGTTGTTTGGGTTGGTCAAGACCACGTTCATCGAGGATTTTGACCGGTATTATGCCGCCATCAGAGTAGTCGTTACCATTGCAAGATCTCAGAGAGGCAAGGCGATGCAGTACCGGGAGTTTAGTTATACATAGCCTCCAGAGTTCGGATGAGATAGAGATCCGATCATCGCTTCGAGGTTGATTTCTGATGTAGAGAGATGTTTCTTCATGTGTTCATGTCCCGAGGGCCAGAAGGTGAAGTTTATGTTAAATCTTCTTCGTTGGGGTGCAAAGGATTGGTGGGATTTTGTGACCCATGGCTTTTCACACGCTGAGCAACCCACAGTGACTTGGGAACAGGTTCTGGACATGTTCCGAGTAGAGTATATTCCTCTTGTGGAGCGGGAGAGATTGACTCAAGAGTACATGGATCTGAGACAGATGACTGAGTCGTTGACGGTGATCACCAAGATGTTCACTGAGAGGGCTTTATTCTGTCCTGACCTTGCTGTGTTAGAGAAACATTAGATGGTAACTCGTAGGATAAGTAGTTGTTAGCACAACTAGGACTGGTCTCGTGGAGTGACTTAGGAACTTGGGAGGAATTCTGAATCGATTACAGATATATGTGGAAGGTAGGATGAGTGCCCAGGAAGTTAGTGGTAACTCGTAGGATAAGTAGTTGTTAACACAACTAGGACTGGTCCCGTGGAGTGACTTAGGAACTTGGGAGGAATTCTGAATCGATTACAGATATATGTGGAAGGTAGTATGGACTCGTACTATTCAGGAGGAATATCAAGGCCACTAAGGAACTAATAGGAGCGTGGTCTGGTGTGTTGAGCATTGTGTTTTTATGTGTGATCTTTCCATGGTGTATTACAATAAGGTGGCCGTGGGATCGTAGCTGCTAAAGTGGTCGTGGCATTTAGGGAGGCAACTCCATAGTTGTTTGGGTTGGTCAAGACCACGTTGATCAAGGATTTTGATCGGTATTAGGCCGCCATCAGAGTAGTCGTGACCATTGCAAGATCTCAGAGAGGCAAGGCGATGCAGTATCGGGAGTTTAGTTATACATAGCCTCCAGAGTTCGGAGGAGATAGAGATCCGATCATCTCTTCGAGGTTGATTTCTGATGTAGAGAGATGTTTCTTCATGTGTTCATGTCCCGAGGGCCAGAAGGTGAAGTTTATGTTAAATCTTCTTCGTTGGGGTGCAAAGGATTGGTGGGATTTTGTGACCCATGGCTTTTCACACGCTTAGCAACCCACAGTGACTTAGGAACAGGATCTGGACATGTTCCGAGTAGAGTATATTCCTCTTGTGGAGCGGGAGAGATTGGCTCAAGAGTACATGGATCTGAGACAGATGACTGAGTCATTGACGGTGATCACCAAGATGTTCACTGAGAGGGCTTTATTCTGTCCTGACCTTGCTGTGTTAGAGAAACATTAGATGACTTGATACTTGAGCATGCAAGATGTATATTCAAAAGTTTATGCCTACCTAGCATTACAGTACCCTCGTTGAGGTTCAGGAATCCGCGAGGAGACGATAGATTGTGTTAGAGACCTTAGAAAAAGAGAAACATCAGGCTCCGGTTCAGTCCCAGCCTGCATCAAAGTGGTTCAAGTCTGTCGGCCAGAGTTCGGGAATAGTTGAGAAGAGGAGCAGATCCTTTGTATGTCACAAGTGTGGCGAGGAGGGCCAATTTGGTAGAGATTGTATGCAGAGTGAGCGAGTTTGTTTGCATCATATCCAAGAAGGCCACATCAAATCTTGTTATCCTTTTCTTGTTTTCGGTGAGGTGTTGGTTTTGGATTAGATGTTTAAGCCCATAACTACTATTGGTATGTATGCAACCCGAGAGTAGCATGGTCCATTTGGGTTTCCCTTCACCGGAACAATTTATATAGATAGTCTTTTGAGAATAGTATGTTATGATTTATATTAATATATTATAAGTTCTAATATAGTAATATGGAATCATATTGTTTAATTATTATTGATCAAGAATTAATTTAGAATTAATTTAGTGATAAAAAAGGTAACTAATTAAATATGGACTCTTATATTTACATGGAGTGGGCCAAGTTCATTTAGGTTGGGCTAAGCTTTCATGGATACTCAATGGAGTTTTTAACCCATGGATCCTATGGAAATGAAAGCTCATGGGTATTAGGGTTTACATGAATTTAACCCTAATCCACCATACTATATAAAGGGGTCCTTGGCACATGAAATGACACTAGTGTGTGTGAAAAACCAAGAGCCGGTCATTTCTAGAGTGCTTATTATTCTCTCAAGTTTCCAAGGTGTTTTTGGTGATTTGTGATTCCACTTGAGGCTTCCATACTATTGGGCTAAGCTCTTAAAGTTCAAGACTTCAAGCTTAATCAATGGTATGTTATCTAACAAGGTTTTGTACTATATTTGCTTTATATTATGCTAGTTAGGATAAAACCATGGAATATTGAATATTTGCATGTATAATAGAGAAAACATAGATCCAAGGTTTATAGGGTTGCATGTACACCAGAGGAGTGTTAGAACGCTCAAAACCCATCAGTGGTATCAGAGCCTAGGCTTGTTTTCATTTATACTTGATGCAAATGGCTGAATATCAATGTTTGTATGTTGTCTACACAGCTGACTTGATCAGTCCAGTAAGGGACTCGATGAGTCCGGCCTAAATTCATCCAACTCGTCGAGTTGGTTCATGCACTCAACGAGTTGGACCCCCTGATAGCATATCTTCGAGTTTTATGGCTGGAGTTGGTCTAGAATCATTACCTTAAACAGTTTTGGGCTTATAAAACTTGTTTTTGATGTGGTAATGATTATGGTAAACCAATTTCAAAATTATTATCAAAATTTCAAGTTTATTTGTGTTTATGTAATTCTTGAAATTGTTGATTTGATTGTTCATACACTTATGAGTTTTGGTAGATCATAAGAATTATTTGCAAATAGTTTATTAGTTAATTCTTGATCTAAATATTTTTTTAACGGAGTCCATAATTTATCCTCAAGTTATGGATTACCAAAAGTCATTTCTTTTAAATATCAATTAAAAAGCCATAGGTTACATAATTGAAGAGTCTTTTCTTATAAATAGTTTTATGGACTCTATAACATGTCCACAATTTATGGATCTTCAAGAGTCTCTTCATTAAAGGTTTTAAAACCTTAATGAAACCCATAAGTTATGAAAATCCAAAGGTATTTTGAATAGTTCAAAACTTGCCCTCAAGTTTTGGAATTTGTAAAGTCTCACACACACTTTAATTCCAAACCCTAGAGTTTTAATAGTTAAAATTCAACCCTTATACTTTATAGAATTATAAGTTAATAATATATATGTATAACAACAAAATCATTCTTACCGTTAGGTGGCCTCATTCACGAAGCCGGTCTATAAGGGGGTATAAGGTTGTTGCCTATAAAATGGCAACTTAATGGGTGTCCACTCTCACCCATTGCTTCCTTGACTAGTGGAGGGTCGTTATCCAAATGGATATGACAAGGACTATAATTCTCCTTTCATTATAAGTATAATGATAAATATAAAGTAACTAAACCATTTATAAATTCACAATCTTAGTTATTTCAGGAAAATGTGAATTTAGTCGTTAGTGGAGCGTGTGTGGTTAACCGGAACACTATCCTGGATTTGACAAGGTAGACAAATGGTAACTTAATGTTTATCATAGGATCGGTGGAGCGCGTTTGGTTAACCGACACATCAATTAAGTGATAAATAGACTTGGCAATTCGTGTATTCGTGTCATGAAAACATGTCGGCCACGAATTTGACACGATGTAATTACATGATGAGATGTAAGCTTAATCTCAATTTTCAAGATGTATTTGTGTCGTGTCGTGTCGTGTCTCTCACAGATTTGTGTATTCGTGTCTAGAATTGTTTGACAACCCGAAATTTCTATCTCGAACAATAGATCAATTCAATCAAAGTTAGACTTGTTTTCTATCCTTTAGCACTGTTTGGGGTCTATTTGAGTGTTCTAAACCTAGTATAATTAAGGTAGGAGCCTAGGAATGGGTTAACTTGGGTCGTAGGAAGCATATTCGGGCCAAACATTCCAACATGAGGAGTGTGCGGCCGCACACATGAGTGTGTGGCCATACACCCGAGTGTGCGGCCGCACACCCAACCCAGCCACACACTCCTACCTATATAAGTCATCCTTAGTCATTTTTGAACCCTTTTTCCACTCCTTTAAAGTTGGAACACATTTTCTCTCAAGTATCATCCAAATCTTCATCTTGTTCTTCATAAAAGTAAGTCATACTTCCTTTGATTTGGTGATACTTGAACTTAACTAGCCTTCTTCCCTACTTTGATCCATGAAAACACGTTTTTGGTGTTAGATCTTCAAGAACACCAAGAACACACACTAAGTTTTGGACCCTAATAACCCTTTTCAAGCCTCTGTAACGTGTATATACTTGTTATAACTTGTTTTAGACCAAGAACACTTGAAGATATACCTGAAAAACACCATTTATCATGATCTTCAAGTGTGTATGGCTGCACACACCATGTGTACAGCCGCACACACCATATGCAACCATGCACACCCTTTTTAGGTCCTAAAATGGTAATAAACTCCATATAAGGCTAGAACATGACGTGAGAAACCTTCCTAGAAGGGTTCTAAGTCCTTAAAATATGATTTGACACACTTCATAGGGAGTGTGCGTCCGCACACACACCCTGGTCGCACACCCTGACCGCACACACACAAATATGGTGTATTTTGACCATACACTCCCTTGTATAGCCATACACCCCTTATATACAATCTTATATGATTGTAACACTTCAATATAAGTGTATACTAGTCCTAATGTGGTCCTAACTCAATAATTAGTTGTTACAAACACTAATTGTATACATACATATGTCATTATCTGGTTCATAGGATTCGTTTGTGCTCAAGTCCACAATTGTCACTCAACCTCCTAAACCGACCCTACCGTCGCATCACTCACTATATGTGAGTTCATACCCCTTAATTAACCTTTTAAATGTTTTTAAATGCTTTTATGGGGGGGGATACAAGTTGAATCATACTAGTTATTATATCAATCATATGTGATTAATAACTAGCATACAAATGGACTTACTTCACTTCAAACTGTTTTATCAACAAAACTACTTGCAAATGATTACCAAACACTTTTTCATGTTAAACTCTTTATAAAACTTGGTTTTAGCTTACAGATATCTACTTCCAATTCTTTAAACTCTTTTATTGTCAAATCATGTCCGATACTTATATAGTTATATAAATAAGGTTTGAAGGACTTAGGACTGATAATACACTCTATTTCATGTTCCTTGTTTGGTTGTGGACTTAGAGTACCCTGTTGTTTCTCCGAGTGTCGTTTGATCCTTAGTTATATATCATCTGTATATGTATAGACATAAAAGCTTGTTATCTTATTTCAGTACACTCAGATATACATTCAACATTTCTATTAAACTATAATAGATATAGTTTAGGGTTATACTACTTACTACTACTAGTACAAAGAAACGTACAAACAATCAATTCATACACGACTCACTACACACTATAAACAATACATACACGACACTATACAATTGAACATAATGTGATGAGATTCAGAGAGAGCATACGCTAGTACGTACTATTCATACACACTATATACTATACTAGAGAACATACTATGATGAAAATCAGGGAAGACATACACTACTCTAATACATACACTACATACACACCATAACATAAATGCGAGTCACTATTTCGTGGCATGGCATCTGATTCATGGCTCGTCTTGTATCGAGAGTCTCCTGGAGGGAGAGCTTGAATTTGTGTATAGATCTATATTGGACTGACCGTCCTAAACCTTGATGCTAGCTACAGTAGGACCTGCAGGTCTATGGGTGATGAGTGTCATAACATTTCGACGTCTTACTGTTGGAACCCAACACTTACATCATCGTGGTTCACTAGGTCGATTAAGTATGGTCACAATTATATCACATTATACCTTAATTTACAATTGGATTAAGGTAGTTAGTACAATAGTAGTGATAATATTATTATACTACAGTACCTCATTATTTTCCCCTTTACATCTACTTTGTGATCTCCTCACAATAGAGAGTAAGGTAAAAACTATATTTTCACTAATGATAGCCACGTTTTGGGAAAATACTCACTTTTACCAAGAACAAACATACAGTACACTTGATGCCTTGGTAGAAGGCTGCTTTTAATGGAAAATATAGGTTTTCCTAAGAGATACAAACGATTACTATAAAGATTTTACATACTTTTACACTCAAACTCTTACGAACATTTTCATACAAATTATGACACTAAATACTTATGAACTCACCAGCTTTAATGCTGATAAACTATTTAAAAATAACTTGTATTCTCAGAACATCAGTAGATAGGTACAGAGGCTAGCTTTTGAGAAGATGGAGCACATAGAAGACTCATCTTTTATTTTGATTCATGTTTTGGTTTCTTATAAACCACAGAAAACACTTGTATTAAAATTATATTATTAATGCAATGGATGATGTTGTTTACTTGTTTACTATTATATTGTGTTGTGATACTATACATGACGTCCTCCACCCTAGAACGTTTCCACTGTTCTTGGATTTGGGGTGTGACAGATTGGTATCAGAGCATCATTTAGAGTGAATCTAGTATATCAACCCATAAAAGATATGCTAACTATAAACACAATGGGATTAAAATACTCTGACCAAGAGTCTATACTTTTAAATAATAAAATATTTAACTAAGTGTACATGCCGACATTCGTACTAAAATCAGGATCACAATGACAATTACAAAAGTATTACAATTGTTGAATATCACAAGTAAGCTCGAGGATGTATGGTCAGTCCTGGGAGTGCCATATCCTGATAAACTTTGCTGGTCCGAAGAGTGATTAGCATATGCCCGAGAATGGTTGTGATATGGCAAGAAGTCTAAAAACTTACCAACACTACTACAATGAAAACACTAGAATAGAGCATAAGTCTAAAAATACTATATAAGAGTATTTTGTGTTACTATAATTACTTATTTGAGAAATAAAAAGGTCTCTATCAAGCAGGTCAATAATTGTTAAGTGGATACGCTAAGGTTATATGAAATTAGGTGTTATAGACTGAGAATATGTGATCTTTGCTTTACATTATGTTCCTTGTTTGGTTGTGGATTTGGAGTTAGGGTTACTTATTCAAAGGTCTATCCTGATTTGATTTCATATAACTGGTATGCACTATCAAAGTATTGATGTAACTAATAAAGATTATCTTATAATTATGTTAAGTAGTACACCTATTTATATAAAATTCTTATACCCCTTTTCTCGCGTAGATATCATGGTTGGATTGCATCATCATGGTGACCCGTACTTCCCAAACCACAGC